>NC_091112.1:1530000-2130000 GCF_024713975.1 Paralichthys olivaceus
ACTCACTGACACACACATACAAACACACACAGATACACACATACACACACACAGACACACACACACACACACATACAATCACATTCACACACAAATACACAAACACACACGCAAAAACACATACACATGCACACAATCACACTCACAAACACACATACACACAATCAAATACACACATACACATTCAAAACACACATACGCACAACACACACACACATACACACGCACACAATAACATTCACATTCAAAGACACACAATCACACTCACACACTCACAGACACACACACAAATACACACACACAGACACACATTCACACACTTAGACACACACACACACACAGAAAAAAACACACACAATCACAGACACACACACACAAATGCACACAATGACATTCACACACACAGAAAAAAAACCACACACTCACACACACACAATGACAGACACACACCTACACACAGAAAAAAACACACACACTCACAGACACACACACAGACACACATACACACACTTAGACACACACACAGACACATACACACACTTAGACACACACACACACAGAAAAAAACACACACACAAATGCACACAATAACATTCACACACACACAAATACACAAACACACGCAAAAACACATACACACAATAAAAAACACACAAATACACACATACACACACACACACACCAGGGTTATTATAGTTAACGAAAACTAAAACTAGCAATGAAAAAATAATTGACTTAACTGAAATAAAAATAAAAACTACAATGAACAAAGCAAAACTAATAAAACTGAACTGCAGATAAATTCAGCTTCGTTGTCGTTTGGTTTTCTCCCTCGATTACTTCCTGTCCTGCAGGTGATGGTTCAAGAATGAAATTAAAGGACTTGATGAACCATATTTGGTTTCACACATTGTTTCATCCTTTTTCAGCTTCTACAAGTCGAAGCTTTCTCTTAATACCTGGAAAAACTGAAACTAAATAAAAACTAAACTGAAACTATAAAATCACTTGTTGAACCAACTAAAACTAAACTGAAATAAAAAAGCAAACTGAAAAACTAATTAAAAAACTTGATACACACACAATCACACACACACACTCACACACATACAAACACACACAGACACTCACATTTTCATTTATTTGATTTGATCTCAAATATTTACTAATTAATCAAACATGTGATCAATAGATTTAAAAAATTTTAACAAGTAAAAATCTGAAATGTTTTGTGAAGTTTCTTAAATATTAGAGTTTGTTGCTTCTCTTACTTTGTGATGAATTAAATACAGTGACAGACATTTTCACTACTTTCTGATATTTGCTTCAGTTTAAACAAGTGATTGATTCATTAACAAAATCCAGAATCAACAACGAGCAGAATGATTAGTTTGAACCTGAAATATATCAAATCAACAGTAGAGCAACAGATTCATGTCACTGTGCTGACCACAGTGTGTCCACAAAATAAGACACACACCAGAGAATCACACGTTGGATTAGATTTACCCAAACACAGTGTCAAAGCCAGAAGACATTTATATACTGAAGTGCTGAAGAAGACATTTATTACTGGATCAGCAGAAAAAAATCTTTATCAACAACTGTGAATTTGGTGTGAGCAGTAAACTGTGTGGATGGATGTGTTATGGGTCAGAGAAGAACTTTAAATTCAGCTGCAGATCAGGAGCTGATCCAGGAATATTTTCTATCTCTTTAGCTTTTTCAACATTTTCCTTGATTTCCCAGAGTAACTCATGGATCTTGTTCAAAAATAAGATGTTCAGTGACTGATATTTATGAGTTTGTGCAACTTGGTCATAAAAACGTGTCTCTAGTGAATTTAAATGTGTTTTCATGAGGTGAGTGTTGGGCCTTGGTGGAGGTTTGTACTGGACTGAGTGATGTTCTAGTTTGATGCTACAGAAACCTGGGGGTGTGAGTGTGAGTGTGTGAGTGCGTGTGTGTGAGAGTGAGTGTGTGAGAGAGAGTGAGAGAGAGAATGTGTGTGTGTGTCTGTGAGTGTGTGTGTGAGTGAGTGTATGTGTGTGTGTGAGTGAGTGTGTGTGTGTCTGTGAGTGTGTGTGTCTGTGAGTGTGTGTGTGAGTGAGTGTATGTGTGTGTGTGTCTCTGAGTGTGTAAGTGTGTGTGTGTGTGTGTCTCTGTTTGTGTGAGTGAGAGTGTTAGTTTGTGAGAGTGTGTGTGTGTGTGTCTGTGAGTAAGTGTGTGTGAGTGTGTGTGTGTCTCTGTTTGTGTGAGTGTGTGTGAGAGTGTGTGTGTGAGTGTTAGTTTGTGAGAATGTGTGTGTGTGTGTGTGTGTGTGTCTGTCTGTCTCTGTTTGTGTGAGTGAGTGTGTGTGTGTGTGTGTGTGTGAGTGTGTGTGTGAGTGTGTGTGTGAGTGAGTGTGTGTTTGTGTGAGTGAGTGTGAGTGTGTGTGTGTGTGTGTGTCTGTCTGTGAGTAAGTGTGTGTGTGTGTCTCTGTTTGTGTGTGTGTGTGTGTCTCTGTTTGTGTGAGTGTGTGTGAGTGTGTGTTTGTGTGAGTGAGTGAGTGATGGGGGTGTGAGTGAGTGAGTGAGTGTGTGTGTGTGTCTGTGAGTAAGTGAGTGTGAGTGTGGGAGTGTGTGTCTGTGAGTGTGTGTGAGTCAGTGTGTGTGTGTTTGTGTGAGTGAGTGTGAGTGTGTGTGTGTGTGTGTCTGTGAGTAAGTGTGTGTGAGTGTGTGTTTGTGTGAGTGTGAGTGAGTGTGAGTGTGTGTGAGTGTGTGTGTATGTGTGTGAGTGAGTGTGTGTGTGTGAGTGTGTGTGTGTATGTGTGTGAGTGAGTGTGTGTGTGTGTGTGTGTGTGTGTGAGTGAGTGAGTGAGTGAGTGAGTGAGTGTGTGTGTGAGTGTGAGTGTGTGTGGGAGTGTGTCTGTGAGTAAGTGAGTGTGAGTGTGTGTGAGTGTGTGTGTATGTGTGTGAGTGAGTGTGTGTGTGTGAGTGTGTGTGTGTATGTGTGTGAGTGAGTGTGTGTGTGTGTGTGTGTGTGAGTGAGTGAGTGAGTGTGTGTGTGTGTGTGTGGTGAAGATGTGTAATAACAGCTCAGATCTCTGTCTCTCTCTCAGGTGTCCACATTGTCCAGTTCATGTCTGGCTGTGAATGGGACGATGAGACTGAAGAAGTTAAAGGTTATAATCAACATGGTTATGATGGAGAAGACTTGATATCATTGGACCTGGAGACAGAGACGTGGATCGCTCCAACACCACAGGCTGTTATCACCAAACTGAAGTGGGATAATGATAAAGCTCTACTTGCATATTGGAAGAACTACTACACCCAGGAGTGTCCTGACTGGCTGAAGAAGTACCTGGAGCATGGGAAGAGCTCTCTGCTGAGAACAGGTGAAATCACATGACCTCCATGAACATGATGTTCCTCTTTCATTTCTCTCTCTCTCTCTCTCTCTCTCTCTCTCTCTCTCTCACTGCTCTTTTTATGCCTCTGCTCTGGCGACACCTAGTGGTCGCTGGCATTATGTTCTGGGGTCGTCCGTCCGTCCCATCACTGTGAACACGATATCTCCAGAATGTCTTTAGAGAATTTCCTCAGATTTGGTGCAAACATTCACTTTGACTCAAGAATTAACTCACTTGATTTTTGTAGCCAAAGGTCAAAGGTCAAGGTCACGGTGGCCTCACAAAGTATGTTTATGTTTTTCTTGAACATGATGTCATCAGATCAGCTTCAGATTTGGTGCAAACGTTCACTTGGACTCAGAGATCGATTAGTTATTGATTAGATTTTGGAGCCTGAAGGTCAAAGGTCAAGGTCACAGTGACCTCATGTTACTGTGAATGTGTTAGACCGCCCCTGAATTGAGACACAGCCCGAGTGTCCTCCCTCCTCACCCCCCGACTGACCTGCGCTCACTTTGCACTTTAACAAAAAATACCAACATGAACCAGAAGTTATCAGGACCTGTTCAGTACATGAGGTTTACTTTGTGTTTGTATAAAGAAAATAAATATCCTGATATAAAACTGTCACCTTTCAATAAATACTGTGATATTACTCTGACGTCATATCGTCCACCCCAGTGTCTTTGCATCACTTCAGCCTCTGTCTCGCTCACATCTCACAGTTCTTCACTTGTCTCGTATATGAACAGACATGACTGATGCTAAATCAATGGAATCAAACAGGAATGGTATTATTAGTATACAATACATTAGAATGACCCATGAACTGTCTTTCTTCTTTCTCCCCAGAGCTTCCCTCGATGTCTCTCCTCCAGAAGTCTCCCTCCTCTCCAGTCAGCTGCCACGCTACAGGTTTCTACCCCGACTCAGCCATGTTGTTCTGGAGGAAAGACGGAGAGGAGCATCATGAGGACGTGTACGTCGGAGAGGTCCTCCCCAACCATGACGGGACCTTCCAGATGAGCGCTGACCTGCAGGTTTCATCAATCCCACCTGAAGACTGGAGGAGGTACGACTGTGTGTTCCAGCTCTCTGGTGTGAAGGAGGACATCGTCAAAAGACTGGACAAAGACTCAGTGGAGTCCAACAGAGGTGAGACTTGAGTCAGTGATGACGGTGGGAAACACATGTTTCATTTCCACTAACAGTCCTGCAGGTCATGTATGCTGACGTGTAGCAGGAGAAGTTTTCTCTCTGTTGGTTTTGGGTCATTTTCTTTCTTCAGTTTTTATCAATAAATTTAGATCAGTGTTAAAAACAACAGCCGGACAAAGAAACAGGTTGATTGTCTGTGTGTGTTTGTTGTGTCTATTGTACAGGATTGTGGTTCAGGGAGATTGTTGTCGTCTAACCTGCTTCATCTGTTCAGGTTGTGATGCTTTGTTTTTTTATTCAACTCAACAGAGAAGCCCACTGACGTGACCACCACCACCACCACCACCATCATCGTCGCTGCAGTGGTCGCTCTCGCTGTCGTCCTCGCTGTCATTGGATTCATCATGTACAGGAAGAGGAATGGTGAGAGACCAACACAGAAGCTTTGTCCAATATTTTTCTGGTGTTTTTATTTCAGACTTTTTTAACGAATGCTTCGTCCGGATCAAACCTCATGAAACAAACTTCAGTTCCTCACACACCAACATCTGTTTCAAGAGCTGCAGGGTTCACACAAAGTTTTCTAACTTCACTCTGCACCATAGACTGTTCATAAAAAGCTCCGCACACAACGTCCAGCACACAAACAATAAAAAGTGACAGTATATTGTGGATCGTTTGAGGAGGATCGCCACTAGAAAAAACAAAGACAAAATTCTGTTTGTTTTTTTAACTGTAATAACTGAAATTATTTGTATTTTCTTTTTATTTCAGCTGAATGTCCCCCATCTCGTAAGTAAAACTTCTATTTCTACTCTGTTTTCTTTTTATACTAATATGCTTTATTAGGACGTCACGTCACGTTGACACAGCAGCTGAAAGTACGAACATGTCCAGTTTTATAAAACACCCCCAACTCCTCTTTGCTCCACTTTTTATTGGTCCACACCGGCGCCAGTCAGGGAGGCGTTATGTTTTTAGGCTGTTCATCTGTTCGTCCCCATCTTGTGAACACGATATCTCAAGAATGCTTTGAGGGAATTTCTTCAAATTTGCCACAAATGTTCACTTAGGCCTTGTCCACACTACTGCCAATATTTCTTTCAATGGATTTGAGGCTCCCCACAGGAACCTGACCCAGTGCAGGACTCTAGAAAAGCCTCCGTAGATTAAATAGGCTTCATTTTGTGCTGAAGAGAGTTTTCAGGACTGTTCCCTGCAGTGTTGGTTGTTTGTAATAAAAGTGTCTGTTCAGAGGAGGATGGTCTCATGATGTGTTTCTGACCTCACAGCTGGAAATGATCCAAACGTCTTAAAGCCTCTGAACCCACAATGACAAGTTTCTAATTCTCCAAGTGAGACGTCCTCCTGAACACAGTGAGTTGCTCCATATGTTCAACAAAACTTAAACTAAGTACAAAGTAACACGTGTGTGATCATGTGTAAAACCTCTGTTTTAATTAGAATGAAAACAATCATTAGAGATTTTTAAGAGCAAGGCACAGATCAGAAACCTTCACGTTAACAGATTCAATGTTGAAATTAAAACTCAAATATCAGCAGTGACACAACAATTCAAATGTTGATAAAACCATTTTTTTTTCCTGAGTAAAATTTGGTTTCACTGTTAAATGAGGGAATCGTGGAAATATTAGGTCTCAATACTGTAAATACATAAACTACGTGGCTTTGTGGAACTGAACATTTAATCTTTCATTTTCTTTTTTTCACTTTAGGTTTATGGACGTTTGCACTGGAACAAGAAGCAGTGTCACCACATTCTCCCCCTTACACTGGGAGTTCACTGATTATTCATCACTCACATCATAAACTGATCGTCAGGGTCAGACATTTATCAAAATACAAATAACGCAAATCAAAACTACTGACAAATATGAAATATAAATGGTGGCGTCGATTAAATTTGATCTTTTAGTTAAAAATCCAAAATAGTTTCAGTTTTATATTCCTGGTGTTGGGGCATCCTTGTAAAATCCTTCTAAATAATACAAATGTAAATATACATATATAGACGCCCACACATCCACATCTTAGGGTCTGGAAATATAACCTGTCTAATGATTCCAGAAATCTGTTTGTATGTGACTCACGTCTCTGGAGAACCGTTCATTTGATCTGCTTCACACTCGACATGTGTGTTGTTAAGGGCCCGAGGAAGTGCAGCGTTGAATCTGGTGTGATTTGGACAAGTGACACAATCAATGTTCATACAATTGAAAAACATGCTGCGTAAATGGAGACTGTGAATGAGCTGCAGATGTTGTACATGGTTTTCTCTGTGTGTTGTACACCTGCTGAGAATCAGTGACACACTTCAGTCCTCATAGTGTCTCTGCAGAATAGAAAGTGGATGGATAAAGTTCTTCATCTTCACTGTGGTGAATCGTCTTGATCACTTGACTCGTACACAAATCATTCAGTTAATGATTCAATGTCATTTACAGGAAATATACTTCTTCATGATTTATACCAGGTGACATCAGATTACACACAATAACAAGTTGTGTTCACACACGTACACACAACACAAGCGTCAGTACAAAATTAGTTTTCCAGTTGTGTAAATATTCTGCTTTTATTTTATTTCTTGAAGTGAATCATATAAAAATCTAGTTTTGATTCTATCTTGAATTGGCCTGAACAAGAAATGAATGAATCAAGAGTTGCTTGTGTTTTGTTTGTTTGGTTATATTCATGCTTTGTTGTGCTCTTAAACATTAGAAGTTCATTTGAGTTGAGATTATAAAAGGGTTGTGGGATGTTTTAAGCCTCTGATGTGAAAGGTTCTCTTCAGATTTCCTGTTAGTTTTTAGGGACAAGGGACTTTTCTGTTTTAGCCTCGTTAACATTTACACTGCAAAAATGAAAAGGTTCGAAAAACGCCGAATCACTGAACTGATCTTTGGTCATTTTAAAAACTTCACATTTTCTCAGAGCTGCGAGTTCTAGTGTCACTGCTCACCAGGCTCCAGAGGATTGAAGCACTTTATTCCACATGTAGACGTGAAATGTTTCACCCTGAGCAGTGATGTTCTCCATCACAACATTTAAATACATTTATATTGTCTTATCGACCACTCAGACACTTTACCGTTCACATTCAGTCACATTCACTCGTTCACAAAGTGTTTTTTCTGTCACATGTCAATCACACACATTGTCCACTGAGCTGTCAGGGGTAGTTTTCGTGTCTGTGAACGATCCGCTCTACCTCCTGAGCCACAGCCACCAACATATGCAACTGCAGATCCAGAATCTCTGTCCTGTATTCAACCTGAACACTCAGCTTCATGACGTGAGGCCACGTTTCCCCTGATGAGACGTGAGAGGTGTCACATCACAAACTTACTATTTTGTGTTTTGCCGTCATAAATTCAGCAACTTTACAAATTTATAACTTAAGTAAAGTTATTTGAAGAAAATACTTTTACTACGTTTACAAATCCATTAAATTTTCTTTGTTCGTTATATTTTTAGAAATCGCAGTGACGCAATTCCAAGTTTTCATTTTTACAGTGTAGAAAGTGAACGTTGACGTGTTGGGTTTTTATAAATGAATGTTAAATGAAGCTGCTTTGCTGTTTCATTCCTTTTGTGTTTTGAATAAAGTCCCTGATACTCTCTTGGATTTCTGTCTCTTTGTGATTCAATGTGTAGAAAAGTTGAACACGTCTGTGAATGTTCAAATGTTCATTATTGTCCCAGAGAATAAACAAATGTGGATTTGACCTGTAAGAGCAGCAAGGAAAAACCTATTTGGTCAAACCTGTGACTCTTTCCAGGAAAAAGACATTTGTGAAGTGAAATGATTCACATTTAGTGGACAGGAGAACAAGAATATGATCACGTGACAAACACTGACAAAGAACCATGGTTGCATTGATGTGAAGTGTCTGGGGAGAGAGCTCTCACTGACCTATGGAGATCCACTCTGAACGACTCTCCCTGTCCTCTTGGAGACGATTCCCCCAAACGGCTTTTGTTCCTCTTTCTGGGTTGATTCAAAAGAAGCATCTACAAAACACAGAAGAACACAAGAGATCAGAGGTCGGATGGAAATAAAGTCTGTGATATATGAAGTCTACAATCAAGTGTTTATGAAGTAAGGGTTGAAAATACATGAGAACATTTTGGAAATAAAGAGAAACTGACAGATGGACAGCACAAGTCTTACCTTGTACAGACAGCTTCCCAGTTAAAGATGTTCAATCTGTAAACAGAGCAGAAAGCCCTGTCACAAACGTTGAGTGGACCCCCCCCACATACGATCCTCAAGGCTGATCATCCAGTGTCCAGCTGTCAAAGGCACTTTTCCACCTGAGACATGAATCAAGACTCAAAAAGCATCTTGACTTTTGCAAACATCTCTAATAGAAAGAAAATCCATGCTTCGTTAATTATTAATACAGATAACTTTTTTAAAAAACCATCTGATAAGCAACAGAAGATATTTGTTCTGAATACATACCGAGCAACATGAGACGAGGAGTCTAAAGTAGGTGGAGTGTCCTTTGGCCACCACTTCTAAAGACAGCTGTGGAGCAGAGGAATAAACCTGTGTTGAGAATATTGGCTTTATTACACGAGGATTAGGACAGCAACGATTCACTGCAGTATAACTGAGAAGAGAAACAAACTAGACGAGTGAGTCCATCTGTCTTTGTCAAGTGGGCCTTCAGCAGCTGGACAACATACTGATATCACACAGTAATATTAGTTCAGCTTCAACACCAGTTCAGCTCTAACATTACTACAGCTGTAGTGGAGTTAAGGTTCTAGTGAAGATGTACAGAAGAGGACAAACTCACAATAATGCTCCTCGCTGCAAAACAACTGACCACACAAAAGACAACGAGAATAACTTGTAAGTGCTTTTTAGAAACGGTCCTAACCTACAAAATACTCATTTCAAAATGAGCTTCTCTGCTGTACTCACAACTCACCACATGGCTCAGTTGATGGAGCGCATGCAAGTGCTGAAGCTGAGTTACGCTTCTGATCAGTCTGAGTTTGTTTAAAGACACCAAAAGTAAGGAAACAATGCAAGAGGAAACTTCTCTCAACTTACCGAAGACTTGCTCATAAGATGCAGGACTCAGATGGATAATCCTCCAAATAAAGGTCCAGAGTTGCTTCAAGACTTTGTGGTCCACGTGTGTCTTCTAGAAATGAAGCAGCGTTCCGTTGTTGCAGGATCTCTGCTGCTGATTCTGACGTCGCCCCCAGAAGACAGGGGAGTGGGTTTGATTCCCACTAGAAGCAAATATAGTTTATGTTTTGTTGATTTGATCAAATGTTTTTAACTTCATACAATTAAAATGGTGTTTAATTCTATTTCATCTGTTTGCTGGGCTCATTTCCATTCTGTGGTACACTTGTTTAATTCATCAAATGGTTAACACAGTTCTGAAGCAAGGCTAACATGCTCACAAAAATAGTAACACAAATAAATCACAAACTCAACATACATAAATGTCAGTGTAATCCTAAACATAACAGTTATCAATTGCTCAGTTTGGGATGAAATTGAAATAAAACACGTGTCAAATGTGTTCTGGCTTTTATATCTTTTATTCTTTGTGCAGAGTCGACATTTAAAATAAATATAAAACATATAAACAACTGTCTTTCCTTTTATTTGCACTGTCCATCTGTTCTGTTCAGCCTCAAAAAATGTGGAAGCTCTGAAGCGGCTCCAGGTCGTCTCGTTGACCATGCCCTGTGCCTTGTGCAAAGAGAAAACTCTAGAGGGGCAGGAGATCTATTTCCCCTGTACTCCAGGGAAGCAGGTGTGGACATGACGGCTGTTAGGGCCTGAAAGAAATATTTCAATGCACAGAAAGTTGTATATTCTCTTCCAAACATGTAGAAGAACCTATGTTAGCTTTAATAAAACTCAAAATATGATTATTTTGTCCATTTTGGGCAACTGTAAAAACATGGTCGTGTAAAATGTAGCCTCCATCGAGAGAACAGACTCCTGATGTAAATCCAAAGGACACATTCTGATCTCATCTTAAATAACAACTCTTATATTTGGGTTAACATCCATCCGTCTATTGGCAGTGATGGAATATAAGTCATTAGTTTAATAACTTATATTCCATCACGGCCAAAAGAAACTGAAATATTTCCACCTAAATCTTTCCTGCAGGGTCGTTAAAAAGAATTCACATAGTGATGGTGTAAACAATGAACGGCTTCAGGAAAACACCGAGACGCAAACACAACGTAAGTGTCAGTGAGAGACTAAAAACTCCTCCAGACATGTTCAGACTGTCAGAGGTCAGGATGTAGAAACCCACAGACAGCACGAAGACACCTCCGCAAACACAAGAAAGAAGCTACTTCTTCTGCTACAACGGAGGAAACCACTGAAAACAACTTCTACAAAAGGCTGAAGCCACTGAGAGACACGGAGCGACAACTTGAACAAAGTGTCTTGACTTACCTTTGAGTTGTGTCGCTCAAACTCGACGATAAAAACTTCTAAAAACTTTTTACTGTACTTTACTGTGGCCGCCGATGCTCTCCATTGAATTCAGAGGTGTGAAAACGGGGAAACAGCGCCCCCCAAATTACACCTGGAACACAAGTGGTCAAAGATATATTACATCCGTAGTGTTAAGAAACTACCAGAGAGAATGAATGAGGGAAGTTAAGAGAGTTAAGTTACTGTACGCGGCCCGAGCGCTGGACCCCGGTTCGAATCCCGCATCGGCCGGAACCCCCCCCCCTCTCTGCCCCCTGCAGGGGGGGGGCTCAGCTGCAACGTGACACTTCAACACTAGATATCACAAAGTTCTACACACTGAACCTTTAAGGCTGCGTGGACTCAACTAGCTGTAATGTGCTGTGGGACACCCCGACAGAGACACACTCACCTGGACAGGTCCATCACAGACAGTCAGACCACACAACATGCGGATGTGAACCACTTCAGGCAGCGATGGGACACTTCTGGTCTCCTTCTTGTGGCCCGAACAAAGTCTGGGTTGGGAACTGTATGTCCACATGTCATGTTCACATTCAAAAGCGTTCCAGTAAAAAGCTAATCAGTGTTTTTCCCCTTCACTGTAGAAACACTGTTTACAGTGTGATGGACCAGAGAAGGTTTTACAGTCTTGCTCAGTGAACAAAATATCCATGAAACACACAAGAGCCTTCTGAACAGAAACACAACGGCGAAAAGCCCAGATAAAAAGGGGGGAAATAAAAGAAGCACAAAATCCCTGTTTCTAATCTCTGCGATCTTCAGGGTCAGTGAAAGTTCAATTCTTCAGTTGTTTGTTATTATCAGCTGAGATTTCCTGTTTTAGAGCTGATGTCGGTGCAGAAGAGCTTTTCAGACCGGATACAAGGTTTGGAGACTTGTTCTGTGGGACGCTGCGTGTTCACATTCGTGGATAATACAGAAACAATCCATCATTTTGTTGGGAGGTAAAGTTTGTCTGTTCAGAAAATGTACGCGTTGTGGAAATGTGTTCAGTGACTGCACGCTGTGTGAAAACCACGTGAAGTGTGTGAACGGTGTGGCCACAAAAGACCGGTGCCGTGCTCATCGTGTGCAGAGTTTTGAACATGTGACCACTGGTTGGACCAACGCTGGTGAGCGACTGAACCCAACTGTGATCATGGGTTCACTGGTCCGACAGCTCCGTCTACTGGCTCGACCGGGTATTGAACCAACAATGGCGCACGGCACACATGAGAGTGAACGAGCTGCGTCGCATTAAACACGATGGAGAAACCAAACTTACTTCGTGCTTCCTCTCAACACTCGGAGCAGAAGAATGGAAACACACTCCGAACAGAAACCAGCTTCGTCACAGGCGAAGCGTCCCGGAAGTCCCCCACAGGTGCGTCACTTCCATGAAACACACCTTCACAATAAAAGCCTTTCATACAGCTGCGATTCAGTTTGGAAAGTTTCGTCTCAACGTTAAACGGATCATTTTCTCTCCAGGGCTTTTCTGATCTAACCGACAACACATTCAAACTGCACTTCTGTGCACACGTGAGCCACTAACGAGAGGTGAGCATCACAGAGCAGCTCCAGAAGAATACAGCACTGATCTATACTCAGTAAACTCAGAGTTATTTTCATCATTATTATTATTATGATTATTGGTGTTTGAGAAAGTGACCTTTGTCTCTTCATCTGCCACATCAGTGTCTGTAAACAGTGAAATAAACAACAGAAGAAAAGACAACAATTAAAAACATGTCGACGTATCTGATGCTGTATTTTCAAGTAGATTTAGTTGGATTCAGTTGTGTTAACATGAACGTGGCGTCTGTTTGGAATGTGTGTTCGGTCTGAAACTGTAAAAGTGACCGGACTCAGTCCACAGAAGCTGAAGTAAAGAGCTGCTGCTGCTGCACAGAGAGCCGTTCACCTGTTTCTGACCTGAAAAAGACAAAGAAATAAGAGAAGTAACGTGTTAAACATGACATGAGTTTAACAGGATTACACAGTACTCTGATATTATACACCACAGTCATGTGTAATGGAAATACTCCATCAGTCCCATTGTTTCTACCAGTGAAACACAGAATTAACCTGCTATAGTTACATGGACTAATTAGTCTGTTGAAGTTTCAGTGTCACAGGAAATGAAAAACATAGAAGTAAATTAAAGCGTTAAGTGTAAATGAATTATACATCATGTCTTCTAGAAAAACATTAAAATGTGACTGTTAATGACAGTAAACCTCTGATTATCTCCAGGTAACAACATTATTATTATTATTAGTGTTGTTTTTATTAAAATCTGATTTTTAATTCACTCTTTACTTTCATTTTCGAGCTTGGTGTAATACCATTTGTCACCACGAGAGGGCACGACGCCCCAAATTGATGTAATACCATTTGTCACCACGAGAGGGCAGGGTGCACGACGCCACCTGCACGCTTCGAACCAAACTCCATTCAGAAATACATTGAAAGTTTTAAAAAAGTGATCTCACATGAGCCAAATAAATTAATTAAGATGTTTGATGAAGTAAATGGGTCATTGTGCTAAATTCGGCTCATATATGACTCACACACACTCACGTTTTACTGTATTTCAATCAACTGAAAGTCCAAGTTGTTCCTTCCTGGTGTGTTGAAAAGATAGAAATGAACATGAGGAGTCACATGTCCATTGTTCTTGAGGGATGTTAGTTATTGGATCACATGTCAGGTGGAGCGTTGACCTGCACATGAAGGAGTCTCCCCTGTTTCTAACATGATGCAGAAAGGTAAACCTACCTTGGATGCAGCAGGTGACAGTGAGCAGGCAGAGTTTATAAATGGAAGAAAAGTTGCTCATTGTGTTTGTCTCCTTTCTGCAGATTCTTCTCTGAGCTGCTGGTAACACTCACACTCTGCTGTGTACAGATCTCTGGTTTTCCCCTGAACTCCTTTTTCATTTTAGTTTCACTTTCACCTTTAAAATCCTCGACTGAATAAATGTCACAGTAAAACCAGATAATATATAAAATAACGAGTATTACAGTGGACGCACGGTGGCTACGAAGTACACAACACAACAACAAATCACAGAACACAATGGAAACACAGCAGCAACAAAAGAAAACGGTCCACAAATAAGAAAACACAATGAGGAATGTGTTGCACTTCAGAGCAGAACTTCACTGAAGGATTGATTCTTTACTGTTTGTCAGAATAAACACAGATCACCTAAAAAGACATTCGTGTCCCGGTGACGCTGCAGGTTTTCTGGAGGACGCTCGGGACAGAGGTCACACGAGGACACGAGACACAGAAACAAAAGTAGGTCTTGAATAAGCTTTTGGTTTTCTCTTGTGATAAGTCTCCGTTGTTCCATCCACAAAGTTCACAGCCCACGTTTACATATGTTTCTAACAGGCAAATATTTTTCATGAGATCATCGCATCATATATTTTCCTTTAGACATTTATGCAGCGTCTTTGGTGCAGGACGTCTTTTGTTGGACGCCAGAGGAATGTGGACAAACGAGGAGGACAAGAAGCTTCAGTGCCTGAAAGAGACAAATGAGACAATCACTGTGATCCGTCCTCAGATCAAGACTCTCTCACACACACAGACACACACACACACACACACACACACACACACACACACATACACACACACAGACACACACATACACACACACACACACACACACACACACACACACACACACTCACACACACACAGACATACACACACACACACACACACACACACACAGTGCAACACAAACCATAGGACATTTCATAAAGTGCTCCGTGAACAAAGTGGAGAGTGAAACTGAAATGAAACATCAGGTGTTCAAACATCAACATGAATTCCTCTTGTCTGAGCAGTTTTCAGCAACAGAGCTGAGTCTGATCTGATGCTTGTGTTTGACTCTTGTTCTGCTTTGGTTTCATGATTTAACTTGTGAGTCAAACACAAGTAAAGTGTGGCTTCATGTTCACTCTTGTGTTATTATATTGTCCGAACAACCAAACCCGTCTGTGTCCCTTAGTTGTTGTTATGCCTCTGCGGGGGGGACACTTTGGATTCTGGAGGACAAAGGTCAAAGGTGAAGTTCACTTGACTCACAAAATGTGTGTTTGTCCTCTGGACGTTGACTTCAGACCTCAGTGAGGGAGTTTCTTCAACTTCAGAGGAGCTGATTGGATTTCAGTGGTGGAAAGTAAAGGTCATGGTGACCTCGTCTGAATCTGGAGAAATAAATGTGCAGAGAGATGTAGACGGAACCTGCACTGGTCCAAATACTTATACTACAAGTACACTATCCTACTGATACATTATACTACAAGTACACTATCCTGCTAATACTTTATACTACAAGTACACTATCCTACTAATACATTATACTACAAGTACACTATCCTACTAATACATTATACTACAAGTACAATATCCTGCTAATACATTATACTACAAGTACAATATCCTGCTAATACATTATACTACAAGTACAATATCCTGCTAATACATTATACTACAAGTACAATATCCTGCTAATACATTATACTACAAGTACACTATCCTGCTAATACTTTATACTACAAGTACAATATCCTGCTAATACTTTATACTACAAGTACAATATCCTGCTAATACATTATACTACAAGCACACTATCCTGCTAATACATTATACTACAAGTACACTATCCTGCTAATACATTATACTACAAGTACACTATCCTGCTAATACATTATACTACAAGTACACTATCAACACATTATCCTATTAATACATTATCTTACAAATACATTGAACTACATATAAATAATCTTAAAAACACATTATCCTACAAATACAATATACAAGATGTGAAGTTTTAACAATATTCAGCCTAAAACAACCAGAACTTTCCTTTTACTTTTGGTTCACAACCTAGTTTGGTGAGTTTCACCTGGATTTAAGTGACGTAAGGCTGATCCTGAATTCTCATTGGCTCAGATGATGTCCCCTCCTCTCGGTGTGTCCTTCATAGACTGTATAGTTCAAAACCTAGTTTGGTGAGTTTCACCTGGATTTAAGTGACGTAGAGGCTGATCCTGAATTCTCATTGGCTCAGATGATGTCCCCTCCTCTCTGTGTGTCCTCTCGTCTCGTTGTTTTTGTCTCTGGAGCCACAGTCCGTCTCTCTGTGGACAGAAGACCTCATCTACCTTCAGTCCAGCAAAGAGAAATATAGCACCGCTCACAATGCACACTTTACTTTTCCTGCTTCTACTGGCAGGAACACACAGCGCGACGGCAAGTGAGTTCTAGTTTCTACTTGATTTGATTTGAAATGAAAGACAAATGCTCCGTGTATTTAAAAGACACTTCAATGATTTGAAGGTCTGTTGTAATGTTGGATGTTTGGTTCCTTCAGATTTTAGAAGTTGAATAAAGTTTCAAAGAGCTGATTTCAAAGTTCATGTTAGTAAATGTCATGGATCTCATGTAAGAAGGAAAGCTTCTGTTCTCTTTCTGAAAAGCTGAACTGAAAAGTGACTTTTCTTTTTCTTTCTTCTGATCCGGACCATTAGTTGATTTCGTCCTTTGATCAGAACCATTAAGATCGACACGGTCCGAGCTGGTTCTGGACAAAATGACGCAACGATTCTGCAAAAAGTCCAACAGACTCCGATAAATCAAGAAACAGTGAAACACGAAGCAACGTTTCAACTCAGCGAGAAAACCAAGAGTTTCTTGTCTGTTCTAAACATTATGAACTTGATTATTTCACTGAGTTCTTCATGACGTGTCTCGTGTTTCATGTTGGTTTATAAAAAGTTGTGGAGAAATAACAGGTTCAGTCTGTTGATGTGAATCAAGACTGTTATTGATGTAAATACATATATTTGAACATCTGTTTAATGGTTGATGATTCATTTCCCATCAAACACCTCAATTATTCATCTAAACTGGCTCAACTGACAAATAAGGCGACGACTCAGTTCTGGTTTTTATTGTGGTCAGTTGGTGGCGCTGTTTCCATAGATACAGAAAGTGCTGAGGACAAACAGCTTCCTGCTTTGTTGGTTCAATATTCAACCTCATTTAGGCATAAAGACCGTGAGTAACATGACTGACATGACACATTACTAATGAATGATCTGTTATCAATGTGACCTCCTACTCCAATACCATCAACACAAATTATTACTAACACACAACACAAATTCATCTAGAATGTAAATGATAGAAGTGAAAAGAAGCAGGGAGACAAAGACTCATGATGAGGCTGCCTCCATAATGAAGAAATGACAGATGTCTGTTCATACTTTCTAATGTGATCACATCTGCACTAAAGCCTGACTGCTTGATATGAGTCTGTCTCAGATATGAAGGTATCAGTGTTTGTGTTGGTCCATATGCACCAATTTCATTTGTGCACAATAAACAAAGAAGATGTGCATTTATCTTTACATTTTAAAACAGGGATAAAAACATACATGTTTATTTTCTTCATTCAAGTTCTGTTTGGTCATATTTGTGTTTTCTTTGTATTATTATTACAGTTCTAGTTATTTATCATGAATCTAATGGTTTAACATTTAAACATAAAGTCTCAGTTACATGTCTTTGTCATAAGTATTTGACATTAACATCTTTGGAATCAGTGCCAAACATACATATTAAAAAATCTACATTCTATACATTTAAAACACAGTCAAGCCCTTCCTGTAACAACGTCACACTTTGATTTGTTAGCTGGGTCCAGTATAAATGTATATGTGTATATATGGAGGAATATATATAAATATATATATATTTATATATAGACTGAGAGAAACCACTAACAGCTCATATGTTGTGTTCAAAATGTTCAAGATTTCACAATTTTAAAATTGAATATGATAATGAGGACTTTCAGAATAAATGTCTCATGTAGTAACTGGAAATTGAAGTAGTTTTCACTTCACATTAAATTCTCTGCAGTAGAAAATATTATTTTCTCATATTAAATCTTTGAGTCGTTAGATTGAATCCATGTTTAAGACGTAGAATTCAAAGTAAAGAGTGTCTGGACTCTGGAGCAGACGTTTTATCTCTCAATGTATTTTTGTGTTTGTTTACCACACAACAGAGATGCTGAAGTTGTGTTGAATGTGCTTCATGTCTTCTTGACTCTGAGTGCAGTGATTTATTAAACATTCTGGAAACTAAAGTCACTTTAACTTTTTCTTGCAGGGACTCACTCTCTGAAGTATTTCTACACTGGGTCCTCTCAAGTCCCAAACTTTCCAGAGTTTGTGTCTGTTGGTTATGTTGATGAAGTTCAGATGATTCACTATGACAGCAACACAAAGAAAGCAGAAGCCAAACAGGACTGGATGTTGAAGGCAGTAGATTCTCAGTACTGGGAGAGTCAGACTCAGATCTTTTTGGGTGCACAGCAGATCTTCAAAGTCGACAGTGAAACCTTAAAGGAACGCTTCAACCAGACTGAAGGTTTGTTTACGTTTCACTCTCTAATAATAACAACACACACACAAACACACACAGACACACACACACACACACACACACAGACACACACATACACACATAGACACACACACGCATACAAACACACACAGACACACACACACATACAAACACACACAGACACACACACACATACAAACACACACAGACACACACACACACACACATAGACACACACACACTCATACAAACACACACAGACACACACACACATACAAACACACACAGACACACACACACACACATAGACACACACACACGCATACAAACACACACAGACACACACACACATACAAACACACACAGACACACACACATACAAACACACACAGACACACACACATAGACACACACACACACATACAAACACACACAGACACACACACACGCACAAACACACACAGACACACACACACATACAAACACACACAGACACACACACAAAGAACACACACACACATAGACACACACACACGCATACAAACACACACAGACACACACACACATACAAACACACACAGACACACACACACACACATACAAACACACACAGACACACACACACGCATACAAACACACACAGACACACACACACATACAAACACACACAGACACACACACAAAGAACACACACACACACATACAAACACACACAGACACACACACAAAGAACACACACACACACATACAAACACACACAGACACACACACACGCATACAAACACACACAGACACACACACACACACATACAAACAGACACACACACACACACACATACAAACACACACAAATACACACACACTCACAGACACACACACACATACACACACTTACACACACACACAGAAAAAAACACACACACTCACAGACACACACACACACACACACAGAAAAAAACACACACTCACAGACACACACACACACATACAAACACACATAGACACACACACACACATAGAAAAAGACACACACTCACAGACACACACACACACACACACATAGAAAAAGACACACCCACAGACACACACGCACACAGAAAAAAGACACACACATACAAACACACACAGACACACACACATACAAACACACACAGACACACACATAGAAAAAGACACACACTCACATACACACACTTACACACACTTACACACACACACAGAAAAAAAACACTCACAGACACACACACAAACACACACACACACATAGAAAAAAACACTCACAGACACACACACACACACACACACATAGAAAAAGACACACACTCACAGACACACACACACATACAAACACACACAGACATACACACACTTACACACGCACACACACACTCACACATAGAAAAAAACACACACACTCACTGACACACACATACAAACACAGACATACACAAATACACACACACAGACACACACACATATACACACACACACTCACTGACACACACAGACACACATATACACACTTACACACACACAGACACACACACACAGAAAAAAACACACACACTCACAGACACACACATACACACACCCACAGACACACACGCACACAGAAAAAAGACACACACTCACAGACACACACATACAAACACACACAGACACACACATAGAAAAAGACACACACTCACAGACACACACACACATACAAACACACACATACACACAGAAAAACACACACACACACTCACAGACACACACACACAGAAAAAACACACACATACAAACACACACAGACACACACATAGAAAAAGACACACTCTCACAGAAACACACACACATACAAACACACATAGACAGACACACACACATAGAAAAAGACACACACTCACAGACACACACACACATGCAAACACACACACTCACAGACACACACACACATACTTACACACACACACAGAAAAAAACACACACACTCACAGACACACACACAAACACACACACACACACACACACAGAAAAAAACACTCACAGACACACACACACAAACACACACACTCACAAAGAGAAAAAAACACACTCACAGACACACACATACAAACAAACACAGACATACACACACTTACACACACACACAGACACACATACACACTTACACACACAGACACACTCACACAAAATCACACACACACACACACACTCACACATAGAAAAAAACACACACACTCACACACACACAAACACACACACTCACAAAGAGAAAAAAACACACTCACAGACACACACATACAAACAAACACAGACATACACACACTTACACACACACACAGACACACATACACACTTACACACACAGACACACTCACACACAATCACACACACACACACACACTCACACATAGAAAAAAACACACACACTCACTGACACACACATACAAACGCACACAGACACACACACTTACACAGACACACACACACACACACACAAATACACACTCGCAAAAACACATGCACACAATAACATTCACACACACGATCACACTCACAAACACACATACACACAATCAAATACACACAAATACACACATAGACTCACACACACAAACGCACACAATAACATTCACATTCAAAGACACACAATCACACTTACAAACATTCATGCATACACTCACTCACTCACACACACACACACCAGGGTTATTATTAAACTAAAACTAAAACTAGCAATGAAAAAATAATTGACTTAACTGAAATAAAAATAAAAACTACAATGAACAAAGCAAAACTAATAAAACTAAACTGCAGATAAATTCAGCTTCGTTGTCGTTTCGTTTTCTCCCTCGATTACTTCCTGTCCTGCAGGTGATGGTTCAAGAATGAAATTAAAGGACTTGATGAACCATATTTGGTTTCACACATTGTTTCATCCTTTTTCAGCTTCTACAAGTCGAAGCTTTCTCTTAATACCTGGAAAAACTGAAACTAAATAAAAACTAAACTGAAACTACAAAATCACTTGTTGAACGATCTAAAACTAAACTGAAATAAAAAAGCAAACTGAAAAACTAATTAAAAAACTTGATACACACACAATCACACACATACAAACACACAGACACACAAACTCACATTTTCATTTATTTGATTTGATCTCAAATATTTACTCATTAATCAAACATGTGATCAATAGATTTAAATTTTTAACAAGTAAAAATCTCAAATGTTTTGTGAAGTTTCTTAAATATTAGAGTTTGTTGCTTCTCTTACTTTGTGATGAATTAAATACAGTGACAGACATTTTCACTACTTTCTGATATTTGCTTGAGTTTACGTAAACAAGTGATTGATTCATTAACAAAATCCAGAATCAACAACGAGCAGAATGATTAGTTTGAACCTGAAATATATCAAATCAACAGTAGAGCAGCAGATTCATGTCACTGTGCTGACCACAGTGTGTCCACAAAATAAGACACACACCAGAGAATCACACGTTGGATTAGATTTACCCAAACACAGTGTCAAAGCCAGAAGACATTTATATAGTGTAGTGCTGAAGAAGACATTTATTACTGGATCAGCAGAAAATAATCTTTATCAACAACTGTGAATTTGGTGTGAGCAGTAAACTGTGTGGATGGATGTGTTATGGGTCAGAGAAGAACTTTAAATTCAGCTGCAGATCAGGAGCTGATCCAGGAATATTTTCTATCTCTTTAGCTTTTTCAACATTTTCCTTGATTTCCCAGAGTAACTCGTGGATCTTGTTCAAAAATAAGATGTTCAGTGACTGATATTTATGAGTTTGTGCAACTTGGTCATAAAAACGTGTCTCTAGTGAATTTAAATGTGTTTTCATGAGGTGAGTGTTGGGCCTTGGTGGAGGTTTGTACTGGACTGAGTGATGTTCTAGTTTGATGCTACAGAAACCTGGGTGTGTGTGTGTGAGTGTGTGAGTGCGTGTGTGTGTGTGTGTGTGTGAGTGTGTGAGTGAGTGTGAGTGAGTGAGTGAGTGAGTGTGTGAGTGAGTGAGTGTTTGTTTGTGAGTGTGTGTTTGTTTGTGAGTGTGTGTGTCAGTGTGTGTGAATGTGTGTGTGTGTGTGTGTGTGTGAGTGAGAGAGAGTGTGTGTGAGTGAGAGAGTTTGTGTGTGTGTGAGTGTGTGTCTGTGAGTAAGTGTGTGTGTGAGTGTGTGTGTGAGTAAGTGTGTATGTGTGAGTGTGTGTGTGTGTCTGTGAATAAGTGAGTGTGTGTGTGTGTGTGTGTGTCTGTGAGTAAGTGAGTGTGTGTGTGTGTGTGTCTGAGTGAGTGTGTGTGTGTGTGTGTGTGTGTGTGTGTGTGTCTGTGAATAAGTGAGTGTGTGTGTGTGTGTGTGTGTCTGTGAGTAAGTGAGTGTGTGTGTGTGTGTGTCTGTGAGTAAGTGAGTGTGTGTGTGTGTGTGTCTGTGAGTAAGTGAGTGTGTGTGTGTGTGTGTGTGTGTGTGTGTAATAACAGCTCAGATCTCTGTCTCTCTCTCAGGTGTCCACATTTTCCAGTGGATGTACGGTTGTGAATGGGACGATGAGACTGGAGAAGTTAAAGGTTATCATCAGTATGGTTATGATGGAGAAGACTTCATATCATTGGACCTGGAGACACTGACGTATATCGCTCCAACACCACAGGCTGTTATCACCAAACTGAAGTGGGATAATAATAAAGCTAATCTTGCATATAATAAGAACTACTACACCCAGTTGTGTCCTGACTGGCTGAAGAAGTACCTGGAGCATGGGAAGAGCTCTCTGCTGAGAACAGGTGAAATCACATGACCTCCATGAACACGATGTTCCTCTTTCATTTCTTACTCTCTCTCTCTCTCTCTCTCTCTCTCTCTCTCTCTCTCTCTCACTGCTCTTTTTATGCCTCTGCTCTGGCGACACCTAGTGGCCGTTATGTTCTGGGGTCGTCCGTCCGTCCCATCACTGTGAACACGATATCTCCAGAAGGTCTTTAGAGAATTTCCTCAGATTTGGTGCAAACATTCACTTTGAGTCAAAGATGAACTGATTAGAGTTTGGTGGTCAAAGGTCAAAGGTCAAGGTCACAGTGACCTCATGTTACTGTGAATGTGTTAGACCGCCCCTGAATTGAGACACAGCCCGAGTGTCCTCCCTCCTCACCCCCCGACTGACCTGCGCTCACTTTGCACTTTAACAAAAAATACCAACATGACCCAGAAGTTATCAGGACCTGTTCAGTACATGAGGTTTACTTTGTGTTTGTATAAAGAAAATAAATATCCTGATATAAAACTGTCACCTTTCAATAAATACTGTGATATTACTCTGACGTCATATCGTCCACCCAGTGTCTTTGCATCACTTCAGCCTCTGTCTCGCTCACATCTCACAGTTCTTCACTTGTCTCATATATGAACAGACATGACTGATGCCAAATCAATGGAATCAAACAGGAATGGTATTATTAGTATACAATACATTAGAATGACCCATAAACTGTCTCTCTTCTTTCTCCCCAGAGCTTCCCTCGATGTCTCTCCTCCAGAAGTCTCCCTCCTCTCCAGTCAGCTGCCACGCTACAGGTTTCTACCCCGACTCAGCCATGTTGTTCTGGAGGAAAGACGGAGAGGAGCATCATGAGGACGTGTACGTCGGAGAGGTCCTCCCCAACCATGACGGGACCTTCCAGATGAGCGCTGACCTGCAGGTTTCATCAATCCCACCTGAAGACTGGAGGAGGTACGACTGTGTGTTCCAGCTCTCTGGTGTGAAGGAGGACATCGTCAAAAGACTGGACAAAGACTCAGTGGAGTCCAACAGAGGTGAGACTTGAGTCAGTGATGACGGTGGGAAACACACGTTTCATTTCCACTAACAGTCCTGCAGGTCATGTATGCTGACGTGTAGCAGGAGAAGTTTTCTCTCTGTTGGTTTTGGGTCATTTTCTTTCTTCAGTTTTTATCAATAAATTTAGATCAGTGTTAAAAACAACAGCCGGACAAAGAAACAGGTTGATTGTCTGTGTGTGTTTGTTGTGTCTATTGTACAGGATTGTGGTTCAGGGAGATTGTTGTCGTCTAACCTGCTTCATCTGTTCAGGTTGTGATGCTTTGTTTTTTTATTCCACTCAACAGAGAAGCCCACTGACGTGACCACCATCATCATCGTCGCTGCAGTGGTCGCTCTCGCTGTCGTCCTCGCTGTCATTGGATTCATCGTGTACAGGAAGAGGAATGGTGAGAGACCAACACAGAAGCTTTGTCCAATATTTTTCTGGAGTTTTTATTTCAGACTCTTTTAACGAATGCTTCGTCCGGATCAAACCTCATGAAACAAACTTCAGTTCCTCACACACCAACATCTGTTTCAAGAGCTGCAGGGTTCACACAAAGTTTTCTAACTTCACTCTGCACCATAGACTGTTCATAAAAAGCTCCGCACACAACGTCCAGCACACAAACAATAAAAAGTGACAGTATATTGTGGATCGTTTGAGGAGGATCGCCACTAGAAAAAACAAAGACAAAATTCTGTTGGTTTTTTTAACTGTAATAACTGAAATTATTTGTATTTTCTTTTTATTTCAGCTGAATGTCCCCCATCTCGTAAGTAAAACTTCTATTTCTACTCTGTTTTCTTTTTATACTGATATGCTTTATGAGGACGTCACGTCACGTTGACACAGCAGCTGAAAGTACGAACATGTCCAGTTTTATAAAACACCCCCAACTCCTCTTTGCTCCACTTTTTATTGGTCCACACCGGCGCCAGTCAGGGAGGCGTTATGTTTTCAGGCTGTTCATCTGTTCGTCCCCATCTTGTGAACACGATATCTCAAGAATGCTTTGAGGGAATTTCTTCAAATTTGCCACAAATGTTCACTTAGGCCTTGTCCACACTACTGCCAATATTTCTTTCAATGGATTTGAGGCTCCCCACAGGAACCTGACCCAGTGCAGGACTCTAGAAAAGCCTCCGTAGATTAAATAGGCTTCATTTTGTGCTGAAGAGAGTTTTCAGGACTGTTCCCTGCAGTGTTGGTTGTTTGTAATAAAAGTGTCTGTTCAGAGGAGGATGGTCTCATGATGTGTTTCTGACCTCACAGCTGGAAAAGATCCAAACGTCTTAAAGCCTCTGAACCCAGATGGACAAGTTTCTAATTCTCCAAGTGAGACGTCCTCCTGAACACAGTGAGTTGCTCCATATGTTCAACAAAACTTAAACTAAGTGCAAAGTAACACGTGTGTGATCATGTGTAAAACCTCTGTTTTAATTAGAACGAAAACAATCATTAGAGATTTTTAAGAGCAAGGCACAGATCAGAAACCTTCACGTTAACAGATTCAATGTTGAAATTAAAACTCAAATATCAGCAGTGACACAACAATTCAAATGTTGATAAAACCATTTTTTTTTTCCTGAATAAAATTTGGTTTCACTGTTAAATGGGGGAATCGTGGAAATATTAGGTCTCAATACTGTAAATACATAAAATACGTGGCTTTGTGGAACTGAACATTTAATCTTTCATTTTCTTTTTTTCACTTTAGGTTTATGGACGTTTGCACTGGAACAAGAAGCAGTGTCACCACATTCTCCCCCTTACACTGGGAGTTCACTGATTATTCATCACTCACATCATAAACTGATCGTCAGGGTCAGACATTTATCAAAATACAAATAACACAAATCAAAACTACTGACAAATATGAAATATAAATGGTGGCGTCGATTAAATTTGATCTTTTAGTTAAAAATCCAAAATAGTTTCAGTTTTATATTCCTGGTGTTGGGGCATCCTTGTAAAATCCTTCTAAATAATACAAATGTAAATATACATATATAGACGCCCACACATCCACATCTTAGGGTCTGGAAATATAACCTGTCTAATGATTCCAGAAATCTGTTTGTATGTGACTCACGTCTCTGGAGAACCGTTCATTTGATCTGCTTCACACTCGACATGTGTGTTGTTAAGGGCCCGAGGAAGTGCAGCGTTGAATCTGGTGTGATTTGGACAAGTGACACAATCAATGTTCATACAATTGAAAAACATGCTGCGTAAATGGAGACTGTGAATGAGCTGCAGATGTTGTACATGGTTTTCTCTGTGTGTTGTACACCTGCTGAGGATCAGTGACACACTTCAGTCCTCATAGTGTCTCTGCAGAATAGAAAGTGGATGGATAAAGTTCTTCATCTTCACTGTGGTGAATCGTCTTCATCACTTGACTCGTACACAAATCATTCAGTTAATGATTCAATGTCATTTACAGGAAATATACTTCTTCGTGATTTATACCAGGTGACATCAGATTACACACAATAACAAGTTGTGTTCACACACGTATACACAACACGAGTGTCAGTACAAAATTAGTTTTCCAGTTGTGTAAATATTCTGCTTTTATTTTATTTCTTGAAGTGAATCATATAAAAATCTAGTTTTGATTCTATCTTGAATTGGCCTGAACAAGAAATGAATGAATCGAGAGTTGCTTGTGTTTTGTTTGTTTGGTTATATTCATGCTTTGTTGTGCTCTTAAACATTAGAAGTTCATTTGAGTTGAGATTATAAAAGGGTTGTGGGATGTTTTAAGCCTCGGATGTGAAAGATTCTCTTCAGACTTCCTGTTAGTTTTTAGGGACAAGGGACTTTTCTGTTTTAGCCTCGTTAACATTTACACTGCAAAAATGAAAAGGTTTGAAAAACGCCGAATAACTGAACTGATCTTTGGTCATTTTAAAAACTTCACATTTTCTCAGAGCTGCGAGTTCTAGTGTCACTGCTCACCAGGCTCCAGAGGATTGAAGCACTTTATTCCACATGTAGACGTGAAATGTTTCACCCTGAGCAGTGATGTTCTCCATCACAACATTTAAATACATTTATATTGTCTTATCGACCACTCAGACACTTTACCGTTCACATTCAGTCACATTCACTCGTTCACAAAGTGTTTTTTCTGTCACACGTCAATCACACACATTGTCCACTGAGCTGTCAGGGGTAGTTTTCGTGTCTGCGGACGATCCGCTCTACCTCCTGAGCCACAGCCGCCAACATATGCAACTGCAGATCCAGAATCTCTGTCCTGTATTCAACCTGAACACTCAGCTTCATGACGTGAGGCCACGTTTCCCCTGATGAGACGTGAGAGGTGTCACAGCACAAACTTACTATTTTGTGTTTTGCCGTCATAAATTCAGCAACTTTACAAATTTAACAAAGTAAAGTTATTTGAAGAAAATACTTTTACTACGTTTACAAATCCATTAAGTTTTCTTTGTTCGTTATATTTTTAGAAATCGCAGTGACGCAATTCCAAGTTTTCATTTTTACAGTGTAGAAAGTGAACGTTGACGTGTTGGGTTTTTATAAATGAATGTTAAATGAAGCTGCTTTGCTGTTTCATTCCTTTTGTGTTTTGAATAAAGTCCCTGATACTCTCTTGGATTTCTGTCTCTTTGTGATTCAATGTGTAGAAAAGTTGAACACGTCTGTGAAAGTTCAAATGTTCATTATTGTCCCAGAGAATAAACAAATGTGGATTTGACCTGTAAGAGCAGCAAGGAAAAACCTATTTGGTCAAACCTGTGACTCTTTCCAGGAAAAAGACAAAGACATTTTACACATGATGAGAAAATGGTTGTGGTGGTTTTATTGTTAAGTCATTTGGTCTTTTCTCACGTTTGATTTGCTGCTGTCTTTAACAACCTCGTTATTTTAGGAGGATTATTGTTGTTTTGTAGTCAAGTGTAAAACCACTTTGTGATTGAGTGTTTTCATTGTCAGACATGAGCAGATCCACTGATCTCTCACATCAGAGCCGTGCTTTGGTTTTCCCTGGAAAAACTGAAATCTTCCCAGAAACTGATGCCATAGGAACTGTGAAGGAATGAGCTGTAACTAGCTGTAATGTGCTGTGGGACACCCCGACAGAGACACACTCACCTGGACACGTCCATCACAGACAGTTCTTACAGATGAATAATAAATAATAATCAGAAAGGTCATGACTGTAAATGATCCTGTGGTTGTGAACCTCTGTCCCCTCACAGTCTGTGCTAATATCAAGTTGATTGTTTATGGGACATCATTTCCTTCAAGGGCAAAACCTGCAGGGCGGAGTTCTGCACGGCAACACATGACATCACAGCTGCTGTATTACTAACCAATGAACAAGTATAAACGTTTACATGAACTGATGTAACCGTGTCTTCCACTGAGAGACCAGTTATCTGTGTTACGATGAAGAAGTCTCAGAGAAGAAAGCGTTCAGGAGCCTTTCATGTCTTTGATGTTGAAATATTTATTGAAGCTTGGCCAAGGAGAAAATCAGAATTCATCCACACAACATCTGTACATGATGCTCTGTCATATTCATGTCCAGGAGCCACATTACATGATTAGAAGAATAATGAAACAAAGGTCTGACCCAGTTTAAATTCACTGGTCTGTTATCTGTGCATTGACATTTCATTTATTCATAATCATCGAGATCCTCTCGACCACAAACTCCCACAAAACAGTTGTTGAGGTTGATCTGTGTTTCTGGGTCAAGTTCAGAACATTCCCTTCCTGTAGTGATGGATCAGCTCTGACACGTCGTCTTTACACACCTTGATCCATCCGTCCTCTCGCATGTGGTACACTGCACACACACACACACACACACACAGAGGTTAACCCTGTCTTTGATAATGGCTGACAGTTGAGCGGTGACAGGAAATGATGTTTAGGAGGATTCACTAACTGTTCACGACTCCACCAGAGTAGGCGTCCCTGTGCGTAGCGTGAGTGATGCCTCGACGACCCAGCTCGTACGCCTCCTCTACCGTCATGTCTTCCCTGTAACCGCTGTCCACCACGCCATAGGCGTACGTGTTCCCGCAGCCGGTAGAGAACATGCTGGCTGACAGACGCGTCCCGTTATCATCCACATAGTACAAACCAGGGCCCTGGAGAACAGCAGTCATGTCTTCATTGATCACATGTTTAGACTTACCCTGCAGGTCAGTGCGTGGTTCAGAACCATGAGCAGATGGATATCAAGGGAATATTTACCTTCACAAAGGAGGTTATGTTTTCACCCCCGTCAGTTGTTTGATTGTGTGTTTGTTGGTCAGTGGGATAACCAGATAAAGACTCAACACATTTCCACAAAACTACGAGGGAGGTTGAGATATGGGCCTCGGAAAAAACTCATTCAGTTTTGGAGCAAACCTGGAATTTTCTTTTCACTTTCTTTGACAGGGTGAGATCGGGCGTTGTGATTTGAATTAGAAATAAAACCAAGAGGGCGGTCAAAGGCTCCGCTTTATTTAAAGTGCCGAAAAACCCCATTGTCTTTTTGATATTCTGATGATTGTGAGACACAACTTTGCACAAACCCGTCCACAGCTCACCTCTTTGTCCCATCCACAGATCATGCTCCCCATGGAGAGGCCCATGCCTCTGTAACCCAGCATCATGTTGGACAGCAGCTTGGAGGCAGCAGCCACAGAGATTCTGTGGTTGTTCCTTAGCCTGTACAGTCTGGATGAAGGAATAATAAAAGAAAGAACCAATAAGTTATTTACAAAATCAATTGATAAATCAGCCTCTTTTACACTCTCCTTAAAAACCTGTGGAACTCACAAAAAGGAAACAATATGAAAGAACTTTAAAAAGTGAAGTTACAAGGCTGTGGATATAATTATTTTAAGAGTGGATGAACTACACATCCCATAAACCCTTGCAAACCCACAAGCTGCAGTTCATGACTTTGTGTCAGGTGAGTTTATTGTGATTCTGTCATCTCGTCTGATTTCTTGGGGCAAGCTGACACAGGAATTTCCTTTGGGATTCATAAAACCTCATCCCATCGTATCTTATGTTATATATTAGTACAGAGAATATATGTTTTCAAAGCTGTTGTCATGACGGACCTGCATTCTTTAGCCAGGAGTCTCTCCCAGTACTGACAGTCTGCAGCGCTGCCCGACATGGTGCCCAGCAGGTAGGGGTTGATCTCTATGACCTTGTTGACATCGTTGGAAGCTGCGATGCAGTGACACATTTTGGAAAAGGGAGACAATTAGAGTGAATCAAGATGACAGCACCACAGTTCAACTTTACATTTACCAGTAAAGTTTTGACCAATTCGAGCTTTCATGCTTCTTCAGATGTGTATTTACATAAGTATCGTCCAGCTGAGGCTCTGGAGTCCACAGCCACGATGACTCCATGTTTGAACTTGAAGGCCAAGGTGGTCGTACCGTGGTCCAGGTCAATACACACACCTGCGTCCCGGTTACAGGACCTGAGAAACACTGAGGGCTGGAACAGAACCAAAGAAAGGCGCATGAGCAATGGCGCAGTGTGTGTGTGTGCGTGTGTGTGTGTGTGTGTGTGTCAGAGAATATACATTTCATAACCTGATATTTTGCTCAGAACATCATCATGAAGACAAACGCACGATTCGAAACAGATACAGTGAAAACAAGTGACGCGTAAAATGATCCGCTCCGCGTCTGGAGCGTGTGACGCTTCAGGCTTGAGGCCGGTTTACCGGACAGGACTCAGTTCGATTCATTACAAACATCCTGGTACTCACGTCTACACCCAGAGGTAAAGCAAACTCTGGAGTTTTGGTCCCGAAGCTGTAGTGGTTGGTTCGGTCCACGAGACGCGTCTGTCCCGCTGGAAGAATCTGTCCGCGGAGTTCAGAGTAACGATTAAAACCACTCACGTCCAGAAGAGCCATTGTGTATTTGATGGAAAAAATATGTTGTAATTATTTCTATAGTGAAGATGCATCAAATGTCCTAAATAACGAAGCTGCCTGACACCGCGTCAAGACTCATTTCCTTGTGCGTAACAATGAATCCGAAAGTGAAAGTTTTTAGAATCTCTGTAGCGTCGTCTCTTAAAAATAAAGAACCTGTGTTCAACCATCAATAACTCATCAAACCGTTTCTGTTTGTTTAATCCACTAGTTTGTTTGTTTCATCCAATAGTTAATCGATAAGAATAAAAAATATTCTTAGGACAAAAACCACCCAAAGCACAAACCAATAGGAAAGCGTGGTATTTTCTCATCATCGGTCTCTAAGCAGAAATGCAGCACTGAGGTTGTGGGGAGTGAGCTGACTTATTTATTAGTATATAACAATGTGCATCAATTTACCATCAGGACGTGTTAAAATACACAGTTATCAGAGGCTATTGACCATGTACACACACACACACACACATATATATATATATGGCAACACTTTATATTAGGGAACACACAAAGTGAACATATCCAAGCACTTGATTGTAATTCATGTACAACAACTTCCTTACTTACCATCAATAAGCAGTAATTAGAAATATTTATATATATTGTAACCTAATTAAACATTTTAACATATTTCACATTGATATAAATGAACGTGACCTGCAGCACAAACCTTTTTCTTTTTATTGGATCTGTTGAATCAAAAGAAATGAGGCAACTGAGGTCAAACTGGATTTTAGTTTTTCTTTTTATTCTCATGATTATTTATTGTAAAAACACGTTTGAATCTTGGCCTCCCTTCTTGTGCTGCAGTAACCACTGAAGTCTTAGAGTTTCTGTTCCATGTCAGTGAAGTGCAGCAGCAGAGCGGAAGACACGGTGACATTTATCAAACATCTGAGATTTTTCACTGCTTTTATTTAATATCTGACAAATCACAATACGATAATTGTTGTGGTGTTTTTGTGTGATTGTGGGTCAAGCTGTATCCATCTGCTGCACCGTCTCCTGTACAACCTCCAGCTTGAAGGGGACAACTTTCTCTGTCAGGACCGGCGTCGTGCCTGGACGGTACCTGTATTTCATTTTCCTAAGAGAAAGACAGGGAGAGAGAGGGAGAGAGAGAGGGAGGGAGAAGGAACTGATGAATGTTCATGCTGATCAGGGGACAGACTCAGAAATTCCCAGGGACAAATCTTTATGGATCTGGCATGTTTAGGGAACTGAAGTCTGTGAGTGTGTGAAACTTGGTGCAGCTCGATTGGATTTCAGGGGACTGCTGGGAATGGACAGAGATCTGAGTGAAATAAAGTCGAGCTTGTACCTGTTGTCTTTGTACTCTGACTCCTGGTATGGTCTGATGTAGTCCACTCCTTTTCTGGAGATGACGCAGATGTCGATGTTGTTGCCTGAGCCGAGGTCGCTCATGATGCCCGCGTTGATGGCGAGACGCACCAGCTCCTTGGCCTCCTCCAGCTAACACACACAAATCAACATGGAGAAGAATTCATGTGTTTAATGTAGAGACTTATTGGCAGTGCCATACTATACCAGCAATTATCCAAATACAGATGAAACACTTCTGTGATTCAGTCTAAATGATGAGGACTAATAAGAACTGTCACAGGATGTTAACAACAGTGAACAGACCTCCAGATCAGGTTTGAACTGATCCTCTAAAATCCCGAGAGCAGCCAGATCACCGGATCCTGCATGAACACAACAGAGCAGAATAAATACATGTTGATCAAATATGAGAGTAAAACACGAAGATCTCTGACACTTACAAATAAAATACTTGCACTGAACAGTGAGTGTGAAATCTTGTGTTTCAGATTCAAATGACACATTTGAGCCATAAAAAAAAAAACCTGAGCCGTCGTAGTGAGCACACAGGGTTTCCAAAGGGTCTTAAAAGTCTAAAATTGAATCATCTCAATTGAAGGCCTTAAACCGTTTTAAATATCTTTAAATATTATGTACCAGCTTTTAAAGAAACACATCTCACCTGTGGGGAGTAAATCCAAGAGTTAATGTCTCTTTGTGTCACATTAACTGTGTTGACATTTATCTAACGCCACTTCTGTCGCACTGTTTGCTTTACAATCTCTCTCTGTGTTGAAGTTCTTTCTCAACAAAAGTTTCTCTCTACTCGATTACGTCACCTTATCTTTACTTATAAGAGAAAAGTCATTCTGGAACTCTGATATTCCTTCATATCAGTCACACTTGACATCTTAAATTTCATTCATTAATGATGTTAAAAGTTTTACATTTTTCTCTAAACCTGCAGAAACCCCACAGACTCGGCTCCTACAACAACAGTTGTGCACATACTTACAGAAGAGTGTTATTGAACATACCCATTGCAAGGTAAGGCATCTTATTCACACTCCCATATGGCCCCACTGTGTACAGGTGGTTCCCCGTGCAGTCAACTCCTCCCAGAATAAGATTTGCACCAATTTGGCCGTGATACCTGAGGAGCAGAGATTTAAAAACTGAACTTTAAAGAAAGTGAGAGCGGCTTTAAACTCTTGTATAACTCATTCCCACACCCTGAGATATAAGTACGTGTCAAAGGGAAACACAAACCTGTACAACATATCCTGCAGTATGCTGACGGCCATGACGACGCGAGGGTTCCTCCCACTGTTCAGCGAGAAGATGGTGAGGTTGGAGGAGACCATCTCTGTGGTTTTCTCTGTATCTGCTGCGGTTCCTGCTCCACAACAACTAGAGAGAGAAAGAAGAACCGAAGCTACTGTGAGAGAACATGTGAGGGGGGAGGAAGGGCAAAGTGAGGGGTCAGGACTCGTTCTTGGACACTGACGACACACAAACGCTCTTGATATCTTCGTCTTCGTCATTTGTGCATCTGTCGCATGTTGTAAATGGACACACCCACTTGCTCACATGAATCCTGTGGAGGATCTCCTGCTGTGTTCTCTCAATGGCTGCTGCGGAGTTTCTGTGGACATTTTACTGAGGGACTCGCTGGAGAAAGTCTGCAGAAAGTGTGGAGGCTCTCACACATACAGCCCCAGAGAATGTCCAGAGGATCTCCAGAATGATACTAGTGAGAGTACTTGATGGTGGATTTCTGCTCCAATCCTCGTGACACTTACTATATGTTCGGGGCGATGTAATGGATCTTGGCGCACATCTTGTCGGCCACCACTTCACTGGAGGTAGCTCGTGTGTCTGCTCCCAGTACCACGCCATCCTGCACCAACAACAGAAATATTGTTTGGTCCCTGACGGTTGACAAACGTTCGACTCGTGATGAAAGAAACTAGTTGGACTATAAACAGTGCAGGTACAGTTGATGGAGAACTGAGTCTACACTAAGATCCTAATTAGTGGCCGCTGCCCCCAGATGCTAGTTCATCATCAGACGATGGCCGATGGGCTCCGAGATTGAACACTTGTTGAATCTTCTTTTACTTTGGCGAGGCATGCAGTGTGGAGTTCAACATTTACATCAAGAAACTTCCAAATTCCATTTTTTTGTAATGTCCATGTCGGGTTAGTGTTTGATTTTCTAATCGTGTCATTTCGTGTCTGTGGAGAACTTGAATGCAGCGTCTGTTCTCACAACAATAACAGTACGGTCATGTTTCATCTTTCTGAAAGTTTCTATCTTTATTCATCTGGAACTGATGCACGACACTGACTCGCTGAAGAGTCGATACAGCTCTGGAAAATATGTGCAGACTCAAATTTACTTGAAGAATCAATCAATCAAATCACAGGGTATCACAACAAACAGTTGTCTCAGGGTGCTGCACAAAAGTCCAAGATCTTCAAAAAGAATCAACAACACATTTTGTCTGTTTATATTAATATCATATACTCAGATGTGAACTTGCCTTGAACACCACTCCTGCGATGGTGGTGCCTGTTTTCAGAGGTTTCGGTGACTGTCCTGCAAAAAGACCCTCGAGTGCAGCATTTCTACAGAGAGAGACAGCGCAGGGGTGATCTGTGAATATATATTATATTTATAATCAACACATTATCAGTGTGTCCTTACAGGGATCAGAGGAACGCACTCAACAAAGTTACTTTCACTTTTGCCCCTGATGAAGTCTCAGTAAAACCGGAGTTCACATGTGATTGTGCTCATCACAGATTCAGTCCGTGGCTCGGAATCATTAAAACGAGCTCATACCTCGCGTTGTTGTCGAAATTAAACCCGGCTGCAGGAGTTTCCAGGACATTTGATAGCGCCATCGTGGATGTGACTGCGGCTCCTGTGCTCGTCTCTCTGCGTCACGGTGCGTCACGGTGCGCCAGAGGTCGCTGTTCTGACTCGTGCGTCACCTCTCCGTCCTCTCTTTCGATTTTGGAGAGAAAATGGAGAAACGCTGCACGGACTCACGAGTCAAAGGAGTCAGCACAGGGGTGAGTGAATCCGGTGTCATCTCTGTTTCTCTCTCTTCTCGTGAAACACGAAGAAAAACCTTTCAAGAGTAAAATAATCAAGAACCGACATCCGCTGCGAACAGGTGAAGCTTCACCTGATTAGAGACAAAGCGAGAGAACAAGTTCATGTTCCAGATGTTGCTGTATGAGTGAATGTTCACCTTTAATATCTGAAAGAGTTTATTCTTTAGGTTTCTACGAAGAAAACTACACTTTCATTTTCAGTGAGGAAAAAAAAATCACCCCCCTCACAGAACTCCAAATCCCAGAATTCATAGCCTTGAGTGACGCCATGTGATGCTGTGTTTGTGTTGTCCACTGTTGTATTTGTCTTCTGTCATGTTTGTCTTCTTCTATCCATCATCAATGCTGGAGAACCACAACTCACAGACTCTCTCTCTCTCCGCCCTCAGACCACCATCCTGGCTGCTGTCTTCAACGGAGGGGTCGTGATTGGTTCAGACTCCAGGGCTTCAATGGGAGGGTGAGAAAAGATGAGATGAGAAACATCAGTATATTTAAAGTTACAGAGAAGTAAACATGCACCCGAGCACATTAAACACATAGAAATAATATATAGACTGTAAATAAACCACAGGTCATCATTGTATTTTATTTTCATTAGATTCTTTTCGTTATCTCGATCTGTTTTATTTGTATTATTTATTTTACCTTTTTATTTCTTTTACCAGTTTTATTCTGCTCCTGTTGATGCCTTTTGTTTTGCTGGAAAGTTGTTTTAAACTCTGCTTTCTGATTTTTATTGAGCTTCATGAATAAAACTTTGCCTCATTAAAAACCAAACTTATTAGGAACATGAACACTTGAACGTCTGTTTGATAAGAACTAGATAAAATGACAGCAACCATTTATTCTACTTTTGATTGTTTACTTTGACCCATGTCCCATTCACAAACATGGAGGAGGCCAGATTTATGAGTTATACTGCTGCCAGTCACCAGGTGGCGATCGAGACTCTTTGGCTTCATTTTGGGGAGCTGTCACGTCGTCCATCTTCATTCCACAGTCTGTGATGACGTCCTGCTGCAGGTGGTGGTGTCGCTCTGTGTTTTGACTGTGTTCATTCTCTCGTCTTCAGGGAATATGTCTCATCTAAGACCATCAACAAGGTGATTCAGGTTCATGACCAGATCTTCTGCTGCATGTCCGGCTCGCTCGCAGACGCTCAGGCCGTCACCAAGGCGGCCAAATTCCACCTGTCCTTCCACAGGTACCCCGCACACATACTGTACAAATACATGTACACATATTACACACATTATGACCGAAATGATACATGTACATGTGTGCATACACACAAAGTATGTACAACAAGACCGAGGCTCTGTCTTCTGTCTGCTGTACACTGTCAACAGTCAGAGTCCACGCCAGTCCAACGTTTGTCCACAGAGAACTTAAACAGTGACGCTTGTTTTAGGTCCAGAACTCTATTAACAGCTATCTGCACGTGAATCCAGATCCATCAAAACGCTGAGAGCTGATGCATCACGTTCAATATGTTCTGCCTCTTTTGCTCTGCACACGGACTGTTTACCTGTGAGCAACCAAACCTGCTCAAACGTGATTGGTCAAAACCAGAAACAAAAACCAGAAGGCCCCAAAAACCAGTCCCTCACCGTCTGTCTCCCACAGACTTTGGGCTTTTTAACTTTTACATTCACATTTACATTCCAACAAATATGTAGAAAACACGAGAGGGAAGAAAAACTGAAAAGGAATCACACGTCTTCTTTCCAATTCACTTCCCCCGACCTTTGCTGATCCTCATCAACAGCGTCCAGATGGAGACGCCTCCACTGGTGATAGCAGCAGCGTCGGTGCTGAAGGGACTGTGCTACGAAAACAAAGAGGAGCTGCAGGCCGGCTTCATCACAGCAGGCTGGGACAAGAAGGACGGACCACAGGTTGGTGGAGGTTGAGGTGCTGACAGTGCTGAGCACGTTCGGCCTCTGCTGCATGTAATGATGTCCTCCTCGCTTCCCCAGGTGTACGTTGTGTCTCTGGGTGGGATGTTAGTCCGTCAGCCTGTGACCATCGGTGGCTCAGGAAGCACTTACATCTACGGCTACGTTGATGCCAAATACAAACCCAACATGAGCAGAGAAGAATGTCTACAGTTTGCCCTTAATGGTATTTTCTTGCTTAATTGATGATGTTGATTAAAGTTTTAACACATTCAGCTGTTAGCTGTTGTGAGGAGCTGTTTAAATGTTACACACTTCCTGTTGCTGACCTACAGTTTTTTTTGTCCCTGTCTGTCTTCCTGCCTCCTCCCGTCCTTTGCTTCATCGCCCTCCTCCCGACCCCTCAGCTCTTGCTTTGGCCATGGGCCGAGACAACGTCAGCGGCGGCGTGGCTAACCTGGTGGTGGTCACAGAAAAGGGGGTGGAGCATGTGGTCGTACCTGGTGACAAGCTGCCCAAGTTCCACCACGAGTGACCACCTTCAAAGTCCTGCTGATATTCTCATGTTGTTTTGTACAATGGCGAGTATTGATTAGGATTCAACTCCACGGTTTGATTCTAAATCGTTATGTTGGACTGAGATATTCAAATCACACACCTGAAGTCATCGAGACAAACTGAACAGTGTGTAGTTAACAGCAGTGTCACCTGTTGTTGTTATAGTTTATACAGATTCATGGCCCAACTTCAAAATTCCACCATCACATCAAATTGTTTCCATTCAAATAAATCAGTTTTCTTTTTGATTTTTATGTTTTGTCTTCTAGGAAATTTCTTTTTTTGGTTCTGTGCTTCAACATCTCTTTGTCGATTTCTGTACTGTGTACACTTATAATACACTATACCTGTATAATTATACACACCGTTTTTTTATTCTACGATATACAATATATTGCTGTTTAGTATACTTTGAATTATATATATATATTATATTATATTATATATTTTTTACTTCATTTTTCTCTTGATTCCTTTTTTTTAAATCTTGTGTCTATATCTAATACCTTTGAAAGTGCATCTTTAAAAAACTTTGATAAAGTTGTATCTTATCTTAAAGGATTTATCGTTTGTTTGAATCATGCCGGATGGACAATTTAACTTTCAATTTCGGTTTAACTCAGGAAAACATGGAGTCCGTCTGACGCAGAATTTATTTGGTGAGAACAAGCAAGAGAACTGGTGAAAATCATAATTTTCCAACAAGGAAACAACGTCAAATTAGAATCTGGTGTTTAACAACTTTACACTGCTTCTCCGAGTTAATGTATAAACTTCACGTGAAGTATTATGTGTCAAAAACAACCTATGAACTTGTTTTATAACGAAAATGTCCAAGAAACATCTGGAACAACAAAAAGAGCTGCAGGATAAACAGAAAAAACGCTTTTTTAAACATGTGACAAGCAGCTTTTTGTAAATAAACCTGAACTGTATTCGAACTAACGTTATCCTGATAAGTAACGTTGCTCTGATCAGTTTCTGAACCTGTAGGAGATGGGAAGCAGCTTGTGAGTCTTCTTCAGGCTCTGGACCTTCGCGTGCGTCTGCTCGTCCATGGTCTTGTAACAGCGCCGGGCGTAATCCAGAAGCTTCTCCTTAGAGGCCTCGAACTCTCCGACCTCCGCCACCTACACAGCAGCACATCAGATCAATCACGTGGAACCAGTTTGAAATGATGATCCTGTAACGGGCACACGATCAAGATGCGACCCGCAGTGTTCATGTATCGACAACACAGTAAAAGTTCAGACCTTCTCCGGGGCGACCAGCAGCAGCTCTGCGACCGGGGACGTGGAGGCCATGGTGTTGCGGTCGACACCGTGGATCTGGAAGGCTCGAGACATGCTCCTCACCCGCTGGTACGTGGTCAGGATCTTCTTGTAGCGAATTAGAACTCCATCGGGATCTTTAACTGAGGGGAGGAAGAGGTGAAAGTCAAACTTGTTGCCGTGTTGGTTGCAGGAACCGTAAGTTCCACCAGGAAAATATTTTTTGTGTGTATTTAACAGTAAATAATTTCCGTCCACCCTCGGCCTCACCTCTCTGTCTCTCCCTCCCATGTGTGATCCTGAAGATCCTCCTCATCTTCATCCTGGGCTCCGCGTTTGCTCGCCCTCGACCTTTCTTCTTCGACCCCTTCTCTACCGCCTCCTCCTCGTCTTCCTCCTCCTCATCCTCCTCTTCCTCCACGAATTCGTCATCAGTGTAGTATTTCTCCTCCTCCACGTGAAACTCCTGCTTGACTACAGACATGAAAAATACTTTGTAAGAGTTGAATACTTCCACCATAAAGACGGGAGATGTCTGAGGCTTCCTGACCAGGGATGGCGGCGCTGCGGCGGCTCCGAGGTCCCGCCACCTGCAGCCGTTTGAGGGTCATTCCGGACCTGGTGGTCATTGGGGAGGGAGGCGAGGGGGAGGTGGAGGGCTGGACCTTTACATTCCGCTGGGCGTCTCCACACCACTCTGTCACTGCATTGATTATAAAATGAAATATTAAAAAATGTGTAACCTGTGGCCACAGTCACAGTTTGACTTATTTCCAACATGTTTCCTGGCAGACTCACCCTCCGGACTCATGCTGACGATGAAGCGGTTCAGCTGACAGCGCAGGAAGTTGCGCTCCTCCTCCAGCTCCTCGATGCGCTTCTGCAGCCAGGCGTTCTTCTCCAGGGCGACGTACAGGTGAGCACGCAGGTTCGAAACCAGGATGAACGGGCTGTACTGGGAGTGAGGAGGCTCATGCACCACAGGCTCTGCCGGAGGAGGAGGAACAGGAACCAAAATCTAATCAGTTCATCTCTGAGTCCAAGTGAACGTTGAGATATCGTGTTTACAAGATTGGGACGGATGTACAACCTGAAAACATAATGCCTCCGGCCACTAGATGTCACCGGTGCACAGGGCAAAAAAACACCATTGTGTGAAAACATCACATACGTGTTCAATCCGTCATATGTAGCATCTTGATAATTGATATTTTCTTTAATAGAATTTTTTTTGGCTTAATTTAATATAACAGGTCCGTTTGTGGAGTTTTCTATTTGTGAGGTTGAAAACTTAATTAACTCTTATGCAAACAACTGTGACCTATAACAGTCAATTCTTTAAACTTGTGCACTTTGTCAGATGCGTTCAATACATTCAAATTAAGTCCAATAAAAACCGAATAATTTGGTTTTTAAATGATCATTTTCTTGGAATGATTATCTTGGTCCCGTGATCACAAAAATATTCCCCAGAAAATGCAGCATGAAAATGTTTTAACGTGATGATCAACTACTCCTGAAACCAGAGTTTGTGACATGTGATGAATATGATCACGTGTCGTACCTTCCATCATCTGCTGACCCTGGTTCAGGTGATAGGCCGCTGGTCTCTCCATATTCTCCTCCAGGGGGAACGAGACCTCGTAGGCGTCCAGATACAAACCTCCTCCTCCTGCAGATGAAGATGACTGTGGCATGTAGTGCTCTGACGAACACAAGACAACAGGACATTAGATTCTACAAAGGATCTCAGTCTAAAACAGCTGATGTTTATTATTCGTTATGAAGTTATTAGTTGATTTTAAGTTAAAGTCAAATACGCAGGAACCTTTCAGGCACATATACCAAATACTTTTGGTTCAAGCTTCTCATACGTAAAGATTTGCCGCTCGTCTTCTTCGACATAAGTGATGTAACATGAGAGATGTTTTGTTCTGTTAGCTTAAGAATTCCATTATGTTTAGATGTCTCATGGTTCTGTGATGACACGGTGGAAGTTTGTCACTCAGAGGCTAAAAGATGAATTTCTTAAATCAGTGGTTTTCAAAGTCTGAGACTCTGGAAACTTCTTCCTCACTTAGTTCGCCTCAATGTCTGGACGCCTCTGCGATCATGATTATGTGATTTGATTTTGCAAGACATAGATATTAACTTCAACCTAAACCAAATACAATAACTGATGCATTTATTTGATTCTGAATCTGGGAAAGTTTCCACCAACCTCTCAACTTTTTCTTCCACCAGACCTCACACACTTACACGTCATTCAAAGGTCATGACAAGAAATGATACGATGCAATACTTTTGTGTTACCTCCCAATACTTTTCTTCTTATATTCCTCTGAGCCACATGTAGCAGAGAGCGGCTCGGGCCTGAACCTGTCCGAGCTAGAAAGAAAACTAACCGAGCCCGACCTGAACCCCCACAGGAGTTCTGTCTTGTTGTGTCTGAACCCGACCCGAGCTCCATGAGTACTACAGCTCAATAAACATGGTTCTATCAGTGGAGAAAATAACGTTCTTACATGAGGAGGTCTCTACAGGAGAACGCAGCACGTTCATGTCGGATTCATTAGGAACCAGTTACTTCTGCACCTATAATGAACAATGTTGCATGATGGGAACAGGAAACTAATGGAAAACAATGCAAAAGAAACGCAAGGTCATGCAACGGTAGGCTAATCCTCAAAAAACCAAAAGAACTCTTTCAGGGCCTCCGTACATTTTGATTTGTGACCTCGGCTTCATAATGTGAGATATCATCTTAGACCATGTGACCTCGGCTTCATAATGTGAGATATCATCTTAGACCATGTGTCATTATCACCTCTGAACACCTCCAGTCCAGAAACCACACACTTTACATTTATAACAATACAAACCGTGTTAAAACAGAAGAAACTTCACGTCTGAGGAAGTGGAACCAAAATCTTTCTTAGTAATTGAATGATTGAAACAATTCCTCAGTATCACAGCATCAGCAGATGAACTTGTTTCAGCTTTAACAATAACTCAGAGTAAAGTTAATACAGTTACAGTTATCAGGCTCAGTCATATACTGTAGTTCCTCCAGAACAAAGGGGAATATAAACAAACAACACAAATTCATTGGAACGAATCAACAGATAAAAAAGTCATAACCTAGAAAACAAGGTTTTAAATCTAAATAAATAAGGAGTAAACTAAAACTGATTAATGATCAATAATGAAGACTTGAATCAGTTAAAAAGCAGAAACTGAATCTCCTCAACTTTCCTTTGCTTTAAAGTAAATTCCAGCTAAAACAAAGGATCAGTTGCTCCAGTCGGAGGTCCATTAGGAAAAGAGCACATTTAAGGTTATCTAGATGCTCTGGGTGGTTCGCTGTGTTTGGGGGTGTGCACACGTCGTGCACACGGTGCAGTTACCTGGCGGGTTTCCATCGTCTCTGCAGTTTGGAGGATTCATGACGTGAGAGCAGCAGAAGCCGGATGTTTGGAAGGAGTCGTTACTAATCCACACTTCGGTTATACTTCAGTAATACAGCGTGAAAACGAGCCTCAGCTGCAGCCGCGCGCACACGCTCCTCACTGCTCTGCTGCAATTACCTGATTATAAGTGACGAGCACAGCTGGCTCAGGTGTGCACGCTCCACGCATGCGCAAGACCCACCTGAGCTGTTGTAAAAACTTTATTCACAACAACCGTGTGGATTACACATGATCAGCAAAATAAAAGTCTGTGACACACATGGAAGTAAAATAAAATAAAACCTCCACAGCAACAGCAACATGAATTCACAGAGAATAAACAGCACATAAATCAAAACAATGCTTAAAGTCACTAATTCACTCACATTCTCTATAATAATCACCCACAGCTATTAAATTACCCACTTGCGACTGCAGAAAGGGAAATGACATCATTCATGAACCGGATATACGAGATTTTAACAGGTAACCATTGACCCACAGCTACATCATAATAATAATAACAACAACAATAATATATAATAATGATAATAACGATAAAAACACCAACACCAACAATAATAATCACCAATGATCATTATAATGATATTAATATCATAATAATATGTCATTATTATAATTACAACATTAGTTTTGTTATGTATATTTATGGATACAATCTGCCAGAATAAATCAATGATAACCTATTCATTTATTAATTTTTCCTTCATGGGTTAATTCACGTGAAGCAGATTTTGATAAATGTTCAGCTGATGTGAGAGTCAGTGTTTAAAATAAGGAAAAACAAGATAAACGGTAAAACACGTGATGAAGTAACGTTTCAACTAAATTGAATTTGTATAAGAGCAAGTCAGTGATTTTCATTTTATTTTGAGTAATTTTACATTTTTATCTGTAAAAAAAAAAAAACTGAAAAGGAAGAGGAAACAGGAAGTAGGTCACCTGAGGGCGGGGCTCAGGTGGAGGAACGTCAATGCGGAAGTGAAGAGAAGCGGAAGGATTAAAAACTTGAAATCTGATTTTTTTTTTTCTGCTGCAGAAAAAACAACGAGAACAAGTGAGTGGAAACACAAACGTTCGTTTTCAACGTGGACAGAAGCTGATTCACAGAAAAGTTTGAATGAAGAAGATTCGACCTGAATCTGATTCAACGTGTAAAACACCTGGATCACGCGATGACTAGAGACAGAGACTTACAGATGTAACATTCAACATCTGCACTTATCGATTACATTATATTATATATATTATATATATTATATATATTATATATAACTAACGCAAATGGTCATTCAACTGAAAACAATCCTGTGAGTTTACAAAACAAAATCACTTGATAATGAAACGTCTGTTTGTGTGTGAATATAATATTATGTCATTTATAAACTGCTGCAGTCAACTTACTCTCTTCAACTTCCATCCAAGCATTGGTTTGATTTATATTCACATTTATTTAAATATGAGAAACTACTATTCATGAACATAAAACTATTTTGAAGATATCCGTGTGTGTGTATATATATATACATATATATATATATATATATATAATACTATCTTAGTAGGACTTTGATATGATTTGGATTTTTTCCATCATCATCACCTCCTCCAGTTTCACGATGGGCCTCTGTGACGGCCTCTCTCACTGTAAAGTGGCTCTGGCCTTCGCAGTGTTGATGGATCTACTGGGTGGAGCCGCTCTGCTGGTGGGAGTCTTCGCCAACCTGGAAATCAATGGACAGGACTTTGGAGACCTACTGGTTTATACTGGTACGTTACGTCTGATGAGTTGGAATCAGAAGTAGAACCGTGGTGATATAAACTTTGTCTCTCTTGCAGGAGCGTTGTTCGTGCTCATGTCTCTGGCCGGGTGGGTGTTGTGGTACAGCGGGAACATCGATGGCCTGACGTCCAGGAAGGAGCTGGGACACATCGGCAGCGCTGTCGACCGACTCGCTCGCAACCTCAGCCGCAAGTTCCGCACCTACAGGAGCCACAGCTGAGCGCCCAACATGAATACATTTCTTTTTAAACGACCGGGTGTTCAATACCTGCGTTTGTCAGTATTAAGATGAGAAACAGACCCTGAATCAAACTGCGTTACAAGCTTGTCACAAACATTTCAAGTGTAAACGTGTTGCTCTGTTACTAAATGCCTCAATGTTTTATTTTATCATGTATCATTTTTTTTAAATGTTTGAATGAGACTGAATTCAGCTTCGGTCTGTTAACGGATTTCAATAAAACCTTTTTATTCCTCAGAGAAAAAAATCGTCATCTCTGGTCACAACCAAGACAATGTTCAAACCTGTTCATTCAGCTTGTGATGGGATTACAAGAACCAGAACGTTTTCACTTCACCAAAACTCAACATCAATGTAAATCTTTAAAAAGAGATAGAGATGGTTTACACAGAAATCATCATGTGACCATATGACATCATTATTATTATTCAAAATATATTTATTGCTTTTCAGTTGACAGTGGCACTTGAAAATATACATACATGTACACACATGCATTTACGTTTATACATAGCTCTATCTGTCTGTCTGTCTATCTATAACGTCTCTAGCTTTGCTGCCTCTGTCTCTTTCTCTCCTTCTGCTCGTCTTTTTTAATCCCCCTCTCCTTCCTTTCAGCCGTAGGATTTTCTTCCCTCGATCTCCCTCTAAACCAGGTTGTGGGTCAGAGGGGGAAGATTCATCTTGAAGCCAAGAGAAGGAAACCTCGATTCAAATAAAACTCTGTCGTCGTTGTAGCCTGAAGGGAAAATCCCTGTTGGAAGGGAAGCTAGATTTTCAACAAGGGACAGATTTTGATGTGCAGCACGTTATCGAGGACGGTTTTCAGGAAACGGGACAGACATGTTGTTGGACGTGTTCAAACCAGAATCAAATATGACTGAAGGAGAAAACTCTTCTTTTGACTGAGTAAAACTTTGTTTCTGCGTGAGGACAGTTTTATTTCAGTGTCTCCTCTCGTTGAGAGTCTGTCTGAGTGTGAAGATGACTTTGGGTCTGCGTGTCCTCTCCTCGTCCTCAGAGATCTCCAAAGCCTCCACGACCAGATGGCCGAATCCAAATCACCTGTGGAGGCTGCCGGTGCCAGGAGGGAGGCCTCAGTTAGGCCTCAGCACGTCAGCAGGGGAATTAAGTTGTTTTATTTAATACAGAGGAGAGATCAGCGTTTTGCCAACAGAGCTTAGTGTCGATACTGCTCTATACTTATCCTGCATTAAAGAATCCAGCCGCTCCGCCTGCCTGCAGAGCGCAGGGCGGAGAGGACGACTGCAGGTGGTTGTGTCATCAGATTAATGAACAAACTGGACGAGCTCACGGGTCGTTGTTGTTGCAGGTTGGTGATATTATGTCACGAGGCTCTAACTTAGCTTCTGTTCAAAAACTTCCACACTGCCCCTACAGTTCATGTGCATGTTGCATTTTGTGTTTACGTGACTCAGGAAACGTGAGGCAGACATCATGCGCATGCAAACGAGCGTCTACAAGCAGAGGGGGACAGTAACAAAGTACAAATACTTCAAATTGACGGACAGAGCTTTCAGGAAAGCACATCAAGAAGTGAAGTGAAGATTTTTAACAAAATGTCCCTGGAACCTAAATACAGATTTGCAGAGTGCCTCCAAAGTTTCCTAGTTACTGGGGGAACGTTCCTGCAGCTGAGGACGAAGGCCACAGATGCTAACGATGCTCTCTCCCTTCTTCGCTGCAGTAAATTAGCTTTTTTTCCAGACTTCAGGTATTTCAGGGGAGCAGGTTTCTCTGTGTTGTGTTTTCAGACCGGAGTACAGAGCAGATGGTGGATCAGCAGTGAAACTCAGCTAAGAGCAGTTAAATCCCATTTAAATAAACGCCAACCACTGTCCGGATTCAAACCATTGAGGGCCTGATCTAGTAAACACGTTCGCACACATTTTTACACGTTGATTTCACACGCAAGATAAAACATGCAAGCTGATTTACTAGCGGTGTGCACTGAGGATTGCGTGCAGAATAACACACGCTGTCCATTTAGTACTTTTACGTTAATGAATATGCAGTATCGGGCGTTTCTACCTGAGTGTGCAAAATATTGAAAAAGTTTGTTCTTAGTGACCTTCCACTGCCCCACCCCCACCTGTTGTATTTGCCAAGGTTCTATTATGAGCTGCGGGACGTCCATGTGGTCCCATGTGGTCCCATGTGGTCCCATGTGGTCCATTTGACCTGCGTCAAAACCACGTTACCTCTCATGACTTCTCCGTGAATCACATCCCATAATGACGACATGAAACACACAATCATTTGAGTTAAATTATTATTTGACATCGACACTGATCATCTAAAAATGTTATCTGGTTAAAGTCAAATTTCTCTTTCAAATGTAGTGACACAAATAACGAGTCATGTTAGACCAATATTCCATATTCAAAATTAAATTTAGCAGCTGTTTTGATGCAATGATTATTCTAAACACAGAGGTGGTTATTTTTGTGTTGTTGTTGTAGACTGTATTATTATTTGAGTTTTAATTAATCAATTGTATTAAAGAGCTGAATTCATACATCACATTTCAACACAAACCGAAGTTTGACTCATGCATCACTTCTCACTTCTGTTTATCTATCGTAGTTTTGGTCATTTCATAACTGACGGAATATTCCAGGATACAAACAGCTGCAATTAAAGCAATTTTTTACTGACGCGATATAAATATGTTCTCATAATTCAAATGAACCGAACATCCCGCTCACACGATCACAGCAAAACTTAAGTGACGGAACTGACGATGATCTCACAGCAGCTCAGGGGTTCACATGGGAGTTGCCTTGGCTCCGCGTCAGGAGGATCCACTTTAATTGACTTATCTCCACAGGCTGATTTCCTGTGCTGCTCGCAGGCAGAGCCTCAGTGTTTGTGTTGGACTCGTCAGCTGCTCACACAGGTAGGAAACAAACCGCACAACACCGACAGCAGGAAACAACAACACGGGAAAGACTGAGCTTTCAAACATCAACATGGCCGCTGGAGCTCTTGTTCTTTGTGTCGGTGCTGTCAGTGTTATTTAAATGAAACAGGAGGAAAACCAAGAAAAGAGAGTTTTGTTGTTTGATAAGTAGCAGTAGTTGATTTCAGATTATTTGTATTATTTGTTCATCATTTGATTATACAGCTGATTTACTCACAGCTTATAAAATAAGATAATTACAAATGACTTCTTCTATTGTAAAAAAAGTTACCATGATATTATTTTACTTATTTGCATTGATCATTAATCTTGTTATTAATTATGTCCGATGTCCATTTTATCAGCTCGGAGCCTGATTACAATTACACTTTATGATTTAAGTTTATATTTACCTTGTATTTTTTGAGTGTAGTTCCAGTTTTCCAGGTTTCTAGTGGATTTCTTTGACCCAGTTAAACGTTATTTGCGTTGGATTGGTTTTAGTGACGAGACACTAAATATTTTGCCGACTTCAACCCTCTGAAGATCCTGATCCATGTGGCAGAAAGAGCTCATCCGTGCAGAGTCGACTTTGACTTAGTCTTAATCGACCTTCATTCGTGTGGCTCCTCCCGACACTGGAGTTTCTTTCACATTGTTTTTCACTGCACATTGAAAATAATGAAAAACAATAAAATGAAAGATGAACAAACATGAAGCATCCATTTATTTTTTCAAGCATCGTCCGGCACAAGTTTTCCATGTTCGACTTTCAGAAGGCAAAGAAAATAATTATTTTAATGAAGAGCGTTTGTCCAAATGTGTCAGGTAACTTTATTAACGCACTAGATTGGAACCATGTGATTACCGTTGTCTCTCGAGAAGATGTGACTGATGTTCTCTTCGTCCAATTAAAACCTGGCTTGCAGTTTATTTTGAAATAACAAATGAGCGTTGACTTTCAAAGACCTTCTGAAGTCCACAATTCAAATGTCGGATAAATAAACAAGCAGATCATCTTTGACCTGAGTTTAACTTTGTCCGTGACAACTCTCGCTGGTATTACTGACGGCTGATTGGCTTAACGAGCTTACCAAGCGGCTTCTGCTCTCTCCACAGCACTTGCTTCTCGCTGAGTTCCCGGCCAGGACCAGGATACTGCAGCGATACTGTTACAGGAAGAATCTTCTGTTTACAAAGTCGAGGAGTCAGGGTTGTGCATTAACAGCCCAGAGGAGCAGAAGGGCCACAAGTTCACACCCGGATACAGCTGTAAAACTTTGCCAGCACTACCGACAATGGGCAACAGCAAGAGCGGCGCTGTGTCCAAGGAGATCCTGGAGGATCTGAAGCTCAACACCAAGTTCTCGGAGACCGAGATTGTCCAGTGGTACGAAAACTTCAAGAGGCAGTGTCCAACGGGCCGCATCACGAAAGAGGAATTCCAGAACATCTACAGCAAGTTCTTCCCAGACAGCGACGCCAATACATACGCCCAACACGTCTTCCGCTCCTTCGACACCAACGACGACGGCACGCTGGACTTCAAGGAGTACATCATCGCACTCCACATGACGTCGACAGGGAAGACCACGAGGAAACTGGAGTGGGCCTTCTCGCTGTTTGACGTGGACAAGAACGGATACATCACCAAGTCAGAGGTCAAGGAAATCTGCACGGTGAGTTCTGGGAAAGATGGCGGCAACGTTTTCGTGGGGACAATCCTTCCTTGCAAAGATCACAGCAGAATTTATTTGGTGTCACAGTTGGGCACAAACTTTCAAAATAAAATGCTGCTCCCTTTGAAATGTAGAGAAAGGAAGTGAGGTTGAAACGATTTAACAGAGACGTTAGAGAAAAATGCTTTAAGTCTAAATAAATACACAAATATTTCTTCAGTCTGACGGCAGCACGTCTGAACGAATTCAACGGTCAGATCACTGTCTCTCCAGTAATCGTCTCTTCAAACGCTGCACTCGTTTAAAAGTAAGATGCCTCTGATGATGATCCAGTCGATGATGAAGACGCTGTGTTGATCATATTTTCTTTTTTTGATGAGAGCGGGTGAGGCCAACGAGCCGGTGGCTTCATCCGGGACACAGCAGCGGTTTGTTGCCGGTTTTTTTTTGTCAACAGACGCACCAACAAATGGTTGAGATTAAAGGAGGAGATTAAAGGGAGCGATGGTTGCGCTCTGTTGGCAGAAAGTAGAACGTGTACGAGAAGAATTCACATCAAGTTCAGGTGCAATGCAGACAAGAGCAAATATCTGTGAGCGTGTCTGGAAACTAAACCCTGTCTTCTGCTTTATTTTCGCCAACAGGCCATTTTCAAGCTGATTCCTAAAGATGAGCTGGCTAATCTGCCCAACGACGAAAACTCAGCCGAGAAGAGGGCGGATAAACTCTGGAAGTTCTTTGACAAGGGCGACAATGGTGAGACGAAATAAATGAGGACGTGTTGGACGGACAGGAGACTTTTGGTTGAATATAGCATCGTAGACAGTCTATACTGAGCAACACCAGAGTTCGTAATCTCACATAGGAGCTTTCGTCAAAATAAAAAGTTTCGATTGTTTCTACACTTCACATGGAGGAAGAAAGAAACTGGATTATATAAACACCTGATTATTAATTTGACCTGTTACTTTATATTATTCAAGAGGTTTTGTTAATGACATGTTTTTTTATGATCCAGTCGTTTTCGCTCACATGAACTTAACGAAACTTTCTGGTTTTCTCCATCCAGACCGAGTGGCAGAGGGAGAGTTCATCAAGGGAGTTTTGGAAAATGACGTCGCTCTTCGCCTGATTCAGTATCAGCCTTTAAAGTAACTGCTGTTTTTCAGATGTGTTCCCTCTTCATCTCTCTCCCTCCCGTCTTTTCCTCCTGACAGCACCTTCGCAAGCTGTGACGTCACCACATCGCTCCACATCAACCAAATGACACAGAATCTCTCCTCCAGGGTTTTATCACAGTTTCCACACAGATCAGAAAATAAAGGTTAGAGTTAAACGAATCCTCGTTGACGAGTGTCAGTCCATCACGAAGCAGACAGCGGCGTTCCCTCATGACAGTGTGGCCTGATTAATACACTTTTATAACTAAATATACAGATTTTACACTGGATCTGAATAGATAAAGCACATATAGAATTTCTAAACGTGTCATATAAACTTTACAAACGTGAATTGTGAAGGTGTTTCAGCAGCTCGACAAACCTTTTAATATGAGTTCAAGTATCACTGCAGTTATGATTATGTGTTCTTCTCACCTGGGCAGCCCACGCTGGAGTCTGTAGTTTCTACCCTGCGATGTTTTTTAAAAGCTGCAGTAAAGTGAAGTCTGTTATTATTGTGCGACTTTGTGTCTTTCACAGTGTGTAATTCATCCACGAGGCTACATGTGAGTGTTCTAGTGAAGTGGTGCATATTGGAGAACATAGCTTTGTTCATGTTCAACATGTAAACCGTGTTGCTCCTGGATTTTCCTTTACAATAAATTCAGAAAATCTAAATTGTGATAAAAACCGAAGGTGCCAGACATCGTCTTTTTTTTTTTTCCAGTGTTTTTCAAAGTCTGTTCAAAAAAAAATAATCAGACGACATGACTGTTTGTCACTAAAGACAAATAACAGAGAAATCACATTTGGTAAACTCAAACTCTGATCCACAGGATAATCCACATTCCCCACTGTGCATAGTTTTGATTGGGAACAGTTTCCCTGTTCTCATTGACATCTGTGGATTATCCAGAACAACCAGGACATTGTTCCACTGACGCGTCGACAGAGTGAAAATTGTTTTACCCATATTGAGTTGTGGATGCAGAGGAGATCTTGTTTGTAGAAAGTTGAGGTTTACGCACAACTAGACCCAGAACTAGATGGGACTAGGTTTCCCATCAGGCCTGGGAACGCCTCGGGAAAATCTAGAAAGCGTGGTTAGGGAGGGGGATGTTTGGGAAACCCTCCTCGGACGACTACCTCCGTAACCTGAGCCCAGACAAGCAGAAGACAATGGATGGAACCTTTTATCATTTCTTTCTTTCTCCAACATATTTAGCTCTTTTCCTTTTCTCGAATTAATCTTTAAAAACAAGAGCCGAAGTCTTTCAATCCTCCCAAAATCTCCAGATGTTCACAACTGTCCTGCTTCACAATGAGTTCTTAAGTTACACAAGACAAACGCAGACAAACAGTATGAAAGATTAATATCGTCTCATTTTGAGAAGACCTACTTTTCTTTCTTGCTCCACATTCTGGGAGACATCTGCTTATTTCATTACGAGGAATTGTTCTTTAAAGAATAAAAATTTCCAGATTGAGCTGAAATATTCTCTTCTGTGCTGCTTTTAATTAGTTTAACGATGTAACGAGTTAGTGATGTCACTGATGACATCATCAAAAGTCACTCTTCATCTTGACGGACCTGTGAATTGAATGAGCCTGAACAAAGAATCATATTCAAATTGAAAAAGCAAATGAAGATGGCTCAAAACTTAATAATAAAATAGGAGATAGCTGTTACGTGATTATAAAGTTATTTCTTTTGTTGCTGCTGTCATTAAAATCACCACGGACACAGACTGTTGTGTGAATGCATGAATAAATTAACCCCTTCATCTTCTGGAACAAAGCAGATAAATCATCTGCGTGTGAAGTGGTGTGAGAGACTCATCTTATATAAACTGTTGTATAATTCAAGCTCGTAATTTACATTTTTAATTACTCTCACATACTGTTCAGTGACCCCACAACCCCGGCTATCTCCGCTTCACTGCCTTTATTATGTCAATCGCTCTCTCTCTCTCTCGTATTCCCCTGACTGGGGAGATTATTGACATAATCTTCTGTGCAGCATTTGAAAGCATCTGTCTTAACATCCAAATCTCTGTTGCTGTAATCTTGGATTCTAGCTTTCTTCTCTTTGGAATGAAAGCACATGAAGTCAAGGTACGAGATAAAAAACGGAGAGGCAACACGAGGTAAACACGTTGTGTCAAGTCACATCATAAAAGCTGCTTTCCTCGAAAATGGTTCCACCCACTGTCTGAATGAACCTGGAGAATCTCCTGCTGCGTTTGCCTGATGTGACACAACAGATGATACCACAACCCGATTTCAACACACTGCACAAAGTTCGTCATCCTCGTGTACTATCCTTGTCTCACTGGCCCCCGAGGTTTCCAGGTTAGGGTCAGAAGACGTGCGCGAACAGGAACAAACTGAACGCAGAGTTTCTGTGAACATGAGCAGAAATGAGCCTTTAATAACCTGCAGAGATAGAAACTGTTTGATTTTCTCCTCAGAACTCGGAAGTTTATCAACTCAGTCAAAAATCATACGACCACGTTGTGAGGAGCTTGCTGGTGAGAATTGTTCTCAATTGTTCTGAAGACTTCAGCTACAACGAGGCTGTTGTGTGTTGATAAAACCTGCAGGGATTTAATTCGGCACCAAACTCACTCGTGCAAACACTGAATATGAAACTAAGTTGTGAGTAAAACTAAACCACAGTCAAAGTCAACGCAGTTATAACAAATTATTTCCCCGTAATGTTCACTTTAAAAACTCAATCACATCATCCCTTTGATTTTCATCTCAATGACGTATGAATATTTATATTCATTTTCGAATTCTTCAAAATGTACTGATACAAGTAATAACAAAAAAATATAAAACTATTGTAGACAGAGCTTTCTATTGGCCTTTTAGTCCTTCAAACACGTTTAAACATATTTTACAATCACTGTCTTTATAAAAACAAAACGACAAGTTTCTTACATTTTTACAAAGAGTTAATGTTTCCATGTTTCCGTCAATGAACTAAAACAAATTGGGAATTTAGTTTATAAACGTCAAAAGTGCAGCTGGATGAAATCTGTGGGGTTTGAACAAACTAGATCATGTTGTTAAGCTTCAGTTGGTTTCATTTTCAACTTGACACATTTACCTGCAGTCGTTCAAAGAGATGAATCCAATGAGAATCAACACTCGACATCTTCTAGCTTCTTTTAGCCGGTTTGTTTTGGTTCTTCAGCCGAGTTCTCCCACAATCACACAGTTTTAAATCAAACACGCTCAAACAAACCAAGCGTAATCTACGCTCACAGATATATTTCAGTTGGTGGAGACCAAACCGGAGCTAAAGGGGAAGTGAATATTCATCAGGGGGCCAGAGACACAACAATAGAAAAGTTATGTTGCTCTGCTTGTGTAAGTGTTCGAGTCTCAGACAGGTCATTGTGTAACTGCTGCAAACAAACACATGCATTCTGCTACAAGTATGAGTAAACTTTATATATATACAAAGGTAGGTGTGGTTTGTGTTCAAGCCTCGTGATGTCATCCACAAGATGCTCATCACGGTTCTACAAAATCTCAGCAGAGTGAGTCCTCCCTCTCCTCCTGCAGAGCGTAATCTATCTCGTCCATCTCCCGTTCACAGTCTTCACATCCTTCAGCGCAGCATCCTTCCACCACCACCAAACCGTGAGGGTCCCCCAGCCGTCCCACTCCAGCTACTCCCATTCCTCCCACTCCCATTCCAACCCCATTTCCTCCAAGTCCCATTCCTCCCATTCCTCCCATGGCGGTCATTCCTCCCACACCGACTCCTCCCATGGCCATCATTCCTCCCACACCCACTCCTCCCATGGAAGTCATTCCTCCCACACCCACTCCTCCCATGGAAGTCATTCCTCCCACCCCCACTCCTCCCATTCCCCCAACTCCAACTCCTCCTCCACCAACAAGCAGCGCTCCCCCAGCTCCACATGCAAGAGGTCCAACAGCTGGTCCCACACCTCTGGGCCACAGTGGGTCCATGAGCGCTCCCTGGTGGCCGAGCTGAATCAGCTGGCTGACGGAGTAAACCCCACCGCCTGCTCCTCCACCACCCCCTCGTACGACCTCCTCATAGGAAGGAGCTAAGGTGGCGGCGTGGGCTTCCTCCATCCTCACGCGGGCCCGGTGCTTCATCTCGATGATGGTCTTCGTGTAGGAGTTGAGTGTTGCCACGGCGGCCGCCATGCAGCAGCTGAACGACAGCCACGCCATTCTGTGGAGTCCAGGGAGGAGAGAGTTTGACCTTTAACGCTACTTGTTGTAAAACACTGTCACTCCACAAGGTGGCAAAGTTCATCTGCACATTCTAGCTAAATAATTGGTGCTACTAGCGGCTAGCTGGTGGGCGAGCTAATAGATGATGCACGATCCAGCTGAGAAAAACACGCTAACGCACAGTCGTGCACGGACTCAGTTTGGATTCTTGATAGAACACGTCTCTGCAGTGAATGAAGCACCGCCTCATAATGAACACGGTTGACGAGCACAACGTTTCATTGTGATTGTAATATTCTGACTGTTTGACTAACTTGACTCGAATATGAACGTTTTATTATCGTGCGTGTTCCATGTGACGTGTCCTTCTGTCCCAGCCACCGCTTTCACATGTTGGCAGATGAGGTTGGGGTCTTGCCCGCTCTGCTATGCAACAAGATGGCGACGGTTCAGGGTGAAAATGTCTCATACTTGTCATGAGTGAAGCGCTGAATAAAGCCATAACCCTCATTCAATTAACGAAGAATGCAAATTAAGACACGATGATGGTCAAACTTACGCGAAGGACCATCCGTAGTCCCAGGTCTGTGGCCTCCAGTCTTTGGGTCCGATGCTGACGGTCATCTGAAACACTGTGGTGTACATCATGTGAGCCATCATCCCCATCAAACCTGGCAGAGGAAGAACACAAACGTAGGGTTTGTTAAAGACGAGATCAAACAAGTTAAAGAGACACAACAGGAAGTGTCCCTCACCTGAGAGGACGGTGCACATGGCGGCGAAGGCGTTGATCTTGAGGGCGTTCATCTCCCTCTTGGCACAGAGGCAAATGGATTCCACCCACATCAGCAGGAATCCCATGGCCAGGAGACCGATGTACATGAACTCACTGATGACGGACAGCCAGAGGACGCCTGGAGGCAGCAGGGGAAGAGAGGGTCAGGTGGTTTATCCTGTTTGTGTAAACGTGAAGGTGAATGAAACTTGTTTTTTAAGAAATGTACCTTGAGTTTCTCCTGGCGTCAGCTCGATGAAGCTGCGACACTTCTCCTCCTGATCCTCACCTGAAAGGACAAGACAGATTTGGATTCATCTTTTGAACACTCTTGTCCCGTGAGCACGATGAACGTGGTGGAGTCGAGATTCTTCAGACTCAAATGAGTCTTGAGTTTAAAAATGGTTCTGAATATCAACCATCAACAATTGTCCTTGTGTTTGGGTGAGCGAGACTTTATTAATCCCTTTCACAGTCACAGTCGTGTCTGTGACTTCGGGTCAAAACCCAGATCAATCTGCTTTGAGCTGCTGAGCACGGACCAATCACATTATTCTCTTCGATGAAGAATACGAGCCAGTGATTACTTTCTGTTTGCAGGACGCACAAGTTTTATCTTGTGAGGATGATGATTCAGTGAAGAATAAAGTTATTCAAGCAGATTTGATGTATCATTATCATCAAATTGGTTTTAAATAAAATGCAGCAACGAAAAAAGCTGATTGATTTTCCTCTGAACAAAGTCAAGACTTTTTACTGGTGCGTGGCTAAAATAATCCAGGCTTGTATTAATACTCTATTCCTGTTGACAGTAGTTACTAGTACTTGCCATGGCGGAGAGAGACTAACTTCTATTATCTTCATGTTTTGAACTTGGTCCTCTTCATTCTTTAGCAGATGCTGATATTTTAAACAACAATAAGCTGCAGCTTCTCTCCATTTTCATTTTCATTCATAATTTACGATGCTTTGAAGTCTGTGAAGTGTAAAAGAACAACAGAAGCATAATAGAATGGAGTGTGTGAAATATCACAGGCTTTTTATTATTCCTGGTGTAAAAGATAGACAAGCTTCCAGACTTCAGGGGATCCAAATGAAACAAGTATGAAGTAAACCACTAAAAATTAAAGAAAGTAACTGATTACATTGCTGGACCCTCAGTTTTCTATAGCATCAAACCAACAAGTCTTCAAGTGCAAACCTCTTCCACCATCGTTAACAACAAACCTTCATTGTGCTTCTCACAGGAGAGCCAGAAGCCCGTGTGGAAGTAACGCAGCATGTACTTGTCCTCGCCCGTCTCCCAGATGTAGTGGACGGCGTTGGCCAGCTGCTTCCTCTTTAACCTGGCCAGCTCATCCTTCTGCAGCGGAGACAGCGTCACGTTGGTGGCCGGGTTCCTGGGGTCGGGGGTGGGGGCCTCTGAATGGAGAGTGGTGGGACAAAAGAGAGAAGATGCTAAATGCAGAGTGTGTGGGATCATTTCTCTGACCAACACGCCAACAAACTCTGACATTAATCCTACAGCAGGTCTCCTGTAGGTCACAGTGTGTGAAACAATCTGAAACACGGCTCTTTGGGTAATTTATGGTCTTTCTATGTCGTGGAAATTGAATCGTACATGGAAACAAATAGGCTTAGAGCTCAAAGATAAGACAGCGGGTTAGAGAGTCCAGATAACAAAGTTCTGAGATTAGCAACAAAGCCGGGATTATGTGAATCTCTGCCAGTCAAGTGTAAAAGGCTTGAACGTGGGGTGCAAGAAAAATAATTTGAAAATGCTGCATCAAAGAATATTTTTCTTTTTACATCATAAATTAAGTCACTTTAATTAAAAGTTATAGTTACATCACAAATACACTGTATGTTTCCTGACAGGAATATCAGCACAGTTTTGTCAGTTATGAATATTATACACGTGTATCAAGGTTAAATCTAAAACACAAGATTTAAATGTGATGTTAAGTTTCAACTTCCATCCATATGTTCCTTAAAAAGCATTTTTACAAACTAAAACTATTAAAATACTGTTAAAAAATTCACTTTTCAAACAAACAATTTAAACAAAGATGACTCTTCACTTGTAAAACTCCCAAATTAAGGTTTATTTGTTCATTCGGTTTGTAATTCATTCTATTTAAAACTAAATGTATGGTGGCGGGATGTGTTAGTGTGCAAACGTACACCAGGGGGAGCCGTGTAGAAGTTGTGATTTGTGCTCGGAGTGTTTTTCCCGCCCTCACCTGTGGTGTACGGTTGACTGTTATTCTGCCCGCAGTTCTTCAGCTTGACCGGCGACAGGCAGAGCGGCTTCACCACCTTGTGCGTCCCCTCGCACCAGTAGGAGGTGCAGAACGCCAACACGGAGAGGGTGAGGGCCAGAGAGGTGAGGGACAGGGACAACAGGGAGCGGTTACGTCTGGACATATTCTCCAACATGGCTGCCTCTCCACTCAAGACAGACACGGGAAAGAAAGATGGAGACAGGACGAGCGAGGCCTGCGGCTCTGAAAGTTCAAAAATGGCTGCAAGAGCCCGTTGACCAATCAGGACGCAGATCAGAGGCAAGAGCGGGTTTCCGTGACACCACGAGTCCAGCGGGCTGATGGCGTGTTGGGCGTGAAAGGTTGTGGTGGTGATTGACTCATGGAGGACGGAGGAGAGGAGAAAATAGTGAGAAAGCGAGGAAAGGGGATTAGGGGCGTTTGAGAAGTAGAACAAAGGTCAGAGGAGAAGATAACAGAGGTTGGGTGGAGAGATGGGGGGAAGGGTGGGGCTTAAGGAAGACAAACTGTGGATGAGCGGAGGTCAGAGGACAGTGGAGAAAGATGAAGTGTGGGCAGATTTAATCGCTTCCAGTGAGTAAGAAAGAAGAGACAGATGTGAAGGCCAGAGGTTGCAGCAGGAACTCCAGTGTCACAGAAAGAAGTACATTTACATTTCTTCTTCTTCTCGATGCTACGGCACGAGCCAGGCGAGTCGCTTGACTCCGCACATTCCCTCTCACGAAGCCGCCGCTCTACCCCATCACAACCTGCACCTCGTCTCTGTTCGTCTCCTCTCGGACAAAGATAAACGTCTAAATCTTCCCCCGCGGATTTTGCGACTAATCGGTGCGGCGCTCAGGGCACATCCCGTCTCCAACCTGTTCCTCCACCTCTCGGGGAGGGATTGAGCTCGCCAAGGAGCGATTAGTCCAGAGTCTCAGGCCCACCTCTGGTCGGGCCTGGTAATCTGTGTTAATCTTGCAGAGTTAGGTGGATGAGATTAATGCTCGCTGACTCTGTCATTGTCTGGACGACCACCTAAGAGGAGACAGAGGCAAACATCTGGATTAAGAGTCATCAGGAGAGATTGGGTCAAACAGTGATGAAGTCATTCATGCTTATGTATTTATTTGTGTTTTATTACTATTGTACATGATTATACTTGCATGTTTTTTAGCGTAACAAGAATCTTTTAGTCTGAATACTTCTTTTTCTATGTTCTCAGGTTTTCTTTGTTTTTCAAAGTATGGAGATGATTTGTTTTTGTGTCCATTTAAAAAAACTGAGGATCTGCTGAGCCTTGAGTTTAAACTACAAGTTTAGTCCGACTGGGAAACTTTGCCCCTTCTTTACATCTCACCATTTTCAATATATAATCAATCCACAAAAGTACCTCAGGTTTAGATCTACAGCTGATGCTGAGTGAGTATATGAAGTATTTATATTTCATGTCACTTTGTCATCTCATCATGCTGAAGAATCACCGCCAAGTATCATCCTCAGCTGCTTTTAATATTTAATTTAATATCATCATGATAAATGATGTAAAAACATAATAAATAATCAAAATATAACTGTAGGTGGACTTCAGTCTGGAATAAACACACAAACAAACTCTGCTCCTTCTCGACATCATGTGGTGAAATATGAGTCATTTCAACTTGTCAGTAGCTAAACTTGGAAAATGCATCATCCCCAGTTGAACTAAAGTTCAGTGAAGTTTGACGCAGCGGCAGATCAGCGAGTTTCAGAAGATTTGCTTTTGCTGGATGATCAAAGTCTTTCTCTCTCATGTAACATCACTTTATTCCTCAGTTTTTTTTTATGTGCTGATCGCCCAGCGAGGCGTTCAGGTGTAATTCAGCTCATGGAGAGAAGCTTTAATCCAAAGTGTCCCGACTCGTTGTCCTGCTGCACTCTAACGTTCTGTACATGTGTCGACACAACGCCCGCTGTGTGTTCAGCACCTGAGGAGCTGAACCAGAACATTTACTTTGCAGTTTGAAGTTTCAGATCATGAATTCACCGTCCAGCAGCAAAAAGCTTCACAACTAATAAAACACTGTTTGTTGCTGTCAGACACATCGTGATGAGCTGAAATCTTTCCTTCGTGCATGATTGAAAAATCCAGCTGCAGTTCAAGCTCAGCTCTTGATCAGCTTACACTCTACACCACAAATCAAAAAGTCAGAAACAAGTGGACTCACCATGTTCGGGAGGAGCAGCGGACGCCGTCTTGGTGTTTTCTGCACCTCTCCCCGGACGTGGATGTCCGTGTTCCTCACCTTTCCTCTGCGCTCCCTCCCTCGTCACACCCTCCTGCGTCTTGGGTGAGTTTCCATCAGAAAACCACCCAGATTTCCCTCTAATCCTCACAAGTCCCATCTGTTCCTTTCCCTCCCCTTTGCTCCCTATACTGTGTCAACTCATCCACAGTCCCAGCTCCCTCCCTCTCCTTCTTCATCTCTCCACCTCCCTCTCTCGTGACCCTCCGACCTCTGGTCCTATGGTGATTAATTTGATAGGATGGTATGGAACAGATGATGAGTTGTTGGTTCATGGTACAGCTGCTGTAAACGTCGACCCTTGTTAACACCAACCAGCGCTGAGCTGGCTTTAAGCAATCTCACGAGTGGAGACGTTGGTTTGGATCTGCGATTGGAAAATGAGAACCAGCAGCAGCAGGAGGAGGCGGCTGGAGGAGCTTTCCTGGTTTTCCTGCATCAGTGGGAGTCGTCTGACACAGAGAAAACTAAAATGTCACAAGGCCCAACAGAGCCTTTAAATTCAAACAGTCGTAGATATCACTCCTCAAAATATGTCTGACTCTTTCCTTCAAGATCTATAAATGATTCTCTGAGAAATACACATACTGCTGAATTTAATGAGCTAGTAGAATGAGGTGGTTTAACAAATTAAAAAGTGATTATCTATAAGAAATAATGGGATATTTATTGTGATCATTATCGACTAATATCAAGTCGTACTGCCCTAACTTCTGTCTCATCCCAGATCCCATTCTTCCTTTGTTGAAATTCATTCAGTTGTTTTCACGTTAGCCAACCAACAAACAAACCAACCAGTCAACCAACCAACCAATAAACCAACCCACAGGGGTGAAACCTCCGTCACGCTGAGAAACTAAATCACGATTGTCAAAGCTGCATGAATCAATATTTCAGAATCAAATCCAGATCACTTGAGTATTTCTAATGTCGGAGGAGGTTTCTCTCATATAGTTACAAACCTCCAGCTCTTAGTTTGAGTTTAGACTTTCACTCTCTTCTCATCTGTTTCCATCAGCTGCAGGCAGAGTCTGATACTCTGTTATTATCATTACACCTCTGCACCCTGAGTCTGGTTCTGTAGAACAGTCCTGTGTTTACTCACTGTAGGAACTATTGAGTGCTTTTTCTTTCCCTGCTGTTAATCCAAAGTGTTCTGTGTTAAAGAAAAGGCAGCATGAGGACTAAACTGACCATCGTGTCCTAGTGTAACTCACACTGATGAACTGTCAGATTCACAATCTGTCCGCTCTCTGTTTTTAGACACTAAGCTCTCTCCCTCGCCTCATGAATGGGGGAAACTCAGATCCGGCTCAAGCGTCAATCCTACATTTCCTCTGCTTCACATTAAATTCTCTAATGACCTTAACTGACTCCACTGCCCTCATAAATGGAACAGGTGACAAATGATTGAATGAATGAAACACATCCAGATGTAGGAGACTAGAAGGAGAAGAACCTCCGCCAACAGTCCTACACACGACTGTAAGATTCTTATATCTGAAAACCAGATTTAGAGTCGTAGCAACACAATATTAGTTCAAAGTTAAACGATGATAAACAATAGAAAATAGAAATCTAAGACTAAGAGGAATGATGACATCACAAGGTAAAATGACATTGAAAAAGCGAATTAATAAAATCAAATCTGAAATGATTAGAAAATGACGAGTGACGATGAAAACCGCGACATTTTAAATGCAAAAGCTGAAAATGCTTCAACTTTAAGCTGAAAACATGAAACTGGGAAAAGAAATGAACTAGTTGAAAAAAGCACATCCACCATTTATACTTCACAGAAAAAATCAAAATTTAAATTTTAAATGAATATGGAAACAGCTGAGGCATCAACTCTGCACATGAAGCAACTGAACCGTGGTGATGACGAATGTGTACTTATGGCCCCCTAGTGGCAACACCTGGGAAGTTCTTTACAAAACAAAGACAGACTCTAAGAAATCTGTAGTGACGCAGGAGGATTGTTGAGAAATTCAAATCCAGACAAATATATTGTCCACCCACACACACTAAGGGACACTAAGGGTTCAGTGCCTCTCCCACTTTGTCATGCAGACTGGATTAGTTGTAAGTGGACAACCCGCTTTACCACCCGAGCCACAGCCGCCCCTTAAAAAACTGTGATAACAACACGTGTCACTTATTGTGTCAGTTTATTTCTCAAATGTTCTGTCACAGTTCACAACACAACTTTAAATCTGAATACAGAGCAAAATAAATTTATTTCAATGTAAATTAAATTTGAGAAATTATAATAGTGTCTAGTTTTTTTTCAGCCTTCTTATTTTCTACCGGAACCATCTAATTGTTTAAGTTTTTTTTTTAAAGTCCATTTTCCCACCAGAGTTCATATTAACAGTCAAATATACATGACGGACATGAACAGGCCCACGAAACTCAAAGAATCAACAGTTTGGATCTTCAGCCGCAGAGAAGCAGCTGTCTGCAGAGCTACTTCCACTGGAGTCTTTGAACCTTCAGGTACAGATGTGTGATGGAATATTTCATTTATCACTCTCACAGCAAATAAGAGAACACACGTTACAGAGAAGGTTACAGAGAAGGATCTGCTCAGACAGCATGCAGGTCGAATCGTTCAAATTTAGTTTTTAATCACACAACACATTTCTGCTTCTGCTCTAACGGCAGGAGATACAGAGAGAACACGTTCAACTACACAATGATCAACTATGAACCTAAACTGGGAAGATAAAGCCACCATTGGTTACTGAATTGATTGGTGATGCAATGTGATCAGATACCGTCCCCTTCACCCTTCTGATCATGTGATCACTGGAATCAGATTTAACCCGTTGTTTGAGGCCATGGCTGCATAATTAAATAATCAAGCAATGAATCAATCAATAAATAGATCAATAAATAGTTACTCGTGATTGTAACACTCTCATATAAAGTATATTTCAAGGTTTATCTGTGATTTCTTTCACTATTTACATCAGCACAATATACAGCACACACACAAACTCTTCACTGTTCCCACAGACACTCACACACTCTGTTTCCAAGACTCGAGCATGGAAAAAAAAAAAATCAATTTGCTGATGCAATAGATTTGTTTTTCAAATAGGAAGTACACCGCTTTACACACATAGTTTAAATATTACTCTGTTTACATCAACTCCATGGCTGTTACATTAATCGGAGCTGGAGGGGAAGCAGGTGAAAGCTGGGGAGCTGGTGGGTTCAATGAAAGCATCAACGTGTGGTTGCTGCATGTTTGGGCCCTTTAAGTTGCAGGTACATACCACTGCCCGTTAGGAATAAATCTATTTGCCATTAATTGTTTTGCACTTTCCAGAAAGCCACAGATTTCTGTGCAAGATCAAATTCACTATTCTATCAAGTTGCTTTTCATAGAATGATGAAGACGAGAATGAGACTCAGTGGAGCTCGGTCAACTCATCCCATGAAACCACTTTTAAATCCGCTAGATCTGGATTTTTATACATATCAGGCTGATAAACATGGCAGATTGTTTCCCCATCAAGTTAAATTATTGCCCAGGAATCTGGGGAAAACATCAAAATCTTACAGAAAGAAAAAGATTCCTGGATTGCCCAAAATGTAATTAGTTCTTTCTTGGTCAAAGGGCTCAAACATGTGAAACTGCACCGTGTGGTGCTTTAACACATTTCCAAATCCAACACATTGTCAGAACAGGAATGGATTCTTGGTTTCCCTCACAGTCTCAATCAACCCGCTGCCCGAGAGCAGCAGCGGCGGCTGGATTGTGACTCCACCTGCGGCCTGTGGACTGGATCCAGTTTGAAGATTCCCTCCAAAGAAACTGGACTGAGCCATTCCTGTTGCCAACAAAGCGGGGCCTGGCCAAGGATTCCCCGCAGGACATCCAGTCTGCACCAGTCCTCCACAGGGGTGCTTCATGTGAGGTCCTCCAGAAACAGGTGCTGTTGTTCTAGTTGTTGGAGCCGCCTGAAGCGTACCAAAGCCCGAATGGGACGCTCCCATAGTGTAGAACGGTAGCTGAAAATGTGGAGTTTCACTGGATGGATTAGCAGAAGATGCACCACGGGCGGGCGTAAGGGTGGCACCGAAATGACTCCCAGGTAAGGGTGATGTTTCAGGAAGGGACACCCCTGCAACAGCCCCTGATCTGAGCACAGGGCCACATGACACGGCCCTGGCTTTGAAAGCGCCTGGGAAATTAGGAAAAGTAACGGCTGGATAGAGGGATGTGGGGGGGTGGGGGGGGGTGGGGAGGTTGTACAGTTCGAAGTATTCCAGCAAAGAGAAAATGTACCAAAGCAGAGAGAGGAGTGAGAGGAGTTATATTCCTGCTGGTTAATATACATAACACTAATCAGGGTATAGTAGGTCTCTAATGCACACGCACACAAACGCACACACACACATCTTTTCACTACAGAACGACCACAGGGGAGGGGGGGGGGGGGGGCACACAATCACAATGAGCTTTTCCATACAAACCTATGGATAAATATTTTTCAGTCAAAGTGTCCCCTCTAAGAACTGTATATAAAGATGAATGACGTGGCAGCTCCCAAAAGTGAAGCCAAAGAAGCTTGATTGCCCCCTGGTGGCTGGCTGCAGTATCGACGAGACGATACCGTGACTGCACGATTACTTCTGCGCAGACTCTGGAGCAGAATCAAAAGCACAAGATGGATGCATCCATATCCAGGATATTTGGGCTTATTTTTTGTACAATGGGAGGAAGTGGAAATGCGTCATCCATCTTTATTTACAGTCTTTAGTCCCCACTCCTCTCTCTCTCTCTCTCTCTCCTGAGTGAAGACCTCAGACGGACAGTCGTGGAAAAGCGTTTGTAACGTCGCAGAGTGACTGATGTTTAGCGTGTCACTGATTCGTCGGGCTCGGAGGTTGATCATGCATCCACTTGATTCAAATGCACCACAAATAATTCCACATGAAGCCTTTGTCAAAAAATGGTAGTTTCCCGCAGAGTGATGCATTTTTTCGGTCCTTACCAAAAGCTTGTGTCTGGGCGGCGGGCGTGTTAGTGACGGGCTCTTGTGTGGCGTTTGAAGAACATAGATCGTCCAAGTCAATCAGCGACGCCCCCGCCGAGCCCAAGAACAGAGCAGTCTTTCTGTACATCTCTTCTTTGTGCATTGTTAGCTTTCCTGCAATAAAATAAAGGTGCAATACTACTCTAAAAGGTGTTGTCTTTAGGGGACAGGTCAGGGAGGAAGAGAGAGCAAAGCGAAAGAGAAGGTTAATCAATTAGAATTGTTAGCAAGGCGCTGAATGAAAGATGGAGATGAAATAGAGAAACTGGAGGAAAATGTCCCACATGCAAATGATCTTTGACAGATGCCGACAGAGACAGAGTTTAGTTTTAAAGAGTAAAAGAGTTGAGGGTGAATTTACCAACACGAAGATTTAGTTGTTTTAATCAGAACGGTTCATTACTGAATACAAAGCAGAAGAGTGTTTGCACTTCTGAGTGATGGATGATAGCAGAAATGTGTTTGAGACAGTGTGAAGTGTGTTTTACCTGTGGCATAGCTAGTTGCATTGCTTGATTTACCCCAGGGGTCATTGGCTTTAGATGCTCCGTCTCCAAAGGGGTCATTGGATGTTGAGGAGGCTGAGGGTGGAGCAGGTGACCCCCACGCATCGTCTGTACTGGCTGGAGCTGAAGCTATGTGGATAAACAGAGCAGATACGTCAAGACACAGCAGGAACATACATATCGATTCATATTTTCAGCCTCAAGGTACTGTTAGTCTGGGATTAATTATTCTATCCTGGGGTTCTCTTTGTTGACTAAGGACAGACGGAGTCTAAACTTGTGATGAAATACTGTTCATCACTTCTAGTAAATAACTTGAGACTCCTTGAGCCTTGGAAACACTCGCTAGATGTTCCCACATCGCAGACTGAAGTCCAGATGTGATGATTTTGGTATCACAAGATTTACATTTGCTCCATAAAACTATAATATACGACCACTTGTTATCACAGAGGTTCTATGATGACACCTCAGACACAGCTCTAATCTACAAAGTGAATCCTGAATCTATATATATATATATATATATATATAGATATATATATATATATATATATATATATTTAATTACATCCCAATGTTCTAAGAAGTCTGAAAGCATTTGTTTGGTTCTAACCTGGGGCTCCCCATGGGTCATTGTCTGGTTTGGATGAGTCCCCGAATGGATCAGAATTAGCAGTGGGTGAGGTCACATCCCCCCAAGGATCTCCACTGTTTGCTTCCTTCGGAGTCGATGGTGTCTCCCAAGGATCTGACACAGTCCCAGGTGGAGAGCTGGCAGGGGCTCCCCACGCATCTGAACTCCCCTGGGGCGATGTTGCAGAAGGAGCACTGAAGGGATCTGAGGCATCATTCTTTGGTGCAGGAGATGGAAATGCGAATGGGTCCTCTTTGGGGGGTGTAGTTGGCGCATTGAAGGCATCATCCTGTGCAGGTTTGGATGGTGCAGAGAAGGGATCCTCTTTGGGCGGTGTAGTTGGTGCAGAGAAGGTGTTATCATTAGGGGGTGTTGTTATAATACCAAAGGGATCCTCTTCCGGAGACTTTGATGGTGCAGAGAAAGGATCCTCTTTGGACGGAGCTGTCGGTGCAGTAAAAGGGTCGTCTTGAGCAGGTTTGGTCGGTGCAGAGAAAGGATCTTCTTTAGGCGGTGACGTGGGAGCAGTGAAAGTGTCGTCTTTAGATGTTGGTGCTGTAAATGGGTCATCTTTAGGCGGTGTTGATGCTGGTGCAGTAAAGGGATCGTCTTTTGGAGTATTAAAAGGATCGTCTTTTGGGGCGTTGAACGGATCGTCTTTTGGGGCGTTGAAGGGATCGTCTTTTGGGGCGTTGAACGGATCGTCTTTTGGGGCGTTGAAGGGATCGTCTTTTGGGGCGTTGAAGGGATCGTCTTTTGGGGCGTTGAACGGATCGTCTTTTGGGGCGTTGAAGGGATCGTCTTTTGGGGCGTTGAAGGGATCGTCTTTTGGGGCGTTGAACGGATCGTCTTTTGGGGCGTTGAACGGATCGTCTTTTGGGGCATTAAAAGGATCATTGTTGGATGAACTAAAGGGATCTGCTTTATCTTTTGGAGCAGCAAATGGATCCTCCTTGTCTTTGGGTGCATTGAAGGGATCTGAACGGTCTTTTGGGGCGTTGAACGGATCATCTTTTGATGCACTAAACGGATCTGGTTCATCTTTTAGTGCTGCAAAAGAATCTTCTCCATTCTTTGGTGCAGCAAATGGATCTTCATCTGTTTTTGGTGCAGTAAATTCATCTTCAGCAGCTTTAGTTGAACCCCCCCAAGGATCACTGCTGGTTGCTTTTTCAGTGGTGTCAGGTGTCGTGGGTTTGCCCCATGGATCTGTGGCCTCTTTAGGTTCTTTGGACGCTCCCCACGCGTCTGGTTTCACCTCCTCCTCTTCCTTTTCTCCTTCCCAAGCAACAACTTTAACATTTGTGTCTTTGCCTGCATCCTCCCATTTCAGCTCATCTTCACTCAGCTTGGCCTAGAATATTACAATAAAAACACCTTGTTTGTTCAATTTAATTGCAACTGTTATGTGATTAAGTGATTGTTGTTGAGGTCACGTATTTGTCAGACAGGACTGCTTAATATTAGTGTAGTGTTTGTGCAAATCCATCCACTTGCTACATCTAAGTGATGAACTTGTACTGAACATATACTCACTCTTCTCTCTGTTTCTTTCTTCTCAGCTTCCTGACGCAGCCGTTCCTCTTTGCGGGCGGTGAAGGAAGCAGTTAAGTCAGCCACTGAGGGAATGTTGTCTAAGGATGGAAGACCTGAGGCCCCGGCGACATAGCATGGCTTGTAGTTAGGATCCTTGACGGCATCCGAGGACGAGGCTGGTTAGAAAAGTTTAAAGAAGAATCAACTGAATTAGATTTGTCTGAGAAACACAGACGATAATGAGAATTGGAAGAAAAAAGAGGGTATTTAGCAGTGATACTTTCTGACAGAGGGTCTCACCTCCAGAACTTTTTGATGTTTTCTCTCTGGTCTTCACGGCAAAGTCTCTTTCCTCCTTTAGTTTATCTTCATCCTCCATTAGAACAAGGACAACCTTGGCCTTATCTCTTACGTTCACACCCTGCGACAGATAATAAGCTCATATTAGATATTTGGCTCAAACCACTTGAATGAAATCCAATCTAAGCCTAAAAGGTTTACCGCCACATACAGGTCATTAAATGCCACGAAACACGTTTCACCTGATCTTTGCCATCTTTTTCCACAAAGCGGTATTCTGTGAGGGCTTTGACAATGTAGATGTTGTCTTTCATTTTCAGGAGCACACGGTCGTCACCAGTCTTCAATAGGTACTCCAGCAGCGTCAGGGACTAGTGTGGAAAGAAAACATGATAGGACAGATTATGACAAAAATATGTGAATGGCTGACAATAAGATGAACCAGCAATCTTACAGTTTGGTTTTTAAGCAGAGATAAACACATAAGAAGTTACTCTCATGGAAGACAGCACAGTTTTAATCATGTATCATAAGATTTAATACTAAATCAAAACAGTTAAATGTATCATGCTGCCTACTGCACATGTCTCCAGTGTTATACTGACACAGCAGAATGGTACTGAGCTCTTATTACTTATTGGACATTGGCCGAACAGTGTCCTTCACCTTCAGACTGCAGCTGAGAAAACCTCTGATGAAATTTTAATTTATCTGCCTCATGTGCACAAGTTACTGTTCACTTATGCTTTCTATTTTATTCCTGTGTCTGTCTATCGTGGGTTACCACAGAACATTTGTGACGTTTGCAGAAAAAAAAAAGATTTAAGATACATGACAGCTTTAGCACTAAAGACACTTAGTTCGCTTTTAAAAGTACAAATTGTTTACTCCATGTATATGATGCCAAGTAACAAAAACAAATGGCCAATCTGTGTAATTGAAAATGATCTGTTCCTATATATATATATATATAGACATTTCATGCATAACATCACATCCATTATAATGGCAGGGAAATCCCCCCTCTACGTTCCTCACCTTTTGAATGTGTCTCCAGTTCCTGTCGTCTTTCAGCCGTTTCCAGAGCATCGTCATGATTTCGTTGCAGGCCACCACATTGTAGGTCAGGTCAGAGAGGTCGGCCATCTGAGAGCTGGATGGGCCCCATGGGTCATTCGATGTAGCCTCTCTCACCTGCAGAAGAAGCAAAGTCAGCAAGTACACGGTGTTGCAGCATAGAAGTTGGTGATGTCAGCTTATGAAGAGAAAACAGATGCTGGCGTCAGTGAGGGTTTGGCAGCAGTGTAGCAACTTCACATTGTCGCTGAAAATGGTTAGTGATCAGTTCAGATATATTATTGGCTGTGTCCTATCACATCAGCACTTTAAATTACATCTTGAATCAAACTTGCAGAGCACAACGATCAATATTTAACGTACTGATTCAGATAACTTTATACAGAAAGATTAGACCTCACACAGAACTTGAATCTAATTTCTCGTACCTTGACCTCAGCCTCAGAGTAGTTCTGGACCAGGTTCTTTAACTGACGCCGAAGCATAGAGGACGTCATGGTGTCTGAGGGGGAACCACCACAATCTGTTCAGAAAAATAATGTTAAAGCTGCAACCTCAAAAACTTGGGAAACAGAAACAGAAAGAGCCACAAATGTTCACAAACAAACTCTTGTACCTTTAGGTAAAGCCTGAATATGCTGTCAAAGTCTGATTCTTGAGTTGCTTGCTTGCAGATGCTGGCTCAGTGAGCGTTCATCCTGCTGTTCTGTCTTCAGCCTGTAGCACTGGCTTGTCTCAGGATGTCAGAAAGCAGATCCTGGCACTGCAAGGAGGCACCGGTCGACATTTAAGAAAAGAGCTGGGACGACAATGGCAAGCAAGCCATTTTGAATATCAAGCAATCAAATTGTTTGTATGGCCTGTATTCACCAAAATCACAATTTGCCTCACGGGGCTTAACAATCTGTACAAAAAGTGTGACGTCCTTGGGTGAGGACACCAGGGGAAACGGTGGCTCAGAAGAAAGAGTGAATCACTCACTAACTAAAGTGATTCCACGGGCTAACCCCCAAATATTGCCCCAGACGGTTGTGTGAGAGAAAGTGCTGCACATAGATAAACTGTATAAATGTGTGTGAGTGAATGATAAATCTGTGCTGTAAAGTGCTTTGAGTGGTCTTGAAGACTAGAAAAGAGCTATACAAATACAGATTGCAATATATATATGTCATTTAGAGACAGACAGATAGATAGATAGATAGAGAAAGAGATAGCACACAAAACTGTCAAACACAACAGGATAACAGTAATAAGAGATCACTGCACCGTAAAGAAGTATGTGCCAATGGAGACATTAACATCAGATAAGACCGTGTCAAGCAAAAATCCAGAGACATAACAATGTTTAAAGCGTTTGTGCAAATAGAGAATATAGTGAGAGTGAAGAAGACACGGAGGAATACGTCCCCGGCAGCTGCAGAGTGGTAGAAGTGACGGGTTGTGTCCGCGTGTCAGACACCATCACTGCGACAGATCCTCCTCTGCGCTAGCTCTGTGGCTAAGCTACAAGCTAGTTAGCTGCCAGCATCCTGGGACTAGTGGGTGAGAATCTGAGCCAGAGCCTCGTTCACACAGCTGGAGGATAGACAGCGTGTGAGTGTGCGTGTGAGTGTGCGTGTCAGAGTGTGTGTTAGTGTGTCGACGCGCTCGTGAACAACGTGTGTGAGGAGTTTCGTGTTTTCAGGACCTGGGACAGCGACGAGCAGCGGACGTCAACAAGGCTAACGCTAGCGAGGCTAGCAGCAATTAGCTTAAGTAGCGGACTTTAGCAAACGCTGTGGGGGGGTTTGAGTCGAGACACAGCCGCGGGTTTCCGTTCAGAGTGACGCCCACCGACCTCCAGTATCCTCCCGTGTCAGAAACGTGTGTTTACGGTGAAATCAGAGGCGCTTACCGCCGAGTGGATCTTCAGGAGCCTTCGAGGAGACGACGCGAAGCAGCGACTTCCGCTTCCGCTGTTTTCAGCACCTGCGAGCGGCGGGTTGCCAGATCTGACGGAGGAGAGGCAGCAAATTAGAGCAGAGATCCTGCAAACGTCGAATTAACATCAGCGGGAGTTTAATACATTTATCCCTCTTGGTATTTAAGATTATTTCATATTGAAAACAGTAGATGTGAGGATGTCAAACATGTGGACATGGACCCAGAGGAGTTTGCAAATATGTTTTAAACCTGAATGTGTTTACATTTCGAAAAATGAACTATGCCGAATTAGCTAATAGCAGCACGTGTTTGCTAAGAAACAACACAAGTACTGACAACTGCCAGTGAATCACTGTGAAACTGAAGAGAAGGCAGAAACACGATCATTCCAAAGGCAGGTTCTGAAGTGATGTTTTCCCCTGATTTGAATATTGATCTATTGGTGATTTATTTATTAAGATATTGATGTTAGTCCATGTTGGATGTTAGACTGAGATAATTATATCATATCATATCATTAAATTCATGTTATTTGCCCAACAACAGAAAAAGCTGCAACACTGGCTGCAAAATCCACCCCCCCCCCCCCCCCCCCCCCACGACTCATTTTATTTATTTATTTACTTATTTATTTGTATTGTGGCTAAAATATATTTTTAAATATTTCAACCAATCATGCATCTTTTATTACGACACGGCAAAATAGTTCTTGCGATATAGAGGATGGCAAAACTGGTTGGAAATCCACATTTCTTCAAAATATGTATTTTTATTTTATAACATTAATTTTGCTCTAACTTAATATCCTGTTATACCAACCAATCCTGCATCTTTTATCCTGATCATTGAAAATATATAAACATGAATCTATAATATAAAAATCTAAACACACTGACTGTAAATCCACACAACTCTGCAAGACACATTTTATTAATCATATAAAAATAATAATAGTTTATAAATCAATGACAGTAAGAAAACGTGTCACACACACACTCTCTCTCTCTCTCTCTGTCACACACACACACACACGCTGAATAAATGAGTCACAACTCCCACATCAATAACAGTGGAGCCAAGATGGCGGCGGAGGGAGAGTACGAGTCGATCCTGTGCGTTAAACCCGATGTGCACGTTTACCGGATCCCGCCGCGCGCTTCAAACCGCGCCTACAGGTGAGACACGGGAACAACCGGGAGTCGCTAACGGAGCCTCTCGCGTGGTGTGACGGTGTTCGGTGTCCTCGGTGCGGGTGTTTCACTTTCACCGGTTTGCACCAACACGTTTCCACATACGAGGATCGAACACCGGCCTCATGTCGTGACATGGATCCTCGTGTGTGCGCGCGTGACGGTTTAACCGTTCGTTGTTTCAGATGTTACCGGGATACTTGTCACCATACCGGGGGCAGCCAGGACCACACCACCGACACCGTCTCAACCTGAGGGCACACGTTCGAGTCCGATGATCATTTCAAAATAAAACTGTATGGACACTGTGTAAAGGAGACTGTTGGTGCCCAGAGGATTTGTTTATTATTGGAATTTACACAATTCAAACTAAATCAGAAGTAGGGATGTCACGATATGAAAGTTTGGTGCCACGATTGTCCGTAGGAAATATAACAGCTTTCACGATTATCAATACTATACAAGAAAAAAAAGACTCACGACGAGCAATATATAGATCGCTAATAATATAGAGAACGAACTACGAGCTGCTCCTGACACACACCCCCCTGGTCAGAAACCGAAAGTAAACAAGGATTTCTCCTCTCGCTGTGAACTCCTCCGATGGAGCTGTTTGTGCAGCGTTGGTGGAAATAAGGACGTTAAGTCTTAGTTTTTACAATTCTTATGAAATTGTGACATTATCAAACCACGGTTATCGTAAAACCAGTTAATCCTGACATCCCTAGTCCCAGGCAGTAATGAAGTAATGTGAAATGTAATCTGTCTGCGTGTGGAACTCATTTCTTGTGAACTGTTCATCTCATCGGCTTCACACGTGTGTTGTAAAGCGCAGTTTCAAAGTTTTGGTGGGATTTGATTTGACTGTCAGTATATTGTCGAACAGTTGACTGGAGGGTGTTTGTCATTTATGTCTTTACAGAATCGCCTCCACAGATTTTACACCATCGATCAATAGAGAAACAATCAGCACATGAATCGATAATGACTCTCGCGCTAACATGTTGGCATCAACCCATCTCTGCAGGGCTGCTGACTGGAAGCTTGATGCTCCAGACTGGTCCGGTCGAATGAGGATCACAGCCAAGGGCAAAGTGGCTTACATCAAACTGGAGGACAAAATCTCAGGTACGACTTTATTCTTTATGAAACTTAAACCTGCATTGACTGATGTTCTGTCTCCCTGGTGAATCCTGAATAATCTCTTGGCCCCTGCAGCTCTAACCTGGATAAGCTCGGACAGAACGGATGAAAAGATGTAATGTGTTCACAGTCTCTCTTTCTGTTCCCTGTCCTGTGCGGCTGCAGGTGAGCTGTTTGCTCAGGCACCAGTTCAGGAGTATCCCGGCGTCGCGGTGGAGACAGTCAGCGACTCCAGCAGATACTTTGTTCTGCGGATACAGGACGACAACGGTGAGGACGAGAAAATATTTACTAACGATGCCTAAATCCCAACGTTGTTAAACACGCGGGGTGTTTCACGTTCCTGCCTTGTCCTCAGGTCGCAGCGCTTTCATCGGAGTCGGCTTTGGGGACCGAGGAGACGCCTTTGACTTTAACGTGTCCTTGCAGGATCATTTCAAGTAAGACGTGTTCTGATGTGGTGGCGATAGTTTCAGTCATTTCTTTGACTCGTGTACTTTTGAAAGTTTGGTTCTAAAATACAGAGCTGTGGTATTTTCCTGCAGAGATACATTTGCTCATCATTGTTTATTTCTGTATCATGGCTGAGTGTGTGTCCATGTCCCTGCAGATGGGTCAAACAGGAGAATGAACTCCGTAAAAGTTCCCAGCTCGGGGATTCAGGACCTAAACTGGACTTGGGCTTTAAGGAGGGACAGACCATCACACTCAACATAGGGGTGAGAGACGAGCAACACCATTTCTCAGAACGCATTCTGAAAATAATAATTTATTTAGTAGTTTTTCTGTTGGACCGGTTACAAGTAGTTTAAACAAATCTTAAATTATGATTGACTTTCATGGGCTCTTTAAAAATGATAAGTTCTTTTTTCCTTCTCTATCTCCAGCAAGGTAAAAAAAGAGATAAACCTCGCCCACCCAGCTCAGGTGGGTTTGGACTCCTCCCACCACCACCTGGAGGCAAGATAGCCCCTCCTCCTTTGTCCGGCTCATCCAATCACAACATCGTCCCTCAGACAGGCGACACAGCGACAGGTAGACGCTACTTCCATGAAACTACGTTACGTTAAAGCTTCATAACAGGGATCATAGCCAACGTGAGAATTTCATGTGGACACATCGAGGTTTCAGGATCGAGCGTCACTCAAGACTGTGCAGCTTTAACCTGCCGCCCTGTTTTCTGAGTCACTGGGTTAATTGAATTGTTAATTGTCTTTGAGCTTCAGGCTGCATGAAATGAACAGAATGTGTGTCAGTGTGTGATCTACTTTGAAGAAGCTCTGATCTCTTCCTCTCTGTCAGGCTGCCTGCTGGAGCTGGACAGCAGTAACTCTAACACGGTGGTTCAGTCAAACCCGGGTTCAGATCTGTGGGGAGACTTCTCTGCTCCTGCAAGGTACAACTCAATTAAACTGTGTCTTAAATCCTCTAACTGCCTGAGAGGAAGTATTTGTACTGTAGTTTGTTAAAGGAGAATATGTAAGAAAACACTAACATCAGGATTTTGTGTTTTCAGCTCTGTTCCACCTCCATCTCGACCACAGAACTCCACAAACTGGATCCAGTTCTGAGCCCTCCATGCTTTCGTCGCTTGTGATTTCCATCCCATCTGTGTCTGTAGCTTCCCGTGCATCACACCGAGTGTAACTCCCACACCCCGATCCAGCAGAGGCAGGAAAACACCACAGATCTGTAAAAGAGAAACGGTTCCTGAATTTCACTCGGAAAGAGTCGTGGTTCTTTAGATGTTCCTGAAAGGAAAGTTAAACATCACTGTGTCAAAGCCATTACATGATATGAGCCATTTCCAACAATATTTAAGGGCTACGTGTGACGTCCCGAGCAGCAGGTGTTCCTCTGTTGTGTGTCGACATCTCCTCGCCAGTAGATGGCGCTGTGAGCAGAGCTTTAGCTTTCATCTGGAATGTTTTTGTCAGAGCGGCAGCTCCCCCTGCAGGCCCTGCAGAGTACTATCTCCAGACTTGACCTGCGCTCTCTGAATAAGTGCAAACAGTCAAAGTGGGCCTAGTTCTTTAATGTTCAAGCATTTGCACTTTTTATAATCATAGAATTCTATACCCACCTTCTAAACTCAGCAAAACAAGAAACGTCCCTTTTTCAGGACTGTGTATTTCAACAATAATGTAACTTTACAGATCTTCATTGTAAAGGGTTCAAACTATGTTCCATGCATGTTCAATTAACCATAATCAATTAATTAACATGCACCTGTGGAAAGCTTACAGAGAGTAGGCATTTAAGGTCACAGTTCTAAAAACGCAGGACACTAAAGAGACTTGTCTACCGACTGTGAAAAACACCCAGAGACAGATGCCCAGGGTCCCTGCTCATCTGCGTGAACGTGCATTAGACAGCGCTACAGGGAGACAGGAAGGACAGCTGATCATCCTCGCAGTGGAAGACCACGTGTAACAACACCTGCACAGGATCGGTCCATCCGAATATCACACCTGCGTGACAGGTACAGGATGGCCACAACAACTGCCCGAGTCACACCAGGAACACACAATCCCTCCATCAGTGCTCAGACTGTCCACAGTAGGCTGAGAGAGGCTGGACTGAGGGCTTGTAGGCCTGTTGTAATAAGGCAGGTCCTTACCAGGCATCACCAGCAACAACGCCGCCTATGGGCACAAACCCACCTTCGCTGGACCAGACAGGAGTGGCAAAAAGTGCTCTTCACTGCTGAGTCACGGTTTTGTCTCACCAGGGGTGATGGACGGATTCGTGTTTATCGTGGAAGGATTTGGAGGTGGGGGGTCCGTCATGGTCCGGGGCGGTATATCACATCACCATCGGACTGAGCTTGTTGTCATTGCAGGCAATCTCAATGCCTTGCGGTACAGGGAAGACATCCTCCTCCCTCATGTGGTACCCTTTATGCATGCTCATCCGGACATGATCCTCCAGCAGGACGATGCCACCAGCCATTCTGCTCGTTCTGTGCGTGAGTTTCTGCATGACAGCAATGTCAGTGTTCTGCCACGGCCAGCGAAGAGCCCGGATCTCAGTCCCATTGAGCACGTCTGGGACCTGTTGGATCGCAGGGTGAGGGCTCGGGCAGTTCCCCCCAGAAATGTCCAGGAACTTGCAAGTGCCTTGGTGGAAGAGTGGGGTAACATCTCACAGCAAGAACTGACAAATCTGGTCCAGTCCATGAGGAGGAGCTGCACTGCAGTACTTCAAGCAGCTGGTGGCCACACCAGATACTGACTGGTACTTTTGATTTTGAGCCTCCCTTCATTCAGGGACACGTTATTCTAAATCTAATTTTTAGTTTATGTCTTATGGTGTTGACTCTTTTAGTGTTCATACAAATATTTACACACATTAAGTTTACTGGAAGTAAAAACAGTTGAAAGTCAGAGGACGTTTCTTTTTTTGCTGAGTTTATTTTCTACTGAATTTGAGGTTTGGCTGATTTAATGACATCTCGTTTCAGTAAAATCCTCAAAATTAGAGACACTTTGCAAGTTTTTCCACAAAGAGAAGCAACATTTTCAGACTCACTCTCTCGTTCTTAACCTCTCACTGTGAATTTTAGAGTCGTCAGCTCAAGACTGGAGGAAACTTTACCATGTGAATCAAGTGTCTCAAAATGTCTGCACTTAACATTTCTGCTGTTGGTTCAAAGTGTGATTTAAATGATAATGATAATGTCATTTAAAACTTTCAGATTCGATTTTATTATCTTTATTAGATATAATATATATATATATATATTTATTAGATATAATATATATAAATATATACATATTTGTGTTCACTAGGTGCTTTAAAAGCTAATTTTGTTGCAGTGCAGAAATTTGCCAAATACGAAGTGAATTGGAACGATGTAAATTTCTTCCTCCTGAGGAGACGGCGTCTCATCGAAGTTAACTTGACCTTTTTTTCAAAACTCTGCAGATTTGAAAAACTGAGCTGAATCAGAGCCGGAACGTTGGACTCGTTTTCAGACAATAGTGAAAAACCAGTTGTATTCCCTCAAGCTTTATTCTCTGAGCTCACCAGAGGGGAGCTGTGATGTGGGGGAGGTTGTTAGTTAAATCTTAGCTTCACTTTCTGCATCGAATATTAACATCACCCAGATTTAACGCTGTTGCTGCATCTCGCAAACGCTCCTCCACATACAACCGGCTTTATGTTCGAGGAAAATAAAGGAGACTCAGCATCTTGTTAAAATGTGACGGTCACAACACTGACGTCAGTGTATGGACAGATTGAGCAGTGGGAGGATTGTGGTCGCTACAGGAAGTGCGCGTGCATTCAGTTGACCTGCTTTTTCATGTCTGTGAGACGACCGTGAGGTAAAAATGTTTAGTGAACGAAAGGCAGCTCTGCGGGGCGGAGTCAGAGACACAATACATATTTATGGTCAATGCAGGAAGTGTCAACGTTAACAGAAGTTCTCAAAGTGAGTCTAATGACAGAGGACAACATGAGGAAAATATCAAGCACTGAAACGAGGGAAAAGCTCTAAATCGCTTTTTTCTTGCTGAGAGTTAGATCGGTGTCACTCATGAGCATTAAATATAAACCTGGAGCCAGCAGGTGGTTAGCGTAGTTTAGCACTAAGCCTTGAACCGGGCTAACAATTAGCCTGTGTCTAACGTTATAAACCCACTACTGGCTCTTTATCTCAGACTGTAATGTAAATATGAAAACGCTCTTTTACTGAACGCGTGCAGTGGCAGAGCTCCGAACACACCGGTCTCAGGACTGAAGGCGGGAACCTGATGATTGTTTCCCGAGGAATGTCTCAACGGCAGCGGACGATATGTTAATGTGAGGCTTCGGCTGACTCTGTTTACAGAACTCTGACTTGTGAAGTGTCAGAAACATTTGACCGTGAATTCATTTTGTTTGCTTAGATTTTTAAGGTTTGCTGTGATCAAATCACAAGAAGTGTATTAAATTGGCAGTAAGATTCTGATTGATATGATTTGTTTATGTGTGTTGTGTTTACATTTCTCATATTGGCCAAAATATATATATAAAAAAAAAAAAAAGCAATGTCTCCCATTTCTCACTCATTCCACTCTGGCTGTAAAATCACTGGACTAACACTTTTGATTTATGACCAATTTAATGAGAAAGAGGCAATAAATCCTTCCAGAGGACGTGTGATGACTTTCTTTGTTTCACACACTTACACAACAACAAATCCACAAAGATAAATAAATGATAAAATCTTAATTATTTCTCTCCTGCTCCACTTTAATGAACGTGGGTGACAATCACGAGGCCCAAGTCAGAACTATGCTGCAAATCACGTCTGTGTCTTGACCCCAAAACCAGTTATGTTACCGACACGCGTGACAATGTGTGATGTAACTGGGTCATTGGGAGACACCGACCACCAGGGAAGTGTCAGACAGCCCCCCCCCAAACTGTCCTACGACACAGAGACGTCAGTGGAGGAGAAACACAGCTTGTTATTCATTAAACACTAAAATAAGCTCTGTGATATTCATCACTATTGGTGATCTGTCACTAACGTTGAGGTCTGCAGCTTCAGTGAAACGTTATATACGCAGTATTTACTTCCAATGAAGCGACCTCGCAGATCCCCTCCAAAGATGGACGACTCAGACATCCCCCGAAACGAAGCCACTCTCTACTCAGGACTATATTTGAAAACAGGAATAGTTTTCAGTTGCTGTATAAATGTTTAAAATCTCACATTAAGTCAAATTGCACGACCAGTATTTCTTTTAAACCTCCTCTCTAGGTATTTGCGAGGCCGAGGGATCCGACCACGACCACGTTGAGCAGAAGCTTTTAGCTCTGCTGACAGTCAGAAAGAGAGAGCGACCGACAGCTGGACGGACAGAGCGCCGGCCGCCTCCATGTTTCATCAGGAACATGATTCATCTTCCTCTGATTTTCACCTCTTCTTACCTCTGAGGCCATTTTATCCTTCTGGTATTTGTCTTAAGCTCCACCTTAATTTGCTGCTGTGTGTCTGCTGTCTGGTCTCAGGTCTGCATGAACTATAGCATGTGTGTTGACGAGTGTGTAACTCCCACACCAAGCAGCACATTTATCCAGAACAACATCACACGTATCATGATGATGGAGCGGTTTGGATCTGTGCCGATGCCAAATATAAATACAGAGAAATTCAGACTTAAAACACCTGATATCCCCGAGCGCTCGCTCAAGATTCAGTTTCCTTTTCCAGGGAACGTTCCTCATCTATCATCAGTGATCGGGAGTTTAATGATCTGATCGAATTTAAATCTTCGACAGGTAACTCACACTTATATGATTCTGGACCTCTGATTATATTTATTTTCCAGCGTGCTAACATTAACGTTAAACACAGACGCCGGTGGTACTGAGGTCATGAAGTCAGTCAGTCCTCATCGATTCCATCATGGCTGCAAAGATTGTGGTCACATCACAGAGTCAGTCTGTCTGGACCAGTTGGCCAACACGCTCCTGGAGGACTTGTAGGTCACGATGTCTAATCTTAGTTAGCAGTCTAATCTAAGCCTCGTCCATCAGCACTTCATAAACTGAACAGACAAGTACTTTTTTTTTTTTTTTTTTTTTATTCGATCCCTAAGACGAGAAAGAATTTAAAGTCAGAGCCAGAGACGGTGTCGCAGTCAGAAAACCACGTGTACCCGCCACAGGACATCTGCTGCCTCCTTCAGATCCAAATAAGGTTTCAAGAAGAAGAACTGATAATTAAACAGTTCCAGGTTTTTAGCTCTTTAGGGTTTGAATCAGAAAACATCTGAGTCAGTGAATCCCTGAACCAGATCTGTGTTTCATGACAAATGTAGCAGAGCACTCACATGCACGAGGAGCCGTCAGTGTGGTGACGCCACGTGTTCCCGAACCGTGTGGGTCCATTACTTTGCTGTAGAAGTTGAGAGAAGCTCAACTCAAATCAGGTTTAAACCAATACAGGTGTTAGCCAATCAGGCTAATTCGAGTCCAGGTCGTGCCTGGGCCTCAGGATGAGCCACTGTGGCTGAACCGCTCCTGGAAGACACGTCTTCAATTCACTGTCCTGTGACCAAACACAGCAACAGCTCTATAAAACCTCCTGCACCGACTAACACCAGCACACTCGGAACATCTCCTGGATTTAATGTTGGATCGTCGGGTTCAGAAGTTAAATAGTAAAATGCAGTCCTCCAAAATACAAAAGTGGTTATATTAAACTTTGTGGCGTTTAGCGATGTTTGAATTTTCACCCAAACATTTTGTCTCTTAACTTTTTATGACTGTTAAATTCAGTGATATATTTATGACGTGTCCTCTTGTCAACAACTGTCCTTTCTTTTCTCACTTTCCTGCACATGCGTAGACTGGAGAAACATACACTCACTCAGAGACACTCCAGACATAGCGTTTATGCAACATATCAGGTGAAATGTCAGGAGAGGAGTTTGGATTCCCCCCCACCCTCCCGTCCCCTGGGATTTTGATACGATAATGAAACTGTCTCCCATTAACAAGCTGGCGAATTCATGGGTTTTGGCTCCGGCTGGTTTCTGGAGATAACTTCACGAGCTGATGTCTTTATTTGAACTTTGCCTCATTAAAACAACAGTTGGCTGATGTTTTATGTGACGGTTTGGTGTGAGGGTGATTTAGGTGCTGTTGGGATAATGGGGTGCTGTGGGGGGGGGCAGAGGGGTCAAAGGTGAAAGGTTAGAGTCACTCGTGGTCACTCTCTGCTTTGAAGTGGTGAGTGAAACCTGAACACCTCTGCAGGATGATGTATGTCAGCAGTGCTCATGGAGAGGGGATATGTGTGAGTACATGTTCGTACTATTTGTGTGTGAGTACATAAATCCTGCATTAGCATCCTGTCACGCCCTCATCTGCTCTATTTGACTAAACCGAACCTGAGCACATTTGAATATAGATCTATTCCACGTCCCTGGGCTTTTATTTGAAACCTGGAGACGTCCCCCGTCGCATGAGACCGTTCGTATAGGTCCAACAACACATGCAGTTCTTAGCTAATGCAAATGTCAGTGGGGTTTTGACAGCAAATAAAAACCCAGTTGGTTCGAGTTTCAGTTGCATGATTGTGTCATGTTTCTATTTTTAAGTTGATCTGGGGGTAAGATTAGAATTTACATCCTTAGATAGGCCGAGTAGATTTATCCTGCAGCAGGTCCTTTGTTTTTGTTTTCCCCTTGGTTTGTTATTTACACCCTCTCTGGTTTTTATTGGTCTGGGCAGACGCTCAACATTCGTCGGCCTCCGTGGCTCCTGCTCTTCCTCTGACCTCCTCTCACTCTGTAAAACGCCGCTGACTTTCCCTTTTCTGTGCAGGTGTCAAAGATCAAATGTTTTCTGGCAGATAAATCATACAGTAGTACTGACACCTTCCCAGGCTTGAGAAAACAGAGACACTTATTAGTGTCTGGACGCAGCTGACTACAAGTTGTGAAATAGCTTTATATTTAGTTTTAATCATTTCCGACAAAGGTCAACGTGCAACGCTCTGAAAATAAAGATTGACGTGTTTCAATTTTCCTCATCTGCTTATTGCAAATCTTCTCTTGTACCTGGAGGAGTGATCTTACGACGCACATCGCATGCAAGTGCATTCAGTTCCAGTGCTACAGCTGCTGAGTGTGTAGATCTGTGTCAGTTAAGTATCCGTGTTCGTGTCAGTGTGTCTAATCCGCCTCTGTTGTCGATATCCAGCAGATTGTATTTGCATTCCAAAATATGTTCAGTGTGTGACTTGGCTGGACTGCGAGGCCCAGGGGCCAGAACCAGGGGCCAGAGCACATACACGCTGCTGAAAGGTTGTCGTGTCAAGTTTAAGACCCCGGATCTATTTTTGCAAACATCTGGGGAAGCCGTCCAGATGGCCCGCGCTGTGTGAGAGTGTCATCGGTGAGTGTGATATACTGCATTAGAATATCATTTTACAAGGATACTAGCCAAGGCTTTTTAAGGTCAGCATACTTCAAAAAATCTATTTATCTGCAGAACACCTGCAGATGACAGTTTATTGTTTCATAAAATATATTCAAAGAAAGTCGTTTACAAAAACAGTGATTTTACTGTCTGCATTACAGGTACAATTAGACAAATGTAGTATTTTACCTTGTACATATGTCAACAACTCATGAAAAGGCATAAACACCCAAACACAAAATCACGTTATATTTTGACAGTGTTACACAAGTGCCACTAAAATATTTGTCTTCCAGAAACGCTGATATTTATTGTCTCCATTATATTTCAAAAAGTCGGTATCTGCATTTTAGGAAGATTTTCACATAAATAAACAAGTATTTTACAAAAACACGCATAGTTTCAGAAGCGTATGTGTTGTTATATTTAACTAATTAAATCATGATTTCTGTAATCAATGTGAGAAAACAAACACAAAAAGGTGCGAGACATAAAATCACGTTAGCCAACAATCGCTAACTATTTCAACAACGGAATAATGTTACACAAGTGCTACTCAAATATTCCTTTTTTTAATCCCCTGAAGCAGAGTCAGAGAAATGATGTGGTCGTAATATAGCTGGTCATGTTTACGGCTTCAGTCTATAAACAGTTCACGGCCTACTATGACATATTATACTTTGAGTAGCGTAGACCTAAAAATAGAAGCAGTGCACTGAGGAGGGAATCTTTTCCAAGGACATGGAGGCATTACAGCGCCGCCAAACACCAGTAATCTCCAGAAATGCAGCTGTCGCACTATTCGTTTTCATGCGATATATATATATATATGTATATATATGTATATAAGATACCGTTATTGCTGTAATAAATAGTTTTGATTAGTGAAAAAACTGCGAAATTAATTAGCTGTCAAAAAGGAATTCGATCACGATAGTTTGCCTCCTGCAGTTTCTGCCTTGTGAAATCTTAATTTGTTAATCATATTAAAAGCAGAACGGACGAAAACAAAAATGGTGCAAAGTGCTTGAGCTTTCAAATTTCTTTTGTTTTGTCTCCTCGACATTTCTAAAGCAGAAGACAAGTGAATGATTCTCGCAGAGAGAAGCAGACAATGCTCACATTCAATTACCGTGTTCTAATGAGTACAATGGGTTTTTGAAAAGTAAAAACATAAACTCCAGTGTTTCTTTATCGTTTCTTTATCGCTCCCCTCTGCCCTCCATCTCTTTCATGTTTCTGATGTCTGCCTTCCCTCTGCTCTTCTTCCTCTCCTCCTCCAGCCTCCTCCTCTCCTGCTCCATCATCCAGGCTCCTCCGAGGTAACTCAGCGCATCCTCAGGTTGTCTGCGGAGCTCGGGTCGAGGGTCGAGCAGCGACAGGAAGAGGGAACAGGCCAGCGGAGTGAAGCATGCAAACTGGGGTGCCACAGGAAGGCCGTCTGTCTTTCCTACTTCTGGCCGATCCAGTTCGTCCTCAGGACTTTTCGCTCTGTCAAACCACTCGCGATATTTCAAGTATGCGCGGCAGTCGCTGGCTGTTTCAGCCCAGGGGTGACTGCCAGTGAGCATGGCGTAGGTCAGGACTCCCAGCGCCCAGCTGTCGGTGCTGGGCTCCACAGAAACCCAAACTCTTGTCTCCTTCTTCTTCTTCTTCTCCTCTTCATCGTCATTCATGCTGCTCCAGCTGTCCTCATTTCCACGAGCAGTCTCAGCCTCGGGGGTGCAGTATGGGGAGCTGTACCACACCTCCGGGACCCTGGTGCCTCTGGCCTTCACCTGCGGCAAAAGGATCAAGGAGGTTATGTTTGATTACGCAACGACTCCTCAAACGATTTCCAGTAAATTGTGTGTCGAGGTGAGACATGACCCGAAGGAGAACCCACGACATTGTAGAGTGGATCAGAGCGAGCACGTGGTCACTAGAGCCGCACACAGCTGCACTACATTAAGTTCTACATTAAGTTGGTCTTTATGAAACCGTGGCGGGATAAATCAGAATATGACGGCCGCCACAGTCTGGAGAGTGAGCTTCTTTGACATGGAGGGACAGGACATCAGCCTCGGTGGACGTTTGCGCCCTTTGTAAGTTATTTAAAAAGACTCACAGACTACACATGGCGAACAGTGGCGGCGACTGACATGCTATCGTTTCACGTGTGTTTTTATAATGACCATGCCGAAATCTCCCAGCTTGACCCAGCGGCAGGCGGAGTCACACAGGAAGACGTTCTCTGGTTTGAGGTCCCTGTGGACAAAACCAAGGGAGTGCAGATGGGACAGGGCGCCGCACAGCTGGGACACCACACGCTGACAGCTGTCCTCCTCCATACCCACCTGGAGAGGAAGTGGAGAGACGGACAACGGGAGAAGGATGTGATTCCCCGATATGACGAAGATTATCATTTCACCAAGTGGCTGAACTGAGTGCGTACCTCAGGCAGGATGATGTCATAGAGGTCGCCAAAGAGGCTGGCTTGCTGAGCGAAGATGTAGTGCGAAGGCGTGGAGTAGGCGATTCCCAGAGCTCTGGTGAGGGAGGGGTGGGTACAGAAGGACAGGGACAGGTTATACTCCCTCAGGAAGGAGAACAGGGAGGTGGACTCACGAGGGAAGAACTTCAGAGCCATCGGCGTACCTGGAGGACACAAGGGAGTGAAGTGTCATCTTGATTCCCTGAAGCTTGAATGATTGAGTGTTAGTTCCCTCACCTCTCTTCCTGTGCACTGCCAGCATGACTTTTCCATACGAGCCCTCACCGAGCAGCTTCAGGACCTGGAAATGCTCCGATGTGTCCATTGGTGTCAGAGACTGAGCCGTCAGATGACACATCTCGTCCAGGAGCTTCGTGGCAGCCTGGAGACAACCACAGAAGATAAAAGGAGATGTTCCATAACCACAGCGTCAATTCTTATTCATGCTGGCAAACATTTACTTCGGTTTTCAGGCAGATCCGTCTTAAACTGTCCATCATCGTCTGTCCCTTTTCAAACATGGCTGATTTATTTTGTAGCCTAAAACCAGATGTTTTGATAGTATGACGGCAGAATCTGATCAGAACTGAACCAACACAAACAAACATACACAAGAGAAGTTCAGTCGTAATTACAGGTTAGATAATTACCACTGTCTCTGCAGTTAAAGGTAGAACATGTCCTCGTTGCTGATATGTTCAGTTGTTTCAACCTCTCTTCCTCATCACGTTGACAATAAAACTCAGATCTGGTCAACGTTTCCTTCACGATGTATTTACACAAACGGGATCATGACGTTGTTTATCCCACAAATCCTGCCACGATAAAGGCCTGATGACTTCCTCCAAACATGATGAACAAATAAACCAAGTTGGTAAAGTTCTTCAGAGAGGAATTCCATTCAGCTCTTTGCCATGTAACATGACCGCCGCGCTGATGATTGTCGTTGTCATGGGGATGCTGGCAACACCGATCAACGGGTATTATAAATATGTCTGTTAATAGCCTCTTAAAACAAACACACACACACACACACACACACACACACAGATCTCTGTTTTGTCTCGTGGAACACTGATGTTTCCAACACAGCTGGCCCCCTCGGGATTTGGTGTCTTTACACAGTCCGGCTCATTACAGGTCATTAGAGAACGACTCTGAGCCGTGAAGGTTTGTTCACACCTACACTCAGAAAGACAGAGGCAGAGTTTTGGACGGTTGAATCAACTTCAGCATGTGTGTGTGTGTGTGTGTGTGTGTGTGTGTGTGTGTGTTACGCCATATTCTCAGTGTGTAATCCCTGTATGTGTGCACATATATTTTTAGTGTGGGTGGTCTCAGTGGAAACTGAACTCTGGCCCTCAGTGTTTGTGTCGCGCTCTAATTACTGAGCTATTTGGATCTGAGACAAATGTTTTAACACCAGAGACTAAAATGTTGAAATCAGGGAGGAAAGTTCCCTTTGAACCGGCTGAAGTAGTTTATGAAAGTCATCGGCTGTTTCTGAACCGATAAATCCACAATTATCCGTCAACTGGTTTGAAGAAACATCCAAAATCAGAGACGTGTGGTTTAATTAAGAGGAAATTAAAGTTTCCCAATGATGTGAAAAAAACAGAGGAGGATCATTCATGAAGCAACTCAGCTGCTGCACTCAGGTTTAACTGAGAGTAAGAGGAGGGGACGCTGATCCCCGTCAGAACAACTGAGAGATGACGACGAGTTACATAAGACAAAGAGAGTGTGTGTGTGTGTGTGTGTGTGTGTTAGAAATATCCTGGTGATGTCTCTACATGGAAAAGGATCTCAGTGGACCACAAACATTAGTGTGATGAATGACAAGATGTTCATCTGTGTGTCAGAGTGTGTGTGTGTGTGTGTGTGTGTGTGTGTGTAATGAGGAGTGTATTGGGACACACGTCTGTCATCACTGGCTCACGTCCAGAGAACAGCTGAACCTTTAAAATGTCCCTGTTACATGACATGAACATTTTCTACTTCTGTATAAACAATTTTTAAATACATTAAATACATGATCAGTTTTTTAAACTTCACAGCAAATGTTTTTCTTTTCATTTTCTACTCCGCTCCTCGTGGATTTAAAAAAGATGATTTACCATCAATCTTTACTGGGTTTGATCACTGAATAATAATAATAATAATAATAATCGTCTGCAGTGTGAAAATGTTGATTTGTGACATTTCCTATCAAATATTAAAGTTTTGAAGGAAGAATGTGAAGAAGCAGATGTTCATGTTGAAACATCTGGAGTAAGAATCACGAAAGACAAAACAGATGCATTTTTCATATTAAATGTTTGTTTGTGGAATTATGTGTAAAGCACATTTACACCGACTTACACTTGTAAACCTGTGGTTTCTAGATTCCCTGTAGTTATGGGATCAAAAATCAGATAACATGGGATTATTAAGAACAATGTTTCACCACATGATGAAGTTTAACAATTCATATTTTACTTCAGTGTATTTAATGCAATATATGGAAAAACATTCATATTAAAGATAAAAGGTAATTATGCCTCTCAAATGTCTAAAAAGTCTAAATCTGCTCATGCAATGATTCATTGCACTTCTTTAAAGGGCAAGTTCACCAAAATACATTTCACAAGTGTCCCTCAAAGCAGGTTCTGCAGTTTAAGTCTGAATTGTTCAACTTGTGACAAATCTGTGTATGAAATGATTGTCTCGCTGTTTCTGTTGCACTGGATCATCCACAGGAAACAGTTTTCAGAGGAGAAATGTTCGTGGGAAAGTACATTTTCATTTAAAAAGTTTCCGTGTGTGAATCCCTGCAGCAGCTCTGACTTACTGTCATTCTGCAGCTGTGGTTCAGTCCCTCGATCCTGCAGCTAGAAATCTGTCCAACGAGAATTTACGTCCTTCTCGCCATTTTATCAGGCGGGAAATCCTCCTCAGGTTCTCGTCTGCTGCACAGAAGTGTGTGTGTCTCAGTCGAGCTTGATTGTAGATTCACGTCCCGGCAGTGATGTGTCCTCACCTCCACTCCTCCCCTGTCCTCCCTCTGCTGCTGCTCTGTGGGGTGGATCCAGAGAAGAGTCAGTGTGTTTGATATTTTCCTGACATGGGATCAGTTACATTAAACAGTGTCTTTGGCAGATATGAGGCATCTGGATTTATTCGATTTCAGGTGCTTTGTACTGACTCAGGTTTTCCCACTTACTGGAACTGGGAAGTTTAAATTCTGATGTGAAATGAATGAAGCTGAAGCATCGAGATATAAGAGCAGGAGATTCAAGTTGAAATGTCATAAACACTTCATTTTGCTTTGCTGAGGTAGAAAAGTTATAAATAAATAGTCAGGACTTTGCACAAGGCTGAGATGCACATTTCTAGAAAGTGAGAGGTGGTTCAGCACAGAAACAAACTTTGAAATAAAAAAGAACCAACCAGTTAAAGTGAAATCCAGCAGCTGAACTCAGAGGAGGCAGATGACTGAACTCAGGTGTGACACACAGGTGCACGCAACGACAGGAAGTAAAGAAAGAGACGCACAAGGAAAGAAGCTTCAAAGTTAAACAGGAAACAACAAGAAAAGAAAAGATATGACAACAAGAAACTTCATTCATCCCCTGCGGAGATTCTAAAAAGTCACATCAAAATTCCAAACAACAAAACTTGGTGGAAGGATGCATTATGGGTCAGGAATGGACACAGAATTGTTTTTCACTTTTTGTGACCGTGGAAGATAATTCAACATTGTCGTCGATGTTGATAATTGATACTTCGTGGATCCTGATGAAAAGAATCTGGCATATTTAGACGACTGATATTTGTGAGTGTGTGCGATGTAGTGCAGATCCAAATATCTCATATCTGTAATTGTGTAGATATCAGCAGTTAATCTGTCACATGTCTTCCTCTCTCTCACTTCACATCGAATCAAAGCATTTCCCATTTCGACCCCTGCAGGTGTCAGATCCCGCTCTCAGCTGCTCACTGACGTATGTTGACGTATATAACGGCAGGATGTGTCTGACGTCCCCTGGAGGCTGGCGTTAGTTACAGACAGAGTGTGTCTGCGTGTGAGTTCATCCGTCTGTTGACACATGTCAACACGAGTGTGTAACTGCAGGTCACAGCTGAACAGGAGCAGAGGACTCGAACGTCCCCTCGTGTGTCACTGAGCTGTGTGAGGACGCTTTTAACCTCCGAGCTTTACGAGTGTTTGCATTTCAGCTGCACGTGTGAGTGTGGATGATACTGGATGCTACATCGATCTATCTATCTATCTATCTATCTATCTATTTATCTATCTATCTATCTATCTATCTATCTATCTATCTGTCTGTCTGTTCATCTATCTATATAATGCTATGTATATATAGATATATCTTAAATCTTTATCTAGAGTTTATTTCCTCCCACTGTCCAGAGAAGACTTTTACTTTGATTTCTTTTTCGGACCATGTCCCCTCTGTTAACATGGTGGCAGGGTTTATCCCCTATACTGCAGCCAGCCACCAGGGGGTGATCAAATGTTTGGTAAACGTGGTATGAACATGAAACAGTCTCATTTATGTTTTAATGTAAATTTTTATTAATGACTTCAAACATGGTAGAAAAACAAAAAGGTATCAAAAGTATAAATAGAAGTGTAACCGTCTACATCATGACAATACGTTATTATTATTATTAATATTAATATTAAATATTTCATAGAAAACAATGAGATGCCTGCATCTCACACTAAACACTGTCAAGTTCTTTATGTAACAAATATCATAAATAGCATCCTAAATATAAAAAAGTCAGTAGAAAAATATTAATAACAGCATTCATTCATATTTTTTCTCGTACTTTGAATCATGTAAACAGTCTTAAAGGGCGTAAACGTAACCGTGCCACTGAGCGCTGCACCTCACACAATCATTTCCTGATCAACACGAACTTTAGTCTCTATTATTTGCGACTGTTTTTTGAGACCATATTTTTGTCGACCTTTAAAAGTTGATCATCTGGAGGTAAACTTCCAATAATGTTCCCACCACCAGGAGTTACTTCAACATTCACCATTTTGTCCTAACTTGTCCAAACAAAACACATCTGAACCAAACTCAGACTTATTTCAAAAAACCACATGTAAACCTGATGCCGTCTGAGGAAGCAAATCACCGAAGTCATGAAAATTCTTCACCGTAAACGTCCAGATTTTGTACCAATTCATCAACAAGGCGTTGAAATAAAACCGATAAGTGAAACGTGTGTGTGGTCGAGGGTTCACATCCTCTGAGCACAGTGCAAAGTATATATCTGTTGTTGTTGAACCAAAGTGACTCTCCTGCCTCCAGAGTTTTGCTGCTGATTCGCTGCTGCATGAAAATCTTTTACGTTAACAGTGGTTAGGAAGACATGAGCCGCTGCTTCTCACTGTCTGCCGCAGCGCGGGAGTTTTAGAGATCGTAGAACTCTTTTTGACCAATTACAGAAGACTTTTAGCCGTTCAGAGATCTCGATGGAGAACTGGAGAAGGTCGAAGGCCGAGGAGACGACAGGGAGGGAGGGAGCCGGCGGCTGAGGCGTCTCTGCACTCATCTGAAGACACAGAAACCATCAGAGGTAAAACCAGCGGCGAACTCACACTCAGACTTTTGATAGATGAATGGACAGAATTTAGGAATCATACATGAACCTGATTTAGATTCTTCTCATATCTATCTATCTATCTATCTATCTATCTATCTATCTATCTATCTATCTATCTATCTATCTATCTATCTATCTATCTATCTATCTATCTATCTATCTATCTATCTATCTATCTATCTGTCCATCTATCTATCTATCTATCTATCTATCTATCTATCTATCTATCTATCTATCTATCTATCTATCTATCTATCTATCTATCTGTCTATCTATCTATCTATCTATCTATCTATCTATCTATCTATCTATCTATCTATCTATCTATCTATCTATCTGTCCATCTATCTATCTGTCCATCTATCTATCTGTCTATCTATCTGTCCATCTATCTATCTATCTATCTATCTATCTGTCTATCTATCTATCTATCTATCTATCTATCTATCTATCTATCTATCTATCTATCTATCTATCTGTCCATCTATCTATCTGTCTATCTATCTATCTATCTGTCTATCTATCTATCTATCTATCTATCTATCTATCTATCTATCTATCTATCTATCTATCTATCTATCTATCTATCTATCTATCTATCTATCTGTCTATCTATCTATCTATTGCAGATGATGACCACTCACCTGGTGCAGTGACATGTTGAGCAGGTTGGACAGCTGCAGCAGATGAGTGCTGGCGTCCTCTGCTGACTGACTGGGTAAACTGAAGTTGTCTTTTTCCGTCTTCAGCCAGTCGACGTGCAGCCTGAAGGCCTGAGCGAGCAGGTAGAGCTCAGAGAGGGACTCGTTCATCTGTGGGTGCGTTGGACAAGCGGTCAGTGGAGCGTCCAGAGCATTTTTACAACAGTGATCAGAGTCAGTGGAATTGATCAGAATCAGAGACTGATTCCTCGATTGAGAAACTTTACCTTCAGTGAATTAAAAAAATGTGCGGCAGAGTGTTGCATGTGAGGAAGATCAGGAAGTTTGTTATCCGCAGAGTTCAGGAGCTCGTTGTTGTCCGACTGATGGAAGAATGATGAGAAACACATTTATGTTTAAATTTAAAATACACTTTAAAAACACAACCAGGATCATTACAGAGAAGAGTGTGATAGAAAGCTCTCAAAAACAAAGAGTGGGGCCTCACCAGCTCATGGAGGTTTTTGGAGATGTCCGTCAGCTTGTCCACCTGATGGATCATCGATCCAAACATCCTACAGAGGGAGGAAGTGTGGACGGGACGAGACGATGACGGGACAAACAGCTCAGCCAATAGCAGCAGGTGGAAAAGACATGGGATGGAGTCATGAAGCACTGAAAACACAGATAAAACACACACAACTTTACTGGACAGTGTTTCGTGTCAGTCGCATCAACCTGAAGAGGTTTGAGTCTTTCTTCTTTTAGCTTTCAGGCCCCAAATCGAACCTTGACCCTCGGCCACAGCAGCTCTGGGGTCTTTGGCCTCCTCAATATGCAGCGTGTCACTCTACAGATCAATGTGGTCTGTGTCACCTTCTGAGGAGTTTCTCCTGCCAGACACCTGAAGTGAAACCTCTGGATAGAGTCTGAACGAGCTCACGTGAGACGAGAGGAGAAGATGTAGACGAAGACGTCAGGAGAGTTTTTGGTGATACGGTCCGACACCAGTGTTTTTAACCATCACGTCCTGCCTCCGCCTGCTGCACCACCTGAACGCGCTGGGATTTCTGTTTAGTTGTAAAATGACCCGAGAGTCTCCAGCTTCAGGCGTGTAACAGAAACTCTGGCTTGAGGGACAAATCAACATTCATACTCTCGTTCACACTTAAGGTCAGTTTAGAGTCTCCAATTAACCAAACCTCAATCTGCAGGACAGAGAAAATGATCTCAGACTAAATTATGTGTTATTCAGCTGAATCTAAGGTGGTTCTCACAAAAGCAATCGCCTGCTTTAGCCACTGTGTTGTGTCGCAGCTGCAATCCCACACACAGACTGACAACAGGTGGCTGCGGAGTTTTATTCATGTCTCAACAGGAAGTGAAGCAACTCGGATTTCCCCCACGCTCGTTGACCTGCTTCCAGTGAATCGCAGAGAAAACCAATAAAGCTGCGTGGAGACAGTTTGATTTCCAGCTGAGATCTGGACCGAGTGACACGAAGCCTGAGGTTAATGCTGAGGCAGCTGCACCGGCAGATTTTGATCCTGACAATCTCCTGCTTCATTCAGCAAACTCTGGAAAAAAATGTCTGGACACAATTTTGCACATGATCCAGAATTCATGTCTGAAAACAGCTGTGGAGAAAAAATACTCCTGCAGCACCAGAACCAACAACAGTGAACTGAGCCAATGACGAGTGTCTGAAAAGCACCATCTGTTTGTCTTTCGGATCCTTTCACTCAACCTGACAAAGAATAATAAAGATCATTATTCCCTCAAATCCTCTGAGGTTTGTTTTGTCTTGGTCTCTTTTCAAACACTTGACACCTGAACCATTAGTTCACGTCTGTAAAATCTTTCCGCCCGTTTATGCAACTTCAAAAGTCCCATTTCGCTGCTCAACAAAGAAGTGAACTGTGCGTTAGTGTGAGATCAGGGAGAAGGAATGAGAGGTATGCTGTGGGTTTTTCCTTTTTTTTTCCCAGCCTGCTCTGGGCCTCCTGGGGGGGGGGGCTGGCAGAGCGGCGTGACTCAGATGGATCTCACTGCGGTGACATCAGCGGGCAGACGCCTCGGGCTGCACTTTGCAGAGGAAACGCACTTTTCTCTGTGACTCTTGAAACACTTTTACTGACAGGAAACAGTTACAGACTCTGTTTGATTGTTAGACTCATCCATCATCACTGGAACTCGGATGTCTCGTTGATCACCTCCTCAGCAGCGTTTGCTCACATGTGAACAGGATTACACAAAAACTCCACGACTGTTTCCATGAAACTTAGTGGAGTGGTGGGATATGACCCAACAAAGAATCCATTAAATTATGGTGAGGAATCAGGAATATATCATATATCAATTTCTCAGAGAGAGGTTCAAGGATCTTGATTTAAAAAACTGATACTTATGTCTTTTGGTGTCAGTCCAAATGAAACTCTACTACATGTGGTCGGGCCTTTTTTGTTCTTTTATCAAAGCTTTTTAATTCTTTCTTGATATTTGTACAGAAAATAAAATTATTTGTGTCTAAGAAATGTGTCACATTAGTTTTACTGTCCTCTGTGTCCCCTCTGCTCAAACTTCAATCACTGAGCACAAATAACTTGGACAAGTAGTTTGATAAAAAACAATCTTAATTAAAGTTAAATCAAGCAGTTTATTTTCCCCCACAGCTTTAAACTGCATCTCTTTGTCTTCAACAGAGGATTCTACTCCTGCTTTCATTTTTTTTAGCAGCTCAGGACCAAAACATTTCCACGTAACTTCATTTGTTTTTTGGGAAATTTACTGAACAGGACATCAGCAAAAATCCTCTGTCACTGTAATAAAAACATGCCGTGCACTGCAGAGTCCAGTCATGAGCTTGGCACAGTAAACGGCTGCCGCAGCATTACAGCTCAGCACAAAGTTGCTTAAGAAGCAGCAGTGAATGGTTCATCTTTGTGTATTTGACAGGTCATTTCGTCAGCACGCTCACTCACACAAACACACACACACACACACACACACACACTCACACACAAAACATCCATGCACGCACAGCGTCTCACACACTTCCACAGTTTCCGTTCCAGTTGGCTCTCTGTGTTTATGCTGAGTCAGAATCTGAGCAGAGACACTGCAGTTTCCTGTGTTTTACTCTCTGACAGCGAACGCCTCTTTGCCTCAGCGGGAACTTTTACTTTTACTCACGAGAACTTTTAGTGAACTTCTGAACACGTGTCTGTCAACCTCTTACAAACCCAGCGAATCAAGAGAACGTTACCGGTCCGTGATCTCGTTAACTGTGAGAGCACGGTTTGAGTTTTAAACATTTATATTTCAGGATCAAAAAAGTTTCTTCATTAGCTTTATAATAATTATCCAAGACTGTGGAGATCAACGTAAAGCTGCATTCAGCGGATTAAATGATGAATGTCTCCCGTCCCTGAGTTTTACTGACTTTTAGCTCAGTGTTTTGGTTTTGCAGCTTTTAACCTAGATCTTGTGCTGCCCCAAGTGGACGATAAAGAAAGGGAATGAATAAAGTTTGGATACTTTTACTTCTTATTTTTCTGAAGGTTTATGTTGAGATGAGATTCTGTGTGAATGTTGTGTTTTGTGACAGCAAACATTTAAATCTGAGGTTTCAAGTGTCTGCAGGTCGGTTTTCACACGAGTTAAATTAACTGAAACATCTGATTCTGAAAATGGTTTTAAATAATATTAAATCAACAACAAATACAAACCTTCCAATGTGTTTGCAGAAGGAAGTAGGAAGTGGATTCATTTATTGGAATCAACCTCTAACTTGGCAGCACACGCATGTCCTGTGTGACAGGAAGTGTAATTTAAGCCCATCTACTTCACACTAAGACGTCATACATGTAAAATGATCTTCTTCTGAACTCTGGGGAAAATATGAGACCTTTCTGTTTAATCAATAATCAGTGACAGTGTATGAGTCAGAATGACCTTGGATCATCTCCTCAAAGTGTTTAACTGGTTTTACTGTGTGAAGGTTCTGGAGATAATGTCCGATTCACGAATAGAATCAAAATGAATAGAACGGGTTGTTTAAGAAAAGGAGCCTGAACAGGATCAGGTCACATGTTACATCTCATCCTGGACACGCAACACTTTCCCCGATGCTGCAAAACACACAAACGCCCCAAATGTTCTATTAATCACTGAAAAAAAACAAAAAACGAAGTTGATGAAAGTTTAAAGTCACTAAAACAGATTTCAAGAGAATCTTAAAAAGAACGATCATGAATCCGAAACAACAATGTCCACGTTCACCTGCGAGCACTCTCGCAATGTTCATCAATATAGAATTTGTCGCCACCTACTGGCCAGACAGGCTAGTTTGAGCGACTGTGGTTGTTTTTGTGTATTTTCGTGGACGGAGATATTTTATAAAACAAAAGTTGTATGGATGAATATTTTTTTACAAACCAAGATGACAATATCTGTCGTAGTTTGGACAAGATCCTAATCAGGACATATTTCTCATCAGCTGTTTTCAACAATTATTGTATATCTGTATATGTGTATAAGTGTATATGTGTACATGTGTATATGTGTATAAGTGTATATGCGTACATGTGTATATGTGTATATGTGTATATGTGTATAAGTGTATATGCGTACATGTGTATATGTATATGTGTATAAGTGTACATGTGTACATCCTGTGGCTGTGATGGTTTGTAATGTTTGTTGTCTGTTATTCTCTGGTGTTGTTTGTGTTGCTGAAAAAGTTGTGAGTCATGATGGGACCCCTCAGATACTGGACGGGGTTTATCTTCAGAAATACGTTTGAATCGTTGATCTTGTTGTTCACTGCAGCAAAGTGGCATCACCGCTGACTCACCCCCCCCCTCACCCGCTCTCGCTCACTCTCACCCGCTCTCGCTCGCTCTCGTCTAATCAATCAATGATTTGCTCTGAAATGTGACTGTGCAAATTACAGCAGTGTTACAGATAGAGGCCCCGGTTGTGTGCGATGATGACATCACCGTCTGCTCACCTGACTCACCCACAGGATCTCACCTCACTCTCCCTCTCTCTCTCCCTCTCTCTCTCTCTCTCCCTCTCTCTCTCTGTCTGTCACTGTCTTGTGTTTTGCTAAATGTCAACAAATCAAGAAGTTATTGAAGTGGGACAACGCAATGTGAATATGATGGAAATGATCGAACACATCACCATCATCATCATCATCATCATCATCATCATCATCATCATCATCACCATCATCATCATCATCATCATCATCATCAATGTTATTTGCTTTAGTCCTGAAAAGTCCTAATCTCTGTTTATTCATGTTCAGAACTTTGTAGCTTGTTTTTGAAAATTGGTGCATAAATACACTTTATTATTATTATTGTTATAATTATTATGCACCTGAGCTTTTGAAACAAGTCTATCATTCATTATATCATATAAGTGTTAGGAAGATGTGAAGTGGAAGAACACACGCACACACACACACACACACACACGCACACACACACACACACACACACGGCACCATCCAATCACAACCCAGTCTGACCCCCAATCAGTGGGTTGTTTGCGAAATTCAAAAGAAACTCAAACATTTGTCACTTTAAACTGCAGCCACAAGATACACACACACACACACACACACACACACACACACACACACACAGTATTAAAGTGCCATAAACAAACTTACATTTCATCTTTCTTCTTCTCCTGCTGCAGTGAACCGACCTCCTCTGACTCCAGTGTGTGTACAGTGTGTGTCTGTGTGTGTTTGTGTGGACAAAATGTAAAAGTTCCCTTTTATAGCTCAGAGTATGACACATCACCTGAGTCATCAGCCATCGTCGCCATTCAAAGCATCAACGCCCACACTGGACAGCCCCCCCCAACACACACACACACACACACACACACACACACACACACACACACACACACACACACACACTAACACAAACACACACACACACACACACATTCACACGTTGGAAAAGCTTTGAATTTCTTTTGTTAGTTGAATGAAGTTATCACAAATATGTCAGAAAATACCAAATTGAGCAATCACCATCTCCTCTTCCTCCCCCCCCTTTCTCTGAAGCCTTATCTCATCACCTCTGTCTCTTCTTTTTGTTGAACCACATTAGGTTTGGAAAATGAAACTTCAACTGTCAAAAGACTGAAGTTTATATAAACTAAATCAAATGAAAAGCATCTGGACAATAACACCGACTTCAGAAGTTTTAGTTTCAGTCGGCCTTTGTTAGAGGGTGTAAACAAATACTTGAACAAATGAGGCAAAGTTACAGATGTAAAAAATAACTCTTTCTGAACTCTGGGGAAGTTTAACACATGTCAAACCTTCTTGGATCAATAATCAGTAAAGAGTAATGATTAATTGTGTGTGATTAAAGTGTCCTATCAACTGTAGGGGGTCGAGTATTTCCCCCAAAGTGTAACGACAGAAGCGTCTATAGGATCAACATCAGAAAAACGAATCCATCACATTTTATATCACAAATGTTTTTTGGGGTCTGGAAATGAAATGAAATGTAAACACAACTGCAGCTCAGTCCGTTCATAACAAATGTCTGAAAAACCCTTCACCCACATCACATGTGCTCCTGACCTCCAGCTGCTCCATGCACCGAGCCCCTCCAACCGTCACTTCCAATAATAGAAAATAAAACTCACACAGAAGGAAATATGTGGTTTTGATAACACATCGTTCCTTTAGGTTGTTTTTTTTGAATTTCTAGAGTTTCGTCACTGCTTCTTTTTTCATGTTTTCTTCCAAAATGTAATCACTTCCTGTCTCCTTTCCAAACAGATTCTTGTTCTCTGGAAACTGACTCCAAGATGAAGAATTTCTGAAGAGATAATTCTTCACATCACTTCACCGTTAAATCCTTGAAAATAAGCAAGGTTTCACTCTCAGGGAGGAGCCAACAAAAACTGCACGAAATTCGAACTTGAGCGAAGGACTTGTAAATACTTTGTTACGGTACGTAGATTTTATTATTTTTCTGAAAGCTTCAGATTTAAAATACTTGATTAAATAAATTGTGCACATTTCCTCCTGAACAGTTTTTCATGCTTTTCAGTCTCACTTTGTTTTGCACAGACACAGTCAGAAGAAAACTTTCATACTTTAAATAGTATCTGTACTTCTACTTGAGTAAAGAATGTGTGTACTTTTACCACATGAAGGAGCTTTAGATGGTTCACGTCCCTAAAACACTTGGACAGCGAGTGGATTGTGGTTTTGGTTTTGGTCAACACCTGGTGCCTCGTGTTCAAGTCTGTGTTAATATTTAACCGAGATCATTCCCTCACGTCCGCTTTGATTTCTCGTGGAAGTATAATCATGCAGGTGCACGTTGTGCTGTGACATATTCTGTAAACCTTCCAACAAAACCTGTTTGCCTCTGCAAATCTGAAATTAGTGGCCACAGGGTTCAACTCCTGTTCAGTATGTCACCGCTTACTCATTCTGTTTCTGTCACAGGGTGAAGGCGTCAGCTAAAAACCTAATTGTAAATAAAGTAGAGCATCATTATCTTACTCACATCATTCATGAAACAGCGGTTTGGCTCTTTCATCGTCATTAAAACTGCGTCTGACGTTTCAGCGTTTCCAAGAAGTTCAGATTTCCGGCTTCATATGAAATGTTTTTTTTAATGGTTTAACGTCCACCCACCAGGATGCAGAGGACGTGACACATGAGATGCACCCCCCCCCCCCCCCCCCCCCCCCCCCCAGCTCTTTTTCTTAATGTACATGTTATTGTCATCGTCTTTACTGATCACACGTGTCTGACGTCAGCTGCTGAATTTGCTGCTGGTGAAAGTTATGCATGGAAACAGGAGAACGTCATAACGGTCCCAGGTCTGACTCGATCGCCCTCCTTTTGTCATCAGAAATAACGCCATATGGGGTAATGGAGTGTGTGTGTGTGTGTGTGTGTGTGTGTGTGTGTGTGAGAGAGAGAGAGAGAGAGAGAGAGAGAGAGAGAGAGAGAGAGGGGAGGGGTTGAGGTTGGCTTATCCTCAATAGTAGTTTTCACAGTCCGGCCCACTTGTTTCATCATTTCCCCAACCACCCACGTTCCGGATATCTCCTACTTTTATAATCCCCATCACTCCCCCTCTCTCTCTCTATCTCCCTCTCTCTCTCCTGACCTCTGCACACACACACACACACACCCTCTCTCCTGACCTCCGTTGAACAGAGGAATGTGAGGAATGCAGCAGTGAAGGGCAGAGTGGGAGCGGCAGCATGTAAATGACTGACGGATGCAGGTTTTTCTCTCTGATTTCTTTGGCTCGCTGAGTGCGTGGTGACCACAGAGAGATCTGCTGAGGGCGTGATCGTATTTCTTCACCTCGTTTCATTCCATTTATCGATGGTAACAACAGAGCAGGCTCCGCAAGGAAGAAGCATGCACCGAGCAAGAAACAAGCCAGCACCTGCACCAAGTGAACATTAAGAGGACGTATTTCAATCTTTAACTCGACGAACCAAGGAGATCACCGTGAAAAAATGTTGCTCTTGACTGGTCTGGTGCAAAATATTAAAGGTCCAGTGAGAAGGATTCAGGTGAAACGATGAAACTAAACCTTTTGAGAACTGGAGGTTGTTAGGAAGGGGAGGGTGAGGTGAGCTGCAACATGACACTTCACCACTAGATGTCACTAAATTCTACACACTGAACCTTTAACTCTCGGTTCTGTTGGTTTAAAGAGTGAAAACACTTGGATGGTTTGGACCAATCACAGGAAGCAGAGACAGCATTTAACAGGAGAAGAAGAAAAAGAAGAGGAAGCAGCTAGTAATACCATCAAGATATTACCGTGGCAACTAATTTAACAAAGTGATGCGGTTCATTAATTTTCTCCATTCAAACAGATAAAACATAAGGCACTTTATTTGAAACAGTTTGCAGATACAGCAGCCGCGTTGACAACAAAGTACAGGTAGAGCACGTAGGTGATGACGACAGGACGTACGTATGTCGGGCAAAATTCTTTAGTCCTTAAATGACAACGTGAAACCAAAACTAACAGATCAAATAAAAGTATGGGACAAACACATGAAGCCGGGTTTAGACTAACTGAGAAAGTGTCCAGAGAATCCAACAGCAAAACATCCAGAAAACTGTTTTCTTTAAATGTAATCAGTGTTTGTGAAATCTAACCAAAGATGGTCTCCAGTGTGACTGCTGTAGTTTGTCTTAACTCCCTCCTGGATAATAAATGTAGGTCTGCATCCGTTCATTATTTTAAAAAAATCCCTGCTTCTGGATTTCCAGTGATTACATTGGCACCAGTACAGTTTAGGGAAGGCCATGAGAAGGTCATGAGAAGGTCATGAGAAGCTTGTTGCTAGGAGCAATCTGGTTCAGCCGTGGGGCCAAGAACAGATAATTCCAGCAGAGACAGGAAAACATAAAACAAATGAGCCACATTTACAAACTTCTGAGGCTTGAAGATAAAATACATCTGCTTTGGTTTGGAAGAAACGACGACTGCATAGCATAACTCTCTGCACGTGATGATGTAAACCTCCCCAGACAACCGTCAGCATGAGATCAGAGAGGTGTCGGAGTCTCTGACAAACTCCCACATCCAAAAGAAATTCCTCAGGAAACAGTCACACGTCAGTTACTTCAATTCCTGCTTTGATTTCACGGCTCACTGTTCGTCTATAGGGAGCTGAGCTGTTGTCTGGCTGCTGCGCCACATTCCTGCCTAATGTGATTGGTTAAATTAGCGGCAGTTTTCGTCTGATGGTTGGAAACAAACCAGGCAACCGCCGGGATTTGATCGCTAAAAATAGTCGAGTGTAAAAACAAGCGTGAGTGAAACGCCTTAGAGCATCTGTGGTACTTTTACTTTACACTCTACTACAGATTTACCAAACAAAAGCATCTGTTAGAGGAAGTCTGAGCATGAATACAAACCTTTTGTTTTAATAATGTGGCATCGATGTTTAACTGTAGCCTCTGATGGGGCTTTAATATTTAATATTTCAATTCATGGCTTCAATTCAACTTATTTGAATCTCCAGGCGGCTCCATATTAATCATCTTATGACTCCGCAGGTTGCTTAATCGAGACCTTTTCTTTTTATAAGTTGCACATTTAGGTCAGAACAATCTGCTGATGAGATTACTGTCTGCTGATTGGTTGACACCATTAAATAACAGTGGCTTTGAAAAAAAAGTTCCATTAACCGTCACTTGGTAAATTCCCCGACATGGTGTCACAGATAAAACAACCTGCAATCTCAGCTTTTGTGTTTTCACTTTCATTTGTGGAACATATGGCAAATGAAAGTTAGGATTGGAAGATATTAAGAACTCAGTCCACTAAAGTTGTAATTGTTTTTTTAGGCCTCGTCTACATGAGCGTAAATATAGTTTTAAACAGATATTTCCTGTGTTTCCCGAAAGATCTCCCTCTGTTTTCAAAAATATCATATGATGTCACACCATCTTCAAATATACAGAGAAGATAGTAAATGAATAAAACATTATTCTCAGTGTGCTTTTTTTCAAACATCATGAATGTGTGCAAAGAAATTCTGAAAACTATAGAGCTGAAGTATTTAAAACAAAACCGATGTAAATCTGAGGCTACTTAACAAACACGTAAGTTTAAAAACACGTATGTTTAAAAACAAGTTGATAAAAGCGTGAACTCGTTCTTTCAGTGTCCGTTGGGCTGCGGCTGATCTCTGACTGGGACTTGCATGGAGAAGCTGTTCTCATACTCGGGATCTTCAGGAGGAGGCTTTGGTTTCAGCTGAAACCAAAAGACAAAATAAGAATAATGCACATAGACATAAGATTTCAGATATTTACAAGAGACAAAACACCGTGAAGACGTGCTGAACATTCAGTTGGTCCAAACATCTCCGAACCATGGATTATAAATCAAGGTGGTAGACTCCTCGGAAGATCCCATTAAACACATGTGAATAATACAGTCAGCCTCTTCTTCTTCTTCTTCTCCTTCTCAGTCTTTAATTGAATCTGATTTAGAGAAATGTCTCATGAGGAAAATCCAAATGTTAAACTGGTTAAAAAAAAATGGTTTTCAGATACCTGGAGTTGGTCGTAGTCAGAGTTGACATGGATGGTCTTCAGATCAGTGTAGATCGGATCTCCCTTCAGCTCAATCTTCTACAAAATATTTTTAAAAACGTATTAATCTAAAATTGAGCGACGACACAAGCTTAATATCACATTTCTTAGAATATTGTTGAATTTATAGGAGACTGTTGGGCCTCGCTGGACGTATGCGTTCCACTTCTTTTGATCATTTATCAATGATTGAATGTTTCCATGAAATCAGTTTGAATTTTGATCATGAGCTTTGATCCAGTTCTTCAGAAGAAGGGAAAGGTAACATGTCAGCGCAGGTAGTTTGATTTTGATCGATGAGTAAAATTAACACAAAATGATATAGAGATTTCCACTGCGTCTCTCTATCTTCATCAGGCAGCTGCAGGGGGAAAGTTTGGCCTCAGGTTAGTTTATTTAGTCGCAGATGCTTCAAGTTAAGAATAAACTTCCATAAGACTTGTGGCACCACCTCATCTTTCCATTTCAACTTGCTGCCATTTCCTTCTCATGTTTGCTGCACTTGATCTTATCATTTTCATGACACATGACGACTCTTTAAAAAGGAAAATTGACCTATTACAAGTTTAACGGTTAGTCACTTTGACTTCCTGCCTTCGTGTGGCAGAGACGTCGCGGGGCGTCAGCGTGACGAGACTCTGACTCTAGCGTGATGTGCAGAGGATGTCAAAACTCCTTATCTAGTCTAGTCTACTGTGTGTCAGTGTCGCCTGTCTCACACTTTCTTTGAATGTGAAAAAAAAACTCTCTTACCTTCAGCCTCCTGGAGAGACTTGGCAGGAAAAAGAAAAACAGAGGCAACATTAACCAAAATTACCAGGAAGCACAGAGGAGATAAACTCTGTGGGGGATTTCAAGAGCAGGGAGTTTCTCATATTTAACAATATCCTGATTTATATTTAGCTCTGAGTGAAAAGAGATACCTCGGAAACAGAAGTAAAACAGAGAGTCTCTCTAATCGTGATGCAGTAAACTTATCTTTACCTGTGGCACTTGTACAAATTGACAAAGACCATCAGGATGTAGAGGACGGACAACACTCCACTTATGATGTAGGGCATCATCATCGAAACTGGACTGCTGTCTGCGGCTACTACCAGACAAACAGGAAGTAAAGAAGTTTCACTTTTCATGAAATGAATCTTAACCTGTTTACATAAGTTAGCAATTTCCTTAATTTCCCAGAATCCCTTTGATTTTCCTGATTATGTGACCGAGGAGAAGCTCATGTTCGCTGTGTTTGTTAATCAGTAAATACATTTGGACGATGCACCTCCGCTTCCTCCCACCATCCAGAAGTGATGCCAAACGTTCACTCATGCTGTCAATCTGATCGAGACACTCTTTTAATCTCGGGAGCTGCCACGTCGTCTATTCTTCAATACCACTGGCTTGAAGTTTACCTTGAGTGGCGCTGACCCGCAGAAACACAGTTCTGCTCGTCTGAGAGCCTCTCGGAGACCGAGCCTCACACAGATACGGTCCGCTGTGCGACAGGTTGACCTGCAGCTCCAGAGTTTGTTCTCGTGCAATCGCTCTGAGCTGTGACGACGACAAATGAGGTGATTTAAAGGTTCGGTTAAACAGATTTGTCCTCAGTGTTCAGTGTCCGACAGAATGAGTCCGAAGAAGGTTATTAGTTTTAAAATGCATCACTGTTGCTATGGTTACATCGGCCTTCCTCGCTATTTTTCAAGTGTGTAAATCGTGGTGAACCCCGTCTTAATTTAAAAACAGACACACAGACGTATGATCACTGACAAAATCACCCGGATCTGATTCCTGATGGATGAAACTTTGGGTCCTTACATCACACATTGGCCAAAAGTATGTGGACACCCAAAGTTCCTGAAACATCAGTTTCCCCGAGACTTACTGCACAGGAACTTGTCCAGCTCTTTGTGTTTTATGTTTTGACGAAGCCGCAGGAAGATAAAGTGAACTCGATGAATGACAAGTGCATCGTTCATCTTCGCCATTTCTACAGAAATCCAAGATAAGATCTGGATCTTATCTGTTTTTTTAAAAATCTTTCTTGCGCAGCTTCATCCTCGTTTTGATCTGTTACAAACTACTTTTGGCCACATGGTAAAATATGCTCATGTTACTGAAAGATCCCTCCGCTGCAAAAAGTGAGTTTCTGAACAAATGAGTGAATGAATAAAAACCAAAGTGAACTGGTTGTCTCTTCACCTTCCCTTGTTCGGTTCTGAACCAGATGTAGTGGCTCACTGGAGGGTTGGCGTCACTCGAACACGTCAACAACACGGTTTCTCCCTCGAAAACCGGACCAGACGGGATGATTGTTGCCGTCGTGAATCGAGGAGCATCTGTGGGGAGACAGACAGTGACTCCTGCTATTTACTTGTGTGCCTCAGAAAGTCTCTGGATCCACAAATGGTCCAAATCGCTGTTGTCTGTGTTGTTTTCTCCTCTTTTTTCCGGAGTGTCTTTCAGTATTTTTAGATTTTGTAACACTTTCAGTCATAACACTGCGCTCGCGATGAAATAATCCTGCTTGAGCTCGGACTTTGCACCACTTCCTCCACCACAAAGCACCTCTGCCTGCAACACAATGGCACCTTGTGTTTGCCTCATTCGCTTCGTCCGTCAACACCAAGTTAAGACAAGTTCACTTTTTCAAACTCAGGATCAAGAAAAGCCAATGGCAAACAGGAAGAATCCCCCTCGGGTCGTGTCAGGCTGAAACACGTTGACTGTGCAGTGTATTAAAGGGTAATAAACAAAAGTGAGTGCTCGTATGAGGAAGGAAGAAGAAGAACCTGTCAAATGTGTCAGTAATTGATTAATGAACTGAAGGGTCATTAATTAAATTAATAAATCGTCAATGTCATCAGCATTAAAACGATATTTCCATCTGAAGATTGGCAGGGGAGACGTTTAAAGAAACAGATTATTTTTTGTTACTTTAACTTGAGAAGTTTACCAAAGCTTTTTTTAATGACTTAAGCATCCTATACATGTGGGCCAGCAGAGGGCGCTGTGTGCAGACAAACACTCAGTCACTCACACAGGATGCTGAGTCTTTGACTTGTCATGGCCGGCGAGCTGCTGCCCCCGTTCAACAGCGGGTAGGAGACAGAGCAGCGGACGGTCTGGTTGTGATGGTCGGCTGAGGCGATGAAGGTCAGTGTGGACGTCATGATCATCGACCCGTCTGGCCTCTGCTTTGAGAAAAATAAAACACAGTGTGTCAATGATTGATCGGTTGAATTACACAATGACAAAAGAAATCAAAATAAGTCTCATGATTTTATAGACTAAGATTAATCTGTCACAGTCGGACTCTTTGAGTAAAACCAAACATACAGTCGTGCATCTCAAATGTTACTTAGAAATAAACTAAGTTTTACTTGACACAAAGAGTCAAAACACAAAAGTGTTTTCACTCTGGTTCAGTTTGATCCAGACCCGGAACACATCCTCTGGTCTGAGGAACCTTTCACACCTGATGTTTGGGTTCAGACTGAACTGAAGAGTCTGAACGACTCCTGAGGGCCCTTACAACACTGAAAACGAATGCATGAATGCATGAATGCATGAATGAACGGTTCGTCACCTGCTGCATGTGTGACTCCTCCTGGCTGGAGGCGTCTCGGAGGGACCAGGTGAGCGAGGGGGGCAGGACGGAGCAGGACACCGGGGTCTGACACTGCAGCTTGGCGTGGCCTCCCTCTGACATCTGACTCATGAAGGTGAGCTGAGGAGGAGGCGGCTCTGTTGTTGTGACGGACGTCAAACAGCAAAGAGCCGGTTAAAGACAGAGTGTTTTCACACAGACAGGAAGTTAGACAGTCATCGTGCATTCAGAGTTTTCAGCCACCTGGGAAAATGAGCCAATTGTTAGTCTCCGCTTTTACTCTACGGGAAAATATGTTGCTCTCAAGCTGCTGAAGTAAAAGGAGACATATTCAGGTTGATCAGTGTGATGACATCACTCTCCTCATCATGTCTGTTGCTGCAGCTCCTCTTTTCAGCCTCTGCCTGAAACAGTATCGGCTCCTCGCTAGGCGTGCACTGTGTAAACTTAATTAGCCTTAATAGCTTAATAGCTCAACGATTTGAGGAATATGAGACAATTATGAGACAGACTAATAATGTGGGGTGAAATATCTGCCCTTCTGATCACTGTTCCTCCGGTCGTACCTGTTTGAATGCTGATGTTGACTCCATTAAGGAAAGTGAATTTTAAGTTCGGACAATTGAGCCTGAAGGAGTAGACGTCGTTGTGGATGTTTGGGAAGCTGCTCATCATCGTGGTGCAGTTCTTCTTTGTTAAGTCGCCGATTATTTTTCCCTGTGAGAGTAAAATACAAAATTTGATCCATCCACCAAATGTTCGATACTTTAATTGATCCATCTATCCTTCCATTCATCTATCCATCCATTTTTGATTCCACTTCAGTGATGCTCATGAGTTTTGTGTGACCCAGCGAAACAATAAAGAAAGACCTCTCTCACCTGTGCGGTCTTTGGATTTAAAATACTTCCTCGCCTCCAGACAGCGCGGCCGGAGCAGTTCGCGAAGTTTGCTTCCTGGTTGTTGGGGATATCAAAGTGACATGGGACCGTGACACAGGAGTTAGTGATGCTCACGATTCTCTGAGGCAGCTTCAGATTCCAGGTTTGACTGAAGACGCCTGAGACGCAGAACACAAGACTTTAGATTTATCTGCCACAACACAAACTCTTCACCGACCACTTCCTCCCCCACGTTCCTACATCTTCATTTACCATCACACACCTTTAGGGATTTCAAGTTACTTTTATACATTTTGGGATTTCAGCTGTGGGTCGGACGAATAGACATTGTGTTGCTGTCACAGTGAATTCTGGGTAATTACGAAGCCGTTTCCTGATGTGTACAAATCAAAAAATTAATCAAGACAATAATCATCAGATTAAAATCCTAATCATGAGTCACATCCTTCAACACAAACACAATAATATACTGATGATATTATACTATGCAGGTTTATTACTTGTAGTATTTGTATAGTATGATATTTATATTTTTACTCCATCCACCGCTGTTTTAACTTAACTTCCGCCTGTACAAATACCTCAATTGAGGAATATCCAGAAACTACCGACCTTGCATCATAGCGAGGAGCAAAGCAACGTCCGCCACACCAACACCCATCTCAGCTGGATGAGAGGAACCGTTTGAATCCACGACAACATAAAATAAACCCAACAACCAACACAATCAAAGAAGAATCACAATTTGCATGTAATTAAATAGATATTGTATGAGGACAAAAAGCAAATATCACATTATATTTACTGAGACAACAGTTTAAAACAAGACGTTTTGTGAATGCTGCTAAATATTACATCTTTAACACTAGGGGATCGAACCTGTGACACAAACACACACACTATCTCTACCTGTCGATTGACGGAGAGCAGTTCATCCACAGCAGACCTGTGTGTGCGGTCGGTGAAAGAGGAGAGAATATTTGAAAAGAGGAAGAGTTCAGTGAACTTCTGTTTGTGTAAAAGTGATGTAATTTGTTAACGCACTGTCGGTGGTGAAACGTGGACAGAAAGATTCTGCAACAGAGTTTGTTCACTCAAATCACAAAAACCACTGAGTTAAGGTGTTAAACTCTGAATTCTTTCCACCATTCACAACACGAGATGATGTAGAGCTGCAGGGACACAGTGTCGGGAAAATGTTTCTCTGCTGCATGTGAGAATAAAACGCTGAATTTCTATGGGATCAAATAAGTATCACTTATATTTTATGCTAAAATAATGTACCTGTACATCACCTTTGTCGTACAGTGCTAAAAAGTTTTGCAGCAGTAAAAATATGTTTAAATGTGTAAATTAGTTATGCAGCTTTAGAAATACTTATATTTGTATTAAAGTACTGTAGCTGCAGAAACATGTACGTGTTTAAATAAGTTTTGTAGCTATAGATATATTGACAAGTGTAAATAAGTTTCATAGCCGTAAGAGAAATTGTATATTTGTATTTAAGTATTGCAGCCTTAGAAATACTTTGCCCATTCGTATTAAAGTTTTGTGGCAGTAGAAATATTTTGTACATTTTGTAAAAGAGTTGTGCAGCTTTAGTTTTATTTAGTGTATGTGTAATTCACATTTGTGCATGGATATTTAAAGTGTGAACGTATCTTCTGGAACATCTGCCGTGCTTCTGTCTCCACCATGTCGTCCATCGTCCATGTGTCCAAACGATCATCCTGAGGTGACGTCCTCCATTTTGTTTGGTAACGAGACTAAAAACACCTGAGCAGGATTTTAGCTGCAGTTGAAATCAGCTGTTTGGTTTTTTCTCTGTATTTGAAAAACTCGACCGTAAGCCCGGGTGGAGGGTGAGTGAGGAGGGAGTTCCTGAGTCTTTGAATGGATGTTGTGTGAAAACAATGAAACATGATTCACAGTTTGGTTCTGATTCACTCACTGTGTGACGACAGCTCATGATGAAAGAGAGTTCCAAATAAAGCTCAAAAACAAATTCACTTCATGCCACTAGTGGGCAGCGTAAGCGAGAGGATCTCTCTCTCTCTCTCTCTCATGCACACACACACAGTCACACACACACACACCTGGAATATAAGTTTGTGCACATGCTTGATTAAGATATACTTGTGAGGACCATCAGTGATGATGCACCAGCTCCTCACCATCTCACCGTAAAGATCAGACCTTCTCAGAGCCGCACACGACAGCTGCTGCCTTTTCTTTGAAAAACTCTGGTTAAAAGTAAATTTCCACAGAATCACTTTCTGTTGAATGACTTCCTCCTAAGTGGTCAGGATATTTCTGCAATGACCCTTGTCAACATCAGTGACCTGAGGGCCAGAGAAACAAGGAACTGGCCGAAACTGAAGGAAGGAAAATGATTTAAAGTAAAGACAGTGGAGCCGAGAATCAGCAGCAACAGATTGATAATAAAATCAATAAATATCCAAAAAAGGAAGTGAGTGTTTGTGGAAGATTGTTCCTTGTGGAATAATGACAATTATCTATGAGGTCTTTGACCCAGTTAAGAGGAAACATGTTATTCATAACCTCCGTTTGTGTGTGTGTGTGTGCGTGTGTGTGTGCGTGTGTGAGAGAGACAGGGAGATAAAGTGAGTGTCAGAAAAAGCAGAAGTCGAAGTCAGACACACATGAAATAAAAGGAGGGGGAGAAAGAGGAAGGGTCTGTGTGGGTTTGTGTGTGTGTGCGTGTGTGTGTGTGTGTGTTTGTTTGTGTGTGTGTGTGTATGTGTGTGTGTGTGTGTTTGTTTGTGTGTGTGTGTGTGTATGTGTGCAGCTCATGAAGATGCATCTTCACTTCTGCCTCTGACCACTGAGACACTGACCTCGGAGCTGGGAGATCAGTCAAACATCTACAGGTAAGAAACGTTTTCTAACCGTGACAACATTAACACAGATATTAATAATTATCACATCGTCATATTAATTAATACACACGCTCATATTTTTTAAATATTTTGCAGTTTGAACCCACATGTGAGATTTTGTTTTCAAACCTTGTCTCAGAGAAAAGACTTTTGAAACCACCTGTGGAATCATGTTTTTTTTTCTATGGTTCTGTTGTGTCAAAGCAAACCTGCACATTTCTGCTTGAAGTTCAGGTTTATCTTTTCTGTCACAGGAAACAGAAAGAATCACTGAAGTTCGCTGTTTTAGTTTCTATGTTTTCTGAGTATCGTCGCTGATCAGGGGCGTTTCAACAGACTTTAGGGGCCACAGGCTAAGGGGACCAGGAGGGACGATTAAAAAGAAACATGTGATACCAAAACACATCACATCTTCAGATGCTTCTTTTACTATGAAAAATACTAATTAAGTTCTGGTCTTTTACCAAACCTCTTAAATTAGGAAGATTTGTGAGACCACTGGAATATTTACAGTGTTGTAAATGATATGGACTGTCCCTGACAAAAAACTCTAACCATAGAATAAAGTTTAAAAAAAGGCAAACACAAAAAAACTCAGTCAATGTTTTCTTTGAGCTGCTCAGAACAAAATCTGACTCTTTGCTGTGATAAAGTGAAAATATTTCAGTTCAGGGAATCAGGATATTTCTCCTTTCTGCTGCTGTCGGGTGTCTGTGCCTGAAGATAATGATATTTTATATTTATATCATGTTTATATAACATCTTATAATTCTAATATCATATGTTCCAGCGCTGATACTGTCCCACAACGTTCCTGTGGGAGAGTTTATTTAATCTGAAATCAGTCCAGTCGAGGGTGTGGCGTGACGCCGCTCACGCAGTGGAAGGCGGAGGTTTGTTGTTGGTGCACACACACACACGTGTAACACTGAGACGGAGCAGGGCGGACATGACTCTGTGTTTGTGGTTTAACGAACAGCGTTGGGCTCATAACTCTCTGTGGTATTTTGATCAACTTCCTCTCAACCACTGCACTTTATTATCTCTGTGTTTTTGTTTTTCATTTTTAAACATCGTCCTCTAATGTCTAACAGAGAGTCCTCTGGTTTATTGACCCTCTTCACCATGTGGTCATGGGAAATAATCCTCTGGTTAACGTCTCCAGAAGAAGAAGGGTCCATCTCCAGCCCGTTGACACCATGTCTAATATTATTGTTTCGTTTGTAAGAATCTGTAGAATTGTTTTTTGTCAGCGTCTTCATTTCCCCTTTCCCCAGAGCTTCTGTAAACTGTAGAAACTAGACTCAGTTCTTCTATGAATTTACTTCCACTGGTATTCGTCGGTTTCGATGTATGAAATTGTCTCTTTACACATAATTTATTTTTCTTCTTGAGGATTTTTTCTCACTGTTGTTCCTTTCAGAGGTTTATTTTGGTTTCATGTTTTCAGGTTTCACTAAATATCTGTTGACTGGAACAAATTCAGCTGTTTCCCATTTCCTCTACTTCTATTTTTATGAGGAGACTCATCTGAAAATAGACATGAATATAGACAGGTGTGTGGGTGTGTGTGTGTGTGTGTGTTGTAGACAAGTCAGATGTACATGTACCAGCTGAGTCATTGCGTCTGAGAATGTGTCTGTGTGTGTGTGTGTGTGTGTGTGTGTGTGTGTGTGTCTGTGTGTGTCTGTGTGTGGGTGTGTGTGATTGTTGCAAGTGAAAAACATAAGGAGGAAGAAAAATAATAAAGAAACATGAAAACTATGAGTCTATCTTAAATAAATGTTTCTCACAAATACAGATATTAACACACGATAGTAAAAGTACAAATAAGACCAACATGGAGCGGATGGAATATATGTCTGTATTTTGACATGATGGAGGTTTATTTCCGTGTCTGCAGCCTCACAATGTCTCATAACGCCTCTGTGCCGCTCCTCAACCTCAAGTCCTCTAAGGACGACCACATGACAACGGTGGACATCGACGCCATCATGGACAACGTCAGCATCGTCCTCTACACACTGACTGTGGTGCTCGGCATCACCGGGAACTCCGTGGTGATCTGGGTGGCTGGATTCAGGCTCAAGGTGGACATAACGTGTGAATCTGATCTATAACGTCAATCTGAATTTGCTGAGTGTGTTTGTGCGTGTGAAAGAGAGAGAGAGAGAGAGAGAGAGATGGACCCTTTCAGATGAGAAACTTGATGTTTCTCCTCTTTTCTTTTCTTCCTCTTCAGCGGAACGTCACAAACGTGTGGCTGGTGAATCTGGCGATGGCCGACCTGATCTTCTGCTTCACACGCACCCTCTCCCTTATCAAGAAGTTATTCTATGACCGATGGCCCTTCGGCGTCTTCCTCTGCAAGTTCAACGGCTTTTTCAAATACGCCAACATGTTCTGCTCCGTCTTCCTGCTGGCAGTGATCAGTCTGGACCGAGCGCTCTGCGTCTGGCTGCCCATCTTCACCAAGAGACGGCGCACCCTGTGGGCCGCGAGGGTGGTGGCCGCCTGCGTCTGGGCGGCATCGATCGTCCTCAGCACTCCGTACTTCGTCTACCGACAGGTCTATCTGGGGAAGAACAACCTGAGCAAGTGTTCTCTGGAGGTGAAGGAGGCGTCAGAGGGCAGCAGTAGCACCAAAGTGGCTCTTTACTCCATCCGCTTCATATGTGGCTTCATGCTGCCTTTCCTGGTCATCCTCATGTGCTACTTCCTCGCCGGCCTTGGCATCCGCCGCACACGCCTGTCTGGGAAAAAGCGTCCTCTGCGTATATTAGCCTCATTGGTGATTGCGTTCTTCCTGTGCTGGGCTCCGTACCACTGCCTCCAGCTGGTGAAGATGGTGGACAGTAAGAACAAGGTGGTGAAGGTATGGCATCCTGCAGCAAAGGGCATCGCCTACTTCAACAGCTGCATCAACCCGCTGCTGTACTTCTGCATGGGGCTGGATGTGAGGGGGCGGTTCAGGCAGAGTCTGTCGGGGGTGTACAGGAGAGCTTTGGCAGAAGACGTGGACGGCCAGATGACCCAGTCCAACGACCGCTCCCTGGACGACAGTGGGACATCGAGACTAACCTCTGCCGGGGTGACGGGGAGGAGTCAGGCAGCAGTGGGCGTAGCTAAAGTTTGAACGTCTCGCACTGATCGGTCAGATTTAAAGACCGAACACGTGACATGTTTTAAATCACTGTGAAGAGGAAGTGGAAAGTTCTTACGTTTCTGTTTAACGACAGTAAATGTTTTTCAGAGTAAAACTGAAGGAAATCTGACCAAATTTAAATGAGAAGGGAATCGAACTTTTGGAATCAGGACATCGTCTGCGCCTGCAGCTGCGACACAACGACCGTGGCAACAATTTAAACTTATCGGGAAACAGTGACAGTTCAGGAAATGTCCACTAGAGGAGCTGTTTTTCACCATGAGCAGACTTAAATTGTCGGATGTTCAAACATCCCAAAATACGTCTTGAAAAAGGATGGAGAGAAAAGAAAACAAGTTGTTGTGTAATCCTGTTTGTAGTTCATGAAAGGGGGATGAAAACATATTCTCTTTGGCGGAGGTGACAATGAAAACCATCGACAGATTTTTCTAATAATAGAAAATAACCATATAATACATCGATGTGTCATGTAGAGATCGTGTTTATAAAAATAATCTGTATTCATACCGACAGATTGTGAAAGTTGTGATGGAGCGTTTTTGATAGTTCAGATATTTGTGTTCAAATGTGGCAGGTAGAAAATCATAAATAAAGATACCTGAAATATCTACTTTACTTAACTTTACAGAAGTATTGGTACTTCCTGCTCGACCTCTTCAGACAGCTGACCCTCACAGTGATGCCACATGTTCTTATTCGTTCAGATTTTCCTGTGATTAAAATGTTGGATGAAAAGTGGAACTGAGTCTGGAGACAGAGACGGACGGTGAGGGGAAGTGAAACACAGTTGGAACTCTGATCCCGACGCTCAAGGGTTCATTTTAATTTATGTATATTTTCATTTTCTGCCATCGGGAGCGTTTCCTCGACTGCGTGTGTCACTGACTTCCAGCTGCGTCTTTACAGGACACGTAGAGTAGAAGCTTGATTCTTATGGACCGGCTCATAAAACACACAAGTGCTCTGCAGGTGACTCACACATCAGCAGGAGACGTGTCTGCACAGTGACGCTGGTTCAACTCACTGCTTCAGATTGATGGTGTTTCTCAGCCGCAGTCACATGGTGAATATCATGAATTTAAACTTATAAATAAAATATGGATTTTCTTTTTTTTTTCTAATTCCTGTGAGTTTTATTTTATGTTGTATCTCTTTGTAAAAAAACTGTTATAAGATTATAAAGGAACTGCCGAAAAGAGACATGTTGATTTTAAAGTTGTGTTTAAACTCTTAAGGCTGCAGCACAGTTATTGGTGGGCCACAATGACTGAGTGTTAAACTGGAATATAAAGTTATACTGTATTCAAACTAAACATCTCCATAAAAAAATATGTCAACTTTAGCTCGTTCTCATGAAAATTGCAAAAACGTGTTTATCTTTTCGCTATAGAAAAACCTATAACACCTATATCATATAAATAAATATAAATAATATAATTACCTAATTTCCCTTTTGGGATGAATAAACTAAGCTATCTATCTTTCTAATGAGGTTATTCTCAGTGTCCAGGCTGTGTGACGTGATATAAACAGAAAGAAAAGAGGATGTGATCGTCTCACTAGTAACTGGATGACTTAAGAGGTTGTGAAACCGTCGTATTATAAGTTTCAGTAACAGAAACATTTTAAAACTAAAGTCAGTCAGAAGAACTGATTCTGAAATTCAATCAAACTGCACCACACTCTCATATATCTACATCATATATAAATGTAGATATCACTTTTCAAACAGATCCATGAATGAATCCCTGAGAACCAACAAGAAAATCCATAAAAAAGAAATTCCTGGTTGCAGATCCGAACCAAACTTTCATGTCCCAGCCCAACACCAGGTTTCATTTGAAACTTGTGAAAATGTGAAGATTTAATTGCAACAGGAAAACAAAATAAAAGTTACCATTGCATCTGAATTTCCGTGAAACCCAGATAGCATGACACAACGCAGCTCTGCATGAAAAACACAGAAATAAGTAAGTCCTGTAATCCGTCAATTCAGGAAGTGAGAATGTTAAGAAAAGGTTTAAAGAAATAAGGATTTGTACCAAAAACTAAAACCATTTTGATGGACTTAACATCTTTTCTCAAGTTTCAGAGATTCTTCAGAATAACGTGGAGACAACACGCACGCACACAAACAGATTCCACAATGTTGACGAGCATCTTGCATCGCGACGAAGTCCGTCTGTCAATCATTCACTGAATTCACGCAGGAACAAACACCAACGCACAATTAAAATGTTAATACAATAATTAGAACTTGGCATGGCAGTGGAGAGAGGAATGGTTGAGTCAGGCTGCCAAGATCAGATTTTACTGAGCTGTTGAACTCCTGGATGTACATTAACCTATGTGAGCTGTTGAACTCTGTTCTCACCTCCTGCTGCTATTTAACACATATAATTACGTTTTGGAAAACTCAAGCGAACCCAACCTTTTGTTGATTGTTGCTTTGTTCTATAACCTTTCAAAAGGTCGTGGAACAAGCCCATCATTACTTTTCAATGATGTGTGTCCAAAAACATTATATCTATGATCATGTGAAACAGAAAAAGCAGCAGATTATCACGTTTGGGAAGAATAAACTGGTGAATGTCAAAGATTCTTGAAACAGCAACATCAAGCGGGTTTTATTTCGTGCAAAAATGTAAAAAATACATATTTAAAGCTATGGTTAATTGGTAATTTCTGATCTGGTTTTTCACACACACGATTCTTTCTCTTCAGTTCCTCTTATTTTGTTTCATTGCGCAAATAATTAAATCAAATCAAATCAAATCAAAATAGCGTCTCCTTCACTCCAAGAAATATTTCTGTGAGTTTAAAGTTTGTAATTCTGAAAATGAAACGCTCGGAGTTGATGTGTTGTAAAATCCTCATGTATGTAAATCTCACTGGTGAAAACAAACTCTGCACATGCTTCATTCGACAAAGTCAAATGGTAAAGTCACAACTGGCAAGAGGAACAGATTTGATTTCTTCTTCTTGTTCAAATCATCGTGAGATGGCGTAGAAAATGAAACTGCAGTGACTTTTCTTGTGTTTTTTAATATTTGAAGTCAATCCCTGAGTCCCAGGATGCATTTCAGTGAGAAATATCCCACAATGCACTGGCATACAACTTCAGACACACTTTTAAAGTGAGTTGATAAATGTAAAGAAAGTTCTTCGATGACAGAATTTGGCTTGTAGTGAGCACAGCTTTCTGAAAAATCATCAGTGTCATAGAAACAGGTAAAAAGAATTTAAAAATTATACATTTAGAATGCATGAAATTCAAGTAAATTATATCAAACAATATAAATAAAAACAGTAATTTACTGAACCAGGATTAAAGTACAGCTGTGCTATGAATAAATGAATGAATTAAAAATGTAATATTTAACCTGACATTAATTTTATATTTAAATCAAATATCAATCATGTTTTCATCTTAAAGTAATGAGTCTAAACTGTCTCTCACACACACACACACACACACACCGAACAATCATTTTCTGAAGTAGTGTTGTGTCTCTGGGTCGTTAAAAGGTTTTAGAAGTATCTTAAACTCTATTAAAATCATTTCAATGAGACAGTGGATAGTCTTCGTTTACACCAGAGTTCCACTGCGGATGTCTCCGTAGAGCAAACTTGGAAACGAAACCTTGTCGATGTCTTCACTTTCATCTCCGTTGACCTGCAGGGAATTCAGATGATTAGTACTTAGCAGCGCGACCACGCCTGGAGTCTACACATTATGAAAGTTTTATCAGAAGGGTGCGGTATGACGCTGGTATTAACATGATAATTGTCCCTTAGAGCTCCGATCTCAATCTTTGTGTCAGTAATGTTCTGATAATGACACAAGGAATAACGTGTTTAACATGTGTCACTCAGGACACATTTCTAACAGGAGACGCAGAATGAGGTAGAAATATTCGTGATAATAGCAGCAGTAGTAATAATAATAGTAGTGATATATCAGTTGTGTGTTTGTACCTCTTTAACTTGCTGATTTCTTCTTTCTCTCTTGGACTCTGTGTCCAGAAAGGCCACAAAATGGATCAGGGTGCAAATCCTGTTAAAAAAAAAAAAGTTTTACAGAGTTCATATCGACAAGATAAGAAAACGTTTCTGATTCCATCCAACCTGCTGAGTCATTTCTTTGTCCACACGTCAAACTTCTTTTAAGTTTTAAGAAAGTAAAAATCCGGCTGATCTGATTGGCTACCTGTGGTACAGCATGGCGAAGAACTGGATGACCACCAGCAATGCGAAGGACAGAATGAACATGAAGCCCAGCGGGTCGATGTAGAGGTACTCTCCTGTGAACTGCATGTTGCTGTCGAGCTTCGGCACCGAGATGAAGATGTGGCTCTCTGAGAACTGGAGGGTGAAGGTCGCTAAGAGCCAGAAGGCGTTGCACAGGAAGTAGATGAAGCTCATCTGAGGGCGAGGTGAAGAAAAACTGATTGAGTTTCATCTCTCATAATATCATATGATCGTAATATTGCACAAACAGCATTACTATGGGATTTAACATCTGAGAGAAGTCTGTACCTTGTTCCTCAGATCTCTGAGGTTATCGGCCATTTCACTCTGCTTCTTCTTGTTCTCAGGAAGAGGCTCCAGGTATTTTTTTGTGAGCTGTTGGAAGAAAGTGGCTTCCTCCTGCAGAGAAATAAAGAAACTCCTTCAGTAAAAAAACAACCGACGCCGAGTCCAAAATTATACAAGGAAGTATTAATATCTTCTAATTATATGAGTGATGAATGAAAATGACTGTCTGGATACAATTAAAGTGAGAAATAGAACGTTCATCGTGTTGTAATCAAGTTCCACAGAGTAAACACTGTACTCCACAAATACCTGTTTTAAAGAGTGAAACAATCAGTGTCACTGTACTTGTGTTCAGGTTCAGTTTTATTCAAACATCTTTTCTACAAAGTGAAGAAATAATCACCTGATCCAGTGTTTCCTCTCGCAGCCGCATGTCATCAGACAAACTCTGCAGCTGTGAGACCCAAGCTGGAGCAAAGAGCGACGCAGCGAAGTATTAGTGAAAATGTTTGAAAACGTACGTCGTCCCTGAAGGGTCACGGGGAATTTTTTCTGAGGATTAACCTTCAACTGCCTCGCACTTTGATTTTTGTTCTCTCGTAAGTGTTCATGCAACACTGTCGCAAAGAGTGCAAAAAATAATCCTCAAGAAAAATATCTCACTTTGACCCTTCAGGGGTTCCGTAGATTTGTCAATTTCTTCTTTTTTTTTACTCACACTGGTGAGGGCAGGGGATCACAGGCACCACCTCCTGTCTACAACAAAATAAGGGACAAAAAAGTTAGGAATGAACAGTGAATGCAACAACCAACCAAACAAACCCTAAACCCACTGAACCATTTCAGACTCTTTCAGTTCAACATGGTTTTCATTCATGTTTCTCACGATCGGGTCAGAGACGGCTGTTACCTCTGCTCCCCCACTGGAATGTGCTCCTCCTCCACGATTGTGTTTTGAGGCCCGGTTTCGGGCTGCGCTGCTGCGGGGGCCAGATTCTCCCGGCTGACAGTCACCTCCGCTGCGCTGCCACTCCGACTGTCTCTTCTGCAGCACTTCACCCACGAGAAGAACTCGATGAATTTGCTTTTAACTGCAAATGTGAAAATCATTTCCAGGTCATTGGAGCAGAATTGTGCCACTGGTTAAAATTATAAGCAGAATTTAAAGAACAAAGTTTTTTTTTCTATTTTGGAAACGTTAACAACCGATAACCTTCAACTTTAGAACAGCTGGTTCTATTCTGATGGTTTCAAAATCAGGTTAACTGATAAGATTAGTGATATAACCGATGTGCTGGAGTTCACGCAAACAGGTACAATGATTGGCTCAGTGAGGCCGAGCATGTGAAAAATGGTGGTTGTCTTCATAAATACCATCTCGAAACAAATGCATGCACAGGAATCTGTCTTTCAACACTTTAATTACTGCTTACCCTTCCGTGTCATAGTCTGCGGAGGTGCGGCTGCAGGAGCGGCGGCGGCTGCAGGTGACGTCGTCTCACGGGTGCCCCAGGACACGTTGTTCATGTTGACCATGCAGTAAATGGCCAGCAGCAGGTAGGCGCTGGGGATGCAGATGATGTAGAGCAAACCGTAGGCCACCAGGCCGACCTCCTGGGGATGCAGGAGTGCAGTGGTGAGGTAGAAGCAGATGAGGGAGACCATGAAGAGGCTGCTGGGTGTCAGGATGGTATTTTCCTTCACCATGTTGCCTGAAGCATCAGTAGATGGAAAATGAGATTCGGAAGCAAGAAATCTTTTTCTGGTTTCTGCAGAGTTTGCGTGTGACATACCGACTAGGAAGATGGTTGTGATCACCATGAGGAAGGCGTACAGGGTGCTCATGATCGCTGCAATGAAAATCTGCGTGTCGGACTTGATCTTGAAGCTGACAAAGAGGAAGATGGCGGGAGGTATCACAGCCAACACCAGAGCAGCGTTGGGATGAATGTCGAGCAGCACGGTCAAACTACCTGAGACGTAAACAGAACACGAATCTTATCTTATCGTATTGTATTGTGTCAAATTGTGTTGAATCTTATTGTGTAACATGTAATCATATAATATCTAATCTAATATTGTTGCGTATCTTCTCGTATTGTATTGCATTGTATCACAACTTGTCTTATCAATTTTTATTTTATCTTATTGAAGAAAATAACTTTCACCAATTTGAACAAACTCAACAACATAATCTCCAGAAACAATGATCATGATGACGCTGTCACCTGGTTGATGTCTTCGTCTTGATTTTGTTTAAAATGTCCTTAAGGGTCGTGTTTCCTTTTTCCATTAGTTCTTCTCGTATTAAAAGCAGCAGAGAAGCAAACCTGACCTGAGATCATGAGAATGACGGTGGACGGAGCCAGGATGGACGAGGCCAAGCTGAAGAGCTGGTAGAGCATGTACGGTCTGGACATGGACGGGTTCCTGTTGACGACCAGGGATGCGGAGCCCAACAAGTCCATGATGTTCGCCATGGTGGACGGTGCCCATCGACGGCGCTGATGGTGGCAAATAAGTGTTACGTGTTTCCAGTAATAATCAGAATATTATTTCACTCCTCTGGTTGTTTGTTTGTCGGCAGGATTACGTAACAGCCACTGGAAAAAAACACTTTGGTGGAAGAATGGGACTTGATCCAAGAAAGATTCACGACAGTTTCGTGCAGAACTGGACAAACAGTGTTTTTTAAATCAGTCTTGAGAAATGTTTTTAGAGAAGATTCCCCAAAAATGAAATGCACAGTCACTTTAATTTTCCCTGAAGGACCGGCTTTGTCAACCGCTGAACAGAAACCAATAGAGCTACAAACCTGTAACTCGCTTTGAGGCTTACGCTTCACTGAGTCACTAAGAAATGTTTTTGAAGCATGAAAACTTGTTTGACACCTAATCATAATAATCACCAACACAACACAGTGATTAATTGGACAATAGAGATAATTGATGGTTTGACTTTTTCATATTATGACACGGAAATAAAATAAATAATAGACTTGGGTTATTTTCAGACAGGGGGTGCAGCTCGGACACATGCAGGCTACAGCTGATCTGTGATAAGCGTGAAGAGCTGCACGTGTCTGGCTCCAAGCCGTGCGGAGTAAAAACCTGAATTAGATACGATTTCCTTGCAGTTCCAATCACCTGGTTGTAGAACTCTTTAAACTCCTCAGGTGCGTTGGTGTAAGCGTCGGAGGCAGCGTTGTACTCCACTCTCCATCCCTGTTTCAGCAGCAGAGTGCAGAGCCAGCGGTCCTCACCTGCACAAACCAGTACAGAGGCTGTTAGGCAGTGGTGAACAGTTTACCTGCAGGGATTCAAGGGACTTCAGGGGCCCCAGGAAAACCAAATCTGCACGTGACACCAAACCACTTCATTCAAATCTTCAAATTAGTCTCTAAGAACCAAAATGATGAACAATGTTCAGACTGTGCATTCACATAAATAAAAGTAAAGTAGTTAAGTTTCAGTTTCTGGAAACATCAGACACACATTCCAAATGACGAGCTCTGACACGTAATGGAACACGACAAACACGCCTTGTAGCAGTGGAGGTGGTGGCAACAGTTGACATAACAACTAATCCAACAACTCAACAACTTATCTAACAACTCAACTACGTATTTAACAACTTCACAACTTATTTAACAACTATAAAACTTATTTAAGAACTGATTTAACATCTTATTTAACAAATTAACATCTTATTTAACAAATTAACAACTTATTTAACAACTTATTTAACAACTTAACAATGTATTTACAACTTAATTGTTCAATTAAACTTAACTTAATAGTTCAATTAAGTTAAAGACACTTGTATTGTATCGTACTGTATTTTATTGAGGTTATGTCAGAATTAGCTGAATCAGCTGACTCCTGATCAGTTTGGTCAGTTTAACTGTAACTAGTTAAACTAAAGAAAACTTCCCCACTGAAGCAGAGACTTTTACTGATGTGTCTCCCAGTAAACCCAAACTACAGTTCAGTTTCTGTGTCCAGTGACCAGAGGCAGCCGCTGATTTCTTACCTTGGTCGCACTGGATGTAGTGTTGCGCCCTTGAGGCCTTCATGGTGTATTTTTTCATCACGTTGTCGTCCATTAGCGCCGACGCTCTGAACAGACTGAAGCACCCGGGGCTGCAGAGCACGCAGCCGAACACGTGCTCGGCTGTTTTGTGAAGCCAGTGACCCACTGCGTACTCAAACTTCTGGTACCACACCATGGGACCTGCCGAGGAAACACAGAACTGATATTAACCTGCCTCTGTGGCGCTGGGTTGTATCATCCTAATAAATCATTCATTTAAAAATATCGATAAACTTTTACATTCAACCGAATATTTTGCTCCAAAGAAGCTTTTACAAGAACTAACAATATTGTCTTACAATTAATTTTTTTATTCAAAAACTAATATTTTTATGAGCTGCAAAGGTGGAAGATTGTGATCTGCTGATCGGTCTCACATATAAAGATGGACGACATGAAATCCCCCCCAACAGTGATCGCCACCTGGCGGCTGGCTGCAGTATAATAATGCTACACGTCAAATTAAATTATTCTCCAAGATGATTTCAGTCACTTGTAGGTTGTTCTCATCACACTGATGTTTCTGATCAGTTTGGGTTTGATCCTTTTGAGCATCATTGGTCAAGTGCACATATCAACCCCATACCAACCTGATCCCGTGGGGTGGATCCGACCGCACGCCGCCCCGACCAGCGAGTACATCTTCAAACGGTCGATGAGCAGCATCACAGCAGCCGGCTGGAAGTCAGTGTCCCCATCCAAGGCCAGGAGGTAGGTGTTGTGCTTCTCTTTCTGGTGGAACACAAACAGTTTCATATTCAGATACTTTTAACAGAGAAACATAATCTATACTGACACTTTCTGCATCGTTTCCCTCGTCTCACCTGAAACTCTATTTTTAGCTCAGCCTCGTCCTCTCCTTTCTCCAACCTCTTGTAGTAATTGGTCGCGACTTTCCAGCCCAAGAGGTAGTACAAGTACATGACCTGGAGAACGTCAAATAATATTCAGACACACATATTCAAGCAAACGTTCATTTCCAATGGTAATGGAATATTATTATTTTTCATGTTATCATCCACTTATTGAAGTCTTCACATTACCTCAATTCTATTTATCTCACAGCACAAATGTGATCCTGACAATTTTCCAAAGGGGTTGAAGCCAGAACCAACATTTTTAAGCCCCTAAAGTTTAAAACTGAGATAATAAACCAGTGTTGTGTAGTCGTCCCACCTGAGACCATCTCTTCTTGTGTCGGATGAGATGTTTGTCCTTGTAATGAACCACTAGACTGTTCCCATGAGGCATGGTGACCACCACACGCCCTCCGTACGGCGTCCTCACCAGCGCCTGATCCGGGACCTGCTGCTGCTTTGTGAAGTGGCTGTTATCGATGTTCATGAAGATGCTGACGACAGAAAATAAGAGATACTTCATAGCGTCTGAACATGTGACACTGGCAGAGATCAACTCTCAGAGTTTCACTTATTTTACCTGTAAACTTCTCTGATGATTTCCACAAGCATCTCTGCGTATTCGTTGACGTGGCGCCCTTCACTCCCGGGAACATCTCTGAAGGCATCGTCAAAGTAGATGTGGCTTTCAAAAGTCACATCAGTGGTTTGTCCTTCCTTCTTCGGCCTGTACTGGTCCAGTCTGAGGAGTCACAACAAAGTTGAAGTTCAATTAGAAATATATCACTCTGGACTTGAAGGTAGTTTCACTGCAACAGAGTTATTTTGCTTAATTCCCCCAAGAATTCAAAACTCTGATGAATCTGAATTCTATCGTCCGGTATAAGTGTCAGGATAGTCATGCTTTAGTCTGTACGGTCCATGTGAAGGGCAAGTGTTAAACTGAAGTGCCATTGAGCAACAAATCCAAATGTATGCTTCCTCTAGAGTCCCCAGCCTTCGGCAGTTCAGTCATCTTGTCTTCACATGAGACATTTGTCAGAAAAACTAGAACCTTCACGCACGTCAGCGACAACCAAGCTACTAAACAAGTTATAGTGCTTCATGTGAAACTCACCGAAATATAGAAATGATCATCTTCATCATCTCGTCGTAGGTCTCGTGCCACATCGTCGCACAGAGGAAAACTTTGACAGGCTCCAGTGGTTTGAATCTGTAAATGATTTTCAATCGTTTGATTTAATTTATTAAGACATGTATTCCTCGGCTCCAGATCCCAGGACCCAGATTTGACTTTTCTGATAAGTTTGAAAACAAACAAATAATATTAATAATTAAAAGAGATGTATATAATTAATTATTGTATTGTGAGTTTTTTAGTTGTTTAGTGATTCTGTCTTTTCAAGCTTGGGATTCTTTAAACATATGATTCTGCGAATGTTTTGCCCTGAGCCCTTCAGTGTTAAACCCTCACACACTCACTGCTTGCGTCTGTCTTTCATCTGGATGTCGAAACGCATGTTGAGAAGCAGCGACTGCTCTATGAACGCTCCCTCATACAGTCTCCGGATGAACAGGTCTTGGGTCCTCTGGAGGCGATACAGACTGAGGTACCAGAGGTGAAGCGTCGCCAACAGGAGGCCGAGCCACCAGGACACCGCTGACCCTGAGGGCGGGGGGAGGGGTGAAAGGATTAAGAGGAAAATCAGTTATTTTGTCTCCCATAATCCAATGCAACAGGAAAATAAAGAAGTGGACAACCTGGAGTATGTGAGACACAGTAAAAGTGACACTGTGGGTTCATTACCTGTCAGTAAGCCAATGTCGGTTATTTTGGACATGTCCAGGAAGCACAGGGTGTGTGTAACATCTAGAACCAGCTGTGGGAACACGCTGCCATTCAGGTTTCGGTTCGTTCCATTCACAACCACGTCGCAGTAGCTGGTGAAGTTGATGCCTGCGGTTCCATTCTGACTGACTCTGTACTCTTGGTAGTAAACGATGACGGGGACGACGAGCAGAGCCATGACAGCCAGAGAGGCCAGGTACAAAGGCAGGATGAAGCATCGTCGCATGGCGTGCATCTTGCAGGCGGCAACCGCAAACCAGTTGCAGAGCGCTGAGGAGATCAGCTGGACCCCGATGGTGATGACTATAACCCTGGTCTCACGACTCGGGATGGACCTCACGATGTCCCAGTCCATTTTGGCCAGAGGGACGTAGGCTCCGAGCACACAGGCGGTCACTGCGACCCTGAGCACGCTGGACAACAGGTGCAGGATGTTCTGACACCTTGCTACGTCTTTACAAAGATCCTTGAGGAAGACGGAGCTGCTGTCCTTGCTGATCAATCTGAAGTAGTTCTCCCACCAGTTGAAGGACACCAAGAAGGACGCACCGACAGCCAGACCCACCCAAGTTAGCATCTTGATGTCGGTCGGATCTTTCATGATGTACAAGACAAGGAAGAGGATGTAACCCAGCAGAATGAGGAGGAAGGCGGTGATGGACGGCAGCAGGAGGTGGTTCCTCTCCTTGGCTGTGCACTGAGCGGTCACCTGTAGCAGCGAAGAGAGGACGGCTACACCGTTCAGTATCGTCACGTTGGTGACGATGTCCAAGTGCGGCATCGCCACCATGGTGAGAATCGCTGCTCCCACTGACACGAGAAACTCAAAGAACAGAACCTGAAGAGGAGAAAAGAGGAAATTCAACAACACTGATACCAGCCAGGATCCGTCAGAGGCATCAGAGATCAGATGCTCAGGTGTTGACTCTCATCTTACCAGAGCAATAGTTTTCTTTCCTGGCAGCTTTGACGTCTTGTAGCAGGCCTTCCACAGGGTCTTGATAAATAGAAGGACACTGGGGGCGATGAGAGAGCAGCCGATACACAGCAGAGCGACGGGTTTGTGCTCTGATGAGAGGGTTTGAGTGCCTTCATTTGATAACGTGATGAGAATTAGGAAAGACGTCTGTGGAGCAAAGTGGAGACGAGACAGATTAGCGCTTTATGAAATGAAGAACATGTTATTACAGAAAGTGAACTTCGTGTACCTAAAGTATTTGAGTACAAATACCAAATAAACAAGTTAACTCTGACCAAGAATAAGCAGCAGTCTTGGTGCGTACTGCTGAACTCAGGTTTCACTCAACATTTTAGATATTTTTGCACAAAGACACAAAATCTTTGGACCTTGTTAAAGTGACTCATTTGTAAATAAAGTAGAGATGTTATTGCACTTGTTAAAAAAGCCACAGTCGAACACTTGAATTTCTTCTTTCATGAAAAAGATAAAAGTTCATATCTGTGCCGACAACAGTCCAGCTGCAAACCTGAATTCAGTTTAAATAACAATCCCAAAGCACAACCAAAGACGATTTCATATTTGTAACTGGAAAATATATTTTTGTCCACAGCAGGAAAATACGTAAAAGTATATGAACAGGTAACGAACCTTGCTACAGAGCGCCAACCCGAACACGAACACAGCCACTACACTCAGACAGATGAACCTCAGTAGTTTGATCTGTTTCCAGGGAGTTTGCTCGTCTTCGATGATGGGAAGCTCTCGACAGGTGTCCCATGGCCTCCTGAACAACGACACGAAAATAATCAGACAAAAAAAAGTCTGAGGGAATTTCATCTGATTCAGGAGAAGACAGAGCAGGGTCGAACTTTTGTTTTAACTGCATTTTCTTCTTATTGTAAAATGTTAGAAATTAATTTCAGTATGATTGTATCAGTCTAAACATGTCCAACACGTTCTTTGTCAGTCGGCACCAAGATGTGATCAGAAAATAATTTACCAGCTACGACCACAAGCTGAAGCTTCAAGAGGACAAAGGGAAAACTGACCAGCCATAAAATGTGAAAATAAATACTTCATTCAACAAAACATTTACTGCAAACTTGTAAATATGTGTATGAAACGAAAATATAGATTCATTGAATAATGCATTTTAAAAAGGAAATCTAGTGAAACAGAGTTTTTCCTTTATACGAGAAAGTTTATAAAATAAATGTTTTACTCACATCTTAAATTGATTGAACAATGATAAATTATCTTTTCATTTTCTGCTTCAAGAGATTGTAAGAGGGCTAAATAATAAGAGGTGACTCACTTAATTTGTCAATTAACAACTACTTTGTATAATAACATCTACAATTTACAACATAGTTATACAGAGAGTTAATATATAATAAATGATGTCATACATACTTGAGTTTTAAATATAAAAAAGTTTTTGTACTCACTTGGGCAAGCTTCTGTCTTCATCCATGTTTGTGACTCGTTGGTGTCTCTGTGTCTTGTATGTCTTTGTGTGGCAGCTTCAGTGAAGATGACATTGTACGGAACATGTTTTGTCCCCATCCAGATTCCAGCGTCATGACAGCTGATAACCTGTCATTAAAAGCCAACACCCCAAACCTGCTGCTGCTGCTGCTGCTGGTACAGGTGACCGGTATCGGAATTAATTCATAATTAGCTTGTCCCTCTCATGGGATTTAATTTTGAGACAGGAAAGAATGATCTTCTTCTTCTTACATGTCCTTGATCCCTTGAAATGCCCAAAAAAATCAACTCAATTTAATTTTTTATAGACAATAATCACAAATCACAATTTGCCTCAAAGGGCTTGAGGATCTGCCCTTAAAGGTCCAGTGTGTAAGATTTAGGTGAAAGGGAACTGTTGGTAGAAATTTAATGGAGAATCATCCTCGTGATGAGTTCGTTTCATCTCAGTTGTATGAAGTGTAGTTTTCTTTACCCGAGAAAAGACTCTTTATATTGAAATACTTTATATTTAAATACTTTTATTTAGATCGAGGGGGTCCTCTCTAAAACTGAACAACTCTTGAGTTTCTATGCTACCACAGGCACTTTCTCATGTTTGGAAGGGGGGGGGGTGTTCAGCTGCACACTTCAACACTAGATATCACTAAATTCTACACACTGAACCTTTAACCCTCAAAAACTGGAAAACACACAGAAACCTCGGAGAGACACATGTGATTACAATATTTACAACATTGATGAGAAAAGACAGAAATGGAGAGTTGTATTTTAATGTTTAGAGCATTTCTGAAACATTAAAAAGGAATGAATCAAAGAGTCTGCACCTCTTACACAACATGTTTAGCGTCATTGTCTTCTCTATCTCTGTTTCTCTTTTCTTAGGTTTTGTTTTCAGATTTCCCGTAATGCTGCGGTTAAACCTTCAGGACTTTGATTTATTGTCTTGCATTGTTTGTTCAGTCGTGGCTGATGCATTAATCACACGTCAGGTCATAGCATTAGAGAACGTGTTGACAGGCTAATGAAGTGGAGATCCTGGCCAAATAGTACACAAGATATCCTGATGACAAGTGACTCTGTGTCGAGGAGTGTCTACTGCACCTAATAGAATTTGCATTTGTAGTTCCATCACCGTCCACGAGGAGCAGACTTCAGTAACCTCACTAAGCATGAGGTGTAAGTTGTTCTCTGAAGTTGCTCGAGTTATTTTCAAGCTGTGTGTGTTTTCTTGATTTGTGTTGAACTCTCTCACTGTGGATTTCAGAGATTTGAGAGCAAAAACATTTGTTGTGTGATTCCACTTTGATCTTTGACGACCCAAACACAGAAAACACATTTCACCAATTATTTTATAAAAATCGTATCATTTAATTTCTCCCACCTTCAAACGCTGCCTCAGAAATCTGATCCTGAGAACATGCCCTGCACCACACCTGGTTTTTTACTGTTAATTATTGTATATCGTTTTTTGATCGCATTAATGACTGACTTCATTTTTACATTTGATGGGTGACGTCTTGAAGTCACAAAATGACGTCATGCATGGTTCAAAACGTTTTCCCAGGTGTCTCTGCGGCAGACACGACCTGAATCTTATACAGATGGAAAACAGTTGTTCAGAGAATTCATGTTTGTGTAGAATCCAGCCCAACACTTGTTTTGCTGTTAAACATGAAAGAAAAACTGTCCAGTCTCTGTTTCATAGTTTAGAAAAACTGCAGAAATATGGAGAGGAAATCCAGCTGTGACAAAATGAATCCAAAATATACTGCGACGACTCAGATAGTATGATTTATGAAATACCAACACTCTTAACATGGTCGTCTGATACTTATATTTATATATATAAAGTGATGACAAACTATGACCTCTCAGTTTGTTTCTATTGGTGGAGAATCAGTGCATCACAGAGTGATTTACAGGGTGTGACGTCCTGTGCACGTGCATGTGCATGTGTGCGAGTGCGTGCATGTTAGTGCGTGTGCGTGTGAAGTTAAAGCTTTGCAGGAACGTGCATGAAACAGTTTGCACCTGATTATCATTCCATTAATGAGATGATGCTGCCCTCTAGTGGAGGAAACTCACTCAGGAGAAATAAATGCTTTAATAATATAACTTTATTTATAGAGCTCCGTTCAAAACAGTGACACGGCGCTTTACAGGTTAAAATATACACACAAATATTACAGATGAGAGCAAATACAAAAAATATGTTTTGTTCTTTACGTTAACAGGTTGATTAAAAAAAGAATCTCAGAAAGCAGAAACTCCTCCACCGCTTTTCTGGTGTTTTTTTTTAAGTAACTTCATAAAAGGCAAACTCAATATGAAAGGGTCATAAAAACCTTCTGTAAAAACCTCCAACCTCTGGAGGAGCCTTTGGCAATGGGGCTTCAAATGCAGCCTCTGAGACCCAGTCAAACAAAGCATGATGATGGAACTCAGGTGAAACACAGTGGGACAGGTGAGACAATCTCACGGGTGGGAAACAATGACAGGAAGTGAAGTAAAAGAGATGCGCAAGGAAAGAAGCTTCAAAATAAAACAGGAAAAGAAGAACGAACTGTACAAACAAAAGTCCTTTAGAAAAAGTCGAAAGTCAAAAGTTCCTTGAAGAAATAAACATCAGTAAAAGTAATAAAATGTAAACATTTATATATAATAAGGATATTGTAAACAGTGTAAACAGCATATATAGATTCTATATAGAGTGTGGGCAGAATAAGTGTGATTGAACGTTGCACAGATAGAAATGAGTATTGCACAAACATGAGTGAGTTAAGCTTAACCTAAACCTAAAATAAAACTTAACCTAAACCTAAAATAAAACTTAACCTAAATCGCTGCCTTCCCTGAACCTAAACCTGAATCTAACCTTTAAAAAAACTATTCTTAACCTTAAATAAACCTTAACTTAAACTAAAGCTTAACCTAGATCTATACTGTAACTTAACCTAAATCTTACCTTAAACTAAACCTCGACCCAAATCTTACCTTAAACTAAACCTCGACCCAAATCTAGGCCTCAAACTAAAATAAACCTTAACCTGAAGTTTAATTTAATTCATTATCAAGACTTTAAAGTGTTGATGGAGTGTTTCACCACATGACAGAGAAAATCATTAAAAACAGGTTCACTCTTCCGTCCGCCAAACTCACACAGAGCGCTGCCACTCCTCAGAGGCACTTAATGATTATCAGTGACAGCGATGAGGCGTGTGAATCTGCACACGCATGCAGGAACTATCGTTGAAATGTGCCATGAAACAGTTTTGCCTGTTTTCATCTGTAACATCAGAGTCGGCTCATTTGCGTATTAGACATGATCAGGACATGTTGGCACGACACAAGATCTGTAATTGGGCACAGCTCTGTCTCATGTGTGACGAGTTAAGGGTATAAGGGTTTAAGTTAAGGGAAAAGGGTAAAGGTTAAAGAGTAAAGGTTTTTTGAAACCGTCAGGCACTCTGTGTTTTCCAGGTGTGAGCAGGTGAGGGCGGAGCCAAAGTCAGAACCTCTCCTCTTTTTAATTTAACAGCTGTTTCCTCAACTTCCTTTCACATCTGTGTCCACAGTTACACCCACATTTCAAAAATAACCTTAACTCCAACCCAAACTTAAACTAAACCTGAGCTTAACCTGAACCTTATACTAAACCTAAATCTAATCTTAAAACATGTCTTCACTCATGGATGTTGTGGGGACAAATAGTCACACGTGGTGAGGGAAATCAAAGCACAACTTCTGAAAACGTTGACCTGCAACATTAGCGTTCTCTGTCTCCCCCCCCCCCCACCCCACCCCACACACACACACACACTTTCCTTTCATAACCACTTCAGAAAATGAGGTTATCTGCCTCATTAAATAATTAAAATGAACTAGAAAAACCTGCTCCTGCACAAACATTGGCTGCAAACACCCAGATGATTAAAGTGTAGAAAATGTTTTTCTTCGTTTGTCAGATTCATGCACTTTGCAGGGCTGCTGGGGCCGGGCCCCACCTTTACGTCTCAACCAACCCAGTGATTAAAGCACTGCTGTGTTTAGAATTCTTCTAATTCCTCCTACAATGGTGCAGCAGGGATGACAATTGAAACTATGCGGCCGCTGATGTAAGAGCAGAAACCAGCAGTAATACAAATAATAATGGTAATTAATGGTTATGTGACAGTGTAATGAAAACAGCATGATTAATATATCTATAAATGATCTCCTTATATAAGAGAGTTTGTAATAGCAAACACATCTATTAGCATTCATTCATAGTGTTGTAGTTAAATAATTCAGATTGTACCTCCTCGCTGCTGCACCACCGGCAAAACTTAATGACCACCACACAGCTTCGTTAAACCTGTCATTACAGCACTATGGACGGATTAACGTCCTGTACACCTCTCTCTGATGGCATCCTGAAACTGACACGTAACAGTTTCTGCTCCGTTTCCTTCATCGTGACTGTGACTCGACAGCAACTCCACTTTTTCATGTTATTTACTAAGATACATAAAAAAAAACTGGAGGGGAGCAGTGTCCAACAGTTCCTTAAGATTTAATCAAGCTGCACCAAGTTACAAACTCTCATAGATATCAGTCACCTAAATGTTTCAGATTTTATTCATCCAGATCTCTAAGGTTCTTTCTGGAGTTTGGAAAAACGTCCAATCTCACAATGTTAAAAATCCAAAACTGAATGTTGTTCAGAGCCATGAACTGGAGAAGCACCTGTAGTGTAGTTCCAGCCGTCGCTGCTCCAGATTTCTGGATTCAGTAGATCTATAGAATAGATATAGATATAGAATAGATAAAGATATAGATATAGATATAGAATAGATGTAGATGTAGATGTAGAATAGATGTAGATGTAGATGTAGATATAGATAAAGATATAGATATAGACTCTCAGTCATTTCTTCTCACAGGAGATCAAACCCAGAACAGACGCTCCGGGAGTGAAGGAGGAAACTGTCTCCACGTTCACACTCACACATCAGACTCACTTTAACCAAGCTGCTGCTTTGAGGTAAAAAAGTTGTGTAGTGTTACTAATTGTGGGAAATGTAGAATCCAAGGTCAACTTATAGGAACTGAGAGACTTTTTATTCTTATTTTTCTTTTCGTTTGTTTTTATCATACATTTTATGAAACATCTTAAATTTGATCTTTAGTTAACATCAGTCACTCTCTTGTGGCAAAGGTTGCTCACTAGGTGTGTGTTCTTGCCCTGAGAACAAAAATATGTTTTAATGACATACAGTCTGTTCTTGTTCTGCTTAATTACGACTACACGCCCCGTTTCCAGGCGTAGTCCTATGAAGTCATTTGCATGAGAGCAACTCTGAGATGTTCTGAGTCTGACCTTCGTTCATTCATTCATTTAAGAACATGGACTTATTACGTATTTCACATAATTAACATTAATCATTAATTGGTCATTATCATATTTTATTTTCTTCTGCTCCTTACTTTGGTCCTGGAACTACATTATGTGGTGTACCCATCATGTAATATGAGTATGTTGAGGTGTCTCACATTGTGGTTTCAGACATTAAACATGTGTGTGGAGTTACACAGATGAAGCTGTCTCTGTATTTGTGACGGATTAAGTGCAGAAGTTAAATCGACTGTTGGGCCTTGTTGGAGAGAAATGCCTCTCAAGTGAGTGTCACTCTACTTTGTCTTTTAAGTTCAGTATAAAAAAACACAACCTCTAGTCTGTAGTCGATAGTAACTCTCGCAAATTAACTTCTACAAAATGATGAGTATTCTGTGTAGTTACAGCATTTAGAAGAAATACAAACCGAGTTGTCCCCAAAAGATTCTATTATTTTAAAATTTATTTGATATAGACTTCATGAGAAACAACTTTTTTACAAACAGACACCAACAGAAACAATCACAGATAAATCACAAAAACAAAGAAACAAAACTCCTCTGGTTTGTTAGACTCTTCTTTCTCATTCATTCAAAAATAAATATAAAAAAAGATCTTTTTTAAGTTCTTTTATTAAAAAAAGAAGAGATTTCTCTTTTTTGGCCGTGAAGGCAGCAAACACTTGTTCACGTGTTTATTCTACACAGACAGAAGCAGAGACGAAGACTCCGCTAATAAAGCTTTAGACGATAAAGGCACTAAAACAGTTTCAATCTTAATTGATATTAAATAAATATAAGATAAGGTTCCCTGAACTTTATTCCCCGTTAAACAAACTTCATTAAGTCAGTGGACACTAAACTTCATTCATTCCTCTTCACATTAAAAATAGAAGCAGCAAAATTAACTGTGTGACAGAACAGATCCTTCATGATAATAGCTTGTGTTGTGACTTGTTTTGTCAACAAATCTCTTCAAAAAATTCACTTGAACAAATGTAGACTTCACATAAATAAAACACGTATGTAAAAACGTTTTTTATATCTCATCGACGATGGGAATTGTGCTATAAGGGTTTTGCTTGTGCTGAGAGTCTGTGTTTACACCATAGTCCCTCCATCATGACTCATGTTGTAAAACTCAGAGTCACTTTCCTCAAAATCAGAGTCCTCCCGGAAGTCGCTGGTGGACCTGGAGTCGATGGTGGAGCCGGAGTCGGCCGTGGAGGCGGAGGCGGACGTGGAGGCGGAGTCGGCCGCGGAGCCGGAGTCGGCCGCAGAGCCCTGGGCAGAGATTGCGTGAACATTAGTGCGTAAAAGTATAAACACCACCACACCTGCAGCTGACAAAGCCACCTTGGCAGCAGGGTGCGGTGGACCAGAATACATCAGTACATCACGTTTCTACCACTTAGAGCAATTAAAATATTTTCCCTTTAATTAGATGAACCAGCCCTGATAATTAGGTAGATTCAACACATGGTGTTCTCTGAACAAATTTAAATGATTCTAAGATTAACAAGGCTCGATCTGGGACACATGATGATCGCGAACGTAAAGTAACACAGGTTGTGAACCAAAGTTGTGTAAAAAAACGCCCTGACTGCTATGACCTGAAGTTTGCACCAGATTTAATGGACTCTTGTAGATTAGTATTAGTAGAGGTTGTAAATACCTTTTTGCCTTTCTTGTATTTTATTTTTTCAGGTTTTTGTTCTTTGGGCTCGGTGTCCAGGAACGCAACATAATGGATCAGGGTGTAAAGTCTGGATAAACAGAAAAGAAACATATCATTGTTATTTCAGGTGGGAAGTGGGAACATCATGAGCATCACAATGTGGAGAAAAAAACAAGTGGTCACCTGTGGTAAATCATGGCCAAGAACTGAATGCTGACCGACGAAGCGAATCCCAGAATGAACATTAAGGCGATGGGGTCAATATGCACGTCTTCTCCAGTGTATTCCAGGTCGAGCGAGACTTTTGGGAGCTTGATGGCGAAGGTGGCATCGAAGACCTGCAAGGTGAAGGTCGCCACCAGCCACAGGGCATTCAGCAAGAAGAAGGCAAAGTTGATCTGTGTGTGATGAGAGAGAAGAGATGAGTATCAAGACTGACCGCACTCTGGTTTCAGACGGGAACTTACACTTGAGATCTTCGCACTGACCTTGTTCCTGAGCTCCCGCAGGTCATTGGCGATCTTCTTCTGTCTCTCTTTGTCATCGGGCAGAGGTTTCAGGTACTTCTCCTGCAGCTCTTTCCAGAACCCCAGCTCTTCCTGCAGGAAAACACAGAAACCCTTTCGGTTAGTTATTCTAACGATATATTCACACATTCCCTCAGACTCATTCACCATCACTCTCTCCTGTGATATTCAATGAAACTGATTCATCAAGAGAGACATATGCACCTCGTCCAGTGTGTCCTCTATCAGGCGCATGTCAGTGGACAACTCCTGTAGTTCCTCCATCCAACCTAGAGGTCAGAGCAAGACAAGTGTGAGATGACATCACGTCTGAAAAACGTTTTTTTTACACAAAAAGAAGCTTCCGGGGATTTTGTCATCAGAACTTACTTTGGCTCTGACGGTCGAAAGCAGATGTTGCCGCACTGAGACGCAAACAGAAAGAGTATCAGTATCACCTCACGCTTTATATGACTTTCATCAAAATCAATGTCTGACCCTCAGAACTTACATCTGCTCCTCCTCTGGGATCCTGTTGTCTTCCACGATGGTGTTTTGGGGCAGAGGTTCGGCCTGTATGGGCTCCGGGATCATGCTCTCCTGGCCCACAGTCAGCTGCTGATCTTGAGGCCTCTGGCTGGACTTTTTACAACATTTACACCATGTGGTGAGACGCTGGAAGGTATTTTTGGCTGCGAGAGAAAAACCAGTTTCAGTTCAATCAGTAAAAACAACAATATTGATTGTTTTTTAGTGTAAGTGGCTTGTTAATGAAGTTTACCTTTCTGTGTGTTCGTCTGCGGGGCGGTCGCTTCAGGCGTGGCAGCCTCACCGGCAGGTTTGGTCTCCCTGGTGCCCCAGGACACGTTGTTCATGTTGACCATGGAGTAGATGGTGAGGAGGAGGTAAGCACTGGGGATGCAGATGATGTAGAGAAAGCCGTAGAACACAAGATGGAATTCCTGAGGATGCAATATTGCTGTGATGGCATAGATGCACGCCATGGTGAGGACAAAGATGCTGCTGGGTGTCAGGATGGTTTGGTCCTTGACCATTGCGCCTGACAGAAGAAAAAAGTGCAAACAATGTTGGGATTGAAGCACCTTTAAGCAGCACAATCAAAATCAAGTAGCGACACATGTGTGACGTGATTATTCTAACACAACTTACCGATGATGGACATCGTCACCACCAACATGAGGAATGCATATATGACGCTCATAATTGCTGCCAGATTGATCTGACTGTCCGTCTTCAGCTTGAAGCAAAGACCCAGGTAGACTGCTGGCGGTATCACAGAGATCACCAGAGCTCCAGCGCCATGGATGTCAAAGATGAAAGCAAGACTTCCTGGATGACACAGAGGAACAAGAACAGATGCAGGGTTGAACTTTACTTGTAGCTCTTGCCATTGAAAAAAAAAGTTGAAATAAAACGCAAAAATAAAAAAACCAACCTGCAACCATGAGGACGATGGTGGCAGGTGCCAGAATGGCTGAGATGATGGCAAAGAGCTGGTAGAACATGAAGGGCTTTGAGATGGACGGGTTCTTCTTGCAAATGATCTTGGTGGAGCCCAGTATATCCACCACATTGGCCAGCGTGGATGGTCCCCATCGCCGTCGCTACAATTGGTAAATACACTTTAGCAGGATTGTATTTTGTTGGCATCAAAATATTGGTGAACATGGTTTGATGACCTGCATCTCTCACCTGGTTGTATAATTCTTTGAAGTCTTCCGGTGCGTTGGTGTAGGCGTCGGAGGCAGCGTTGTACTCCACCCTCCATCCCTGTTTCAGCAGCAGCGTGCAGAGCCAGCGGTCCTCGCCTGCAGGGATCAGGTAATGTTTGCGTGAGAGGAGGACAGAGAAAACCTCCGACAGACAGGACGTTCCCTCTAACAGCTTCCATTACCTTGGTCGTACTGGATGTAGTGGCTCGCCTCCATGGACTTGGTGGAATATTTCTTCATCACGTTGTCGTCCATCAGGGCCTCTGCTCTGAACAGGCTGAAGCAGCCGGGGCTGCACAGCACGCAGCCAATCACGTGCTCCGCTGTCTTCTGCAGCCAGTGGCTGACAGAGTACTCAAACTTCTGGAACCACACGACAGGACCTGCAGAGGAAATACAGATTCTGTAAACCTCGACTCAAATGTTTCTTTTTTTCTCCGTTTGTTTTTACATTTCTTTTTGTTACTATATGCCAACCTGAGCCAGTGGGGTGAATCCTCCCACATGCTGCCCCGACAAGTGGGTACGTTTTCAAACGATCGATGAGCAGCATCAAAGAAGCCGGCTGGAAGTCAGTGTCCCCATCTAAAGCCAGGAGGTAGGTGTTGTGCTTCTCTTTCTGGAGGAACAGTTTACATTGTAGAAATTAGTTAAAATCTTTTGCATTTTAATTAGAAACGATCTGCATGAATGTTCAAGATGAATACGTTTCCCTCGTCTCTGACCTGGACTTCTGCTCTCAGCTCCTTTTCTTCACCGCCCTTCTGCCAGCGGGCATGATACTTAGTCATGAGTTTCCAGCCCAGAAGATAATAAAGGTACATAACCTAGAAAGACAGAAATAAAAATGTTTTGTTTATATTTTAATATTCTACATTTTTAGATATGAGATGTGTGTAATTCTAACTTGTTGGGTTTGTTGTTTTCCTACCTGCGACCATCTCTTTTTGTGGCGGATGAGGTCTTTGTCCTTGAAGTGAACGATGATCTGGTTCTCATGAGGCATGGTGATGACGAGACGACCTCCGTACGGTGTCGTTATGAGCTTCTGGTCGGGGATGTGATGCTGCTTTATGAAGACCTTACTATCAACGTCTGTAAAGATGCTGAGGACAGAAAATGAGAGGAACATTTTGTGTTTCTGGTGGTCAGCCGAACATGACCATCAGGATTCAAATCTACTGTTGCCCGGCTCTTACCCGTAAACTTCTTTCAAGATTTCCACGAGATTCTTTGCGTATTTGTTGAGGTGACGCACCTGACTCCCCTCGAACGCATCATCAAAGTATATATGGGTTTCAAAGGACAAATCGTTGAACTTCGGCTCTGTCTTTGGTCTGTACCTGTCCAGTCTGCAGTGACCAGAGAAACAAGCAGAGGAGCTATGAGCTATGCAGGTCCTTTTCTTGTTTGTGAACAAGATCACCAATAGTGTCCTCGACAGAGAACTACGACACTCGGTGGAAGAAGGTGGTGTGGGTCAGGAACGAACTCATTGAATGTTTGTACGGATCCAGATCAGATCCAGAATGTTTCCTTTTCTTCCCAGGGAATAATTCATGGATCATATCTAGGGGATGTTTATGAGTGTGTGCAATTTGGTGCAGATAAAAGTACTGATCTACTGAATTTAAATGTGGTTTCATGAGGAGACTGTTGGGCCTTGATGATTTCCAGTTAACTCACCTGAATATCGATATAATGATGTTTATCATCTCATCGTAGGTCTCGTGCCACATAGTCGCACACAGATACACCATCACTGGTTCCAAGTCCCTAAAACTGCACATGACGGGATTTGCATATTTGAAAATTAGTGACATCTAAAAAATTGACGTTGGAATGAAATGGGAGACTGTTCCCTCAAAAACACTTACTTCTTCTTCCTGTTTTTGGTCTGGATGTCGAAGCGGGTGTTGAGTAGCAAGGACTGCTCGATAAACGTTCCTTCGTACAGCCTCCTGACAAATATGTCCTGGGTTCTCCCGATACGATTCACGTTGAGATACCACAGGTGGAGGGTGGCCAACACAAGCCCGAGCCACCAGGCCACAGCTGAACCTGGGGGAAGATTCACAGATGGACGTTCAAAATTCTGGAAATATTCAGCACCAAAAATAAAACAGTCTGAACAACTACATCAGGATGCAAGGTTTTACACAACACAGCACTGTTGCTCTCAGGTATGTACAGGGTGAGGTGCCCCGAGAACCTCCACATTTGCTCCCACATGCAAAAATGTGTCTTTCTACAGGAATTTATGTTTTTCTGGATGTTTTGAGTATGTATGTGTCTCAAATTACTGGCATTGCATTGAACTTCAGACAAAGCTTTGGTTCATTACCTGTCAGTAAGCCAATGTCGGTTATTTTGGACATGTCCAGGAAGCACAGGGTGTGTGTAACATCTAGAACCAGCTGTGGGAACACGCTGCCATTCAGGTTTCGGTTCGTTCCATCCACAACCACGTCGCAGTAGCTGGTGAAGTTGATGCCTGCGGTTCCATTCTGACTGACTCTGTACTCTTGGTAGTAAACGATGACGGGGACGACGAGCAGAGCCATGACAGCCAGAGAGGCCAGGTACAAAGGCAGGATGAAGCATCGTCGTATGGCGTGCATCTTGCAGGCGGCAACTGCAAACCAGTTGCAGAGCGCTGAGGAGATCAGCTGGACCCCGATGGTGATGACTATAACCCTGGTCTCACGACTCGGGATGGACCTCACGATGTCCCAGTCCATTTTGGCCAGAGGGACGTAGGCTCCGAGCACACAGGCGGTCACCGCGACCCTGAGCACGCTGGACAACAGGTGCAGGATGTTCTGACACCTTGCTACGTCTTTACAAAGATCCTTGAGGAAGACGGAGCTGCTGTCCTTGCTGATCAATCTGAAGTAGTTCTCCCACCAGTTGAAGGACACCAAGAAGGACGCACCGACAGCCAGACCCACCCAAGTTAGCATCTTGATGTCGGTCGGATCTTTCATGATGTACAAGACAAGGAAGAGGATGTAACCCAGCAGAATGAGGAGGAAGGCGGTGATGGAGGGCAGCAGGAAGTGGTTCCTCTCCTTGGCTGTGCACTGAGCGATCACCTGTAGCAGCGAAGAGAGGACGGCTACACCGTTCAGTATCGTCACGTTGGTGACGATGTCCAAGTGCGGCATCGCCACCATGGTGAGAATCGCTGCTCCCACTGACACGAGAAACTCAAAGAACAGAACCTGAAGAGGAGAAAAGAGGAAATTCAACAACACTGATACCAGCCAGGATCCGTCAGAGGCATCAGAGATCAGATGCTCAGGTGTTGACTCTCGTCTTACCAGAGCAATAGTTTTCTTTCCTGGCAGCTTTGACGTCTTGTAGCAGGCCTTCCACAGGCTCTTGAGAAAAAGAAGGACACTGGGGGCGATGAGAGAGCAGCCGATACACAGCAGAGCGACGGGTTTGTGCTCTGATGAGAGGGTTTGTGTGCCTTCATTTGATAACGTGATGAGAATTAGGAAAGACGTCTGGAACAGAAGAAAAGATCATGTCAGTGTGAAATCAGCAGCTGCTCCACAGACATTCACTGAGCCTGTAACTTAGTGAAATCCTTCTGAGTCCTCTCATTTAACCAAAGTTCAATTTAAACTTAACCGTTATGGACAAAAACATGTAAAATAAGAATTGAATCAGAAATCCTGTACATCAACTAAGTGAGTGACCCACTTCCTTTTCATGTAGCCACATATTTAATCATTATTCTTCAGTGTGTAGCTGTGTAGCTCATATTTATTGCGCTAATTTCACTTTAAAATATTTATAAAAATAACAAACCTTGCTGCAGAGGGCGAGCCCGAACACGATCAGAGCGACTAACAACAGAACAATGATCTTGAGTAGTTTGATAAGTTTCCATGGCGTATGTTCGTCGTCGATGATGGGGACCTCTCGACAGGCGTCCCACGACCGGCTGAGGGAGACACGACCAAAAGTTCAAAGTGAAAAACAGTCGATCAATGAAATTGTGATAAATACACAATAAAAGTGGAAGAAGTATAATTAAAAATGAAAAGATTCAAAGATCTCCTGTTTATTAATGGATCATTAAACAAATGCTGGTACCCAACAATATGAGACAATACATTTAAATGAATCAACCAGTTGCAATAATGAGAAAATAACGAATGTATTTGTGATGACATCTGCTTATAAATAACTTTTAAAAACATACATTATACATTTTCTGCTTAAACAAGAACAGAACTTATTTCCAATTCGAAAATAAAACATCAAGTTAAGATCTCACTAAAATTTCATTCTTTTCACATTCGTTCTCTGAAAGTTGACTCAAAGTCATTATAAATGCATCGTATTGAAAGTGCAGACTTACTTCAGCTTGTCTCTGTCCTCCTCCATTGTGATTGTGACAAATGAGTCCTTGCTGATTGCGCTCCTGTTTATAAAGCACCTTGATGACTCATCTCAGTGGAGCAAACCGGCTACACCCAAAGTGCTGCTGCAGGTGAATCATGACAGGACACTGTCCCAGAGATGAATTTTGAGGGATTTGCATAAAAACCTGTCTGATCTTTCTGTTGACGACATTCCCAGATGTGAGGGAGGCTATGTTTTTTCCTTATGTAATTTATAACTTATATATTTCCTTTATTTCTTACTGATTCCATTTTTATTTTTACTCTGACTATTTAAGGGTTTTGTTACCTTATTTTGAAAGAAGTAAGTAAGACAGGAGGCGTTAAGGACGTGTTGTACAGTTCATCTCTAAATAATTGGTTTATTGTGTGTGTGGCAATCATGGCAGAACACTGTATGATTGGAATGTTATGTCACGAATAATCGACTTGTTTTACGAGGTAATGATTTCACTCGACTGTTTGTTTTTAGCAGCAGGATTAAAACTCTCTCCACGAAACCTTAGCGCAGATCTGGATCCAGGAATTATTTATTTTATTTTTCAACATTTTCCCTGATTTTGATTCGTGGACATTAATGAAAAAAATCATGCACATTTAGAGGAGTGATATTCATGAGTGTGTGTAAATTGGTGCAGATTGACTGATCGTAATGGGACTATAATGGCAGAGATGCCTGCAGGATTATTTTCAAACAACTGAGTTTGGGTGGAAGGGTGGAACATGGATCAACAACAGATAAAGCGTCGTGAGCAATCAGGTGTGGCCCTGGTGGAGGCATGCTGCAAAAATTCCAATCACAGAACTGATAAAAGACGATCTTATCTTATTTTTAGAAGGAAGTCTACAACATATGGCACATGTAGCACACATCATGTTTGCATCCTTTGTGGAATGTTTGATTATAGCAGCACTAAATGTAGAGCTGATCACACCTTCCTAAAACATGGGTTTTCTTTATTTTTACAAAAAGAAAATACAAAAAATAAAAGTCAGGTCAAAGTTTGCCCTTAAACTTCATGTCATCGAAATATAAAGAAGAAAAGAAAGATGAACTTCAACGTCCCTTCAACACGATGTTTTCATCAGCACTGATTTGTTAATAGCGTTACTCAGAAACTACTGGACTTGGGTGCAGAATTTGTTCGAGGAAAGTCCCATCACATTTTCAAATATTAGTGAGTATATAAAGGACAATGTAAATTTAAATGAATTGACAAGTTCGGGCGAAAAATCATGAACGTTTGTCAGCAAGATTACCTAAAAATAATTCCCACAAAAGTTCATGGATCCAGATGAAGATAGAAGTCGTGTTTGCATTTCGCATGGTTCAAATACTGCATAAATCTTCCTATTGTGGAAAAGGCTGCAGTGACATCAGTTCACTTTGTTTTTACACCGAGGTCGTAAATTACCTGGAACACGGGGACATTATTACGTCTTTAATCAACATTCTCACACACGTTATGTAAAACTTCATAATGACTACTTTAACATTTTCCACATTAAATGTATGTATTTTTATGTAAAAGTTGATGTGTTGCTCACATGAAAGGTGATAAAAGACAAATAGACACGTATGAAAGCACACGTATAAAAGCACATGTATGAAAGCACACGTATGAAAGCACACGTATGAAAGCACACATATAAAAGCACACAAATAAAAGCACATGTATAAAAGCACACGTATGAAAGCACACATATAAAAGCACACAAATAAAAGCACATGTATAAAAGCACACGTATGAAAGCACACATATGAAAGCACATGTATAAAAGCACACGTATGAAAGCACACGTATGAAAGCACACATATAAAAGCACACGTATGAAAGCACAGACAATTATCTTTCATAATTAAGTTATGACATAACTTTGTGTTGTATGATCACATGGACAAAGACCCATGGAGGACACAAAAGTACAAATAATTAAGACACAGGTGCAACAAGCAACAGCAAAACAAAACACGCAAAAACAAAACCGTCACATGGTCAAACAACAGCTCCAGCAGATGATGTTTGCGTATCTTCCATGTGACGTTAGTGACTTTTACTTGAGAACAATTTGCACCTGTGACATATTTACGGCAGGATCCCTCGGGCAGAAAGAAAATTGTAGTCACGGAGCAGCAGAGTGAAAACATACATTTAAAAAAGAAAAGAAAATATTTTCAAATGAAACTGTGATTTATTCCAACAATTAAAAAAAAATGTCACCTGGACTCAAATACTTGTGTTGCAAGTGAATTATTTGAGTCACAGTCGTCGGGGTCATATATTTTCTCTCGTCCTTCTTGTCTTCACTTCACTCTGGAACTCCAACAACACTTTGAAAAATGTGAACTCATGAGCCGGTTTTCATTTGTTTTGCTGATCTGGTGACAGCTCTCTCAACACGCAGTGTTTTTTAATTAACAAACCCACATGTGTCAAAATGCCTGATGTTCAGATAACTCCTGTTGTTTCTTTAGACTTTGAAAGTTTGAAAGTTTGAATCAGCTTGAATCAGCTTGAATGCACGACCGCCTAAATCAACTGCTGTGAATAAACTTGTGCGACAACAGCAAATGAAAAGTTCCAACAGTCGCTGACAACAGAGTGTGTGTCATGTTACAGCGAGTAATTGTTGCCTGTTACCTCACAAGGAAACTGTTTTCTTTTCCCCGCAGACTTTCTCCTCATCCGCAGACTCACAATCAAGTTTGTGCTCATTAGAGGGTTTTTTAATAATCAGGAGGATTACTGCTCGACTCTCTACAAATGTCTTCTTTTTCTCTTCATCAAAATCGATTCATCAGTCTGTGGGAAATCTGTCTCGTGAGGTTGATGGAAGGTTTAAGAAGTTCCTGTAATAGATTTCTTTCCATGAACAAAGACATAAAGCAATCTGCAGGAAATCTTCACAAAAATTAAGGGATTAAGTAATTAAGTGAAAGGGAACTACTGGCAGAAATGTAATGTAGAATAATCCTCGTGATGTTTTCACTGGTTCATCTCATCTACATTGTATGAATTGTAGTTTTCTTTACCCCAGAAAAGACCCTTTATATTTAAATACTCTATATTTTCATGGAGGGGCCGCCATGTTTTTTACATTAGGCCAGACTGGACAAACTAAACAAGCTGCAACGTGACACTTCAGCACTAGATATCACAAAGTTCTACACACTGAACCTTTAAAATCTGATGTGGATCTAAAAACTCATAAAATCATTTCTGTCTCATGCCAATTTACCAAAGTTGCTCCAGGGTTTATTTATCATTACAGGATATTTTTTATCTGATTATTCAGAGACACGTGAGTTGCCCTTTAGGTTGTTTTTCGGACACCTCGGTGAATATGTCAGTGAACCGATCAAGGTGCTTTATAGGAAATGTGAAACCCGCTGTTTTTGGATATTGAACCAAACCAGCGGCAGAAAGTCAAGACTTCTCCACCCCTGCTCAGGTTTTCCTATTTTTTGATTTGACTTAGCGAACTTTATCTGGAGGAAATAAAATATATTCCGCACACCACTTGAAAACAGGAAATCTTTTAAAAAACGTCATCCACATATTTTTCAAACTGGGATTTACAGCCAGCTTCCTCATTTTTTCTTTCCCCTGATATAAACTCTGGAGATTAATAGGTCACATCTCTTTCTTTCCCCGTTCCTCTTCATACTTGATATGATTAGATTCCAGGTGCTTGGGAGTTTCTGCAGGTACAATCATCCGTGTTCTGTCAGAACACCATAAATCAAAATACTAGAAAAGTCCTCATCAGCACGTACCCAAACCTCTCGCCCAACATACTGAGAGGCCATGGTTAACATTTGTAGAGATCCTGTGATTCATACATGAAGTTCTCTTCTGGAAAAGAAAAAACAATCACACGGGAACAGAACCTGTAATCATACAATCCTACATGCATAAATGTAACAGTGAGTACAACACATGATTTAAACGTGTTTAATTGGACGTGTGAGACAGCAGATGACTGAGGTTCGTCCATGGGCCTCTCCCACACGTTCCCACTTTGATTGAGTTCATTCTGTCTCTGACGCACTGCACCTCCATCACAGATGACTCAGACCACGCTGTCAGACTTCTGTCCGCTGAAGGTCAAGCGAGAATGAAGATTCCTCAGTTTGTTGAGACAGAGAAGGAATTAAAAGAAAATGTTAAATACTCTCTGTACCACTGAGGAATCCGAAACAGTCTTTTTTAGGTTTTGTTCATGTTTTGTTCCTGAAACATTCACAAAGCTGTTTTCCATCAAGTCACAAGTCGGATTTCACTTATTTATTTTCTATCACGTTACTAAACTAGATTATCAGGTCATTTGATCGTCCTTCAGTAATTTAGTTAAACTGTAATTTTTGCTATTGTATATTTGAAAAGTCTTTTAAACTTTGAGAGTTTGTTGGCTGCTGTCAAACTATTTGATGTATTTGTTGTATACGGTGGTGATACTAACAGTACCAGAGATGACAAAGCAGTAATTCACAAACTGCTGAGAAGCAATTGCGCCTCTAATATTAATCATCGGGGTAATTATCAATTATTACGTTGCATTTCGTATAGACGCCCTCTTACACAAGCTCTTTTTGTCTCCTCCCGTCCACTGATGTCTCTGGAAATACTAATTTGACCTCAACCACAATCTTTGAATAACCTTAACCAAACCATGACTTTTCCATAACTTAACCACATATGACGACTCAGAATCCGAGGGGAGAGAGAAAATGACTTGGACCATGATATGAGCTTTTCCAGTCTGGATTTTAAAAAAAGCAAAAACTTGTCGTTTCACAACCACGGGCTGCAAATAAAGATGGACGACGCTTCTCCACTTCCAGTGAATGAAGTTTAGACTTGGACTCTTGAGTTTGGTGCGTGTCCCTCCTGAGCCGCTCCACATGTTAGAGAGCACAGGGCAAAGTGTCTCACTGCACTTTGGTGGCTGGACAGTGAGAGCAGGACAAGCTGGTGAAGCCAAGACCAAACCTCCTACGTGGGCTGTGAAGACAAAAGTCTCCGAAGGACGAAGCCCCTGGACTGAAACGCGGCTAATTTCAGCGTCTGCGTTCATGAACGTTTTGCTGTAAAGTGCAGTAGATTTAAAGACGTCGTTCTCTGTGTCCTGAACCTGAAGCGTCGCAGGTGCATCTGAAGAGATGGTTTATGCAAATGTAATGTAACAACGCTGTGACTCAGCTGGGCGTGTGGCTCCTGCACATTGTTTGTTTAAGATCATTAATGTGAGGATTGTATGACACTTAAATAAATCTGCTCGTTAGAACCACCACTTAAAGGGCTCTCTCTCTCTTCTCGTCTTACCCAACCGGGCGAGGCAGGCGGTCACGAGCTCTGGAACATTTTAACGTCTCAACTATACCATGAAAATTAAATTGCTCAATATGTTGTATTGTTTATAGTAATTAAAAATGTTGTTATATGCAGGGCCATGATGAAAATCAACAAAGTATTTACAGTATATTTTAAACATGTTAAAGATGGCAGCTCCACAAAAGTGAAGCCTGCCTCCTCATGAGACGTGGACCAAACTAAAAAGTCAAAGAAGACGTTAAATAGATATTTGTCAAAGAAGGTTCAGTCACTTCGGGTAGTTGTTATCACACCGGTGTTTGTTCGAGTTCATGTTTGGTTATTGATGATATAAAAACGTCTTGGTCGAGCTCGTCTGTCGAGCACGTGCACTGTAATGACGTCAAAAGCACAAGATGGCGGCAACCGTGTCCGACAAAGACAGGAAGTGAAGACACGTCGTCCATCTTTATTAACAGAAGTGTTTTTGTTACCTTTTCCAGCATAAACACTGACCAGAGTCATAGTGAGGCTCAGCGTCAGGTGTGAGGTTCTGGTTAAGGGTAAAGGTTGGATGTGTATTGTGGTTAGGTTAGGGTAACGTGTTCATTGGTCGGACTGTCCTCTGAAGAAAATGCCGCGTTAACCTGAGTCTGTGTGTGTGTGTGTAGAAAGAGGCCGACAGTTCAAGATTACACACGTGTTTCTGCGTGAACACAAAATTAAATCTGTGGTTTTCTGGTGAAACGTCATCGTCCCACTTATTAATCAGATTTCAGAGGAAGGAATGACACTGACCCAATTTAAAAAAAACAAAGCACCTACACGCCTATACCCCACATACCTCTGAGGGAATTCCTGCATGACAGAGCGCAGCGGGTTCCTTGTTGACTTCAGGGGAAAAACCACATCGAGGACAACACTGATGTTTCGCCACTCTCAGTTCATCCGTGACTCCAGTTAAAGCTAATAGTTTGTTTCCTGGAAGATGGAAACAATGACTGACGCCGGGCTGACAGACATTCGAACAGCAGCCTGTTTATCCACCATTTGCTCCCCAGTGGTTTTCAACCGTGTGGACCGACATGCGCCACACGAGCCGTCAGGTCAGAAGAACTAAACTTCTTCTTAAAAGTGATCACTGGAACATGAGTTTTTTGTTGAATTAAAAAACTGTTTACTTTACTTGTTCCACTTACTTAGTTTTTGATGATTATTATTTCATGGTTTTTATTATTCGTACGGATGGTTATGCTAAAATGTCTATGAAACATTTAGTGATATTTTCTATATTTTAATCTTCTATTTAATCATTGTTTTTGATTTGTGAATGTTCTACGTAAATAATTATAAATCAAAAATACATTCTTGTATTTTGTAAAACTTTTTAACCACTTAAGCTCTCACATTAAACTGTAAAAGTGAAGGTCACTCTGACAGAACTTGTGACAGAAGACAGAATAAAGACATAAAAACATTGATTGTTGCTGGAAAAAATATGTTCAACAGTCTAGCCAGTTTATTATAAAGCCTGAAATTACAAATTCGTTTCAGGGTCTGTGTGACCCTGAATCTTTCATTTTCTTTAAACAAACACAAACTGGGATTAATTCGTGTCAGATTAGCTGCACCTTTTCCATTTAACCCTTTATATCTTTATAAATTTCATAAACCTCTCGACCGCACTTGAAACTTTGCAGGAAACGTTTGCAGCGAGCCTGGCAGAGGAAACTGGGGCACAGGGATTAATATGGGTCACACCCACACATTGATATGACCCAAATTAATCCGGCTCAGGTGTTTTCAGCATCACTCAGTAATCAGGCACGTGGGCGGGTCTGCTGATAAGAGGAAGAATCACATTTCATTTCCGCTTCACACGACATATTCTCATGTTTTTGAAAACAATCTGAAAAGTAGATTTTAAATCTTTATTGTGTCGTTTTTATTTTTAGTCAGGAAGAAAAAAATAGATTTAGGAATGTTTAAAGTTGAAACAAACAAACAAACAAACACCTGTTGAAATCTGAATGATTTAGAGTAAATATGTTGACATTAAGAGCACATCTGCAGAAGCCACATTTATTTTTATTCTGTGGAATGTAAAAATATCAACATTGATAATGAAACATGTATAACTGAGCTTTCTCTTGTTTCATCGAACCAACTCTGAAATGTGGATTAAAGGAGCGGCCGCTTGTTAAATTTATTGTCATTGTTTTGGCTGTGAAATAAATTGACGTTAAGCCACTGTTGGAGGGAATTAAAGCTGCAGCCACAGTGTCGATGATCCACGTAGCGAAAGTGTCAAGTGAATTTTGGGGCCGACGGACAGATGGATTCCACCTCCTGTCCCGATGAAGGCCCCCAGTGAGCAACACAAAAGTTTCCACCAGTTTTCTTTCTTCCCAGCTCTCAGTCTCCGCTGCTGATCCGTTGTCACGCCACAGATTCTTTTCCTCTCAAAAAGTAAATAAAAAAATCAGGGATGTGATCGTAAACTGCTAAAAAACACAAGACAACAAAATTCCCCCGTATGCCAAGAATGGGTGGCGTTTGTCCCTAAATCGAACACAAGGAAAAACACCCCTGACAAAATAATCCACATGAATTCTACTTAAAAGCGCCTTCTTCAACCTTTTTGACCTTTTCCTGTCCGTCTCTCTGTTCCTCCCCTTCCTGTCTCACTCTGGGAGAGAAGTCGTCTCCGCTGGGCCTCACTCGTACTCTGCGATCAGCACCATCATGCCAACTCCAAACAGCAGCGCCAGAATCTCCATCAGGGACTGGCCGAAACTGGAGCGGCCCGCCAGCAGCTCCGGGAGCACGGTCACCGTGGCGATGTAAACAAACCCTCCGGCCGTGAACGGCAGGATCCAGGCAGTCGCCGCGGCGCCCACGCCTTCGGCCAATAGGGAGCAAGCTGTGCCAGCCAAGGCTCCTAAGGCCGTCAACAGCTGTAGACACATGGCCTGATGGGAAAGAGGGAGAGGGTGATGATGTCAACACATTCAACATTTTTGAATTTGTTGAGAAATTTGCTTTGACACCATATCTTAAAGCCACGACACGGTTCAACAATACCTTTTTTTTGGTGCAGCCAGACTGGACGAGGATGGCAAAGTCTCCGATCTCATGTGGGACCTCGTGCAGCAGGATGGTGAGAGTGGTGACAGCGCCCACTGCTGGACCCACCAGGAATGACGCTCCGATTGCCAGGCCATCGGTAAAATTGTGTGTGAAGTCCGCTGCCAGGTTCAGGTAACCCGACACTTTGATGTCTGCATGTGTGGAGAGGAAAGTCCACAGGCAGCAGAAGGATAATTAGATTGATCCACCAGATGTCGACATTAAATATATAATTTATAATCGGAACATCACAGTGTTCCGATTAAAGTAATGGCAACACTGGTGTTACCAAATACATAAACATTAAATGTCTGTTGAGGGTTTTGATTTGACGTTAAAAAGTGTAATGGATGGTGTGGCGACGGGGTTAGTAATGTTAGTGGTATGTGCCCGAACACCTTGTTATACCGGTAACGCAGAGTACTGCAGTAATTCTGACGGATAAGCTCTTTGATATAATTACAGCTTCAGATAAGTCGTGATGTACACGTTTCATGAGTTACCCCTTAGGGAGTTGTAAATTGTAATAATTTCCCAGCAGTTCTGTCTGCTCCAGTGTCACATCGACACCAACACCAAAGGCCGACATCACTGTTTCTCTGTAATTAACTTGTCATCACGCTGCAGTTCAGCAAAGAAGAGACATTTGCTGTCAGTCAAGAGTTTTTTGAAAGTGGGTCAAGGTCAATCAACGATGCCAAGAAAACATACCTGCGCAAATGAGACTGAAGTGGAAAACAAAAATAACAAGTCCACAGGAAGCAGTAAGATAATTAGATTGATCCAGATGTCGACATTAAACCTATAATTTACAATCGGAACATCACAGTGTTCTGATTAAAATAATGGCAACACTGGTGTTACCAAATACACCGGACAGGTTCGAAGAAAGGGGGCATGTGTTTTAAATGTCTGTTGAGGGTTTTGATTTATGACGTTAAAAAAAAGGCTTTATTTTCTTTCATTAAAGTTGATCCACCAAGTTGAGACGTTAGCTAGCTCGATGTGCTGAGATAAAGGGGATTGTTCTGTAAGCATTGTGGGAATTTTTTGTTCGACGTATGGACTCTACGCAGACGGGGACATGGCTCTGATTTACAACAATAAGTCATCAATTCACCTCGCACACACTAAAGAGCACAAACTCTCATATCACACTCCACACGTGTGGCTTGGTCTCAAACAAACACAAAACTGTACTGCAGCGGTGCTACAGCCGTGACTTGACACGTTTTTGATGCTGTAGTTCTCTCTGCGTCCTCTGACATCAAATCATCCACACCCGTGCAGCTTTGATAACTAATATTTGAAACAGTGGAGTTGTTTTGTTTTTTTTTATGAACGTGAGCGCTACAGCCGTTGTACAAATTGAACTGAACAGTTTTTATGTTTATAATAAAAGTGTAATGGATGGTGTGGCGACGGGGTTAGTAATGTTAGTGGTATGTGCCCGAACACCTTGTTATACCGGTAACGCAGAGTACTGCAGTAATTCTGACGGATAAGCTCTTTGATATATTTACAGCTTCAGATAAGTCGTGATGTACACGTTTCATGAGTTACCCCTTAGGGAGTTGTAAATTGTAATAATTTCACAGCAGTTCTGTCTGCTCCAGTGTCACATCGACACCAACACCAAAGAGCAAAGGCCGACATCACTGTTTCTCTGTAATTAACTTAAGTGGTTTCACACACTCATAATACCATAACAATCTAGCTTTGTGTAGCGCTCCTTGCCTCGTGCTCTCTCGCTCTCCCTCTCCTGGATTACCTGTCACTCTGTTATGAAGTTAAGAGTGAACCACCACAGACTGGTCTAATTCTGTGGGAAGATATATTGTGTGATACCTTTTCACATTTCAGGATATTTTACTCTGAGGATTTTTGGCAGATAAATGAAATGGTGAACGGAAATATGTCCTAAATAGGAGGTAATTTCTAAAACTGTGCAATGTGACAAGATTTGATTTGCCCTTTTATTAAAAACTCTGATACTGTAAAACTACACTGGAGCAGTTACATTATATTACTTATACAACTTCAATAGGTTATTTGCTGGTTAAAGGTTTGAGCTTTTTAGTTGTAAAGATCTTCCTGTGACGACTCACCACGCTGCAGTTCAGTAACTAACCAGCAGGAAGCAGCATTTATCTATAAAAAGGAATGTATTGTTCACCTGTGCTCATTTGCTCGTCTTTCGTCGGCACCTTCTCATCTTTGCTTCCTTTCTCTTTCTTCTTCTTGTCTTTGTCTTCCTCTCCATCACTGTCCTTTTCCTTGGACGCAGCTGAAAGTGTTTCACAGAATAAAGGTCAGCTTCAGTCCCCGGATCAGATTTTAACAGGCGCTAATACGTAATAATAATAATACATTATGTCTGAGCCCCTGGAAAACAAGATGATCCATCACATGAATATTTCTAACATACACCAATAGTTTCTAGTTTGTTCTACTGGACACATTTTTCTTTATTTATAAACTGAAGTCCTTTGTGTTTTAAATAAAAAAATATTTTCTGCCTTTTGATTTACTACATCGTACCATGTGAGTGGCTGTGGGAATGTCCGTGGCCGTGCCCTCCCTTCAGCAGACGCACAAATTTCTCTACAACCAGGAAGGCGATGATCCCACCGAGGACCCACAAACCCACCGACATCATGTGACCGTGCGCAGCTCCTGTGCAGATAGAGGATGAGCAACACTGTGATACATGAGTAAGATCTTCCACTGCTTACAGCATAGAACTAAATGTTTGACATCACAGTAGAAAAGATAATAAAGGTATTTTCTTTGGCGAAAACGCACCATGGGAGTGACCATGGTCATGTGACTCTTCACTTGCATGCGAGTGTCCGTGGTCGCCGTCTCCGTGATGAGAGTGAGGCTCTGCGAGAGAAAATATAAACATGCCTGATTTTTAAAATCTAGATCCGTGAATCATGCCCTGAGAATTTGATCTGTCTCAAGTCAGCCCATTATGAAGGAAACCAGACTTTTGTGGATGGACTTCCTACCCAGAGCGTGAGGTATGAGGTGAAGGAAGGCATCGCCCAGTAGTCCACCGGAGGCAAAGCTGAGCAGCACCTTGAGCAGGTACTGGTGCTGGTCGCTGTTGGACTGAACCGGGATCAGAAACAGGATGAGGAAAGGAGCCGCGCTGATCAGCAGGGTAGCTCCGATAGCCTGCAGACAACAAAAGAGGAACATTTACTTTTCATCCGTGTATCATGGGAGATGTCTTAAGGCTTCAAGATCAATTCAAGGTTCAGTGTGTAGAACTTTGTGATATCTATTGTTGAAGTGTCATGTTGCACCTGATCACCCTTCACCTCACCCTCCTCCCCCTCCAAACATGAGAAAGAGCCTGTGGTAGCATAGAAACTCAAAAGTTCTTTAGTTTGTCCAGTCTGGACTAATGTAAAAAATATGGCGGCCTCTGTAGAGAGGGTCCCTTCGATGTCAATATAAAGTATTTAAATATAAAGTATTTAAATATAAAGGGCCTTCTAGAGTAAAGAAAACTACAATTCATTCAATTTAGATGAAACTAACTTGTGAAAACATCATGAGGATTATTCAACATTACATTTCTGCCAATAGTTCCCTTTCACCTAAATCTTACACACTGGACCTTTAAAAGCAACCCAAGTGTAAAACAGGAGCTGGAGAACAAAGGATGGGACTAAGTGTTGATTTGTTTGCAGACAGGGTGTGAACACGTCGTCGAACAGGACACAGCAAACTAACGTGGATACAGACTGCGGCTCCAGCTGTGTTTGTTCATCTAGTACATTTGTGGAACACATGATACTGCTGGTGAGTAACTGGATGTACGAAAAAAAACGACTGTGTGTGTACACTGCAGCAACCAAAGCTAAAGGTGCAGCCTCTTTTTGCTCTCGTATCTGTCCGCTAGTATGAAAACACAAAACTCATAGATTGACATTAGTCCCTTAAATGTGCCAGATTCTTTTCATCGAGATCCAGGAATTATTCCATGAGAAAACAATAAAAATGTCCTTTCTTGCAATGTTAGAGAAAAGGAAAAAGATTCCTGAATCTGCCCCCTGATCCGGCTCTGACTATTTACAGAAATTGAATTGGTATTGACTTTCTAAAATAATTCATCAAGAATTTCCCATTGAAACTTTTTCCTTTAAAATGTTGATTTGTCTTCTGACTGTATTTCTGACTGTAGATTCAGGTTCATACATTCTGACCTCAAGATTTTAAACTCATAACCCATCAGTGTGATTTTAGCTAATGAGCCCACCTGCGTCCAGAGCTCCATCGTATCCCTCTTCTCTCTCTCCTCTCCGTGCGAGTGCCCATGCCCACTCTCCTTGTGCACAAGAACATCTTCATGAGCATGCCCGTGGTCGTGAGAGTGTGCGTGTCCGTGAGCGTGTCCATGGTCGTGTCCGTGGTCGTGAGCGTGTGCATGTCCGTGGTCATGTGCGTGTGCATGTCCGTGGTCGTGAGCGTGTGCATGTCCGTGGTCGTGTCCATGGTCATGTCCATGGTCGTGTCCATGGTCGTCTTCCTCAGGTAGGTTAGCCTCGGCGCTCCACTTGCTCGCTCCGTGGAACATCTTCACCTGAGCGCCGTGAGAGTGTCCATGGTGATCATCTTCTCCATGGGAGTGGCCATGGTGATGGTGGCCATGTCCGTGGTCGCCATGGGAGTGGCTGTGAGCGAATGTTGACTGGGAGGCTAACAGTAGTAATGCTGATGTGGCCAGTGTCAGCAGATGTACACAGCCCATATTATCCCCTGAAGAGGAAAGAGGACAGAATTAATAGAAACTCACAGGCTAGTGGATGATTAAACTCGGAGACCATGTTCACACCAAACTCACTTGATATCGACGCCACATTATTTTGGTCATGTAAACAAACCTATAGCTTCTTCTTCCTGATGGAAGTGAACATTACCGAGTTTGCAAGTAACCATCACTCTGTCTCTGGCTAAATGAATCTCTCTCTTTCTGCATATGTAAACATGGACACGTCTGTCAACAGAGGACTCATGTTGCATGTTATCCATTTAGAGATGTTGTGTATTTGCAGGAGTCAGTGGAGTGAGTGACACTCATCAGTAAAATGCTAGCGGGTCTGAAACTGGCAAGTGACAGGAGGAGCTCAAGCAACTGAAACACATGTGAAGGCCCAAGTTAAGAGAAGAGACAAAAGTCAACTCAAGTTATTGATATAAATAATAATTATGTTTGCAATAAGTCCATTTGGGATTTCTTTAGATGTGTCCTTTCTTTTGTGTCTGTGTCTTTGCACATTTTGTAAATGTGATGCATCTTAATGCATCGTCATCACTGCAGCTTTCGACACGACAGTGATTTTTGTCTGGTTGAGTCTTTCCCTGAGCCGACCATTGGAGTCACGGGGGGGGGCAACAACATTACACGATGACTCTGCAGCACAGTTAGCATCTCGGTGTCCTGAGTTCAACTTTGCCTGTGCTAACCATGAATTAGCTGCTTTGCACTGATTAGACCCCGCTGAAACACGGTCTGCAGGATCAGACACCGTGGGCGAAGCCTGGCGATGAGAGCTCACAGGATTTAACCGTGTGGGCTAACTTTACATTTTAGCCTGCTAGCTCTGATCCAGCTTCGCCTGGCGGTGGTGTTTTGTTTGCTGGTGTGAAGGTGAGGCGGGTGATCTGTCCGCTGTGGTCGAGCGGCAGCAGTAATCTCACAGTAAACAGTGAGAGTCGGGAATCAAACACCGGTCGCCGATTCCACAAGTTGCGGCTGCAGCTTGCTAGCAGGCTAACTAGCTTGGGTAGCCGCTTGCTAACGCGTTGCCGCAGCGAGAAGACGATCATTAAGTAGGAAAGGCAATAAAAGATGGACGGTTCAGTCTCACCAGATGGTGTCTGGTGTCGGTGGCTGTCGTGCCGGTCGGTAACTCTCCGTCTGACCGGCTGTGAGATCCGTAAAGAGCTGAAACCCGCTGAGCACCAGGATGCTAATGGAGGCTGCGCAGAGGACGTGGCGTTTACTCAACTCTGTGAAATCTCGCGAGAGTTCGTTTCATCTCCAACCTCTTAGTTAACGGTCTGTTTCCAAACTGGTTCCAAACTGGTTCCTCCTGTTTACATGGAAGTCACGTAAACACACGTTGTCCTCTTCATGGTGCAAAACATGATTTACAATGAGAACTGAGTATTTAAACTAATCACCTGCACTGACTGTGAGCACACACACTCATAAACACACACACACACACACACACTCTTAAACACACACACACACACACTCTTAAACACACACACACACACTCATAAACACACAAATACACACACCTGCCTATGAGCGATATAAACTGACTGTATGTGTGTATCTGCCAATGTCACCTGAAACAAATCTGTAATCAGAAGCATTAACTGTATTTTGAAAGTATATATAAATGGTAGAAACATCACAGAAAACATTTCTGTAAAGTTTTGTTTGCTCTGTGTAAACGCTGCACCATCACCAGGACAGTAAAGTTCTTTTTATATCATATAAAGAACTATATACTATGAAACTTGGTGGAAGTATAGGGATACAAACCCATTACAGTTTGCAGCAGTGGTTATGATCAGTTTTATCGAACAGCTCAAATAATTTATACAAAACATTATCTTTTCTTCTTCCCATTCATTGATAATGGAACGGCCCATTCGATTCAGCTGTGACCATGTGGAGAGTTGATCAGGAACCACAATCAAACATTTCACTGTGACATCAGAGCTCACCTGTGCTGGGATTTTATATTTACCCTAAAGTCATCAGAACATTTTTAACACTTAAATAAACAGTTTCATCGCAAAAGTCTTATTTTACCGGTGGAGGACATGATCGTAATCTCAGTATGAACACGGTGCTGGTTATTAAAACTTCCTGAATGACTGAGTGGGGATTTTTCTTGGATTGATAAAGATCTTTTTATTTTTCACTCATAACATAATTTGTTTTCTGGTCTCTACTGGAAACGAACAGACAGAAACCTTTTAAATAAGAGGAAGAAGAATGAAAAAAAAACTCAAGGATTCTGTTTCTAATTAAAGTGTTGACCACATGATTTGAATCTTGCCCAAAAGATCTTTTCTTCTGACTCTGATGTTTCCTGTTTGAACACATGCTTTATTTTCCTTGGCAGCCACTCTGACCTGTTGATTATTGAAGGAGTTTATCTGAAGTGCAGAGAGAAGATGTTTGAAGCTGCATCTTCATCCTGGCTGCAACACATCCGCTGGGAAAACAAACAAAAAAAGTGACGATTCAAATTCCGACAACTTCAGGGTTCTGCCCGCGTACTCACAAGTCCACTGTGGATCAAAAATAGAAACAGGTTGAGCAGGATATTTAAAAAAAAGAAGATACGATCAAAAGACAGAGAAGAACAATCAATTAAAACATCTTTCTGCAGTTCTTAAAGTACAAGGGGGAATTACTGAGGTAATGACACAGATCTTTATATTCACTGTTAAATAAATGTTGATCAATGTTTTCAACGATAGATATTTTTTGTTTTAACATTTTCAGGGAGGATGTCGATTATTTAATCACCTGCTTTTGAATCATCACCAGGAAAACAAATTGCATTTACTCAAGTGCTCTTTAAGATGTATTTTCATGTTGTGCTGTTTTGTGCTATGACTACAACATTTCTTTCAGTCTGTGAAATGTTTCCTCTTTCATTCCCTCTCTTCACCCTGAACATCTGTTCTATGTAACTTTGGTGAGTGGGTAGATCTCCTGTGAGAAGAAGTTATTTACTTTTATTTATTTTGTGTTTTTTTTTTTTTTTTTACTTACATAAAGTGTCCCTGAGCTTAAGTCATCCATCCATCAATTGGAAAAGAGACAGAGGTTCCTGCAGCATCTTAACTGGGGTTAGTGTAACTTCTGTCTGTCTGAAGGTCGCTGACTCTGGAACAGAGCAGAACAAAACCTTTCCAGGAGCCTTTGGGCTGATGTTTAGCTGTAGATGAGGTAAATAATGTCAATACTGATTGTTACAGTAATAATCTGCTGCTACTAAAGAGATAATAGGATATTATTTAACATATTAATGTTTAAGGTTAAACTGAATTGAATAACATTGAGGCAGGGCATGAACATAACACCATCAAACACTTGTTTTTGTGTTCAAGAATGTTTTTTGAAAGTCTTGAATTAGTAATACGACCGTCAGTACTTAAGATCTTCAGTCTTATATCAGTCATGACTGTAAAGTGTCAGCATCGGGTTCCAGGGGATTTATTTTAGCTGAAAACTGAACCTGTTCCATCACCTCAGTAGCTCCAAAGTAACGTGTTCTCCAAACATGAACAAACAATAAATACATATATATTATACATTTCATACTTTAAGAGAGACAGATGTCAGACACACTCCCAGACAGACAGACAATTTGAAGCAATCAATATCCCTGTCATTGAGTAAAGTCTACTTCAAGTTCACACGTTCTCTGGGGCGTCTGCAGCCGGCTGCTCATTTTGTCCAGGGGAACTCTGCTGACCCCTGAGCCACTGCCGGGGATTGTCCTGATGCAAATCAGGAGAGGGAACCAATTCATCGTCGCACAATTCGATTAGACATCTGCATATTGAGCATCTGCACCCCAAGAAAATCTGCCAATACCTACCCTCCCTCCCCCTACTGCCCCCACATTCTCTGGCCCCCCACAGGGGTAGCGCCCCAAGACCCCAGGGGCGGCCTCCGTCCTTGCTGCCCTCCCGCCTCCCCCCGTCTCCCCCTCCTGTCCCCTCCTGACCCTGTCAGGCCTAGCGACAATACCTGACCCCGCCCCAGAGACAGAGCGATTGGAGTTCAAGGTAAATGTCCCTTTCTCTGCGTCCGTCTGCAGGCTGCCCTGTCCAGCCCCTGTCCGATAATCACATGCACCGCTCTTTTTTCCTAATACTTTCTCACACACACACACACACACACACACACACACACACACACACACACACACACACACACACACACACACACACACACACACACACACACACACACACACACACACTGTTGCAGAAGACACGACTTTGGCCTGAAAACGAAGGCGTCCCTTCTTCTGCAGTGTTTCCATTGTGATCATGTCCGACCACTGGCTCTTATTCAGACCTCTCTGCCACTCAGACGGTTTCCCTCCATTTTTATCGCTGTTATTGATTCATCAGGCTCTCGCTCAGCGTTGGGAAGAGAGAGGCAGCACATCAAGAACTTTAAAGTAACATGTGTTGAGCTTTACCACACACAATGCAAAGCTCCCAACTCCATCAACACCTTCACTGCTCCCTTATATTTTGGAAATGTGCATGTTTATGAATGACATTGATGATTTGAGAAATGTTCCATCATGTAGAATATTTTAAAAAATGACATTTACTGGGTTATTTCTTCAAATATTGAGCATTTGAAGGCACCACTGATATTTGTAATTTATAATAAAGGCCTACATATGAAAGAACCCTCAAAACAAACAATATCCAGACAACAGCTTTATATTTTAAAAGCATAAAATGCCTCAGAAAATTCAGCAGAGAATCAATTGATTGATTTTTCATGCAGAAAACTTCAGCTCCATGCTGCAGCTCTTGGGTGTGAATGAGAGTGACTGTATAGGATGTGACACTGTGCACCAGTGGCTGCTCCACCAACATAAATAATAGCTTGAAAATGTGCAGTGTAATTATTCCGCATCAGATCAGGACACGAGCAAAGATTCAACCAAAGCAGCAAAGTCCAGAGAGAAATAAAGTGCTGGTGAATAAACTAACTGTATGGAACTGAGTTGGGAAGTAAATGCAGTGCTGTGATTTTCATACCTTAAACAGACTCTTGTACAAATAAGTGTTGTTGTAACTTACATCATTTGTAGACACTGGGTGGACAAAATAAGAATATAAAAACTGTTAGTATAAAACTTGTTGTGAGGTGACAGTGCAAACCACAACTCCTCCAAACATGACATTTATTTAATTTAGCGCAAGTAGCGTTGAACAAGGTTCAATAGAAGTGAATGGGAAATGGAGCAATTAAAAATGTGTGACATACTTTTTGTTTCAGTAATAATAATTCATCTTAAGAGCAGAATTAGCTCTTTAAGCAGAAAGTCCTGAAGGACGAGAGTCTTTCACACCAAGTCTGATTTGCTTTACAAATAACTTAATGTAAGTGTCTCTGCCTGAATTAAAGAGCGTCCGATACATCATAAAACAACAGGAGCCTGTTTGAGCCACAATAATTCGGACATCACATATCTGTCTCTGTGTTTGACAGCAAACAAATGAACCAGAAACAGGATCATGAAACAAACAGGAGAAAAGAAGAGATGAAATCTAATGCCTTCAACACGTCCGGAGTTAAATCCTCATTGCACGTGTGTCTGTATGCTGCCGGTCACTTTGAACCCCGTTTCTCTGATTCTTGGCAGGAAGTGAATGTCGGCAGCTCTCAGTCATAAAACTGCTTTTGGTGACTCTCCCAGAATGCACTGGGTGGGGAGAGGACAGAGAATCTCTGTGTCGACTCACCGTGGCATGGGATGTGAGGAGATCGCAGAGAATGTCAATAATCGCTCGAACCGAGGATGAGCCGCTGCCTTCGAGAGAAATAAAAATACGTATCATTCAGTTTTCAAATTATTACAATGAAACTTGTTGCAACTGTCCCCAAGCTGAGCAGCCATACACAAACAAACCCCCAAAAACATGTACGACAACACTCGTTTTTAAAACAGTTCTTCAAAGTTACTGTTTTAAAGAATAAATATGTTTTATATAAGTTGGTTGCATATTGTTCTTTTGAATTCTGTTTTGGATTAAACAGCAGCTGTAACATCTGCAAATGACTCAAGGTTGGCCTTTGCTTTACTACTGCTGTTTAATAAACACATCTACAGAAATATAATCATATTTTCACTTTACTGTCTAAAATTTTAAGTGAAATTTGTTGGATTTCAAACTCAATTCAACCATCTCAGATCGGAGCTGTAACTGTCCGCTGGGTTTCAAATATATATAATACAATATATAAAACTGTGGTCGGTCTCGTGCAAATTGTCTTTGTGTGAATGAGAGAAATGAAAAAAGTGTCTCACTGTCCCCGTTCTACAGTAAATTTTCAATAAACATTTAAAAAACAAATCAGACTCAAGTCTTTGCTGCCAAAAGCACAAGACGATATTTGACTGATTCAAAAGGAGCGCAGGGTTTTTCTGAAACACTACATGTTAAAAATTGATTGAGATGTCAAAATCACTGTCTGCCCGTTTTATCTGCGGTGGAACTCGGGCTCAGCTTTCTCCCGTTGAGGAATATTTGTAGCTACAACACAATGTTCAAAAGCCTTTGTCCCTCATCCTATTGCTGTGATCTGTGTCTCAGGGCTCGGGGACAAAAGGTGTCAAACGGAGCGTTGGACTTGGTCTGCCATGTCCTCCCGAGGCTGCTCCTAATCCTATTACTGTGGCCCAAGGAGGAGTATGGATCCTGCACTCCCTTCATCCCAGCAGCTATTAAAGTCTATGGGGGCCCTGTGTGTTTACTCTGTGTGTCTGTGTGTGTGTGTTCTTGTGTGTGTAATTGCATTGTCAGCGACTTCTTATCCACGTTGTCATAATGTGTTATCCAGTGATGCGGCTCAAGGTTTGCCGTCTTTTTGGGTTTGCTACGGGGCAGGTGGACATTTCAATCTCTCACTGCTGCCACATGATTCATCTAACGTGAAGCTTCAACCTCTAACTTTTCATTTTGAGAATATCCGAAGGTTTAATGGAGGGAAATGTTTTTAAGCAACGTCTCACTGACGTTTTTCCAAACAACTGGATGTTTCGTTTTTTTTGTTTCGTAACATTTTAAACATAGCCGTGAACTTTAGGTCAAATTGCTTGGATTCGATCATAGTTTAATAAGTGAGAAGAGTCAATTTGAAGACTCAATTCATCATCAAATCTTAAATCTGACAGCTCTATCAACGGCAATTTGAAAAAGTAATGAAACAGATAGGGTTGATAAAACATAAACAATAAAACTTTTAATAAAGCAGGAGATGCAAGAAGAACATGAATGAACGCAGACACTGTGTCGTCAGCAGATAAACTGTACATCACAGATTCAGGATTCATTCTCCTCCCTCTTGTTATTTATTATATTTCTGCCAATAAAACAGATATTCAGTTCATTTTAAATGAAGACGTGATGCTGGGACTGATCATATTATTCAAACTTAAATTTAGTGATGTTGACCTTTAAATTGATTCGTCAGGATACATCAGAGTAAATAAACACTAAAAATGATGGGTGAGGTAAACTATGTGTAAAGTGGAGAAGGTCTGTGATAGAGTTACAGTACAAGGTGCAGGGACATTTAGAGAATCTGTTTTCCCATGTAGAGCGAAATATTGATTCATCGCCTCCTTTCAGTTCGCCTTATTGTCTCTGAGCAGTTTTGAGCTTAAAGCGACCGGAATGAAATGTTGTCCAATGGCCCTTTGTTTCCTCTGGGTGCCACTTATGTGGCTTAAGTGCAGATCGCGGCCACACAGACAGACGCACACGCAGCCGTCCCCATCCACTCAATAGTCGCATTTGCGTGTACATTGACCAGAGTCAATTGCCTGTCAAATGCAATGTGCGATTAGACACCAGTAGGTGTGAGACCTAATGCAGGGGAGCCTCCCAGAGCCTGGACATTGAGGGGGCCCCGCTCTGTGGACCCCACTGCCCTTCTCACTCCCCCTTCACCCTCTACAACCTCCCCTCTGTTTTTCATCTCGCCGCTCCGGTTCAATGTTAATGTCCAGCAGTGTCCACTCTGCCGACGTCTCCCTCCCGAGCAAAAACCCAGAGAAGAAAGGGCGAAAAGGAGAAAGAAAACCAAAGCTTCCCTCCTTCTTTTCTCACCCTGGCCTCCTCTTGTGTGCTGTCCAGCTGGCTGTGACCCTTGACCCCCTGACCCTCACTCCTGACCCCTGGACCCGTTCCCACGCCACGCCTTTTTGTGTCCACCTCGCCATGGCAACACCTTGGTCGCCGCTGCTGCCACGGTAACAGATGGACAGGGGCCTGGAAATAACTTCATTCAGCCCCGCCCGGAGGGTTGAGCACCATGGACAATCTGCCTGGACCCTTCCACACACCCGCCATCCTCCTCCCATCCAATGTCCCTCACACACACACACACACACACACAGCTCCCCCAATCTAACTTTGACACCTCCTGTGCCACATTCTAACACCCCAATCCTCTTGGATCCATTCCCTCAGCAGGGGCCTCTGGGTATCAGGGCCTGATAGAGTCATTAACACAGAGATCCCAGATTCGCCCTGGCATGTACACAGGAAGTACACGGGAATCAGAATAAGTTGCCGTTGTTGGCAGAGAAAAGCACAAAGAGACACCCTGAAGTCAACCACATATCCCATTTCACACCGCTGGTATTTGTGGTCCGGGGCGTAGGAGCGCTACCTTCATCGCTGTGCTGTAATTATCTCTCCTCTTTTATTAGCTCTATTGTTTTCTCACATCCTCCGATGAGAAAAGGGGATGTGGGGCGGGGGGGTGAGTTGTAAAGACACAGAGCTGAGCAGCGGGGGATCTGTTTGCTAACTCAGAGACAAATGACAAACTGAATAGCATCGCTGAGGAGCTCAATACGGTGCAGCAGGAAAATGAACTGCAACAGATTTGGTGCTAATCAGTAACTAACCTCCAAACAAGGTTGTGTGTTTTGTCCCCGTCTGTGTGGAACACCTCTCGGACAGAGACAGTGAATGGATTAGAGGGGAATAGTGTAATTACTCGTGCTGAATGGGGTCCGCACTGTGAAGAGGAAGTCGAAAAACACACTTGTCTTTGTGAGGAGCGCTCTGATCCTCCCCGGTCTCATCTTGCACTCACTGATGAGGGCAAACAAACAAGTAAACAAACAAAATGGCACCCTGCAACGCAAAGGTCCCTAATGCCGATTTTCTACTTTGTCATTTTGAAAATGAGAAAAAGGGGATTTTTGTCCAGGAAATTGAAATTGTGGGGTCATTTTTAAGTTTTGCTTCATTTTCAGGTTCAGTTTTTATTTGAAAGGCCACAAATGAGTGTGAGTGTGTGTGTGTGTGTGTGTGTTTTAGTCGGACTGGGAAGCAGGTGGGGGGGGCACAATAGGCAACCGCCATAAGACTGACCATTGAGGCGAAATCACACAAGCGAAGCCACTTATTCAGTTTTGGGGATTTCGTATCCCCCTTCCATCCCTGCATCTGAATCCCACTGTCTTTCTCTCTAGTTTTACTCACCCCTTCACCCCTCCTGTGTCCAACAACCCCCCCCCCCCCCCCCCCCCCCCCCCCCCAACCCTCCCAACCCTCCATCCTCCCATGTCCCCCCTGTTCTCCCCCACCTCCCCTCTTCCTCTCGCCCAGTTCATTGTACCAAAGGAGATTTTCTCCATTGAGGCCCAGTCTCTTAGGTAACCCCAGCGCTGCATGAAATGAGGAGAGGGAGAGAGAGAGAGAGAGAGAGAGAGAGAGAGAGAGAGACAGGGAATGAGAGAAAGAGAGGGAGAGAGAGGGCGGGGAAATTAAGAGAGGGAGAGGGCGAAGGAAATGTAAAGGCAGAGGGAGGGAGGGTCCGGACAGAAAGGGTTGAAGAAGGAGAGGGAGAAGGGACGCGGGATCAGAGGAGGCTGAGGCACGGAGAGTGAAAGATGGAGAAGTGGGACAAGTGCGGTCAGACGTCGACAGCGATGCAGCGAGAACTCGACCCACAACTGAGGGAGGAAGAATGAGAGGCGAGGATGACTGTCACACATGTAAGGATGAATCCTCTGTGGCTGAGAGGGATTTTATCACAGGCTATTTTTCTCTGATTCTTCATCCAGATTTTAAGGCCCCACACGGTCCAAAGAGACTGGACACCAGCACCTTTTGTCTTCTTTTCTTTTTTGTTTTCCTTTGAGCTGATGTTAACTGATGTAGATTTAGATATTACATCCTTTTTCCACTTTTCAACAGGAGGTGTCTTTTTGAATTGGGGTGCATTAGCCTGTGTTGCACCTAAAGAGAGGTTGTGGGGTGAGTTCAGGCCTTCAGGGATCCAGCTGTTGGTTTTAAGTCTCACTTATTTTAAATAGAAAATAGATTTTAAGTTTTTTAACAGCTATAAACATTGCTACACTTTAAGTTTGATCTTTACCAGGAAAAAGTTTCATCCTTCATCTTATTGGTATTCATGACAGAAACTTTTTCTTCCATGTTCCTTCAAAAAGAAAAGTTTAGTGACTATTTGATATTTTAGCATTCTAATATCACATTTCAAGGTTTTTTGTCTTTGCACTTTTTGAACTATGTGGTGGTTTTTCTGTCTCTGTGATTTAACTGTAAACTTTGCTCTGAACAGAGACTTTAACTGTAAGGAGAGGACTCTCTGAAACGCTGCCATCCTTTGTGGCCATGCTGCTCTGCACCTCAATGGTGGGCACACAGCACATGGGGTTCCCATGAATAGGCCAGGCCTCACCAAAGACCACATCATTTGGATACAGACGGGCTCCCACAGAAAGAGAAAAACGCCTCACGGAGCGAATCAGATAAAGAGAAAATGTTGCGTACGGCAAATCAGATTAGGGCGAGTCAGAGCTTTACGTTTCTCCACCCCCCCCTCCACCCCCCTGCCTCCACCTCAGTTAAATTTACTACCGTTGCTGCTCATGAGTGTGATAATAATGCGCCCCACTGCTGCGCTGAGTTATCATCTCAGGCTTTTGTCTCTTTTGATCCGTGTGACCGTTGGGGGGGACCCACTTCTTCTTTTGTAGGGGGTCACATCGCTGGCTCCTTTTGGACTGGGCTGCCCCTGGGTGGTGACCCCTTCGTTCATCATGGTGTCACCCACACAGAGGACAAGCATGAGTTAGAGCTTTCTCTCTTTCTCTCCTCTTCTTTCTTTCTCTTCGCCTTCCCGCTCTTTCCTCTGACCATCCTCTCCTCCTTGTCCATCCCTAAGTGCTAACCTGAGGCATGCTGGGGGTCAAATGCCGTTATGAAACCCAGCTACAGCAGGTGGAGGTAATGATATATGGATGGAAACTTCCCATTCACTCTTTAATCATTTTGAATTGAAGCTGAATTTACTTCCTCAAGTTGCCGGCCAGTGAACCATCCACCTGATCGTGTGCGTTGAGCGTGTGAACAAACCTGTGACCAAGAGAACGATGGAGGTCCGGAGCTGATTGTCCAAACGCAATTCTTGCGTCTGCCTTTGTGAAACCAGGAGTTGTGGATGGACATCACGCCCCTGACCTCTGAAAACCAGCGAGGGACAGACCTCCATGGATGGGGTTACACTCAGCGGCTTAGTGGGTGGAGGAGAGAAACACTGAAAGACAAACAGAGAGGCAGATACTGAATAGAGGAGAGTGTGTGTTTATGTAAATGTAAACCCTGTAAGAAGCTCTTGACATTTTTGGACATCAGCTCAACTTTTTTTTTTTTTTTTTCAAATAAGAACAGAACAGTTTCAACTTAGACCTGGAAGAAAAACTTTTACTTTCTTGACTGAATAGCATGATGTAAAATGAGGTATAGGCAGGTGAATAATTCATATCATCCTTGGTTTGAAAAGTAAGCGACAGCAAAGCAGACTTTAGCCAAGAGGGGAAGTGAGGAGGGAGTCAATCCTTTTATTTAGCAATTTACACAACATAAATTAGTATATGTCAAATTCTTAGATTGAAGCTTAAACACATTTCATTAAAAAAAAAAGTAATCCGAAAAAGTCAAAGATTCTGTAAACCTCATGTTTCACTTTGATATGTGAATTTTAATATGAAATCAATCTGCTGCATGTACCTCCATGCTAACTTCCAAGTTACGAGAAAATAATCCTAATTCCACTTTTACTGGACTTTTGTACTTTTTCTTTTTTTAATATGTTTCTACTCTGCTCAGGTGCAAAGCTGAGTGCAGGCCTCTGAAGATCGGGGGTGTCCCATCTTGGGAGAGGGGGTTAGAGTCTGTCTGTGGAGCAGAAAGGCCTGAATAGCTCTCACCGTGTTAAGTACAGTTGAATGTGTCCGGTTCACACTTCAGCATCGGTGTCTAGAAAGAGGGTCCTGCTAAATTTGCACTGGAAGGGGTGAGAGTGACAGAAAAGGAGAATGAATGAGAGGAGGGAGGTGCATGTGTGTGTGAATGTGTGTGTGTACTCGTCCTCTGCCTGTTTGCCCCTGTGAATTTGCCTCTGTGTGTGTTTTCCTGTGTTTGACAAAGTTCAGGGGGCCAGACTTGGAGACAGAAAAGGGAAAATGAGAGAAAGCAAAGGATTTGAATGTGGTGGAAAGAGAAAGAGAGAGAGAGGGTGAAAAAAAGGCAAAGATCTGACAGGGAGAGGGAGAGAGGGAGAGAGGGAAAGAGAGAGGATGGAGAGGTGGTGCAAATTGGTGAGATTTATAGATTGAAGCTGCAGGAAGCGACAACTGAGTCTGGGAAATATGTATAAAGAAAGAGAAGGAGTGAGGGTGAGAGAGAGCGGGAGAGAGAGGGTGGGAGGGAGATCAAGAGCGAGGCTGCATTAATATGCTAATGGTCTGAGTGAATGCACAACAGGCCCACTGACCAGGCTAATCACTGGTGGACACACACACACACACACACACACACACACACAGAGGCTAATCCCTCACACACACACACACACACACACAGGAACACATGCACATGCAGCACAGGGCGAAATATTTGGACAGTGACAGATTTAGATTTTTTTTTTTAGCAGAACAGAGATTTTGATGAGATGTGAGGAAACTGCAAATTCTATGAAAATGATTATGATTCCAAAACACCATGGCTGCCTAACTCACTTACTCACTTCCAAAATCAGACAAGAAGAAGACTTCAGACAGAAATTGACTGCATAGGATTGAATATTATAACTTACTATACAAGTTTATGTATCGTTTTCAATTATTCTCTCATTTTTAAATTGGAGGACAAATTGATTAATAGAAGAGACGATTACAAATCTTACAGTTTGACATGGAGGCAACTTCTCTCATCTTACCACATTTTAAAGAACACAAAGACAAATTAGAAAAATATCCCATGAAACTGATTTCACATTATTTCATTTGCTCCCATCTTTTGGTGTAACATGTTTCTTATTATCATGTAATGTAATGTGTGCAATCATTGATGTTCTTTGGTTTTTATATCATATTATAGGTACGATTGGTGCAGAATGCAAAATAATAAAAATAAACTTTCAAAACCAGTGTTGGTGTTTTGTTGTGTTTCTTCCTCTGAAGCTGTTTGTAAAGGTAAAAAAAATTAAACATCTGAACCCTGTGTTTTTTTATTTGACGGGAAAGTCTGCAGCTCCATTTACTGGGATAGAGTAAATAACGTAGATTAGCACTTTCTTTTTTTAATTCCTGGAGTAAAAATCAAGATTTCAAGACTGTGATTTATTTTCAATTAGTCGTTTTTTTTTAAACAAGGCAGATGCGTTAACGATGGACAGTTGTGGAGGTGGCTCAGAGAACCTGCAAGTGAACCAGGCACAGCTGAGACTAGTTGACCAATCAACTCTCCCTGGATTCAAAACGCAGCAGCTGCCAGAGAGGGACTGAGACATGAGGGGAACACACATGGTGTGAGACAAGGACAGAACCGAGCTGCAAAGCCGAGGTGCCAGCTGAAATAGCTGTTAAGTGTTTTGTGAGTTTGTGTTTGATTTAATAAAGATGCTGAAAAGCAGCTCGTTTGTCTCTTTGAGTCTCTGCCTTCCTCTCTGGCAGCTGCTGCCTTTTGAATCCAGGGAGAGTTGATTGGTCAACTACTCTCAGCTGTGCCTGGTTCACCTGGAGCTGCTCCCTGAGGCACCTCCACAACAGCTGGAGTTAAATGAGAAAACCTTCAACATGACACAACAGAAAAACACTGGAACCAGTTACCAAAATGATTTTATATATGTTCCCACAATGCAGATGCCAGACTCTACGAGACCAAATCACACAACCACAACCATATATCCCCGGTACGAGCTTCCCTTCATTGGCTGCCTGTGTATTTCAGTATTGGTTTCAGATTATTGAAATGAACTTTCAAGGCACCGAAAGGTTCGACACCAAGCTACTTGGCTGAGCTTATAAATTATTACTCATCAACCCATAGAATGAGATCTTCTGATAAGGCCGTGTTACATCCCTCAGTCAAGACTGAAGACCAAAGGTGACGGAGCCTTTATCACAGCCCCAACCCTCTGAGTGGAACAGTGTACCTGAGGAACTCAAGACTTTAAAAAATCAATTTAAATCAAAACTCAGTTTATAATAGAGTTTACTTGATTGTTTTTAAATAGTACTTGTGCTTCATTTATCCTTTTCCCCCCATTACTTTTAATGACATTGTATTATTTTATCTAGTACTACTGTACTACACCAGAGAAGCAGTATGGAGGCATATGTTTTTTTATGTTGTTTTCATTCGTTTGAAGAAGGAGTGACCATTTACTTTAATGGTTTTGGATTTTTTTGCCGCAACACAGTTTGAAACCTCAAACACTTCACCCACCCCTCCATCGTTTTCTGTGAACTATCCCTTTAAAGCTGTTTTGAAACGTGCCATATAAATGGTAAGTTATTACCATTATTATTATCATAATTATTATAATTATTATCATAAACTGTTAAATGGTGTTAGACACATATATTTCCAATGAGTGGCTTTGGGTTGTTATTGGCTCAAATGAAAATGAAGCTCTTACCTGCATCCATCAACATGTTTCTTGCAGACTGTGCACGTCCTGAATAATTGATTTTAAAATAGAAAAGAAGAGGAGCTCCAGTCTGCACCCCCCCCCCCCCCCCCCCCCCAGCTGCTGACACACTGAGCTGAACTTGTCTTGACCTCTTGACCCCTGAGCTCTGGATGTGTCTCCCTCCTCACCCTGTGACATGCGAGGGCGACACCGCGACCACACGACCCGTCCCCTGCCTCCGGGAGCTCCGGGGCTGCCGAGGGCTCCCGCACTGGCCCAGTGTGGAGCAGTGAGAGAAGCACCAAAGCCAGATCCTCCACCATCATCATGTTTTCATCCTTGCAGGGGGAGGGAGGGTTGACTACGAGGCAAAGTGGGGGGAGAGGCAGACACACACGGGGCCTAGCTGCCACATCTGTTTCATGCGAAGAAGCTGCGCCGCTAAACCGTCAGTAACCCGTGTTTCCTTCCACTCAGCGGGTAGTTACAGGGTTCAGCTGCCGTGTGACCGGTGGGAGGCAGACACCCGGGGGGAGCAGGTCGTAGTTTACCGCCTTGTGTTCGCTTCACCGGGCTCCTCTCCGGTGCAGTCGGGCTAGCTAGCTAGCAAGCTAGCAGCTGGCTAAACGTAGCGGTAGCATGTTTGCGCTAGCTTGAACCAGAGACGTAGGTTAAATTTCACAAAATGAAAGAAAGCTCGGGGTTTGAAACGCTTTGAACGTCCCGTTGAAACGCTCGCTGGCGGGTGGCGTTTCTACCGGGGCCGCGAACACGAGCTAGTTAGCTTCGCGGTGCGCACAAGCGGTTTCCAGAGCTAGCTAGCTAGCGGCTAACGTTAGCTTGCGCGAATCGTGGTTTGTTGCCATCTGTCTGGGCTCCGTCTATAACCTGGAGTGGGACGTTTGGAGTCACCCAGTTAGCTTGAGATAACAGAGCCAGTGTGTGTTTCTTATTGATGAAATAACACCGCGTGCTGCATTAGAACAAGATGATCCTGTCTCACTAACGTTACATTTAAAAAAACAAACACCCAAAAGGCTTAAAACACACAATTGTTCCCAGTGACAGGCAGCTGTGATGGACTTGCTTTATTGTATAGTGTCTTATAACATTGTGAAAACCATCTCATCACGCGGAGCTCTCTCTTGTGTTGGAATTTCAGACCCGTTTTTGGTTTCTCCCAAACGGCTCCGGCCCGGGCCTCAGTCCGCGGTCTAGAGTTTGATAGCGGGCGGATTGAGGCTGAAGCACGTCGGTGTGAGGCTGCCCTCCAGCCCGGGTGCCCCCCGGCCACCATCATGGGAGACAGCAGAGGTGAGAGAACAACTGTTCAAATGGCTGCGACACGTCTGTTAACCTGTCAGCTGGAGATTAAGGCCTGTGAACAATATGGACCATGAAGAATCACAGGTTGGATTTAATAATAGAATAATGACGCGTTTTCACCTTAGTGACAGCTGCCAGTGTTGACCTATGACCTTCCACAGCATACAGTCATTGGAACGAAGTCAGACTTGGTCAGACATTTCATTTAATTACTGATTAACTGAAGTTAATGTGTTTCAGCACTGTATTGTAGACTGTATAATAGATGTATATTGTTCACCACAATAAAATCAGGAAGGCTCGGTCATTTGTTTCTAAAAAACAAAAGTCATCTTTTAATAAACCATCTGACGATAGAATTCACCTGCAGTGGAAGGACAATGGAGGATTTATTGAATCAGGAACATTGAATAGTGGGGAAAAAATCAAATCTAATTTACCAGCATGACGTTAAAACTCTGCTGCTCTTTACTGGTCGTCTATCAAACCGTGGGATATTAAAATTAGCTTTGTATACTTAACATGGTGCCATAAAGATATTTAATTGATGTGTTTCAATCACCCACTCTGTCATGACTATGTAATCAACCCTCGCTGACCTCTACTGATTTTCCATTCCGCTCTTCTTTCTCAGATTCTCGCAGCCCGGACAGTTCATCTGTGTCCTCCCCTCCATCGGGCCAACGCTCGCCCCCACTGGTTCCCTCAGCTGCTTCCATGACTTCCCTTCCTCCCATCACCACCACCGGAGTCAACAGCCCCATCAGTAGCATCGGCTCCCCCTTCTCTGTCATCAGCTCTTCACTGGGCTCACCCTGCCTCCCCGGCACACCGTCGGTGGGCTACGGCCCCATTAGCAGCCCGCAGGTAAGAGAAGACTGGTCAGGGATCTTTTTTTAATGTAAACTTCTTTTTCAATAATTTGTTTTCATTTTCTGCCACAGGTTCCATTTAGCTTTGTTTTTTTATTTAGCTTTGTTTTAGTATGGTGTCTAGCCACAGTTGAGGATTTACAGTGTGTACGAGATGTTTCTTATTTCTAAATATTTGTTGAGCAATATGAGGAACCATCTGCAGGCTGGAAACTTTCCCTAATTTTGCTGAACCACTGTCTTATTATGTGTATTGATTTTAACATTGATGTTATAGTGGATGATTATAACATTAATTTTACACCCTTAATAAATTTCCCAGCATGCAATAGATTCAACAGTTAATAATTCACATATGTTATACACATATATGCATCGTTAAATCCCTGGATCAACTAGTAGTATCGATGACAGTGCTCTTAAAAATACCTGTTTCTACTTAATGGTGCTATACAAATAAACATACTTAAGTTCTCATTGTATTCACCATAATTTCTGCTCTTGTTGCAGATCAACTCAACAGTGTCCATGTCGGGGCTCCATGCAGTGAGCAGCTCTGATGATGTGAAACCTCCACTGGGCTTGAAGCAGCTGTCACCCCACAGCCCCGGGCCCATGCTTTCCCAGAAACGCCTTTGTTCCATCTGTGGAGACAGATCCTCTGGTGACTACACACCTTAAATAGAACTCCTCTGTTCTGTGCCTTGTCTTTGAGTTATTGCTATAAAGTGTAGATGAATAAAACATTGGTCAGAGCCACTGAACTACTTTAGATTTCAACTCTGAATGTGTCGTCCTTCCTTAATTCATTATCTGGCTCTTTTTTTTTTTTTTCCACCTTCCCACAACCTACAGGTAAGCACTATGGTGTCTACAGTTGTGAGGGCTGCAAAGGCTTCTTCAAGCGAACAGTGCGCAAAGATTTGACCTACACATGTCGGGACAGTAAGGACTGTATGGTGGATAAGAGACAGAGGAACCGCTGCCAGTACTGCCGCTACCAGAAGTGCCTGGCTATGGGCATGAAGAGAGAAGGTGAGCAAGCACGAAACTGCACACCTCGAATACTACTTGTTCTCAACCCCTTCTGCTCTGACCCCTGAGAATGAGGCAACTTCTTCTATAAAAGTATTTTAAGCTGTCCTCAAGACTCTTTTTGCTGTTGTTATACATCTGTAGTGTTGGGAAACTGGGATTCAGTACTTTAAAAAATAATTACATTACGTGGCAATCTTTGTCTACTCACAGTCTGAATTATTAAAATCATATCATATTTACCAGTTATCAGTAAATACATTCCATGATTTGGACCAATTAAAAATCAAATACTGCAGCAAAGCATATGTTAAGTGTCGTCATTAGAAATTCATCCATACGTCGTGATTTTATTAGAACCAGTGATAGTGTTAATGACTGGTCACAGCAAATTATCTAGTTTAACCTTCACATGAATCAGACAAAACCTTAAAGGTATACTATGCAGGATTGTCGGCTGATTAAAAGTTTGCTTCTCTCTCAATAGCTGCTTCTGGAGAGGCTGTATGTGTGAATGCAAATGTCTGAGCAAGAGCCTCCACTTTCTGTGGAGTTTCCCCGGCCCCCCTAGTAAAAACTCTGCAGAATGTCCGAAGGAGCTGATGTGAGAACAAAGTAGATCATTCCCAGGAGGTGAGAAGGACAGTCGCCATGATCTTCGCAGCAGAATTAATATGAAACATCCTGCCTCTGCCTGCTCGGCCAACCCTCAGGAGATTTCTGTGTTGTTGTGAACGCATCTGAGCGGAGAATCTGTACATATGTGACAGGCAACCTCCGGAGAAAGTCGGGACCCAATTCTCCGGACATCCTCTGGAGGTCATGTCCGAAAACCGCTTATGAGAGAGCAGCGGTGGTCAAGTGAGCTAAAGAGTGAATGAAGAGAGGGAGCGCTGTTAGCAAGAACAAAGCAGTGAATCAGAGAAACAAATTATTATTTTGTGATTATTTCAATGCCACAAAACTTCACATAAAACTGTGTGGGCGTGTTTGTGTGGGTATGTGTGTGTGCAGCAGTTCAGCCTTACCCTCATACATCCATGACACAGACAGAGAGCAGATAAAAGAAAAGGAGCGATGTTATCTTGCCGCTACAATCATCTCACTTTGGCTTCACTTTTTCCAAGCCGTCATGTCGACCATCTTTATTTAAAGTCTATGCTCTCTCACCTCCTTTTATTAGAGGAGCAGACTCGATCCAGATAAGAATTCAGTTTTTGGTGTCAGAACCTGATCTGAGCCCAATGTTCCCCCCGATTACAGACATGTGCATCTTAAAAAAAACAAGTAAAAAGCCCAGCAGGTGTGACTGAACCCAAATATTTCAAAATGTCTGTCCAAACCCGGCCTCACTACTTGATTGGTGATAAATGCACCACCAAACACGTCCACTGGGTCGTAAGTGATGATGGATAAGGTTTTTAATGAGTCTGTACACTGTTCTTAAAGAAAACCCTGCATAGTTTACCTTTAAAGAACTACAGCCGATCTGTATATGCTGCAGACCCATTTTTAAACCAGCCAGTCTGAGAATATCTGCTGCTGAATCACTTAGAGTCGGGCAGTTTCAGTACAAGATAACTTTACTCTGCTTTCTCAGATTAGATTCGGACTGAATTTCTATGATTTGTGGTCACTGTTGTTAATCTAATGATCACTGTGGCCATTGAGTTAATGCAGATGGAACAAACATTCAAAGCAGCTACTTCGTGTTGCAGGTACTTTTACCTCAAGATGTAAATCCTGAGCGTAGCAACACCACACCTTCAGCCTTAGATGAGATCTTTAAAACTCATTCAAAGATATGGGTATCAGTAATATTTGCACAAAAGACAATAGGAAGATCGAGTACACATTGGTAGAGGGGGAGATGGGGGTGGGTAAGCCTTGTACACACTAACCCCCTTTCCCCCTCTCTTCCTCTTTTTGTTTCCTCTCGTTCTCTCTCCCCCCTCCCTCCTTCTGTAGTGGCCAAGATGAACGACAGATGTAAGGAGAAGAGGGAAGGAGGGGTGTATGTCTGTGCCTGTATGAATGAGAAAGAAGCAGAGTTAATACATTGCATATCGGCCAGAAGGATTTAGTCTAAAGTATTGTACCTAGTTTCAGAGTTCAGACATGGACCAGTTCCAGCCTTGAAATGTTTCCTTTTGGTTTTTAAAGTTAACTGAGTATGAACAATCCTTGTACTCTTTATCCTACTTTATTTTGACGTTACTTGTTGTTTATTCTCACCTGCGAGCTGCACATCCAGTCACAGTTACAACAGTGAGCCACAGAGACGCCACTCGTCTTTTAGGAGCATTAAAGCCGGGTTTGGTAATCCTGGAAAAGCTATAGCCCAGGCAACACGATTACATCCCTCCCCTCTCATTGACCCTCTCAACAAAGCTACGCACCCAAAACTCATGAACGCACACTGACTGATATTTGCTAGAAGACGACTTTTCCTACTTCACATGTTTGTGTCTCCGAACGGCTTATTTATTGATGACAAATGAGTAATGCTTTAGATCAGTTAAAAAAAAAAAAATGGAAAAAAAAAGAAATGGAAACAGAATTTGGTGGATTTGTTTCAGCGGCAGTTCTTCTGGTTCAGGAAGTTGGGTATTATGGGTAATATCCACTGTTCAGTTGTGTTTCAGTTCAGTGAGTGGGACTATGCAGTCAGAAGCTCCACTCAACACATTAGATAGACCACATTAAAACCACGTCGTCGCTTGGACACTGAGCTCAACAGAAATAAATAACAGTGGGAAGTTCTTCACTGACCAAGCCAGTCACATGGCCTCATTCTACTGAAGTCTGTGGGTGGTACATTTTCAAGACTCGCAGGACCTTTTACTACCAATGTTTTTTTGAACGACAATAAAATGAGAAACGCAGTTAATTTGTGTAAATGACTAAAAGAAACCTTCGCACATGCCAACTTTCAGAAAACCACTGTTACGTGTCATTGTAATTCCCACCTCAATAATTAGTTATTACAACAATAATATGTTTGTTCTGTTTGTCTTCTATGGGCCACTGGTAGTGGGCCTTAAAAAAGTATGAAAGACCGTATGAGAGGCTTTGAATTTATTATGAATTGTACATCTGTGTCTCTGCTTTCCCACTGTTTTGCACATTTTGTCTCACTATTTTGGTCTGACTTTAATTTTTCTCCATTCTTTTTGCCTGTTTTTGCAAACCACCTCCTTCACCAATGTTTTCCCTCATTTCTCCTCTTCATCGGCCACACATCCAATTCTACGTATCTCTCTTTATCCATTCGGTTGGAACGTCCTTTCTTCTCATCCTTCTTCTACTACCTTGGATTCACTTTCTTTTCTGTTCTCTACTGTTGCGTGTCTGGCCCAAATCCCTTTCTTCCCTATCCATGTGCATTCTCTTACACTTCAACCACTCCTGCACCTTAATTTGTCCATCTTGACCTTCATCCATCCTTCCTTCCCCTTCACATTTTCTCCTGTCTGCTCTGTTACTATTTCTCCCTTTCTCCCCTTGTCTTTTATTATTTTCGTCTGTGTTTCCTCTCTGCCCATCGCACAGCTGTCCAAGAGGAACGGCAGAGGAACAAGGAACGAGAGGGCGAGGTGGAGTCGACTAGTGCAGTGAATGAGGAGATGCCTGTGGAGAAGATTTTGGAGGCGGAGATGGCTGTGGAGCAGAAGACAGAGCTTCATGCCGATGGAAGTTCAGGTGGAAGCTCTGTGAGTAGTCTGGATGGTTGAAATTAAACACAACCCATATGCACTGATGTGAAACACTGTAACATTTTAAATTCCATTTAATATAGTTATTTGATAAGATAATCACAAATAATTCTCTAAATCTGCTTTGTTCAGCCCAACGATCCTGTCACAAACATCTGTCAGGCAGCAGACAAGCAGCTTTTCACCCTGGTGGAGTGGGCCAAGAGGATCCCTCACTTCTCTGAGCTGCAGCTGGACGACCAGGTCATCCTGCTACGTGCAGGTAACCTTGAAGAGCTTTGACCTGCTGGGTGGTTTTTGAATCTGTCAAGCTCAGCAGAGGGATGCAGGGCTGCAAAGCCAAGTTTCATCCACAGTCAAAAGCAGCTGCCCCAGCTTTTTGAATCAGTATGTGTGAATTGTCCATAGTGGTTCATAGAATCTAAATTATGACTTCAATGAGAGATCTTTCATTTTCACAATAACGACAAGCAACATTCAGTAATATCAGGTTTTAATAAATATAAAAATACAATTGTAAAATATTTGGGCATTGATTTATTAGAAGTACTGAGACGTCAACTCTTCAACAGGCTGGAATGAACTCTTGATCGCATCGTTCTCCCATCGCTCCATCTCAGTGAAGGACGGAATTTTACTGGCCACCGGCCTTCATGTCCACAGGAACAGTGCTCACAGTGCTGGTGTCGGAGCAATCTTTGACAGGTAATACACAGATGCACACATGTACAAACAGTATAACCCATACAACACTAGTGATTTTCACTCAGGAGTTTGGGTGGAAGACCTAGTTGGAGCGGACATGCCACCATGAAAACATTCTGTTCCCTAGAGAGTTCTAGCATTATGTGATTAAAGGCCTTTCTACTCTACTTTGACATCTACTTCTACACAGTATTGTGACCATGTACTCTTAGCCTAAAATAAACTGACCCTGAAAGGCCACAACCTCTGGTTTACCTCTTTAAATCACCTGGTTATTCCACATCAGTCCTGAGAGGTAAATGAGTAAAAACAACAATACTTTTCTTCATTTATCCACATGAATTTGTCTGTGATGTTTTCACACTCACGGTTTCTATGAGCTACACACATGTCATTCAGATCTAGTTGATAAGTGACTTGGATAAGAACTTGGATATTGTGTCTTAGTCTTTGGTTGGCTTGAGCTGCTGTGTTCTACATTGGCTGTGATTGGCTGAGAGACTCTGCTGCTTTAGTGCTGCCTCTAGGGTGACAGCGCATGCCAGGGAGGCTGGTGACTAATGCTTGCCCCGTAGACATGCATGCGCGCGCACACACTCAGTGGCATAGCACCTACTGCAGCATTTGATAATGTGATCGTGGCTGGCTAATGTACAATACTAACACGTCAATTAAAATAGGAAGGTTCAGCGAAATACTCTAATATGTCTTCATATAATAATCTACATCCCATTATTGTACAGGACACTGCAGAGGCCATGGGTTTATTATTTTGTGTTTGCATCATAGAACTAGAAGGGCACTCAACATTGTTAAATACTTTGACTGGCCCAGACGCAGCGAAAGTAATATTATAGAACTTGTGCCTTATATATTCTCTCTAGGATTAGTTTCCACTGTCGGTCATAGACTCTCAGACACTTCCAACTTCAACCATGGCCTCTCCAGTCTTCTGCATAAATGCATCGACTATCAATTTCTGGTTCATGTCATAATGGGATGTTATCAATGCGTTTCAATGCACATTCAGTGCTTGTAATAATGATAATGATAATAATGTTGTTCATTACATCATCACCTGCTTTAATGAAACAAAAAATTGCAGCAAATCTCAATCACCTTAAATTACATCACAACGTGTCAATTCACTGTTAATTACACAGTAATTACATTGTTATAAAGGGTTTATATTTCAGGCAGATTTAAAAGAAGCTAACTGGGCTCATGGCGAACGGCTCAAGGATTTTCCTCTGATTCGTATTCTTTTTTCTTTTTTTTTCTAGCACTGCTCTCTGTTAGCGGCAGGCTTCTGTTTCAGCTTGGCATCAGCATCTGTTTGAAGCTACTCAATCTTATTTGTTCAAGGAGGGCGTAAATAATGAAATATCAGAATTTCTTCATAGCACATTACTTTATTTGAAGTTATGACGGCAGGGGGGCTAAAAGTGCAAAATAACGGACAGCAGAGCCACACAACAGAATGTGATAATTCACGATTACAAGTTGACAAAAAAAAAAAAAACAACACAAAGCTGTTTCACATTTCAACATTGTACAAAGTGGAAAAGCTTGGTGTCCACTATTTGTCATTCTAAGCAGGAGAGGTTCTTGTTCACCGTTCAGACCTGGTATTAACATCCGTCCTGAGAGATCCGATCACAAGTGGTTTGCGTAAAGTTTGTCTGTTCACACCTGGCATTATAACGTGTCACCTGTGATCATATCTCACTTCCTGTTTTATATGCAAGTAATCACGATACCTCATTTGTGTTCGTGAAGACCAAATGATGTTGTGTTTACCCAGTTTGAGTGTGCAAGTGTGTCAGATGAAACTGTGTTGGTGTGTGTTGGCACAAGCGCGCAAACGAGAGGAAGAGGAGTCAGGAAGAAAGATTTTAACAAATTTTAAAAAGTGCCCATCATCATTATGTGGTTGTCAGTGTTAATATTGTAGCGGTGGTCCGAAACAATATCAAGCGTAAAAATATGTTTGGTTCATAGTGAAACTGTAGTGTGTCAAAGACCTCGGCTGAGTAGGCCGTCCTTCAAATGTATGAATGTAAAGAATGTATTTGATTCACGTTCAGAGTCGGACCTGAACTTAGAGCTCACCACATGTGATCCGATCACTCAGGACAAATGTTAATACCATGTCTTAACAGGGTCTATATGCTGTTTGGTTGAGTGATTTGTGGACTTCTATTTTCTTTAATCTTGTATTTTGCACTTTGAGGCTCGGTAATTTTCACACAGTAGCCACAACACTTTCTTTAAGCTTAACTATTTAAGAGTAGCTGTTTAAAATCCAGGGTTTTCAGGTTTTCACTTATTACTTTCGTTCTTACTAATTGTTTTCTGCTGTTGCGCATTTGGCTCATAAGGTTTATTATAACCTCCTTTCTGCTTATTTCAATACATGTGAATTAAAGTGGTGCCTTTTTCTAAGACTATATTTAATGATTTTGTAAAACGAATCAATGCTCATCGGAGATCAGTGTTTGGTTGAAGAGCGAAGTTTGAGCCCAGACGTGTTTACTGTGTTCCAACAGTTTTAAATATATCAGAACGTAGCAGTTTTTCTCAGTGCTCAGAAAATATACAGAAAGCTTTCACAACAATGTAACTGTGTAATGACATTGTAATAACACATTGTGATTGAATACACAGGGCGCACAATGCTGAGGTTGGGGCCATATTTGACAGGTAATTACGCCACTACACAAACACTTTTCTTAAAGCCCTCCTCTTGAGTCAACATTGAGACAAACACAGAACCAAAGCACAATGGTTGATGCTTCTAGGCATTTCTGCAGCTTTGCACAAGCCAGCCGGGTTTTTACTAAAAGTTGTTATTGCCCTCAGAACTGTTTGACAGAATAACTCAGTGACCTGTAGGTATATGAGTGAGATGATGGTGATGTACTGCAACACAATATTTGGTTTGTGACATTGATTGCGAGAAACTTCGCCCAATCGTCTGCAGTAATTTCTTCATCTTCGGCCCATTTACGAAGCCTTGCCAGACCACAATGAGAAAATCAAAATGTGAGAGCTAGCTTTGTGAAGCTAAGCTAGCTCAACCAGGACATTAATGGTGGGATGTAGTTGTACGACGAGTATTGTATTGCTCCAGTTTGGGATACTAATTCAGGTTTGTTAGTCTTTAGATCCTTTTGGAGGTGTTGAATAAAATATTTCTGCCGCGTGTCTATAAAAACCTTTGTAATCTACTGTGTTGTTGGCTTAGGCGGGTTGAGTTCAAATCCATCTCATTAAAAGCAAATGTCGGTGTCTGCACTGTGGATGATGGAGCAGTAAATAAACTGCCCCTAATGTATATTATTGCACTGCATATCTGAAGAGGCGTGATTAATTCATTCTTAAAATACGTATTGACATGTTGGTAAGTCGGTGAGAAAAGTAGTTTTTTTCTAAGTTTTGGTTTCTACTGATTGTCTCCATTTTTCTGGATAACAAGAAAGACTGGTTAACAACTGTCTACATCATTGTAGAGGGTATACTCCCCCAAATGTGTCCTCAATGCATCCTTAGATCACTCAAACCACATTTGAAGGTGGCCTGGGACTTATGTGGGCACGTTCTTTTCACTGTGTGAACACAAATGTGTCCCGAGCTACGTATGAAGGGCCGTCCACTCAGCTGACGTCATCTGACATCATCTGCCCTGCTGCAGTTTCACAATCAATCGCTTTTTACGCTTCTTTGTGCCCATTCGTTGATCTGTTTTTGGACACCACAACAATATCAACACTGACCACCACATAACGATGTCTGCATATTTCCCAATGGGAAAATCTTATTCCATTTTAGAGCTGGGTGATGATGTCAACATTTTTATTTATTTTTTGCCTGAAGTATCTTGGAACACTCCGAAAACGAGACGTCGGTTAATTAAAGTACTTTTATGCACGAAACCCAAAACGAAGGAAAATAATATTCTGTGTCTCACATTTCCTTTCCAATCCAATAACCAGCTCTTAATATGGTAACTTAATGATTTTCCATGTTCGCCTGGTAGAAATTGTGTGTATTGATTTTCAATGGTGACGTGTACACACTAAGAGCGTCAGCTACCGATCCAACACACAGACACACACAGACACACACAGACACACTAATAACAAACACATCTGTAAAGTCAGACTTGGTAAAAACAACATAATTTGGTCTTTGAAACTTTGAATTAAAAAAAGCATTAAATGATATCAAAAAGTCAATGGATGTTTATTCTTTTCTGCGAGTGAGACTGTATGGATAATATACGAGTGTGTTAGGTCAAGGAGAATTTTCCCCTGATCCCTGACTGTCATTTTGTTTTATATCCTTTCGAACATTGGTTGAGGGCAAGATAGTGGAATGAAGTGGATGCAATAATGAAAGATAGACCATGTGGTAGAAAGACTCAGGTTTCTACTCTCCACTTCCTCTTCCACTTATAAACACAACAAACACAAGCAACCAGTAAATTATTTAGCAAAAACATGAATCAGCCACAGCTTGAAGAAAACCATCCATTTGGTGGAGGCAGTTTTCCACCATGTGTTTTAACCAGCGTTGTGTTTCCTGCTGAACCAGAAGTTCAGTAATTCCCCTGTGGTTTGGAAATCAAGTTATAACTTTGAGCTGTGACCATAAATAAGGTGACTGTTCTTACTCTCCTCCCCCATCCCTCCTCATCCTTTTTATCACTTTCCTGCTCTTGTTCTTTTGCTTCCTTTTATACCTGGCCATCTTCCTCTTGTCTCCAACTGGCGTCCCCCCTTCATATCTCTCCTCTCCTCTCCGCAGGGTTTTGACAGAGCTTGTAAGTAAGATGAGAGACATGCAAATGGACAAGTCGGAGCTGGGCTGCCTTCGAGCCATCATCCTCTTCAACCCAGGTACATTAACGAGTGGAATATTGAAAATCTCATTACGGACAACAAAGTAAGATGGACAAAAAAGAAACATCTGAAAACTGAATGAGACATGGGGAACATGTAAAATATATTTCACATGTTTGAGTATAAAGTTAATGTTTCTCTTTTTCCACCTGCCAAGATGCCAAGGGCTTGTCCAATCCCAGTGAGGTGGAGCTCCTGAGAGAGAGGGTGTACGCATCCCTCGAGTCTTACTGCAAACAGAAGTATCCCGATCAGCAGGGCAGGTAGGCTGTCACTCATCAGACATGTTAACAAGTACAAGATGAGGTGGTTGGTTGAGACAGGGGGCGCTGCTGCTCAATCACAGGTACATTATATTCAACTCCGCAGCTTCAACATGCCACTGCAGCACAAAGCACCTCAGGGAAATATGTTGGACTTCCTTCATGTCTTTATATTCTGACACGTCTTCCTGCTTCACACATCTTCTAAATTAAACAAAATAAAATTATCATTTATATCTGTTGACAGATCAATGGCCATTTCTCACTCTATTCTCCTCCTCATCGCCTTCATTCAGGTTTGCAAAGCTCCTCCTCCGTCTCCCAGCACTGCGCTCCATCGGTCTTAAGTGCCTGGAGCACCTGTTCTTCTTTAAACTGATTGGTGACACGCCCATCGACACCTTCCTGATGGAGATGCTTGAGGCGCCTCACCAGCTCACCTAGAGGAGCCAGGTTGGGTTCGGTCAGGATCCAGTGCACACCAGGATTCCCGTCACGTCGCACCGTGTCGGGTCATTGGCTCCTCTCGTTGAGCCTCACTTAATTGCAGCACCTGCTGGTTTAAATGTACCAGTTCTCACACTTATACACACGTATTCTCCATCATCGGCTGATTATCTTCACTCATCACATGCAGGTCTTTACTTGCATGCTTGAACTGACATAAAATATAACAGCTAATAAACAGATAATGTGGCTCTGAATGAAGATAATGCCAAAACAAAAACACACATACACACACACACACACTTTCACCATCTTTTCCGTTACTGTTTTCCACCACAGGGGTTACCATTCAATTAATTATGCCCTTTTATCACACAGCTACAGTAAATGTCTTAATTTTAATTTAGCCTTCAGTTATCACATCTTCATCTCACAGTTGGTTTTTGCTTCTGCGTAACTGGTGTAGCCTACTTCCCCTGTTTTTACTTGGGTTACCTAGTTACACTGCTAGCTGCACCTCTGTATGTTATATCCATCACTAGCCAGTTAGTTATTCATGTTTGGTTTTTAGCTTGAAATCAGGTGCATAATTTCAATCAACTGTCCGCCATCGAACAGATTTACTTCTTATCGGTCAGGAGGTGTCCTGTAATGCACAGGAAGACACACCCTCTCAGTGAGTTAATTCAATCTCATAAACATTTGAAATATTTTATGCTTTTTTTTTTTGAATATTCATGCTGAAACTTATTTGAGTTTCTATTTTGAAGTACTGTACTCATGAAATGAGAGCTTTTTCCAAGGCAATGAAATCCAGGAAAAGGGGGTGGGGAGCACTTAGTTGAGCAGACAAACTTAGTCCCTCCCACCCTGATGCGCACAGCGGGCTTTGTAAGACAAGAAGAATGACTTGAATTATTATTTTTTTAGTTTTGATTTAATCCTTTTCTCTACTTTGGCAGTTTGGCATTTTAAACAGCTTGAGGCTCACAGGAAGTTCAGCTTCATGCAAGACAGAATGAGAGTATTTGTTTCTCTATTATCTCCTGCCCCCCCCGCCCCCCAGAGTCCTCCCTTTGCTGGTGGTCATTGATGCACTTTTGTGAGTTGTAACTGTGTAAATGTTCCTGTTTCCATCTTTTCTCAGACACCTAAGACGACCTTAAAGGTACTATGTGTAGGGTTTTCTCATTATTGCATCATTTTCAAATCAGACTTGATGATTTCGATAACTTCTGAATTGCCCGCCTCCTGCAGCCGGTTGAACTTTTCAGACTCGATAGGTTGCTCCATCATCTGTCCAATGGCCATGGAAGAGAGAAATGATATTCTCTACTCTGCCTGTAATCAGACGGCCTGTATCTCAGTCCTGAGGCCTATTGAGTAAATTAAAAACACGTGTGGTGTTTGATGCGTCTACCCAGCAGTTAAAGTGTCCTTGTGCAAGATACTCGAGCAGTTTTACAGGTGTTGCTTTACATTTAAGATGCTGTGCTCTTTCCTCTCTGTAAAATGAGGTGGAAAAGCTGAATTTGTGTGCAACACAAAAAAACAGCAGTTGAAACTGAAATTATCCGACAATGGAAGTAGTGTTTAATGTTTAATTTCACCTGGTAGCAAATCAGTATTTAATATGCGATGCAGTACTCCTGCAGCCCCGAAAGCCAATGTTGGAATGAACCTTTTTATATGTGTTGTGTTACTGTAATGCAATAATGAAATTAATTAACGCTATGTAAAGGAAATCCTACACGTACTACCTGCAGCTTTGGAAACTTTATTCAGTGTGTATTGGCTCAGTGCTTGCGACTTTTGTACAGTAGATGTAAATAATAAAAAAACAACACCGCAGGAGTCACGCAGAAACAAAGACCTGCTCACACTCGTGAAGGTCCAATATCTGACTCCAACGGACAGATTTAAAATCTTTTTTTTCTGCTGTCGTACCCACGTCCGGTGTGATGACATCACCACGTAATTGTTTTTGAGCCCAGGGCCGAACCACACCTTGCTGCTGCTTTTGCTCCGACTTCTGCCGATGTTGGCCGTTGCCCTCGTCAACAGATTGGCTGGATTTCAATGACAATGGCACTTGACATTTATTGTGATTGAAATTTTTGGGGCAATCGACTCTGAACATTGCAGCGAGAGGTCAAATGCAGCTAACGCTTGATCAGGAGATACAAAGCAAACTATGAATCAACCCATCTAAGTGCTCCGAGATGAGCAACACGTTAAGATTCATTACCAGTTTTTGTTAGTGAAGTATTTAAAAAGAGTGTTGACATTCTGAGGTATATCTAGCCTTCTTATTTGTCACCACATTGAATAGAAATTAGACACTTTTGCAGTATCATTCTACAGGGAAGAGGTACAGCTGTCCTCTACCAGGTGCTAAATAACTAATATGGTCTTTTAGTTTTAAGACTTGCACATTTTCATCAATGCAAAACAGTATGCAAGTACACAGACAAATCAGACAGCCACTGTCCACTCATTTAAATGGTCTGCTTAAGATTTAGTTTTCCCTCTTTGATTGGTTGTTTTTTTTGTAATTGTTTGACCCTGAACTTTATTTCAGACTCCCAGCTATGGAAAATGAACACCAGCTACGTGCTTGTACATTTTTGACTGTGGCGGACGAGTGTTTGTCCTCTACCAGACACAGCCAAAGCCTTTTGTATTTGAGAGAGCAGTTCGGCTGGTGGAGGCAATGAAAGTGGCTGTTGAATTTTTGGGCTCCATCAGCTACTTTGACCAGAACGAGCAATGAGCTTCCTGCCCTGCAGATAGTCCAAAAAACGTCTTCTCAGAGAGGATATTCGGTCTCGCCCATGTGATGTGGACTTGGAGGCTGGCAGTTAGACGACCTGTGAGACAGGTGATTTTGTTTGACGCGTCAGTACGTTGGTCTAACCCTAAGAGTTTGGTGTTGTTTTTAGTTTTTCTCCACCCAATCAGTTCATGCAGCCAACTCAACAAAGTAGTCTCCAGATGTCCACTCATTTCCTACATGCAGAGTACAGTCAGCCTGGTTTGTCAGAGCTGCCACTGCATTTAATGTTTGTTGGCAAAGAAAAGCAAGCTAATGATCTGCCAGGCATCTTTTACTGTCACAGATGTGGCATCAGCGCTTTATAGCTTGAGCTGGTTCAGATCATACACCTTATATAAAGATGGACGACACATCTCCACCTCCTCCCACTATCCAGAAATAGAAATGAAGCCAAAACATCCTGGATACGAACGCTGTCGTCTTGTGGCGGTGGCGTCATTCGGAGTCAGAGCAGCAATCGGTGGTTGAAGCTGCTGAATCGAAGTGACACAGTGACAGTTTCAGCTGTCGATTATGAATGATCCTCCCGTTTCTATATCCTCAAGTAACTAATTAAAATTGAACTTATTTGTGTATGTAACCTTGCAGCGTTGTTTTTTTTTTTTTTTTAATCTAGAGTCCCACACTCGCAAAGACTGTAAATAAAGATGGGCGACACGTCTCCACTGTTTAGAAATGAAGCCAAAATATCCCTCATACGAACGCTGCCATCTTGGAGCTGGAGTCTGCGCAGTAGCGACCGGGGGATTGAGCCACTCTGTTGAGGTCACGCCAAAACACATGCTTGACCGGTCTCAGCTGTTTTGTGATTAAAAACCAAACTGATCAGAAACATGAACAGTTGAACATCAGTGTGATGAGAACGATATCAGATGAAACTTTTTATTTTGGTTCATGTCCCATCTGCAATCAAGACACTTCGGCTTCACTTCTTTGAAGCCATCCTGTCGTTAATCTTTATTTGGAGTCTCTTGTTCAGCCGAACTTTAACTGTCAGAGACTTCAGTGAAATGGATTTTGCGGCTTCCAGACTTTGTGATCTGGATTCGAGCTCATCTACGCTTTGAGAAATTTGCTGTGGGATGAAGTGGTCGTCTGTCAGAGAGGAGGCCGACTTTAAATAATCTCGTCTTTAGTTTGGTTGACGTCTCAGTGACTTCCTCTGCAGGGCTTTTCTCTTGGAGTTTCCTCTGTTGAATGTTGAAGCCTGCTGCTACTGCGTCATGTTTATTCCTGGGGGATGGGAATGATTACGCTTCCCAGTCGAGTGCTGGAGCATCCGCTAGTTGACATTAAAAGACTAGTCGCTACACATCTGACTGAGCAAATGCCATCTTTGTTGATAATCCATCAAAAAGTAAAAATATGCAACTTGTATATTTGTATTGTGGTAACTTGGTTAATCAGTGGTCATGTGCATTGTGTTTCTGGCATTCGTGAATTCAGCTTCGTCTCTGCTACATGAGCTCACATTGATTGGCGGTGAAATTATTGAGAATTCTCAGCCCTCCCTGATAAAACAATGCATTTGAGTTTTGCTACGTCTTTTCTATATTTCTCTATATTTTGCTATGAGCTTAGGTCATTTGGAGAATGGTAAACATACGGTAAAAAGATGAAGCTAGGAGCTGGTGGTTGGGAACTTTTTTAGCATTTGTACGGGGTATGTGTGGCCACATGTGTACGCTTTTATGCACACGTGTATGGAGTCTTTCTGCAGCTACGCCTTTTTTGACTGGCAGATACTGTAGCTTTGGCTGTGATGTGCTGGCGGCTGGTGAAACTGATTCGTTGAGCAAATATGATGAAAGGATGCACAGAGGAGAAGGAGCCAGGCTGAAGGGGTGAGTAACTGTTGACCTGATGCTTTACCAACACAACCCAGCCTCCTCCTTTCCTTCGCTTTGTCCACTGCTTTACTTTAAACGCTTTTAAACGAGTATAACCGGCTTTGCATTGGAATGGACTTGTAAAATTAAACTATGATTCTTGGACTGTTTGACGAGGATGTGAAGCTTTTAAGTGGAATAAGCGTGGGAGAGCTGTAAGGAAGGGATTCAGTGCCGTGTGTCCCTCTTTGCTTTACTTTACTTGATGGCAGAGCAGCGACGATCTGCGGTCGCCGTGGGACACCGCCGGATCGCACCGCGCCGCCCACAAAATGTTTGTCGTTGCAACCGTGTGCACTCAAGGCAGACGCATGCTGTGACCTTTTGACTGTGTAGCAGTATTGTTGTCGCCATCTTTGTTACATTTTGAAATTACTCACTTTTTTGAAAATAAAGACATGAATTAAATATGCTTTTCTTGAAAAGGATTGCAGGCTGTGACTGAAGAATCGATCGCCGTGTATAGATTAGATATCAGGGTGGCGTCTTCACCTATTGACACAGGCCCCCTGGAGCCGAGGCAGATTCCCATTATGGTCAATGAGGTGCAGTGTGTGCTATGCAGCCTTGAAACCACCACCGTCACTGGTTTGTTTATCACTGCCAAGCTGTTTGCAGATGTGGCTGTTTCAGATGCAGGCCACTCAGTCCCCACTGCTTGTTTTGTCATGTATGTTGTGATTATTGTGCCGCGCGCTCAACAGTGCGCTACCCTTGGCCTGTGTAGTGCATACTAAAAAGGGGCCCTAATAAGAAAGGAATGACAGCTCGTGTGGAGAGGGGAGGTCTGGTCACAGGAGGGAGAAGGAGACCAGTGTTTGGCCCTCTCTGGGTGCTCAAGCTGTGCATTGGTGCTTTTTGCAGGGCCCCCCCCCCCAGCCTGAAAACGTCTATTTACCAAGACACAGGGACTTAGTTTTATGAGTGAAAAGCAAATAAGGAATGATTTCAGAGGGCCTCATCCCAAACTTGCTCTTCTTCGGTTGGATTTTCTGCAACAGCAACTTGACGTGTGTTTTCTGTGGCTGTAGCCGTAAAAAAAACAAAACCCAGATTTCAGATTGTGAGGAAGAAGTTGTGGCCCAGCGGAATCCACAGGTGTGGTGACACGGGATGAATCTGATGGGAGGGATGAAGTGAATACGACTGAAGGAGGAGGTGAAGGGCAGTTGAGAGAGAGGCGGAGGGAAGGAAAGAAGGGCAGGGACTCAGAGAAATCATTTGTCGACTGAAGTAAAATGGGAAAAAAATAAAATTTCCAGTAGATCTAGAATCTTCCTTAATTGTTTACTCTTCATCTTTAAAATGCACACAGTGTTTCTTTGTCTTGTTTCCTGTCTCCCTCTTTTTCAACTGCGCTATTCATCTTTTGTTTATTACAAAGTATTAAACAAATAAGAGAACTGTAAAATCAGAATGGAATCTGTCACTCTCTTTCTCTAGTGTCTGTCCTTTGTCCTGTTTGTATCCTACTCCATCATACATGTGGAGCTGATTGACTATTGTGTGCTTTGGGGATTGAAAGAGGAAAAAAAAAATAATCTGAATAATTTTTTCAGTCATTAATTCTGAATCTTGTTTCTGTTTGTTGTATCATGTCTGAGTAAAGGTTTTAATACTGTATGTCAAGTGTGTTTCTTTTCTTATTTCAGAAAAAGACTTTTTGCATTTTAAACCTGAAACAAACCAACTGTAGTTTAATGTTTGAAACACAACGCAGATTAAAAAATGACCGTTTCCTTCAGGCTCCACATAAAACACCCACTCTCTCTTTCCATGAAGTGGAACGACCCAGCCGGACTCGGACCGTGTCCTGGAGAGACGATGGTACGCTCCTCAGTCCAGCAGGACCCCAGGGCCCCGGCGACTGCTGGCACCGCACTCCCACCTTCCGACCTCCAGAGGGAGCACTGACCTCTTGTCCTCATCCAACTTTCTCCAGCTGTGCACTGCTGGAGCCCCACCCCCCCCCCCCACCCTGTCATCTTCGTCAGATTTAAGGTGGTGGGGTTGAAGTTACTCTGTATTTCCTCCACGCCTACTTTTCATGCCTCGGCCAATAAGGACGCAGCAGCAGTACCTCGATCAGAACATTTGCACTGGTGGCTGTACTCCCTCTTCCACATATTTAAATGTTGACACGGATAGAAATATGTGTGTGTTTGTCTCTCACACGCTTTCAATACCTCTGTCTCTCGTCCCAGCTCCGTCAGTCTGTCTCCTCCCTCGACTGTCCCCGTCCAGAACATGGTCCGGTGTCACTCCTCTTCCTCCAGAGGCCGTAGAGCCCCAACTCTCTGCTCGGGGCCTGAAATGATGCAGAAAATGGAGGTTCCTCCAAAAAGAAGTTGCTTCAGTCCCTGTTTTTCAGTTGTGTTTGGTCAGTTATCATGTTCCTGCAACTCAGAGTATTTAAAGGCCTTAAGCAATTTTACAGGATGTTACTTTCACACACATATTTTTTTATTGGCACTATTGATAAAATCACCCCCGAAACTATGGTTTCTCCATTGAAAATACTTCTGAGTAGTTTCCTTAGATCCAGTTCTGGTGCCACCATGTGGAAGACTCGACTCAGCAGTAGTTAAAGTATTTTTCCCTCATTTTTGGTCGGCCTTGTTACAAAATCCTCCAGCATCTTTTATTTTTGTGTTTTATTGAGTTTAGGATTCATTCACACTCTCTCCACCGAACCCAGCACAGGCGTTGTGGTGAAAGTTTCCCTGACTGAGGACGAGTCAACGGAGACAAATGAGTCGGAGGCTGAGCATCACCTCTCCGGACGTCTGAGCCAAGTGTGCCACTGTGGGATCTGCTTCTGTAGTACCGGCAGCTGCCAGCAGAGAGCGGGCACAAAGAGCTGTCTGTTCAGGAGCTTGTCAGCAGCAGCATCATATTTAGAGAAGTAAGTTTCACATGTTGAATCAGGAAAATGTGATGAAGTTAAACGAGGACGAGCTGAGAAACAAGTTAGATTTCCACCAGCACAGCACACGCTGACTTCTTGTCCTTCCTTTAGCATCTTTGCCAGTTTGTCCTTTTCTCCTCTTTCTTTTCCTGCCTTCACTTGTTCCTCTTCACCATCGTCTCTCTCTGTGCTTACACCCACATTCACCTTTCCTTTACTCTCTCTCTCATTCTGACTCCATGCTTTCCATTTCTTTTCAGTGGCCTTTTCGTTCCTGCCCTCCTCTATCCCCAGTCTCCTTCTGGCTCCAATTTATCACCCCCCTCCCACCCTCCTGGTTCTCACCCCTTCCCCTCCCCTCCAGCGCTGCAGAAAGACACCTTTATACCAGGGGTCAAATTCCTCCTAATTTCTGCCTCGAGAAAAATGTCGATTTTCGCCAGGTGAATGTTGTCGCTGTGCACTGAATAATCAAGCCGTGTTTGAAGTCACTTGCCAGCAGCGATTTGGCAGATCCTGTGTGTTAGAAATACCCCACACATCGCACTTCTATACACACACACACACACACACACACACACACACACACACACACACACACCTGAGGTAGACAGAGCATCATTGAGTGTGTGCACCCTGTAGACCAAAAAGCAGAGCAGCAAGATGTCAGGTGTGTTTGCTGCTCTGTTGTTTTGTCTTCTCTGGTTTGACCTACACAGTAAAATAAAAACCATCTCACACACACACACACACACACACACACACGCCCCTCTGAACTTCAGAGTTGCATAGTTGTTCTTTTCTCTGCAATAAAGAACTTTTATTTAATTTGACATTTAAACAAAAAGTTGTAGTTTTTTACAATACCACCAAACTTTAATGAGTTCTTCCCTGATTCATGTTGCATCCTTCCACCAAGTTTCATGTTAATCCAACCAGTAGTCTCTGTGTAATATCGCTCATAATATCGCAGTATCATGTCGACAGTAAAAGTAAAAAAACTTACATTAGTGTGTAATTTTAGCCACATTTATGGCATAAAAAAACCAACTCTGTGCTCAGTTTCTTTTGGTCTCTAAGGTCCAGACAGTTGGGATGGGAGGAAACGCTGGAATGACAAGTGACAACATTTAGCAAAGCCAAATTACTGGTCAGCCACTGTCCCCGTGTTCTTTGAGCTGTAATGACATGCTGGGTATATACAGACCGAATCTGAGCCAGGGTGCACTTACAGACGACGGCGAGCAGCCTCCTGAGCTGAGCTAAATCTGGGTGAAGCTGAGAATGGGTCCAGCACAGAGGTATATAATTCCACAGCTGGGGGAGGTTGGTCTTGCTTTCTAATCAGAGGGAACATGGAGGATAAAAATATGTGAGACGAAGACATTTGCTGGAAAAAAAAAACGTTTCATCATCATGAGCCACTGGAAATATGATGAACACTGTGTTCCAACGTGAAACCACAGGAACTTTACTTGAATATAAAGAACATGTACACTATGTACTCCGTTACTGTAATGTAGGCTACAGTACATACTATCACATTCAATTAAGATACGTAAGAATTAACATCACACCAGCAGCCACATCACTTTCATTTTTCAAGACGTAAAAAACATCAAAGTGGAACGAACTGTTGGTCGCCTGTGGACTGATAGAACTACATGTCACACAATGATGGATCAGTAATCATCTCTAAGGTCGGAGACACAATCCATTTTCCCAATAGATTTAGCAAAAAGGAAAACTTTCCACTGTTTGAACCTCAGACTAAAACCATTTTCATGTTAAAGCTTCTTATTAATATCAAGGACATTTTGTAGAAAGCGGCGAACACCAGAGATGTTATGTTAACTTGTTCGACCTCCTGTTTGTATGACTGACTAAAATGACACTTGTCCTCTGTCATGACAAGAGAGGCTGGGTGTGTGTGTGGGGGGGGTGTTTTCTGTGTGTGGGACTAACGAGCTCTCGTCTTTGTTCCAGCAGCGAACGTGAGGGGAATGAAAAGTGTCAACAACGGGAAACTGGTGGATGAGGGGGAAGAGGGGAGAGTAGATGTGAAGACAGGAGAAGAGGAACAGGGAGGGAGATGTTTTCATTCTGCAGCTTCGCCGTTATTTATCCCGCTGCCTCGGCAGTGGTGCTTGTTTTTTTGGGTGATGGCCCCCGGATGAGACGACAGCGAGGGTGGCGCTCTTTGATTGGTCCTCGGAGGACAGACAGGCTGCAGCGCGCTCATGGTCATAAACAGCTCAGATTGTTTTATGGCTGTTTTTTTTCCTGACCTAATTAACTGGCTGCTGTGTCCATGTTCCATTAGCTGCCACGCTCAGCCTCTTGTGTTTGGAAATCAACAGCTTGTTTCTGTGTGTTTGATCATTTCTGACTTCATCCCTGGGACAGTGTCACTGTGGCACCGGCTCCTCGTTCTCCTCCTCAGTCCTTCCACCGTCGTGTCTTCTGAATCATCTCATCCTCTTGGATATGTTGTAGTTTGACATTTTATATTTTTCTTTCACCTTCACCCATGAAAGCTGCCCAGAACAACGACGGTGAACACGTTTTAAAAGAGCATCTTATTGGTCGTGATGGCAAATGCTGATCGTAGTCTTTCTCCTACTGGTGTGTAGCACGTGATTTCTGGCAGATCAATCGTAAATGCGGCCCTGTCCATTTTTTTGTTGGTTGGTTTGTTCCTGAGCAAGATGACTCAAAAACAACTGGATGGATTTCCATGAAGTTTGGTGGAAGGATGTTGTGTGTTTTAGGAAAGAGCTCATTAAAGTTTGAAGCAGATCCAGGATTGTTTCTTCTCTTTATCATAATGTGAAAGGTTTTTTTTTACATTTTCACACGTCCCAGAGAATAATTCATGGGTCTTGATGACATCCGGCAGGTTAGGGGACTAATATCTGTTCAATTGAACTTTCTGGAGGTATGAGCGAGTGACCATCGTATTCTGTGCTGCATGTTGTCCTCTCTGTCCTATGACCTCAGCAAGCACGTTCCCCACAACTTGTGTTGCAAGTTAACTCGTCCTAAAAGCTGCTTCCACAGCTCGGGCATGGCTCAGCTCCGCTCTCACGGAGGCCGCGGACAGAGGGACTCCTCAGCTGGCCGGGGTCGGCGAGGAATGCACCCGGGGAGAGGGAGGGAATGTACCACAGGGGTGTTGAGGAAGGGGGTGGGGTGGCAGCGGAGGAAACACAGAGGGGGGAAACAGAGGGGTCTTTTGTGAGACAGGAAGCTGCTGAGACCAGGGCCCTCTCTCTGGGTACAGTAGTGGAGCAGAGAGAAACCTGGGATATGAGAAAGATGTGATGGAGGGAGGAAGACGAAGGGCAGCGAGGAGACACCTGGGAGGTGGTGGAACAAGACCCTGAAGGATTTAAACGATGGCGTAGAGACACAGGAGACTTGATTGAGAAAGTCCATCAAGTGTAATTAGAAACTTTGACAGATCCACTAAAATCGTTTGCAATTTTAATCTGAGCAGGCGCTTATAGAAATGAGCATGTGACTGGAAAGTCACCAGTTGTGTGGAGTTTTTACTTCTGCTATGTTCGGTGCATCAGTGCGTTTATATCAATATCCTGGATGTACGGACGCCGTCATCTTGGGTTCATATCCCGTCAACTAACCTATATTGCAGCCAGCCACCAGGGGTCAATCAAGATGATTTGGTCTCAGTTTTGGGCAGCTTTATTCACAGTCCATGGTTCCCTACACGTGGATGTCGCCTGAGGCCGCAGGTCGTCGGTGTGTGGAAAAGAGCCGTTGAGCAGCTTAAGTGAAAATGTTCTCGGAGCTCCTCTGCTTCCTCTGGTTCCTCCACTGTTGTTTGTAGTGGTCAGCTGCTGGAGGTACAGCAAGGTGTCACTGTGATGGTAAATGACCCACCTGACCTTCGCCTCGACCTCACCGGGTCCATCTGGCCCGTCTGGGTCACAGCTGGGCTTTGTCGCCCCTCTGTCCCTTCACCGCTCGACCAGCCGAATACTTTTGATGCTTCACATACTTGTAGCTTCTCCTCTTTCATCCGCTCACAAAGAAATAAACCCACAGTCGTCTGTGTCTAGAAAAGCTGGTGGAGTCGGTGAGTTTGTGATGGAGAAGCGTTAAACCTTTGATTCTTGATGATTTTCACATGGAGTTCAGCTTTGTGGCGAGGGGCCGCCCAACTCTCATGAGAAGGAACCTTTTCATATATATTTATAAATTAAAACCAGAATGAATGTGTTTCATCAAAGAACAGCCGTTTAGTTGACAGCTCAACAAACAGATTCAGTATCTCTTTAACATCCTTCACATCATGAAATTGGGAGAAAAGATCCATTTCACACACACACGTGTATGTTTATATAAATAGGAACAGTATAACCTATATATTATATTTAAAGAGCTGTAACCTTCGTTCTGAGGGAAACTCCAAACCTTCTGTTGTGTTCAGGTGACTTCACTTGTGGAAAATCCTGCAGCTCTAACGACACAAACATGTTAGTGTGTCAGAGCCTCTGAGGTCCCACCCTGTGTTTCAGTCAGTAGGTCACTTACAGCTCCATCCTTCCATCATCCCTCCATCCTTCCTCCATCCATCCCTTCATCCATCCCTTCATCCATCATCCATCCCTCCATCCTTCCATTATCCATCATCCATTCCTCTATCCATCCATCCCTCCATCCTTCCATTATCCATCATCCATCCCTTTATCCATCCATTCCTCACTCCATCCATCCATCCATCCATCCATTCCTCCCTCCATCCATCCCTCCATCCCCACCACAGTTCTTTTTTTCTGGAGTCTCCATGTGTAAATACCTTTTGATCCCTCCTCCCTCTCGCTCTCTCCCTCTCTCTCTGCCTCCCCTCACCTCTGTCCGCTCTCCTTCTTTTATCAATGGCCCTCATTCATTCCCTCTCACCCTCTGCATGCCTATGTGCCCCCCACCACCAGCTCTCTACCCACCCATCCTCCTCTCCTCTCCTCTCTATTCATTCCTGTGATTTCTTTTTTTTTTTGGTTGTTTTTTTTGCCTGTACCTTTCCACGGCCCTCACCTCGCCTCTCATGCAGCAGTTTCCTCAAACCGCCGTGTGTACGAGTCCAATCTCTGGCCTCCATCTTTGACTGGGTTTTGGTATTTAGATCTCGATCCAGATCTGGTTATTTCAGGCTTTGGCAAAATTCACCTGTGTGTACAAGAAAAAAATGTCGGCACACTTATTATTATAATTCAAGCTATTTAATTATTTTTAAGTTAATCTTTTCTGCTGTGTAACACAAAATGAGTTTTTTAATGTGGAGAATTTATGTTTTAAAATGTTTTTGAAAAGAGCTCCTTATATATTTTTACTTCGTGGCTCAGAATAACCTCTTTCTGGTTCATGCTGTATCACCAGTCTCTCTAATAGCCTTTTATTATTACAGCCATTATGAACCAAATTACCTCCCAACTGTGAGTAATTGTGCTAAATTGAGCAAATCTTGCAGTTCACTGATTCCCACATTTAACATCAAGAGGTAAAGAAGCTGCCTTCCAGCTCCCAAAGTAAGAATTGCTTAGTGTTGAAATTTGGAAACGGAACACGTGTGCACAAGAGAAATGCTGAGAATGAGAGAGAGAGGAACACACACACACACACTGGTCAGTTTATCAAATATCAAAAGACTTGTGTACTTTGGCAGAACTATACTGTCCGCTCATATAGAAACGCTGTTATACATCAGTTGGCACGCACACTTCAGAGCTCTTGAACACTCACCCCACTCAGGAAAACACACCCACTCCTGTGTACCCTCGCTGTACCTCCCCCTCCCTCACCCTGCCCCTTCGTCACCCCTTGTCCTCCCTCCTCCTTCTCCTCCTCCACCTCCTCCTCTCCTGCCTATTTCAAGATATGTGGTTAACTGGGTGTGTTCGGTGGCCAATTCAAAATCACAGACCCATTTACTGTCTCTTTTTTTTTTTCTTTTTTTTTACCTGGCATCTTTGCTCACCTCCAGCAGCTTCACCACACAGATTGTGTATTCACCACACATGGACACACACTCTTTGACCCCATTGTTAGCGCTGAGAGTATCAGTGCACTCCCTTTTCCGTTTCCTCCCAGGCGATCCCTCGCTCTGATCTATTTCAGTGTGTTGTGGCTAACAGGGTGTGTGTGCGTTTGCAGCCCTGCCCAGTAAAATACAGACTTTTCAAGGAAGTCAGCAATATAATATGGCCGCTTTATTGTAATTACAAGGTTCTTCTTTTGGAAATGGCATGCGGAGAGAGCTGCTGCCCACAGGCACATGCTGAGTCCGTCTCCAGAGCTAGTGCCACCTCTCTGCCCCTCTGTGTGGACTCCCTTCCTTGCATTGCCCCAGATGTTGCCACACCAGACGGTGCTATCAGCTGGATACTTGTCATCCTTTGACATTACAGCCAGTTAAGATTCCTGTGCTGTCAGACTGGATGGAGAGTCGGAGCTCAGTGCGGTGGGTGGCCATGTCTGATGCAGCTTCCCCACAGGGAAACCTTGTGGTCTCTGGGTTCTCACAACCCTGAAATTACTGTCCAGTGAATTAAAAGCTTTTATTAATTCAAACATGGCTGACATTGAAACTGAATAGGGTAATTGGAGGGTTCAGGGCGACGCAGAGTTTCTTCTGGACGATACAAGAGCACCTGTGTGTTGGTGTCAGATTATTTTACCTGCTAATAACACGTTAGCATTGTGTCCTCACCTCTCAGAGCAGTGGTCACTGGGACGTGCTGTGAGTCTGTTTGATAGGATGATGAAGTCATGCTGCCTCTTTGGACCTTGTGCTCTACAATGTTGCTATGGCAGCGTTGTTTGGTGCTGCATTTGCATTTATATGTGTAAAGGCGTTAAAATTCCACTTGACACGATTTTATATCTAAATTCTTTCTGACACATGACTAGAGGAAAATTATGAGATGCCATAGAGTCGACATATAATAACTATGGACGTGCACATTTTTGATCAGAGGAATTAAACTATACTTTTATATAGAGCACTTACAAACAAAGTGCTTCACCACGCTGCAGTTAAACAAAAAAAGTTTAACAGTTATCATATTTAAAAGACAGTAGTTATAAATGTTCCAGAACAGAAAATGTTTAAGACTCTCAGAGAAAACTTGCTCTTAAGAAGAGAGTTAAAATAAGTTACTGCGTCAGTTTCCCTCATTTCGTCTTATTGTTTTTCTTTGTTGCAGAGACTCGGACCCTGACTGACCACCTTTAGCTTTCAGCTGAGACCTATGTCAGACCTCCGCCCGAGGAGCTGAAGCTACAGGCTGGTGCTTCTGTTTCTAAAATGTCAGATATGTAACAGGAAGAGGCCTTGAAGTTTGTAAGAAGTGATCAGAGAAATCTTACAGCCAGTGAAAAGATGTTTAAACTGGAGTTGTGTGATCTCGTCTCTTGGTTCTGGTTAAAGACCTGCCAGTGGAGTTTTGTCTAGTTTCGAGTCGCTTGATAGATTTTTGGTTCAGGCCACAGACTGTAAATAAAGATGGACGACACTTCTCCACTTCCTCCCACTATCCAGAAATTAAGCCAAAGATATATCTTATATTAACGCTGCCATCTAACGCTAATGACGTCATTTGGATCCAGGGCTTGAAGAGGAGCAACCAGAGGATGGAGCCACAGTATCGAGGTGCAAAAAGTTGCTAAAGTACATTTCTGTCATAGAGTTCACTAACACCCACATTATATTAGTTCCTGTGAGGACATATAACTTGATAAGATCAGTACCGTGTGTATTCTTTTCCCCAGTTTTCTCTGAGTCACGACGTTGAGTTTGCTGCTTGAATCCATGTGACATCACACCCCCGCTCACAGGAACGCACAGTGAGGTCACAGAATCAGTTTGATGAGAGGTAGGCACCTGTTCTTATAAGTAGAGGGATTGACGATGGTCAGAAGTTAGCGAGCGACAAGGATTACCAACCCGACATTTAAAGCACAGCTGACATACAGTCCCTGCACATTCATGAGTAAAATTAACCTTTCGTCTTTATCACAGTATTTAAATGAGTGTTGCACAATTCATGCACAAAATTCAGCAGAAAGTAATTTCATGAAAGCTAATGATCATGATGCGTAAGATAAAATACAGGAAAATGGGATATATCATTTAAATGGTGACACACCGTCACCTCAGAGTTTGCATAGTCTCCCATGTTTGCATGAGTTTTCTCCAACTCTCTCCCACCAACGATTGACATGCAGGTTAATTGGAGACTCGACTGACCATAGGTGTGAATGTGTGTCTTTGTATGTCGCCCTGTGATGCACTGCCAAACAAAACCAGGATGATATGTGATAAAAATCTTTTACTTCTGGAAAAAGCATTGAAACGCACTCAATCCAGAAATCTACTGTCTATGGAATAAAAAACCTTTAGTAATGCACAAAAAATACAAATATTAATAGTAATAATACATCTATCCATACAAATAAAAAGTCATAGACCAGTACACCACTTTCTGTCGTGTGCAGGATGAAACCACGGACACAACAAAAGTGGAGATTACATCCTTTAACTACAGGCGTTTGAGTTTGCGTGAATAAAAACTGTAGACACACACAGACAGACACACACATACCACAGATGTCTCTTGGGGTGTCTCTTTTTACAGCCTGTGGCAACTACTTTCAGAGCACAAGGAGGTTAGAAACCAAACAGCCTGTCCTCAAAAAGAAAAAAGCACACTCGATTCAGTGTATCCAGAGAGAAACATGAAAACCCAGAGCTGCCACACTGAGGGAGCGTTTCCTGGACTTTCTGATTTAGTACGAATGCTCTGGCAGAGAAAATAACAGCTCTGTGAAGAGACTGTGTACAAACCTGCAAACACAGGAAAATAACTCCCAGCTGAGCTTTTTAATTCTGGTTTATATTGTTTGTTCTCCATTTTATCACATTCACCGATATTTTTGTTGCTCTATGTTTTCTGTTGAAGCACTCTATCTTACTTCTGTTTCTTTTTACTCCAACAAAGTTTATAGTTTTTCCTTCAACATCCAAGAACATAAAATTCTATATTTTCCTTTTGGTTTTATATATAGTATATATATATATGTATGTATACATATCCATTATATATATATATATATATATATATATAGTTTTAAAAACTGCCCTCCCCTGGCTTTGCTGGATGCAGCAGTTCAGTTGCTGGTTTCACTGGATGATCACACAGCGGCCGCTCCTTCTCATTCTGTTTACATCAAAGCTCGCCGCTGTAGTTTCTTATGAGACAACTTCTCCTCTTCTGGCAGCCTCGGATGAAAACTCACAGGCTGCGTATTACAGACGAACAGAACCTGAAACATGACCATCGTAACTGAAGCGTGTCCCTTTTTTCTTGGTCTGGAATTTAGCATCCACTGGACATGGTACTCTGAGGAGGGAGTTGTTGGAGTCAATCTTTAATTAGCCCAAAAATTATTTTTATAAAATCACAAAACGAGTCAAAAGAAGCCTCGCACAGCACGACACGCTGACAAACCTGGTAGGGTTGATATGGTATTGTATCTTTCTATCGTATCTGCTTGTTATAAATATATCTTACTGTAATGTATCGTCATCTTTTGGTGAATCTTGACCAATAACCACTGACACGTCTGAATCAATCTCAGTTGGGTTAAATCTACTACGCACATGTATTTCTCATGTCACATTCACCTGTACCTTGACAAAGAATGATAGCGAGGGAGAAATACCACAGAATGCAAACACATCCCCTTATTTCAGAGAATGAAAATGAAAGAGGGGGTGAGACAGAGCGAGAGCTGCAGAGCATCGAGCGATGATTACGGTTAATTACTGCTTTGTGACTTATGTGAAGTCTGCGTTCAAAGAAAGTGACTAACCATGGGCTGTGTGAGTGCACAGACGTTGAGAAGGCAGACGGCTGGGCACGGGGGACAGGTCTGATGCTGCTAAGTGTTTATGACAGGTGGGGAAATGAAAGCGACTTTGAAATGATGAAAGGAATGTCTCTTTGAGATTATGGCTAAAGTAGCTTTACAGTTTATGTCTCGTACCAAGCACCAAATACAACCAGGGGCTTGAAAACTTAGACTAAACTTTATTTGGCAGAAAATATGGTGTCTGTTTTTTTTTTTTTCCCACGAAAGGATATTTCACAGTTCTCAACATACAGAATATTTTAAAAAGTTAACAAAACACATGCATTTATCGTTGTGTCATAAATCATCCATTTCTTCATTTATGATTAAAAATAGGTCAATTTCCCAAAGTTTAAACTTCAGTCATGCACCAGTTTGTTTTCACCCTTTTGCTTGTTCCCAATAATATGTTAAACATTAATCCTCATCAACCACATGATTTGTTTTATTTGTGTTTTTAGGATTTATATTACCGAGGTACATAACCTTACTTTTCTTAGGTATCCTGGAATGTCTTTAATTGTAACGTGTAAATTTCCCCCAAAATAAGTGAACTTTATGGCACTCCCAAAAAATGTGTGTGTGGTTTTCCTCCCTGTAATTACACACTTTCACTGCGGGATCACCATCAATCAGGATCCATCACATTAGGTCACTGTTTATTTCCAAATGTCAGACTTTCACAGGGAGATGGTGGAAGTTGTTTTCCAGTTGATTGTGCACATTCACAGTGATTCATTTATCTTTTCTCTCTCTCTCTCTCTCTTTCTCTTTCTCTCTCTCTCTCTCTCCCTCTCTCTCCCTCCTCTCCCTCTCCTCCCTCTCCACGTGCACCTGAGCTGATGCTGCAAAACAAGGCCACGTGGGACTGACCAATCACAGCCGGAGGAGAGCCACGAAGGCTCGGATGAAAGGGGCGTGGTGAGTGGAGCGGACAGAAGCGTGATTGGCTGAACGCGCACCTCTCCGCTCAGCTCATCCGTGCGTGTCTCTGCTCTCTAACACTCACCTGAACGATCCTTCGTGGTTTATAAATCCAGGCTTCACGCACAACAGATACAAAGACGAGAGAGGTGGAAGTGGAGAAGGTAAAGAGAAATAATCCATAATCAGCAACATGAAACCTGCTGCGCGCACAACGTGTGTGTGTGTGTGTGTGTGTGTGTGTGTGTGTGTGTGTGTGTGTGTGTGTGTGTGTGTGTGTGTGTGTGTGTGTGTGTGTGTGTGTGTGTGTGTGTGTGTGTGTCTTGACATATTTGTATGAGCTTGTCATTAAAACAGTGCGCGCTCTCAGACGCCCCTCCACAACGTAGATCTGCGCGCAATTACGCACGCCCCCATTTGCCATTCTCACTCTCTCTCTCTCCGCTTTTGCCACTCATTCACACACACTCTCTCTCTCTCTCTCTCTCCACGCGCACACATACACACACGCTCTCACTCTACGTGGGAGAAAGTAAAGAAGGGGAGAGGGAAAGAGAGAGAAGGGAGAGAGAGCGTGATTCCAGGTCTCTCTCTGCGGCTCTCTCCACTTTGGGTACTCGTACCCAATCTGACTCAATGGGGCTCTAGCACTAAGGGGTTACACGTTAAAATAAAAGATATTTATTCACCCCGAACCCCTTTTTTAGGATTTGTGCATTAACGTAGACAGACATAGGTAACTCGGTAAGGAGAGGAGAGAGGTAGAGACGTCTCCAGAGGCGTGTCTTTTTGTCCGTTGTCTCGCAGAAGGTTCGGTCGGGTCCCTCTCGTCGGCTGACTTTCTGTGAGAGGATAACTTCCACCATATCCTGCATTTACAGCTCAGCCAGGCCGGCAAACCACTGCAGCACTATGGATATTGGAGATTGTCCCTTACGGAAGAAACGGAGACCATGGCGCATGGACTTCTCATCCCTTGCCTTGGTGACCGTGGCGCTCGCTGTGTGCCAAACGACCGTGGTGCGGGCAGGTAAGAAGACAGTTGTGATGTGTTTGTTAAATGAGACTTGAGCAGCTCAGTGACACCTTTAGTGTTTTTGTTTCATTATTACTCAGATGAAGCGTGCGCGTAAATGCGCATCTCATCCAGTGCGCAACTGATTTTCCCACAGAAACTTGATCATCACTGCTCCGCGGAGTCGTAATCTCTGAAGTGTATTTTTTAAATTGTAACTTGCATATTTAGAGGTTCTTTACTTTCTACACTTGGAGTTTGGCGACGTGTATCTTTCTCCAGGTAATTTTAACAGATAGTTATTGAGAAAATATGAAAAAGTGATAAAATGTCCGTCCGCTTAAAAACCAACGAAGAAAATAAGTGTCATTTGTTATTTTTAGTTGGTTTGAAAAAAGTTTTTCTTCGAGGGAAACTTGTCGTCTTTGACATAGCATGTCCGATAATGGATGTTACGCACTGACCTCATCTGATCTGTGATCAGGGAGACGTTACAAAAAAAGATTTTCTTCCCTTTTTGCTGAAAAGAAAACATCTAAACACACTGTTAGGTTTCAAATAATTTGTCATTTCTTCCATCATCATTCCTCCTGTATCTGCGTGCGTGTGTGTGCATCATGCTGACAGGTGTCATCTCCCCATGAGACTCAGACATCCAGATGCTTTTCCGTCCTTTTTTTAAAAGTTTGCCTCATGTCGACTTTGCATATGAATAAACTCAATTCCATTATTACATAGAAATGTTTTCAGACAGGATTGAGTTTATCAGCCTATATGCACGTCTGCCCCCCCACCCCCCATCCAGAGGGGGTCATGGGGTAAGATGGTGCAAAGAGCTGCTCCAGTCTCCTATGGGGCGAGTCGGTCAGATAAGGATGAGGTTCATGATTTTACTTTTAAATGTCTTTATTGAACTAAAATATCCGCCTGTGAAGTCAAGTGAACTGTGGATAGAGTGTGTGAGGTGTTTACCAGTTCAGCCTGTGCATCCGTCACTGCCCCTGGTTCCACAGGGAGGAGGAACATCTGCAGCAATTCCTAATATTGAACGGAAACTTGATTCTGCATTTGTCCTGACAAAACAGGCTTGTTCGTATTGGTTTCAATTAATTGTTAATTCTAATAAGAAGAATTTACACGTTATGGTTGAGAGGATTTTGTCCACCAGGACACATTCTCCCCCCCCCCCCACCTCACCTGCACTGCTGGAGAGGAGATGGCCTGAGAAGAATGATCTGTATGCGCTGCAGTTCCCTGACGAACCACCAGGGGTCTGGAGTTATTTTTAAACACAGAGAATCCATTGATTCACCTGATCCCAGATCAGTTCACATCTGAGACTTTTACGCGCAGTGACACGCGGCACCACCGTGGGCAGATCTTAACGTAAAGAGAAAACTTGTAATGTTTGATTTGGTTTTTAATTGATCGAATTATTTGACGATCCTTTGGAGATGAGTAGATCTGATGTTGGTAATTAAATGTAGGTTTTTACGTTGGCCTGTATTTATGTAATTTAAGTTGGAACTTTGGCTGAGGCCACTTTCACAGAAACTCCAAACCAGGTTTAGTTTACTTTTGCTCCAGAAGTTTCTGTGCGTCACAGCTTGTGGGGACAGTCGGGGCAGTTTGGGGACCACGGGGGCTCTTGGATCTTAAACTGCCCTCAGGTGTGTATTCCTTGGCCCAGTTTCCAGCTCCAGATTGCGAGAGGCGGTTGCACCGTCCCGTCTTCTCCCGTGTGTATTTTGGAGGTGGAAGCCTGAGACTTTTTTGCTTTCTATGAATAGGTTATTATGCGGCGGAGCAGCTCGGTCGCAGGGCTTCGGGAGTGAAAGCGGTTAGTGTGTCCGCGTTAATGTGTGCTTTGTACAGTTGTGTTTGTGTATATGCGTCTGTGCGCTATGGATGTTTTTTCTCCCAGCTCAGGGTGTGGAAATGTAACTCTGTGTGAATGTGCCTCTGTGTGCAGCAGCTCCAGCAGACTGCTCTCATCTCATGCTCACAGAGCTGCAGTGCGCGCGCAGGTGCTCGTATAGATAGTTTTTTTTAAATCATATGACCTGGATCCTGTCAGAGTGACGCAAATGAAAACCCTCCTTTCACCTGGAAGCTCGTGTTCATGTGTTCCTAGCGTCCCCGGCATGCGCACAAAATGGATCACAGCATGCGTAAAGTTCGCCAGACGCGCGTCCCTGTGCGCGCAGTGTGGTGCAGCAGCAGCAGATGTTAGTGCAAACTATTACAGCGCCCCACCCAGGCTGTGAAAAACCAATTTAGAGAAGAGAGTGGTCAGAACCCTTCATGTTTGTCCTCCCTTCTTCCCTGAGAGAATGGAGAGAGAATGATGGATGGATGGATGGATGGATGGATAGATGGATAGATGGATGGATGGATAGATGGATGAGACTCGGAGACCAGTGGACCCCCAGAGGCATGAAAGACTAGTTTTGTTCAAATCAGGAGAAAATCAAAGGGCAGTATTTTCTTGACATGGATGTTCCCCAACCTCATTTCAAAGCCGAGCTCCTCAAAGGCCAGTCTGTCTGAGTGTGGCTAAACATAACATAACCCATGGTCTCTCTCTCTCCCTCTCTCCCTCTGGTGAATGGAGCTACTATAAGTGGTGGCAGAGCTCAGGCCTTTGACAGCTCACTCCTGTGACTGTATGGAAGTGTGTGGTATTTCAGGCTCCTGCTGATCACATGTCTGGAAGCTTTAACTTGTCCTCTCGAGTTTTCCTCTGCCTCGTCATCATTTTCCCATGGGCCCTCTGTCCCTCTGTCCCTCTTTCCCTCTCTCCACCAGGTTAATGTGCCCATTTTTATTAATTCTTTACTTACTGGAAAGATTACCTGCTCGTCAAGAAAGGAGATAAACTCTGAGCATAAAATATGAGATACGAGTAGTTTAATTTCTATTTTTATTATCACATCTTCATTTATTTCATTGTTTCAAAATGTAATATTTGTGATGCGTGTCAAGATTCAAATAAAATACTAAAAACAAAAAGGCACTAAAATAAGAGTTTCTGAGCATTTACCAATAATATTTTTTTTTAGTTGTTTTCATGAGTGGGAATAATCAGCTGATTTCTGACCTGCCGTTTGACTGCATCTCTTCTGCAACATTAGACTTCGTTGATGCAGAAAAACCTCGTTAAGCACCAAGTGCATTAGATGCTTTCAGTTTGTAATGAGAGCTGAGCTGAGCCTCTCAGACAGACCCAACTCTTATCTGCTCTCAGATTCCACCTTCTTTGTTAACAAACAGCTGAACCCTGCACTTAAGCCTGTGTAATGTAAGGCTGCTGCTCTCCTCTCTGGGAGGACAGTTTGCCTGGGAGGCGCAGCTCAGGGCAAAATCCCCATTTCTCACTGGCCTGTTTGAACTAACTCCTGGTGACGTGATTCATCTCCACCAGTTTACAGACGATTAACAAAGTGAGAAGTGAGTGTGAACATGGAGACAGTTTCCTCCTTCACTCCCTGAGCGTCTGTTCTCTGTCACTCTGTGAGAAGAAGTGACTGAGAGTCACCATCAGCTCCAGACAGTTGAAGAGTGAAACTGAACTGTGATCAGTTCAAAACACTGAGACGTTATTAACAACCAGAGTTTGTCTCCAAAATTCAGCAGGAAACTTTAAAACATGAAGAATTGTGCAGCAGCAGCTCTTCTGGTTCAGGAAGCAGAGGATCATGGGTAATATCCAGTGTTCAGTCAGATTTTTTTTTTCTCTACCTGAAAACCACTCAACCGAATTAATCTCCACACGTGGCTGCAGAGGGCGCTGTTGCTCTGTTGCACCGTGTTGCTTTAACTCGTTTTCCGGGCCGCTACAACTACGGTCGAGAGAAGTAGGAATCTTTTTTTCATGTTCCCATATTCACTTTCTCACCGACCTCAACCACTGAAGTAAAACCTCATCACTTGCACCGACAGATGAGAGGCAGGCGGTGGTTGAAAGAGAAGAAACACGCACAGCCAAAGCTTAGAAACACATTTGGTAAACACGTCTGAGGCCTCGAAACCATGACGTCTCTTCAAACTGTGAACTTGTGAAAAGCCGTTCTCGGGCTGAACCACATCAGCTCTGCACCCTGAAGGGAACAGAGAGAGCAGAAGATAGCTGCTCTGCTCTCTCTCGGTTTGGTACGTGATGATTTTGTGGTTTGTGTGTGTGCGTGGTTTGGCGTCGATGTTCGGAGACGTTCTGTTTTAGCAGGAGATGAACAAGGTCGGCAGGAGAGCGTGCCAGCTTTATAATGACAGGCTGTCTGTATAGGATGCTATTCCTAGTCACTGTTATTTTGCTGCTTCTAGGAAGTCGGTGCAGGAGGGTGTGGAGAGCAGCTGTGTGATTTTACATGTAATGTTAATGTACATCTCTTTTCCAGACATCGGTGCAGTTCGTCCATTTGAAAATAGTTTTAAATGTTGTTGGGCTCAGCCTGGGATGACTGGAAAGATCTAGAGGAAGTTTGAAATATAGAAAAAATTGAATAAACCTCTCCTCGCTTTTCATAACTTCTTTTCACCTATTTGAGAATCTATCTGGAAACGTTCCAGAGTGTTTAATGACCTGAAACGTCTGAGTCCTGATGGAGAACCGCCCCTGAGCGAGCGCTACAGTCTCATCACCTGCGTCCTCACACGTGTTTTTACAGGTAAATTACAGCTGTAAAGATCCGCAGAATGCAGGGTAGATTCTGATGTGGGGATTTCCACAGCGAAAAGGTCTTTGCAGTAAACAGTGATGATGATTATAAACGTAATCCTGGGCCCACTGCTGTTACACTTGTCTTTATTATAAGTCTGACTTGGCTAGACTGTGGTGTGAGGGGAGGATTTCAGAAACCACTAATAACTGTTATTAAAGATGTGTAACTTAATTCAATGTAAATATATCGGCTGTGCACTGATACAAATCTGTTTAAAGGTCCTCTAAATGTTAAATGTCAGTATTAGGATTGGACATTGATGTATGATTTAATGTAGTAAATATACTATCTGCAAGTTTTAGGCTAATATCTACGAATTTGTGTTTATTCTTCATTAGTTGAAGAAATAAAATATGAAGTATTTCTTGCACTGTTTTGTGGTAAACATCTCGTCTATGACTGTGGAACATTGTGTGTGTAGTGACTGTGACTCTTTAGTGTGATTCACAGGGACTTTGTTTTGGGGTTAGTCAGGTTTTGATAGTTAAGTGAAGTCTGGAGGTTAGAGATCCTCACTCACTGTCTGTGAGCCTCTGACTGTCTCCTGCCTTGTGGTGTCAGTGTCCACCCTCAGATCCAAACTAAGACTGTGGCCGGCCCCTGAAACCGCATGAAACTGCAGCATGATACCAGTTGGCAGCTGCGCCGGTGCGGACACAGACCACATGGTGGTGCACAGGGGGCTTAGAGAACCACACAGGGCTGTGCTGCAGTTAACTGAGCTGCAGCAACAAGTACATGAGCGGACTGAGATATTCATGCTGATAGAAACAGATGAAGGCCTCAAGTAAAACGTTGCTCGTAGCAGCCGTTTGTTCACTTCAGGTGAAGATTGTTTGGCCACATAAGCTTGAAACATATTGAGCAAAGCACCATTGAGACCTTTACAGTCACATGTTAAGTGAAGCAGTTGTTCAGGTGAGAGCAGGCTCGTCGATCATCTGCCTCCAGACTTTCAGCTTAGAAATGCAAAAATAACCTGAGCTGAAAATGATGAATCCAATTTAATTGTAATAAATAGACACGAAGAACAGAGACAAACAACCTGGAGGATTCCCACCTCAGAGAAATGCTGAGAGGGATCACATCACAGAGGAACGACAAACCATCCTGTTAGAAAGAACTGCTGCGGTTTAAAAGAGAAGCCACTGGAACATCTTGAAATATAAATCAAACTTTATTCGTATGGCCCATATTCACAAAACATGTTTACATGCAGGGTGGAGAACAGAATCAGTTTCAACCTGAGGTTCTTCATGTTCCACTCTCTCTCTTCAAACTCAGACTTTATAACGTTTGTCACATATCTGATCTTGTAGAAGGAAAGCTGACGCAGGTTTTCAGATTTCTGTCTGACAGAGATGTTCTCAGAGTTTTTCATCTTAAATGAACTTGCTTTCATTTGTCGGTTGTTTTTCTTCTCACAGCAAAATCGCATTGTAAGCAAACAGCCGAGACAAATCAGAAGTTTTATTTCTCATCATTGATCAAACTCCCTCTTCATTGTTTTGCGTAGTAAAGAGATCAGTTGCAGCTCAGTCGGATTTTAACTTTCGCTCAAGTCATAAATCTACACTATGCTTTTCAAATGTCTTAAATAACTATTGACATAATTTTTTTTGTTGTATAAATAATGTAAATTCCACTTATCCCTTTTTACAGCATGGTTACAAAATGTATTTTCTGTCTGTGCACACAAGCATTATAAATAAATCCTAACTATAGAGGTCCATGTTGGAAATTATAACCTGCAGTCAGAGCTGTGCACACACTCCGAGCCACCGCGGTCAGCTGGAACAACTGCAGTTTAGTTTATGGTCAGTTTTCAAATTCCTTCAATTTGACTTCTTACTGAAGAAATACTGAGACATAGTGTGTGTGTGTGTGTGTGTGTGTGTGTGTGTGTGTGTGTGTGTGTGTGTTGTTCTGCGGTCAATATTGCACAACCCTCTCTCTCTCTCTCTCTGTGTCTGACAACGTGGTCGTTGTGTAGAGGTGAGAGGTGAGGGGTCAACGTGTCAGCTGGAGTGTGTGTCTGGTATTTGACACAGCTGCATTAAAGGAGGAAAGGACACACACACACACACACACACACATACATATACATTAATTGTTACACAGACCATCAAAGGCAGAGAGAGGAAACTAGAGGTGTGTGTGTGTGTGTGTGTGTGTGTGTGTGTGTGTGTGTGTGTGTGTGTGTGTGTACGTGGATGCTCAAGCTTCTACAAAATTCTATAAATTAATTATTATTAATAATAATTTTGGTTTGTTAATGGAGGAGTGTGTGTGTGTGTGCGCGTGTGCGCCTTCGTGCGCATGTCACCAAGTTAATTAAATCTGTTGTGGCTCCATCTAGTGGCGGCCGAGAGGAACTCAAACTCCCCTGGAGCATGTCTCAGTGTTCAGCCGCTCACCTGAGCATCACATGTGTTACCTATCAGGTTGTAATGAGCTGGTTTTGTGTGTTTGCTCACTTGTGGTTGTGAGCGGGTTCGGGAGTGTAACAGTGACAGGACTGTTTCGGGCCTCGTGAAACAAAATCCATCCACACCATAGTACAGTGCTCCATTATACAGCACATATAGTTAGTATGTGTGTTTCTAGTGGTGGTGTGTGATCGAAGAGCATTAGAATAAATCAAATAAGAAATGATTTAAGATTCCATTGATTTCATGAACTGTGCTGCCTCACAGCTTTTAAACTTCTCACTGACTCAAACTTTGCTGCCTCACAAACACATTCTCCAGTGGTGAAGGGTTTAGTTTAGTTTGGCTGTTGAAATAACGTTGAAATACTAGAGTGCCTCCATCAATAGTCTCCTTAAAATCAATCAAGCTGCACCAAATTTCTCACACTCATAGAAATCAGGTCCTTAAATATGCCTGATGTTGTTTTTTTATTACTCTCTAGGAAATCAGTGAAAATGTCTGGTGGTTTGAAAGAAAGTGATTTCTTCCCTGACTCATATCACATCCTTCCACCTGGTGATCCACTCTGCCGTTAAAAACAAACAAACTGATCGGTTGCTTCTGCCGGTTCCTCGGTCGAGGAGGTTCTGTCGACATATTTAAAACTAGAGACCCTCGTGCTCTTAAGTTGTTTTTATCCTCATGACATAGCATTTTTATTTTATTTTACTTTTTTTCTTGTATTTCAAACAGTGTCTTCTCTTATTGTATCGCAATTTATTTTTAGATGAGGTTTAATCAAGTAAAGACCAAGAGGATTATACTTTCAAGCAATTTAAGCTCGCTCACACCAGTATAATGTGGACGAGTGTTAGGCTTCACTGGTTCCCCTCCAGTGCAGCTGTCAGTCGGTACAACGGTTCGTGCTACTGTAATCTTCACCTACAGCACAAGGCTGGAACCTCCCTCACGTGCCTGCGAGCCGTTTCCTGATTTAACGACATCCGTGTAATTGGGCAGCGTTGACTTCAAAAGGCTGCAGCCATCTGTGAGCGTTTATGAAAGACCGATGGAGCGAGAGAGAAAGTGAAAGAGGAGAAAGAGAGTTTGTGCTTCGCTGCAGTTTGTTTTCATACCTTGTCTAGTTTCATATTTGCAGCTCCTCGTCTCGTGAGGTGTGTGGCTGCACTTTTCTCTGCCTGGGCCGTGTGTGTGTGTGTGTGTGTGTGTGTGTGTGTTATTTTTGTGGGTGTGATTTTGTCGTGATTGTGGTCCTCCAGGCAGGAAGGGCCCCGGCTGCAGATGTGAGCTGGTCAGGCAGCAGAGAACAGAGCGGCACATTGTGCTGGACGTACTGGGGGAGCTCAGGCTGCAATCTGATCCAATATCCTGCCATCACAGAACCATGCTGTCTACTGTCACTGCCTGACCCCCCCAACACACACACACACACACACGCTCCACCTTTACCTGAACCACTCTCCCCCTCGTTCTTCCCCCCTCCTTCCTCTTCCTCCTTCTCATTCCCAGCATTCCTGTGCAGATTTAGTAAACTCTTGAAAAGTATGGGAATAAAATCCAATGCCTGTCGAGACACAGAAATCTGTTCTCATCCCTCTCACCGTTTATTCTCTCTTTAAACCTTTTTATATCATTTCTTTAATGCATCTTTTTAAATTTCTCTTTTTTTCTAACTTCTCTTCTTCTCATTCCCGTCTTCAAGTTTCTGTTTTGGTTGAGTCATGTAGCATCACAGTGCCACTCTATCTACACCTCACTTTCCCTCCTCCTTACAGAGTCATACAAATATGGGTAATTAAGGACCTGCTCACACAGCTCGTCCTCTAAACTCTCCACCATCTCTGTCGCTGATGACATGCTCACTGACTCTGTCAAGGACTCGCTACTGCCCCGATCTTTTATGTGGGTATTGCATCTTCTTTCTGAAGACATGCACAACCTACGCACACAACAGATGCAGGATACGTGAAGCAGCCATCTTGCGTATATGTGTAGATAACAGCAAGGTTATTCCAACCCTAACGAGGCACCATGTCTCGAACTTTATGCCAGAAGCTAATTTGGTTGATTTCGCCTCTGGCCCCTAAAGTCCCTTTCAACGCTCCTGCTCACAGTGCATATCGCGTTTACTCCTTCCTCCTCCTCCGCTCACTCCACCTCTCCCTCGTCCTCCTCCTCTTCTCTCTGCTGCAGACAGACGTTAGCGGCCTGTGGTCGAGACACTGAGGAAACATCAATGCACCATTTGCTCTGTCTGAATAAATAAGACCATCTTTGAGCCTGGTTGGAAAAACTGGTGATTCTGAGACAACTGGGTGTCACCTAAACAAAAGCACCGCTGTGGGATCGGTGTGAATTTAGGACAAACACCAGGAAACTTAACGTCATCGTGTGATAAACACACTGAGATGATGATTTCATTATTAAGGGATACGAGTCGTTGATCTGTGAGTGCGACAGATTATGACACAAACCTTCTTGCTCGTTTGTGATGTCATGGCAAACAGTACACGTCCACCCAATCACACACATTCACACAGCACTTTTTCTGTCCCAGGCCGTTCCATGCTCAGCTGTGCGTTTCTAACATGCTGCGCTGGCCGTGATTACATCACGATTACATCAGTGATTCCTCGACGTGTAACTTCATAGCATCAGAGGACGTCCCAGGTTTTTATCTTTTCATCAGAGCAGCTGTTTTTACCCGAGCAACGCGTCACTATAGGTTTACTATGAGAAGTGCCACAGCAGGCCCATGGCTGTGAATGGATTTAATTGGCTGTTAACAGCAAACTTAGCTCTCTGGTGCAATGTGAAAACTGGGTGTTGTTGAAGACTCGCAGGGACCCACAGAGATGTTGTAATTTTCTATGGTCGACTTTATAATTACATTTGATTTGCTGGGTTCTCAGACCGTAACATTTTTTACAAGCTTTCTGTTTTGAAACCTTGGCACAGTTTACGTCAATCCGTCTGGAAATAGACGGCAGGTGACACAACATGTCCACGTCTTCGAGGAAGTTACAGTTCGAAGCACGCACACGTGATCTACCAAAACTCAGCATTTCAATGTAGAGACACTGAACAACGTTTATTTTAAAGGAGACAGACAAAGTTATAAAGTCCATCGTCCATGTTAAGGGGAGCTACTCGACTCGACTAACAATGCAAACTTCAAAACAAACTTCTAGCAGCTTGTCTGACAAACCCCGCAAAATAGAGATTGAAGCAATTTAAAAGAGCTAAAATAACCGGTTATGTTAATAATCATGACGTGGTCGTGTGTAAATGTGTAAAACCACAAGATGCAATGAGTTTAACCTTTGACCACCACATTTACCAAAACTGTGTTTTGTATTAAGACAGTAGAAGTCGAGTCGTGTGAGTAATTGAACAAACAGAGGTTTTAATGCCTCGGGTGTTGAAATAGGTGCATAAGTGAAGCTAAATAAAATATGTTGAAAATGATCAGTTTATTCAAAAACAATGAAATGTGAGAAAACGTGGAGCAAACTGTGAGCGAACTCTTTTATCGTTATTCCTGATTTCCATAAAATGTTCAATTTGTTACGGAAATGAATCCTAACACACAAAAATGAAACCTGGTCACGAGAGGCCACACAGAAGGTTCTGAACTAGTGAGAGCTACGTGTCGAATACATAGACTGCCACAGTGCCTTTGAGCAATCTGATGAAGAGGTAAACCACAGCGCAGACTGAGGGTGGAGGAACAGACTGTTTGACCTCAGCGTGTGAAGCTGGAGACAGGATGTGAGACTGTGTGTGTGTGTATTTGTTGATGTGATGTTAAGCTGTATACCTGGAGTGTGTATGTATGTGCATGCCTGCACATATGTGTGTGTGTCTGTGTGCGTGTCAGGTTAAACTGTGAAATGATTGCGTGTCCTGAAACCTTCACTTGACTCCATCATGTCAACAGCCACTTGTTTCAGTGGCTTGATAAATGAGGAGAATAGCAGCCACTGTCTCTGCTCTGGTTCAAACTGAGCTTCACTGTAGCTGCTGTGGCTCATGTGGTTTGGCCTGTCGCCCGTTCGCCCTGGCACAGTGCTTCCTTTTTTAAATTATACCTGCGTGTACAGTGGTGGCCACTGTGGACCCACACCTGCTTCTGTATCACATTAGAGCTAAAAGAACGTTTTTTAATTTTATGAGAGATGAGGCTTCTCCACTTCATCCCACTCTCCAGAAATGAGGTTCAAATATATCAGATACAAACGATCATTTAGAGGCAAAGATATCGTAGAGATATTCTGACGTTGAAACCAGCATCGAAAATGCATCTGATTCTGCAGAAATGTCGGGTCAGGAATCAGCAAGAATGCAAATCCATCCTTCTGATATCAGAAGAAGTGATAAAAACAAACATCAGTGCGATAAGAACTGTCACAAAATGACAGAAACCATTTTTGAGTTTCCATCGGTCAAAGTGTCAAAGACAAATCTGACTTAATAGTGCGTGTACTGTAACTGCAGGTCACAGTTTCAGCTTTGTTATTCAACTTGTTTACGTATTGGATTAAAAAACTGTGTCTCACACAGGGAAACTGTTCGTATGAGTTTCCTCTGTTGTGTGTTTGTATACAATGACACGTCTCTTCTCTTGCGTTGTCCCACAGACCCGGTGGACGTGTTGCGGGCTCTGCAGGTTCCCTCGCTCCCTGAGGGCGTGAAGAAAGTCCCCGGCTTCTGCACATCCCGTCGCTCCGGCAGCCCCGACCATGCTTACCGCATCACCAAGAAGGCCCAGATCTCTGCCCCCACCAAGCAGCTCTTCTCAGGTAGGCCGCTCTGCAAACTCCCATAAGATCCTATGATTTCAAAATCTCAGTTCCATGTTTGGAAACTGGTGAATCATTATTGCACTGTGACAATGTCTGGTAAGAGATTTTTAAAAGCTTGACTTGATATCATCATATGAACCTCCAGGAAGATTTAGTAGAGAGAGAGAGAGTTTCCTCAGGAAAGAGGAAACACTTTGAAGAAATGAACATTCCTGTAGAGAACGTTTAATTACAGCAGGGCTTAATATTTAATAATTAGGATGAATTACAGAGTGAAGGAACCTGTAATCATCATTATACAGGATTCTCTTTATGTTTAGATGTGTTTCAAACTTAGCTCTGTGGAGTTTACTGAAGTTATTGCTATACTGGCTCGCTCGTGGATATAACGTGTAATCATGTTAAACTGTTTGGGAGAGCCATAACAAATTAACTCGAGTGTATAGTCTGACACCCTGGAGTGAGGAGAGAGACGAGAAAGTGCCACTTATGTGGTTGTGAAGAAATCGTCAAAAGTCAAAGCTGATTTCGACTCATTTTCTGAGGTTTAGTTCTCCAGCTGGTCTCACCTGTTATCACGTGTCCTCAGTTCCAGCATCACATGGGACTTTATTTCAAAATCCAGTTCATCCTCACTCAGATCTCTGACGTTGATCACCTTCCTGTTTGAGAGCGATCTCTTTCTTTTCTAACCCTCCATCTCCTGTATCCCTTCTTCTCACGAATAAGTCAGTATTTTGGAGGTCCAGGTCTGACACCAGTCGGAGGGTGTCAGACCTACAGCACGTACTGATGTTTTTGTTCGTCTCCGTTCTCCGAGAGCACATCTTCTAAAGCGCTCCTTCTTTCATCGCCTTCCTCATCCGTAGGTCGTTTCCCGGAGAACTTCTCCATCATGGCTCTGGTTAAGGCCCAGTCTGGTCTCCAGGCCTTCCTCCTCTCCATCTACAGCGAGCAGGGCATCCAGCAGCTCGGCATCGAACTGGGACGCTCGCCTGTTTTCCTGTATGAGGACCAGAACGGCAAACCGGCCCCCGAGGACTACCCACTGTTCAGAGGCGTCAACCTGGCTGATGGCAAGTCAGTAACCAGCGACAACCAGTTTGTGACTGGTTGAGATGACACAGTGGGGCGTGTGTGGTTATGATTGGCTGTGGAGTTTGTGTGTGGGGGTTCTCCAGACACCTTTTTTAATTAGGCCTGTGCTCACATGACACATTTATTCGCCTTCGGTTCGTCCTCCTTGTCTCTAGGTGGCATCGCATCGCTATCTCTGTTTCCAAGAAAAACGTGACTCTGCTGCTGGACTGCAAGAAGAAGATGACCCGCGCTCTGCCCCGAGGCAACAACGCAGAGGTGGACACCAACGGCATCACAGTGTTTGGAGCCCGTCTGCTGGATGAGGAGGTTTTCCAGGTGAGGACGCTCACACAGAAAAGAGCTGTTATTTATTTTACACACACAAGTAATGTAGTTCTTCACTAGCATGTAGAGTGTACACCTGTCAGCGGTTCGATCCCTGACTCCACCAGTCTGCATGGTGAAGTGTCCCTGTGCAAGACACTGAGCCTGTGACAGCTGCTTGTTGGTGATAAGTGTCAATACAATGTGAACATTGTTAATGCTGTGGTTTGATGGTATGATGATGCAGCTGCACCTGTTTCTTTTCACTCTCCACAGGGAGACATCCAGCAACTGCTGATCGCCTCCAACCCCCAGGCTGCCTACGACTTCTGTGAGCACTACAGCCCTGACTGTGACTCCCCTCTGCCCAAGACCCAGGCTCAGGACCCCAACACATACGTGAGTAACACCAGCACAACATGAGCTCATACACAATCTGCTCACCGCCACACAAATGACTGATCCAATACAATAAGCAGCCTTTATAAGTCACTCAGTCTTTAGCATCAGTTACAGAGCGGATAACACCGGCACCATGTTAACACCATTCATTCATGAAACTCTCGGCTCATCTGTGATGAAGCAGAATCTGTGGACTTTGTTTTCCTTTTCTGTGGCACTTTGGCAGATTATTAATTTAAAGAAAGGAACTGATAAAGTCTTCATCAGATCCAAACATCTTTGTGAGAAAATGGAAAAAAATATTCCTGGATCCGCCCATTTATTCAGATCCGCTCCACCGTCCTTTAAACAGAAGGAATTGAATGGGTTCTTCGATGGACCATGTCCCACCCCTCCACAAAATTTCTAATTGCCACAAACGCAGATGAATACACAACCTCCTTGGTGGAGGTAAAAACCTGTGTAGCACACTAAGCAAAGCAAAGCAGGAGAGGCATCCTATGTCAGATATGATTCGTTGTAGGAAAGATACAAAACATGAAAACGTGCTCAGAGAGTGAAAACAAAGGTCACAGTGAAGAGACCAGCTGAAAGAAAAGTCTTCGTGTCCAGTTTGCTCACGACAAGTCATCTGATAGTGTCATCAAAGTGCTGCTCTTCCTCTCTGTCTTCCTCGCGCTTCTCCGTCATCGGCAACAGTTTGTATCCATCCACTTTCCTCCTCAGTCTGTGTGTCCCTCAGGGAACTTAAGCGAAGCAGAGGCCTTGTCTCATCATACACCTGTGCAGATGGGCCGTTTGTTACAGCAGTGGATAAGTTGATGCACTGGAACACAGAGAGGAAGGGGAAAGAGGATGATACAAGCCACCGTCAATGTCCTCCCCAATTCTTCTTCTTGTCTTGAAGAAAGAGAATTTGTTCAGTGCATAAAACTTCAATTGAGAAATCAAAGGATTTGAGCATGAAGATGGCTTAAGGTGGAGCCTCTTTACTTACTGAGACTGGTTTGTGCACACTACATGTATATTATTATTATTATTAGTAGTAGTAGTAGTAGTATTGGTATTTTTAGTGTTATTATTATTATTATTAGCTTTGCGAGCTCTCCCTCATTCCCTTTTCCTCTCAGTGACATTCTGATATTTGGAAGCTGACGGTTCCCCGACACCAGCAGCTGTGATTTTCATCCGCATTCATTCATCCAAATGACCTCTGCTTTAAGTATGTGCATGCCAGAACTTCAATCAAATTGTCACACGCTGAACAGAGATCCGACACTTTGCGTCCCAAACCCTGTTGATGCTGTTGAGATGACTGCTCCCTGAATGAATATAAATCACTGTGGTTTTATTCATCGGCTTCTCCCTTTGCTTAATTGTTTTTGCTGTTTTCTCATTCGTCGAGGTCGTCTGTGCACCCACATTTTTAATGATCTAACTTTACGAGCAGCACAGACTCGAATGAATGAAAAAATGAAAGCTTTGCATTTGTTCTCTTGCTGTCTATCACCATGTTTGATTTTTTTCCCTCTCGGTGCTTCACCCCTTCTCTTCTCCATCTATATTTATCCCTCTGTGGCCTCTGTGACCCCTCATCACCACTACTGTCCCCCTCTTTGTGAATTCCTCTTCTTCTGTCCATCTCGTTTTCATGCACCTTCCTCCCATCCCCTCCCCTCCCCTGCCAAACCATGTCTCCCTCCGTCCTTCCCATCTTTCAATCCTTCCATGCCTCCACCTCTCTCAGTACTTTGATGAGGAGCAGGATGACCATGAATACCCCTATTATTATGAGGAAACAACTGGCGTTCCCTCCTCCTCTGCGTCCCCCTCTCCCCGACCTGGGGCTCCCAATCTACAGGTAAAGAGGGAGCAAGAGAGAGGGAAAACACGAGCTGGGTTTGTGGAAGGGACGAAGAATGAGAGAGAGAGGTATTACAGCAACAACAAAGGCTTGATTCATAATATATCGGCGTAGCTTGTCAAATATTTCAATGTCAACTACATTTTTGAAATTATTTTCTCCAAAAATATTTGTGTGAAATCCTGCATTTTAACTTTCAGCACAATATATGTCTCTCTCATCCCTCATCACTCCATACCTCCCTCGTTTTAATCATGTCTCACCTTTTCTTTAATCCACATTGAACTCTCACACATCTCATCTCCGTCACACAGGATTAACTTTGCTCCTTGTGATTGTATCTTGTCCTCATGTCATTTACAAATGTGTATGTGTCCAGATGTGGGCAGGTGGGGGCACTAGGGTGGTGAAGGTGCAGCTGTGTTGTTATACACACATGTGCAACCCCCCCCACCCCACATTCTTCTCCACTAATTTCTCCAATATTTACTCTTATATCTCATCCTGTTCCATAATTAGAATTGACTCTAACTTAACATTACATGAAACCAAATAATTAAAGTGCCTTTAATGTCAAGCTGATCTCATGCAAATACAAGCGAGCACAAGAAACGAATGAAAAGTGCAGAGTAGCCTTTTCTCAACGTCATCTTTGTCAAATAGTCTTGCACATACGTTTTCTTTTCATTTACACTGTGTACGTTTCCTGGGATTGTTTGAATTTTCTAGCACTCATTGCATGGACGGACTCAACTCGGTTGGTTTCACAGACAATAAACCTACAGATGGATTTGCGATTCTCTCTGAGCAGGGCATGTCTGTGTTGTCTTGTTAGTTGCATGACAGGACGTCACCGCATGCACCTACTGTACTTCTGCATCATCATATTAATGCACATGTTTATGTGTTGGTAAATGTGTTTGTAGTTGTACATCATACATAACACACACGTATGCCACATGTCTGTCTCCTTTCAGTCTGTTCCTGGTCCTTATTGCATATTTAATGAGTTTATATCCACAGTGATGCCTTGTTTTCCCTTCCCACTATATTATATGGGTCAAATATTTGTTTACAGTGTTACTTTGCATGTATTTTTATCGTAGCAGCACGAGAAGTAATAATTGATCATGCACAGTCATTTTCATTGTGTGGTTTATGTGACTAACACATATTTGCATGCGAACTTGGACTCTATTCTCCCTCACTTGCACGGCTAAATAGCAGCAAGCTCGTCTGTTTTGCATTGGGACTTCTCAGTGCATTATAAACTGTGTGTGAGTGTGTATGAGGACAGCAGGTCATGTTTTGTGTGTGTGTGTATGTGTTTGTATATATGTGTGTGTGTGCGCGTGTGTGTGTGAGTTCAGCACCAGCTTCACCCGACCAGTCACACCCTCAGTGCCTCTGCCAAACCACAGGCTCAGTTCTTATTAGCACAAAGATGCTGCTTTGTCGTTTAATATTGGGAATGGCATTACTGGAGAGATCAGCAACAAATTGGCAATTCAAATAACTTTTTTTAAATACATGTGTGTGGATTTGATTTGTATTTTTACTTGTACTAGTACTTTTTCAGTTGTATTCATTAAAACTTGTAATAGTCCTCTGCTGTATCCAGTAATGCCTGTACAGTCTCAGTGAATCATCCAAGCCTTAGCCATCTTTATATCATTGTTTCTCAAAACATCCACTCTTGTCTTTCTCTCTCCTTCTGTCCATCCCTTGTTTGTGCTTTTCATCCCCCTCCCAACCCCTCCATGTATCTCTGTCCTCCTCCACTCCCTCGCTCCCCATCTGTCTTTGTGAATATGCACTTGTACATACCAAACAACACGTCAACCAAACAATAATCTCGGATATTAGAAGAAGGCGCTCAATGGAAAAGCAGCCCCCACTAAAACCGCCCCTGTCAAAGCCAAACCCACCCCGAAGACGGCCAAGACTGGATCATTCAAGCTTGTGGTTAAGCCACCTATGCCCACTAAAGCTTCCAAGTCCGCCACAGCCAAATCAACCAAAGCAAAGCCCACTGCAGTAGAGATCCTCTTGTCTAAGATCAAACCAACCGCAGCAGCTAAATCTAAGCCCACGGCTGCCCCGGCTAAGAACGGTAAAGCAGCTGCTGAGAAGAAGGCCAGTGGTGCAGCCAAAGCCAATGGCAATGGAAAACCAGCTGTAGCAAAGGCTAATGGCAATGGCAAAGCTGTAGCCGCCGAAGCTAAACCTACAGCTCAGGCCAAGGTGAATGGCAACGGAAATGGCAAGGTTGTAACAGAGAAGAAAACCAATGGTAATGGAAAATCATCTGCAGAAAAGAAAGTCAACGGAAATGGAAAGGTTACTGTTGTGTCCAAGGTTAACGGCAAAGCTACGGCAGAGAAAAAAGCCAATGGAAATGGCAAAACTACCATTGAAGTTAAAGAGGTTAAAGTCCAAGTAAATGGCAAAGCTGAGAACAAAGTCAACGGTGAGGCGAAGGCTAACGGCAACGGAAAAGTTATCACTGTGGTAGAAAAGAAGGTCGTGAGTAACGGTGCTGCAAACCAGGCAAAAACTGAAACCACTACAAAAGCAAAGACTGAGAAAGTTGTTAAAGTAGAAAAAATAGAGAAGACTGTGGTCAGTGCAGCTAAATCAGCCGCCAAAGCACCGAAACCCACAAAAGCATCAAAACCTGAACCTACAAAAGCAGCAAAGGTTGTGGCGACCAAAGCTCAGGCAGCAAAGACCCAAGTGAATGCCGAGGTCAAGGAGGTCACCAAAGTTAAAACTGTGGTCACCAAGGTCCCTCTGGTCAAATCAACCGCTAGCACGAGCAAAGTGGTGAAGAATGTGGTGGAAAAGGTTTCCATCTCAAAGAAGGTGGCCATGACACCCACCCCGGTCCGGCCCACTCCCCCCAGGCCCGCGAAATCCAAGGTGGTGTTGGACATCAATGTCAAATCCCAGCACAAACCCTTCCCACCCTTTGGCAAGACTGCGCTGAGTGGAACCGTCGTCCCAGCGAAGAAAATTACCAACGGTTATCAACAGGTACAACAGGAGGGCTCATGATTGAGTCGGATTGTCCAGACCCGTTATGTCCTATCTATCCCTTCTGGTTTCCAGCTCTTTCCACCATCCAGGGTCTGCAACAAAATTCACATGTATGATATGAGGGTCTCTCAGTTCGTGGATGATGATGATACAAATTTTGCTGTGAATCCTTCATGGTGGATAATCTGGTCTTCAGAGTGGAAGGTGGTTCATACCGAGCTGGACGACTTCTCCTCTGTTTATATATCATATGATCTTCACGATCGGCCCGACCGCTGCATATGATATGATACAGCGGTGCACAATGAAGCATGGCTACTTGTACAGTTTGTTCTTTACTTCACTTCATACTCCTACCTTCAAGCTGCTGAAGAAAACCTGTCTCAGAAACCTGAATACGCTCCGTCGCACTCCACTTTTCTTTTTCGGGGGAAACCAGTCGAATGAATGAGCATGGATTTCTATGGCACAGACATAAAACCTGAAAAAACACAAATACTGTCACATTCTACACACATGCAACACAACGACTCTCCCCTGTCACCCTGTCGTTCTTTAACTTTGTGTTCCTGTTTATGTTTGAAGTACCTGTGTTTTCTCTCTGACACCTGTCTCCCTGTCTCCGGTCATATTTCTTTTCAAATATGAATGAATCAGCCTCACAGAAACTACAAAAGCAGGTTTTACATCTGCTTCCAGCTCACACATTATACTGAATTAATTGAATTAATCATGTTCTGTGAGGCTGCTGATTTGGTTTGTTTCCTGTTTTCTGGTTTTGGGTGAAACTAGACATCCCAGAGCATCACGTTGTGATGTTTTCACCTGACGGGATGGATAGCAGCTCTCAGTCCTTCCTCCAATAAGAGCTGACTTCACCCTCTCACGAATCTCACCTAAAAAGCCAAAACTGTTCAACAATGCAATGAAAAGAAATTTCAGCAACACAATCTCAGCGACTCCCTAAATCTTGCATATGGCAAAAATTTATAGTCATTGAGATGCTGAAATTTCTTTTAAAAAAATGGATCTTTACAACTTTGAAAATGTGAGTTGCCAGCGAACATTTATTTGTGTCTGGCAAACCACAATTTTACGATGTGTTCCATTTTCATCTTTAAACTCTTCATTACCGACAAGCAGACTTTGAACTAACCACGCTCTTCCAATCAAATCTGCTTACTTCCTCCCTGCTCCCCACTTCCTGTCACCTCGACCAATCAGGATGTAGACACTGAATATTCCGAGGCTGGCCACACCGCTACAGAGACTGATTATTACTATGAGGAGATGGTCCCACAGCCAGAGGGTGAGGTGACTGGACATGAAGAGATCCCTGTGCAGGTAAAAAGAAAATTACACACGACATGAAATAGTCAAAGAAGACCGGCTAGAAAAGATAAACCGGACAGGACACACAAGTTAATTAAACACACCATCTTTCTTTATTTGCACATAATATCTCAGGAGTTTAGATTCAGCAGAAGTTTGCAAAAAAACTCACCTCAATACAAGAGGCTTCCATCGCCTAAAGGAGTCCACGGTGTGACACATGTGTGGTGGTGAGCCCAGTCCTTGTAGTTTAACCATAGTCCTGTGTCTCTTTACACTTTTCTAACCACACATCACTGTTTTGTTGGCGCCGACGCCACGTGACAAGACATAAGAGAAAACCTCTTTCAAAGGAAAATGCACCACATTCATCTGAACACGTCATCAAACATTTTTATGTGACGCCCCTTTTCGCTAACAACAAGATCCCCGTTTTGTTCTCACCGCAAGACTCCCGGGTTGATCAGTGCGTGATCTTGTCGTAAGAACAAAAGTCTTGTGAAAAGGGGATTCACGTGGGAATATTTGATCAGAAGGTAACAAAGGCAGATGAATATAATGCATTCTCGTTTGAAACCTAACCCTCAAGAAACTCAGATCAAGTTTCTGATTTGTTTCTAACCAATATTGTCGTTATCATTACTATCATTTTATCAATATCAGCTGACTTTGGTGACTTTGTTTTAGTTTCCAGGAATGTTTTTGCTGTTCTTGTGGATATAGATACGTTATCGATATATCATCATTCCTGATTATTTGTGGCCCATGTTTACATATTTTGAATTACTCCTCTCTGACTTGAGATAACTGCACAGCGTAATTCCACTGGATTCATTTTTGTGTTTTTTGCAATGGTAAGTAAAATAGTCTGTAACGTAGTTGTTTTGCTTTGCATAGCTTAGCTCGTAGCAGCAGCTTGTTTTTGCAAAGTGTTTCACATCAGTTCTGTGTCGTACAAGCACATCAAGCCAAACTTTTATAAGGTCAGAGAAATCATTGGGCGACAGGTGATCACACACGCTGATGATGATATACTTTGATGAAAACTCTGACTATTATAAGCTCCACAGAAGACGTTTGATAGAAGATTTATAAATGCTCATCCAGAATTTCAGCTGAGAAAATGGGACTGAAGTTACGGCATGACGGACTGATAGAGTCGGTCAGATGTCTTTTTGTTTTCTGTCCATATGTCACTGTTCATTTGCAGAAGGTAAGACTCACGTTTTTCTATATATGCCCCTCTCTTCCACTCTGATCCTGTATTTCTCTTCCTTGTACTAACACTTTCCCATCATACTTAACTCTCCCTCCTCCACCCACTGTCCATTCCTCTTCTTCTCGATTCATCCTCTCGTAACCCCTCCACCTATCCCATCGCGACTTTCACTAAACACCAAACCAGCCCCAGGTGGAGTCGACGTTGGTGGGAGAGGAGGTGGAAGCCACCAAGGCAGGCGGTGCGGGCGAAGACGTCTTCACTGAGGAGTATGTGACTGGGGACGTGGGCCTTAAGGAATACGACTATTCCTACAGGGACTACAATGAGCCGTTAGCGGAGACTGAAGAGGTCGATGCCAACATGGGCCCCGCCCTGTCCGCTGTGACAGACGAGGGAGGCGTAAGTAGTTTTGCTTAAAAGGCAAAAAAAAAAAAAATCCATTTCAACCAACTCTGAATCCCAATCTTTGTCAAATGTCAAAAACTTGTTTGAGTTTGCCGTTTCTCAAAAGCCATTATGGAGCCATATGTTATTTATTCATCGCTGAGAAATATTGACCCTCTTATTCATGGGGACTAATTTGAACACACATGGGAGGAAGTTCTGCCTGAAAGACCGGGAGGGAGAATATATTCATAACTACCACTTAGACTAGAGATTGAGACTTAAACTCCTGAGTAAATGTTCACTGTAGTAATAAATCAAGTGAGAAGTAGAGTCACTTTTACAGACTTCTATAGAAACTACCAGTGGAGTCGCCCTCTGCTGTTCATTCCAGAGAAAACAGGTTTCAGGCACTTCTGCACTGGCTTCACTTAGAGTCTACGTCCATTTTTATTGGATCTGTGATTGTCTCTGAACAACCTCGACCCAAAATACAAAATGTTTCACCTTGTAAAGTCTATTTACAGATTCTGTTTCACACTTGGCAAACTCAACCATTAACAGAGAATCTTGAATTTGAATGCATTTAATTATAAATACTTTGAGAACCAAAACGAGTCCTCACATGTTGGTTGAGATGGGTTTTATTACGGGACCCGAGGACGAATAGCCATTACCACGGTGTGAGCTATTTGGGATCCTAATGCACATAAAGATAACTTGAACGTTACGTACACTGCATAAAGAGGCATTATGAAGTGCAGCAACACTCTGCTTGCTGCATCTTTAGTTCTGAATGCCATTTTTGTCAGTGTGTAGCTTCATGTAGAGCTGCTAAGCCCAGACGATTCTCTGTATCCATGCAGACAATGTTCTGCAAGTAATGAGAACCATTAGATCTTCGGTTTTTGGACGAAACAGGTTGTCATTTTATCATTCTGCAGTAATAGACTGTATTGTTATATAGTAAATTCATGTGTTTCACTGAGTGTGTTAGTCGTTTTAGTTTTACAATGTGTGTAAATACCTGTACTGACTGTGCCGTGTTGTTGGCTACATGTGTGTTTTCCTCAGGCCGCTGTCAGAGGCCATAAAGGAGAGAAAGGAGAACCCGCTGTCTTGGAGCCTGTAAGTTACAATAATAATAATAAAAGTAATAATGGTTTAAATTCATTAGATGAAATGGTTTCAGTGGTTTTTGCGTAATCCTGCTAACAGACACTTAATGAAACTAATTAATCCTATTTATCATCTAATGCAGATTAATCAGTGGAAATTAGAGCAGATGTCAATCATTTTTAAAAGCGTTCATTATAAGTATGTGTAAACTCTGTGTGTGCTGGCGACCTGTTTGCCCCGCCACCAGCAAACGTCAGCTGCAGGTGCAGATGTCTCCAGGAGGATTTAAGCGTGTGTTGGTGGTTAAGAAAATTGTACCACAAACTTGTCTGTAGTGTGTGTACTTGTTTGTACTTGTTGATCCTGCATCATATTTTTAACTTTTTGATTTGTGCAGGGTATGCTGATTGAAGGACCTCCAGGACCCGAGGGACCTGCTGTAAGTTGTTCCCTTGGTTTTTTACTGACCTTAATATATTAAATTGCACCTGACGCTGACACTGAGTTGAAAATCTGAACACCTGATCATTCTTTCTACTGCTTCTCTTTCAGGGTCCGACCGGCCCCCCCGGCTCCTCTGGACCCCCCGGCTCTGTTGGCGACCCTGGCGAGAGGGTGAGTTTTTCTCTTAACCTGAAAACAAAATGATAGAATCAGTGCACAGGCAAATCCGAGACATTATTGCTCATTAAACATGCACTCTGAAAAAAAAGAAGAGGCTGCATCCCATCACCACCATCCGTCAAGTTCACTGCCCCTTCTCTCCCCTCCTCAGGGCGTTCCTGGTAGAGCTGGTCTGCCTGGAGCTGACGGAGTCCCAGGACCTCCTGGAACCTCTGTCATGTTGCCTGTGAGTCACCTTGAATTTAGATCTTGATGGTTTGCTGTTTTTTTTAAAAATTAAATTAAATTGTGGAATCTGGCCGCTCTGGTGCCGACCACGGCTCCACCTGCCACCACATTTTAAATCTGTTTGTCTTTTCTATTTGTTCATTAGATGATTTCATTGTTTATTCATAAAATTCAAATAATCCTTTAACTTTTTTCCCTTTTCTCTCTGCAGTTCCGTTTTGGTCAGAGCGGAGGAGATAAGGGTCCCGTTGTTTCTGCACAGGAGGCTCAGGCAGCGGCCATCTTGTCTCAGGCCAGGGTCAGTCGTCACTTTTACATTTCCATCAGATAAACGTTCTAAAACATGCATGTTAATGTTAAAAATGTTTATATTGGTTAAAAAGTTGTGTCAGGGGCTTTTGAAACTTCACATTTAAAGCTACTGTTCAGAGGTGATTGTAAAATTATGTTAATTGGTTAATAAGTTCCCAGTTGACGCGGGGTCCTGGATCATTATCCCACTCTGGAACTACTTTTTCAAATGATTCCAACACATGAACGCACAATAACTTCAGTAACTTCAATAACATAAGAGATATTGAGCTGAATCTCTCATTTATTATTTACAATCATTTACAATGTGTATAATGTGTAAGCAGCCATGTGCCTCTGCGATCATTGATTGTGACGTGTTGTTGTCTGCAGATGGCTCTGAAAGGACCATCTGGACCAATGGGATTCACTGGACGCCCCGGACCCCTGGTATGTTGCCTGTCACTCAGCCCTTTACCAGTTCATATCCGAAACCAGCTGATATGATGATGATGATGATGATGATGGTGCTTTCTGTTTCAGGGGAATCCTGGGAGTCCTGGCCTGAAGGGAGAGAGTGGAGACCCTGGTCCTCAGGTAGAAACTCAACCTGAACTGTCGCCTCACATCAACAATCAAAACATTCAAATCATTATTTTCTATCAAATCATGTGTAATTAACCCTCTCTTTCATATTTCACTATTGTGTATGTTATTATTAAACACACACACACACACATATATATTTATCATTAGCATTTATCACAGTTATCTGATTCATTTGTCAGGGCCCCAGGGGACCACATGGTTTGATGGGACCTCCAGGCAAACCAGGAAGAAGAGTGAGTATTTATTTATTTACTTTCTTTAGTTTTTTTAATGTAAAGTTTGTACATTTGAAGTCAAATTTATTCAGGAGCTGTTTCAAACACTTTTTACTTTTATTCTAATACAAGGTTAACGTATGGTCATATCATCTCTGCTTGTGTCCTGACAGGGTCGGGCCGGAGCTGATGGTGCCAGAGGAATGCCCGGAGAGCTTGGTTCTAAGGTAACGTCTCTTTGGTTTAATTTCCTAATTAAATCAATCCATCCATAAAAACTTGTACTTTAATTTAAATATATCCATTTGTATTTGGATGTCTTCTAGATATTGTCAGCTCCAGACAGTTGAAGAGTGAAGCTGAACTGTAGATCAGTTTAAAAGACTTACAAGTTATTAAAAACCAGAGTTTATCTCCGATATTCAGCAGGAAAGTTTTGAAAATATGAAAAACTCTAAACAGAGTTTGGTAAATTAATTACGTTGATGAGTTCCAGCTGTTACAGAGCGCTGGTCGCCTGTTTACTCATAGTTTACTAATATTGATTGTATCTCGTGTAAATCGCATCAAATTCAACTCTGCACTTCCCAACAAATCATATGTCAAGTGTGAACAGGTAAAACGGTTCTCGAGGTATTCTCCAGGTACAGACTGATTTCTGGAATTAGAAGATGGATGAGAACCTCTTAATCCTCTTAATCCCACATAGTGTTGCTTTAATGCATCAGCTTCACTTGTGATGTATTTCTACCTCCTGCGTTACAGTGGTAATACTTCAAGTCTGTGTGTGTCTCTCAGGGTGACCGTGGCTTCGATGGTCTTCCTGGTTTGCCCGGTGACAAAGGACACAGGGTGAGAATCACAACGCCACATTCGCTCCACGCGACTCAGACGACAGTGTGACCGTTCAGAACAACCTTGTTCTTGAACATGTTTAGGAACGTGAATCCTTGAATAATCTGTTCGTGAGCAGCAGTGAAGAGTTTTCTGATCCCTAACTCCTCAAATCGCTCATCTCTGCAGGGTGACACAGGATCCATGGGACCCGCAGGATCTCAAGGGGAGGACGGAGAGAGGGTATGACGTGTTATGATAAAGGAATCTCGGTGTCTCTCGATAATCAGAATCTTTCTGCCCTTGAACTGTTGTTTCTGTGCGTGGTTTCCAGGGAGACGACGGAGAAGTCGGACCCAGGGGTCTCCCAGGTGAACCAGTGAGTGTTTCCATGACAATTCTGCTGATTTTAAATTTCTCTTTATTGTCTATTTTCCCAAGCGACTTATCTTGACTTCTGGGAAAATATGTTTTTTGTGTGTGTTTCTTCACTAATGCGCCCTTGTGTGTGTGTGTGTGTGTGCAGGGACCTCGTGGTTTGCTCGGACCCAAAGGTCCTCCTGGAATCTCTGGGCCTCCTGTGAGTGCAAACCTTTTTTAAACTACATTGTTCTACTGTGTAACCGCTGAACACCCGCAGCACCTCACGAAACAACACTGAAAGACGGGATGTCCAGAAATCTATAAATGATCATGTAACGTTCCAACACTCACCTCAAAACAACACCAAGTATTACCCAGGATTCAAGCGGCCAAATCCACAGGATCCATTGGACATCCACACTTTCTTTCATAAAACTTGTAAACAATCAGAATCAACTTCAGTCCCAAGGACTTTTTCTTGTTGTTGACGTCTTTATTCGTCCTCTCTCCCTCTTAGGGCGTGCGAGGAAACGACGGGCCCCATGGCCCCAAAGGAAACTTGGTCAGTGTCACTCTCAACCTTATTGATAAGCTTTTGAATCAGAAGAGAATTGGTAGCATAACTGGTTGTGATGACACTAAACCTGTGATTCTCTCGACCTTGTCTGTCCTTCTCTGTGATCTTCAGGGTCCCCAAGGAGAACCAGGACCTCCAGGTCAGCAGGGAACCCCAGGAACTCAGGTGAGACAGAGGAATGGTCGTCATTATCAAATACACGTGACTCTTTCACCACGTAGCTGTGTGACAAAGAGCAAAGACGTGCTTACGCAAAGGAAACTGGATTTATTCCATAGGTGACTTTGTTTTATTATTAATTCTTTTTTTGTTGCAGGGAATGCCAGGACCTCAGGGAGCCCTCGGACCTCCAGGAGAGAAAGTAAGAACGTCTTAAAAAGATACAGGAAGTTAATGTACTTTAACCAGATATCAGACATTTGAAGTAACTAACGTTCACGGCTTCTTCTGTCCACTGAATGATGTCACTCACCTTGTCTTCCTGTCCATCAGGGTCCCACAGGCAAACCAGGTCTCCCAGGAATGCCCGGTGCTGACGGACCTCCTGTACGTTTGTCTCTTCCTTTATCTTTTAAAGAAATATAATTTTATTAAATTGAGTTGAGCTCCAGCGGAGGACGTCTTTATGAAGCTTGAGCTTTGTGTCATCTCTTCTCAGGGTCACCCCGGGAAGGAGGGGCCTGCTGGCACCAAAGGAAACCACGTGGGTGTCAATCACAAACACAATCACAAACACAATCACAAACACAATTCAACAATTACATCTGACTCTTAGCAGGAAAAAATATACTTCAACTGAAAGAAATCGATTCAAATGCATATCCAGAGTAAAACCTTGGTGCAGTTACTTAAATTGGGTTGTGCATGTAAGGATGAACATGTCGATTGTTAAATATTTATTGTGTTGTCAACTCGTCCTTCTTTCTTTGATCTTGTCCAGGGTCCCAACGGTCCTCAGGGTGCTATCGGCTATCCTGGCCCTCGTGGCATCAAGGTTGGCGCAGTTCATCTTTACAGGGAGCTTTGAAAAATTAAGCAAATACATAATGACCTCACAAACACAAGACTTTGGACCGTTGTCCTGATTATTTAATCCTTTGATTGCAGGGAGGTCAGGGAATCCGTGGGCTGAAGGGACACAAGGGAGAGAAGGTAAGTGATTTATTTCAAAATTAAAATATAAATCAACAAAAATAAATGTCTCTCACTTAAGAAATAACGTCCCTTCAATGATGATCGGTAAAGAAATGCACAGTAGAAAACTGGTCCTTTCAATAACAAACTTAATATTTTCTTTTGCTGCATATTTATATATATTTTTTCCTCTTATTTGTGTTTCTAGGGAGAAGATGGTTTCCCTGGAGTTAAAGGAGATTTTGGCACCAAGGGAGAGAGGGTAAGATGGAGTAACCGATTGGTTGATTGGTTTGTTCATGTAACGATGAATTGATATTTCGATATTACTCTTGTTGTGTTGATTATTTCTGACGGGCGAGCTTTGTGTCCTGCTGACAGGGAGAGCTCGGAGTACCAGGACCCAGAGGAGAGGACGGTCCAGAGGGGCCGAAGGGTCGCGTCGGACCCCCCGGTGAGCTCGGACCACTCGGACTTGTTGGAGAGAAGGTACGACACGTTGAGCACTGACCAGATCAAATGAACGGCTCTCTGCAACATGAGATCAGCTACCGATGTTCTTAGCCGCGTCGTTTGTTATTTAAACTGCAAATTAAGATGATTTCCACAAATTTGTCAAGAAATTGTATTTCCTCTAAATCAAGGGAAGGCCTCTTTTTTACAAAACATTTGGCAAGGGAATGTCATCGTGCTGCCCTCTTGTGGTTGTTTTTACATTTTGCATTTTAATGTGATTGTAATATAACATCAGCTGCTTCTCATATACATCTCGTATTAAAAACTATAATCATCATTACTGGCAGGTTTGTGAAACATCAGTAATCTTTAAACAAAATGGCATCTGTGTGATTCAGGTTCTTAATGATGTGATGATGTGATTCCAGGGTAAACTTGGTGTACCTGGACTCCCTGGATATCCTGGAAGACAAGGACCTAAGGTGAGAGAGACACCACCCTGACTCGTTTATTCAGTGATTGTCTGCATCTCTGTCCTCGTCGTGGTGAAAAACTGTGCTGATGCTGATTTGTTTGTTTTAGGGATCCCTCGGATTCCCAGGTTTCCCTGGTTCAAACGGAGAGAAGGGAACGAGGGTGAGTTGGCTGTTTTTGATCAAAGCTTTAAAAGTTCTCACTGTGATAAAGACTCTTTATCTACACTGATGCATTTCTCCTCTTGAGCCTGTAATTACTCTTGTTGTATTTTCAGGGTCTCTCTGGCAAAGCAGGACCAAGAGGACAAAGAGGACCAACGGTACATTTCACTCTTTGAACTTTTCTTTGATTTTACGTTGTCCTATCACACTGATGCATCTTCAACCGATGGTATTCATAATTAGTGTTTTGACAAAAACGGGCTGAAGACACTGATCTCTACTGCGCAGGCTCCAAATGATGTCATCGCTGCAAGATGGCGGTGTTCCTATTTTTGATATTTTGGCTTTTCTATTAGGAAGAATAGACGTGTCGTCCATTTAATGAACAGTCCATGATGAGCTAATTAACTGTGGTGACAGAGACAGTCGCATTTGATTGATTGTGACTGACTGAGGCTTTTCCCTGCTTGTGACCACCAGGGCCCCAGAGGACAGAGAGGACCGAGGGGCGCCACCGGGAAACCAGGAGCAAAGGTTTGTCCACACCGTGAACCAGAAACAGATGATTATTGTTTTTACTGACGATCACATTCTTTTCATTGATTATTAATCACTGACCACATCATAGTCAATGTATTTATCACACATATATCGATGGACCACTACAAACAATCTAATAACTTCACAGAAAATTCTTTTCTTCAGAAAATGATTCTCTATAAATTTAGATGTTTAATGAGTATTTATACATTATGTCTATTAAATTTGTTGGTCATTTTTTATTTCCTAGGGAACTTCAGGAAGCGATGGCCCATCTGGTCCTCTTGGAGAGAGGGTAAGCTCTTCATTTTAACTCCCTGAGATCATTTCCTGTTTGTGGGCGTCAAATATAACATGTTCATAAGACTGATTGATTACATTATATGTTGTGATTATATCGTGTGTTGTTGTCTCACCAGGGATTGCCCGGGCCTCAGGGAGCCAACGGTTTCCCCGGACCAAAGGGCCCTCCTGTAAGAAAACCCTCTGACTCCAGTTATCTCTTATTGACTCTATATGTTTGAAGTGGAATCAATTGATTGTTAATCACTCGTGTTTAGAGGGACAACCGTCTTAAAGTGGAGATAATCATTCATTGATATTTGATGTTTCCTCACAGGGACCACCAGGAAAGGATGGGCTGCCTGGACACCCCGGGCAGAGGGGAGAAGTTGTAAGTTTGATTTTTTTTTTTCCCTACTATTGATATTTATGGTTTATTGTGTTTTTATTGATCAATTATTCACATGTTCAATATAAAATAAGGTGTACAAGGCAGTGGGATATGTCTATATGTTATAAATCCATCTGACAGATTAGTGGTATCTGTCCAACGTTGACGTCCATCATGCATTCCCTCTACAATTTCTTGCACTTACATATACAATCCATTATACACACACACCCCTGCCTACGACGCATGAAAATAAACACAAAATATATGAATTTGTACGCTCCTCTACCTGTACCCTGATCAGTCTCGTCCCTGTGTTGTACTTTGTGCCTTCATTTGCAGAAGGTTTGATAAGAAAAAGAGGCAGGTTGGTTTTAAGAGAAATCAGGGGGAAATAAATGTGAACCTGAAAAACTTTCTTCAATCCAAGCATCGACTTCACGTCACAATAATCTCTACAAACGTGTTGCTGATCATGTGATGAGCAAATATGAGCAAGCAACAACACACTTCAGTCACTTTTTATTCTGGATTTAGGACAGAGGTTAAATATTCTGCAGATTATCAGTTAACTGAGTTTATCTCCTGCAGGGTTTCCAAGGTAAGATGGGTCCACCTGGGCCTCCTGGAGTCGTTGGACCTCAGGTGAGTTTCATAAACTCAGTTCACAAGCTGGTTATGCAACAAATCAGATGGGTTTCAACACAACAACCTGTTTCTCTTTTTGTGTTTCAACTCCCTTTGTTTCCTCTTTCCTCTTCTCTCCATCTCCACCTGTTTCTCCATCCTCCCAGGGTCCATCAGGAGAGACGGGTCCCATGGGCGAGCGCGGCCACCCCGGACCCCCAGGTCCACCTGGAGAGCAGGGACTTTCTGGTCCCTCAGGAAAGGAGGGCACCAAGGGAGACCCTGGACCCCCAGGAGGCCCCGGAAAAGATGGGCCCTCAGGACTGAGAGGCTTCCCCGGCGAGAGAGGACTGCCGGGAACCCCTGTGAGTATGACCTAAACAAAACGAAACAATAAACAGATTATCAGGCTGATACTTAACATAAGATCAATAATTTGACTTTTGCTGAAAACTGATTCATAATGTTTGTGTTTTTTTGCAGGGAGGTGGAGGACTGAAGGGAAGTGAGGGACCTGCTGGACCACCTGGACCTGCTGTACGTCTCAAACCCAATGAACAATTCATTCTCAAACATTCTCAAAGTTAGAACATCACTTAGTAAAGTTCTTACGTAATTCTCAGATCTGCCTGTTTTTACAAAGTTCTTTCTTGGCCCATGTCACTTCCTTGATTCATGGAAATCTGTTCTGTATTTTTTTGTGTAATCCCACTGACAAACAAACAGACTGGGGTGAACACATGAATATCTCTTCTGTCTTAAGAATCATTAACAACATTGGTCTTTATAATGCTGGACCTTTGTAGGGGTCTCCTGGTGAGAGGGGACAAGCTGGTACTGCTGGACCTGTTGGACCTCCTGGCAGACCGGGCCCTCAGGGGCCACCTGGACCCGCCGGAGAGAAGGGAGTTCCTGTGAGTACGCTGGAGATTTTTCACTTTCTCCAACCAGCCTTAGAAGAAAACCCATCAATTATGAATTCTCCCTTTTCTCCTGTTAAGGGTGAGAAAGGACCTATTGGACCGGCAGGTCGTGACGGAGTGCAGGGTCCCGTGGGTCTGCCTGGCCCCGCCGGAACACCTGGAGTACCCGGAGAGGACGGAGACAAGGTCAGTAACTCGAAATCCCTCCAAAGCATCCTTTTCAAAAGTCCAGTGGGGCTCAGTGTGGTTGCACAGTCGTGTGCGTCATGTGTCGGTATCAGCGCTTTGTTTCAAACTCTGCAGTGACATGGATGTTTCCTTGTTGTTTCAGGGTGAGGTCGGAGAGCATGGTCAGAAGGGCGCCAAGGGAGGAAAGGGAGAACACGTGAGTAACGATAATTAAACGATCGGACATATTTCTAATGGAAATAATCAGAATTGAATCACAATTGTTGGTTTGCTCACTGTTTTTTTCGGTTGGCAGGGTCCTCCTGGTCCACCTGGGCCGATGGGTCCCGTCGGTCAGCCTGGTCCTGCCGTAAGTTCAACTCTTTGACAGTTTGAAGAACTAGTGGTTTGGACTTGTCCCTGGTTGTGTACAGACACTAAAAACATGATAAAGAGTTTAATAAATAGAAATGTAATCGTATGAATACTTCACAGATCAGTCCTGCAAACATGAGACGCTCAGACATCAAAGATTTCATCACTAGCTGAGTTAGAACTTATTATTATCACCATGTCTTTGTTTCTGTTTGTCTCTTTCTCTGGTGCAGGGAGCTGATGGAGAGCTGGGACCCAGGGGCCAGCAGGGGCCTTTTGGAGCCAAAGGTGACGAAGGATCCAGAGGATTCCCAGGAGCCCCAGGACCCATTGGACTGCAGGTGAAAAAAAAAAAAGCCATGATACTCTTTTCTGACGTTGATTTCAAATTTTTCTGAAATCTTTATTTCAAACCTTTAGATAAAGCTTTTTTTTACCAGCAGCCTTCTCCTGACCTCATGGTTGTTCAGTTTGTTCTCATCTTGATTCTGTTTTATTTAGTCAATATTAAGCGGTTTTGAATTGTGCCATAAAAAGTTTTTCATTATCATCATTCATTTTATTATTGAATATTCATTTTGAGCTCCTGTTGCTAAATCAAACTGGTTGTTTGTGTAACTGTGGCCTTCGTCCTGCAGGGATTGCCGGGACCTCCAGGTGAAAAGGGAGAGACAGGTGACGTCGGACCTCTGGTAAGTTTCAGAAATACATGGTTACCATGACGCCCAGTTCAGTGACTCCTTTTTACTGCAATAAAATTAATAAATGATGATAAAAGCAGAAACCTGTTTATTTTTCCAGGGTCCTCCAGGCCCTCCAGGACCCCGCGGCCCTGCCGGACCCAGCGGAGCTGATGTGAGTTTACAGCTCTTATCTAAAAAAATTATTTTCACGTCACTACTTCTGTAAACATCGACTGTTAGTGGTAACTTTTTAAATGAGACAAAAGAGCAAAAGTGAAATTCTTTGTTTTGTTTGAAATGTTTTTTCATGTGTTTTTCAGGGTCCTCAAGGTCCTCCTGGTGGTTTGGGTAACCCTGGACCGATTGGAGAGAAGGTGCGGAGTCTAAAGTGATATTTCAGCATGGAAATAAAACAAAGGAAAAAGTGAATTCAATCAACTTGTCTTGTGAACTAATAGAAGCTCTGTTTGCTCTGCAGGGAGAGGCCGGTGAGGCTGGACCACCTGGAATTGTCGGAGAACCTGGAAAGAAGGTGAGTGTCTGCGTCTTAAGACATCAGGAGTCTGAACCTGCGAGTTAATAACATGTCCTCCTGCCTCCAGGGTCCTCGTGGAGAGCGCGGAGAGAAGGGAGAGTCCGGACAACCTGGAACTGCTGGACCTGCTGGAGGACGAGGACGACCCGGAGACGACGGACCCAAAGGAAACCCTGTATGACACCCACAGAGAGACGAGCCCTAATGAACACACACACAGTGGCTCACAGATCGATGACTGCTGACTCCTCTGCAGAATGTGAATTTCTCATTAAATGTTCTTTTTCTGCTTAACGTCAGGGTCCTGTTGGTTTCCCTGGTGACCCCGGTCCCCCTGGTGAGGTTGGACCCAGAGTGAGTAACCTTTCTTTAAAGAATTAACATCAGCGTCGTATGTAAGTCATGTTTCTGTGGCTGCAGGGCTCCAGCTTGTTTCGCACACGTCGTCTCCAAAACGTTAACTCTGCTCTGATTTACTTCAGGGTCAAGATGGCGCCAAGGGAGAGAGAGGAGAAGATGGTGAAGCTGGAGAATCTGTAAGTCAAAGCTGCAGTACCGCAGATATGTGAATGAAGTCTTAAAAAAGGTCTGACTCATTCCTCTCTGCCTCTTACTGCAGGGCTCCCCTGGACCTCCTGGTGAGAACGGACCTCCCGGCCCCACAGGAAAGAGGGTAAGGTCACCGTCCTCATTTGGGACTTCCACGTATACGTCACATCGGCCGTCTTAATGCAACCACCTACTTTGCTTCTTTCCTGCAGTGTAGTAGATACAATTATCTGAACATTATTTATTTCATTTTAACTTTTATGATTCAGTTATGGAATTTGAAATGATTGAGTTTGTGTGTGTGTGAACGTTACATGTTTCATTTCACAGGGTCCTGCTGGAACGAGAGGACCAGAGGGACGACAGGGAGAGAAGGGAACCAAGGTGAGTTTCTTAGCTCCCTGTGGTTCTTAACTCAAAGCAGACAGTACAACCATACTTCATGTGGCGGATTGTAATGTGTTGTAGTTCTTTCTCAACGCTACAGACATTAATATACAGTAATAAAAATACACTGATCGTCTACAAACATTAGAATTTATCTCCGATCACTGGTGTGAAACACTACGATACTGTCTCTGAAGTCTGAGAGATAATGTTTCTATGAGGAAGTGAAAGAAACTTTTAGACTCTGATATTTATATCTGTCATACTTAACATAAATCATTTTATTCACTATGGCGTTAAAAAGTCTGCAGAACCTGCAGAAACCCTGCTCTAAGATAGTGAGGATAATTATAGTCATGAATTATTTCAAACTCCTCGTTTATTCCAATTGTAAAACACAACTTACACTGTTTCACTTAAAAACATTTTAATCCTGTTTCTTGTCATCGTGATTCACAGGGAGACTCAGGTGCTGTTGGCCCACCAGGAAAAACCGGCCCCGTTGGCCCCCAGGGGCAACCAGGAAAACCAGGAACAGAAGGTCTCCGAGGACTCCCAGGATCTGTGGTAATGATAATGAATAATGAAAAATTAAATAAACCCAAGCGTTGGAATCAGATTATGAGACAAAGACACTTTCAAATCAATATAACACATGTGACACAAGAGTAAAACAAAGCTTCTGAAATATATTTGTATTTGTTAATGCAGCAGCTAAATATACAATATTCAGCTTGTGTGTGTTTGATTGTGTGTTTGATGAATCTGTGTTTCAGGGTGAACAAGGATCTCCGGGACTTGCTGGACAGAAAGGTCCACCTGGACCCCTGGTGAGATACCATCACCTTTTATTTTTCATTCATTCGTCTGCTTTTGAATTACAGTGTATTTATAACAGGAAGTTTTCCAGCAGCAGTTTATTTCTCCTGCTGCCTTATCCTTCAATCCTCCACCTGTCCTCCTCCACCTCTCTTCACAAACTTGTTCACGTCTTCCTCTTCTCCTCCTCCTCCTCCTGCAGGGACCACCTGGTTTGCCGGGTCTGCGTGGAGACCCCGGTGCCAAGGGAGAGAAGGGACACCCAGGTCTTATCGGCCTCATCGGACCCCCAGGCGAGCAGGGAGAGAAGGGAGACCGAGGTCAGTCCGGGCCTCAGGGAACCTCCGGGACCAAAGGAGAGACCGTGAGTCCTACGACCTCAGTCCGATCTGTCGTCAGTCACGTTCATGTAGAGATTCATGTTCATGTTCATGTTCATGTCTCGTGTGTTGTTGTAGGGAATGGCTGGAGGCTCCGGACCCATCGGCCCTGCTGGTCCTCCTGGTCTGCCTGTGAGTGCACATCAATACGCTGCCCCACTTCTCTCTCCCTCTGTTCCCATAATGTTTTTCAGCTTTATACTAAAAAACAATGGAGGAGGGTCACCACTGAAATAAAACTAAAGCCTTGTTTGTTTTCCAGGGTCCTCAAGGTATCAAAGGAGCTAAGGGTTCTTCTGTGAGTATATTTTAAAAGCCACAATGTGAGTGACATAAAAAAATAATCCTTCGACTCTGATTTAATTCTCCAATGCTTCTCTTCCAGGGAGGAGCTGGTCCAAAGGGAGAAAAGGGTGTGCAGGGACCTCCTGGACCTCCTGTGAGTGATTCCTTGTGAAAATGTCAGGATTTATCATCTGAATTCCTCTTCGCTCACTCTTTGCGCCTCATGGATGATTGTTGTTAAACTTGCTTCCCAGGGCCCACCAGGTGAGGTCATTCAGCCTCTGCCCATCCAGAGGAGTCCCAAGTCCAAGCGCTCCATCGACGCCAGCCAGCTGCTCCCCGAGTCCGACCCCGACATGCCTGCGTCTGACGCCGCTGGCACCGAGTTCCTGATCGGCAGTGAAGGCATGGAGGAGATCTTCGGCTCGCTCAACTCACTTCGCCAGGAGATCGAGACCATGCGTTTCCCTCTGGGCACCCAGGACAGCCCCGCCCGCACCTGCCAGGACCTGCACCTCAGCCAGCCGGACCTCAAAGACGGTAACGGATTCAACCCAGAAATTCACCGTTGTCTGCTGAGATACTGATCGATTGGTTTTAAATCTGAAATCATTTCGACATGAAGATGACGCTGATCCCGTCATTGAATTATGCAAATTGCAGACAACAACCAAAACATAACCTGAAAGAACTTATACATAAAAATAGAAATTAACATTTCAATAAAAACTAATTGTCCCACCTTGTTTTGTCTCTGTCTCCCTCTGCAGGAGAATACTGGATCGACCCCAACCAGGGCTGCTCCAGAGACTCCTTCAAGGTCTTCTGTAATTTCACCAACGGAGCAGAGACGTGTCTGTATCCCAGCAAGAGCCTCAACACGGTCAGTCCAACAAATCAGCAGCGCTCTGTAAAATCTGACATTTCAGGGTCGGAGCTGGAACTGATTTGTGTTTGCAGCTTCTGATTTCCCACTTTAACGATGATGATTTCACTCGGTAGAGCTCGTACCTCAAGGCCCAACTGTCAGATCAATCAAGCTGCATGAAATTGCACAATCAGAGATACCAGTCCCCTAAAAGTGCCTGTTTTTATCGAACTGTCTGCAACAAACAAACTACGGGACATGCAGGGGTGAAAACATGACCTCCTTGGCTGAGATCTTAAACTGATGAGACGTTGGTTCAGAAAATGTCAAACTAAACCCACGTGGACATTTGTGTTCGCAGGTGAAGATGAGCTCCTGGGACAAAGAGACTCCAGGATCCTGGTACAGTCAGTTCTCCACTGGCACTAAGGTTAGTACCCCGACACCTTGATTTTATTTTTAGTCCATTCTACTGAAACATTTTCTCACTTTATGTTTATTCTGCTCATTTTTCCTCGTAGTTCTCCTACGTGGACTCTAATGGCCAAAGGGTGGGTGTGGTCCAGCTGGGCTTCCTGCGTCTCCTGAGCGTCCAGGCCCATCAGAACGTCACCTACCACTGCCACCGCTCCGTGGCCTGGGCCGACCAGAGCGCCAAGAACAACTACGACCGGGCGCTGCACCTGAAGGGCGCCAACGAGGAGGAGCTGAGCTACGAGACCAACCCTTACATCAAAGCCTTGGTCGACGGCTGTTCTGTGAGTTCACACACACGCACGCACACACACACACACACATACACACACACACACACACTAATCCTGTCACAGGCTTTTGAGACATGACAGCTCTGCTAAACTGAAACCTCTCCCTCGCCTGCGGAGAATCTCCTGCTGCGTTCTTTATGTGTCAAAGACAAACTGACGTAGAAGTATCAACACACAAGTCTTGTTCACATTCATTCATGTAAATATCTGTTCTGATGTGCGTCTCGGTCTCTGTGTCGCCCCCTGCAGTATCGTAAGGGCTTTGACAGGACAGTCCTGGAGATCAACACACCTCAGGTGGAGCATCTCCCTCTGCTGGACATCAAGGTGTCAGACTTTGGGGAGAGCAACCAGCAGTTTGGATTTGAAGTGGGACCTGTTTGTTTCCAAGGCTAAAAACACACACACACACACACACACACACACACACACACACGCACTTAGAGACACAGTTATATATAAAAACACACACGCCCAGTAATTTGTAAATTAACTTGTAAATGATATGAAACACACACAGACACACACACACACACACACACACACACAGATGCTGTTGTGAGACACACTCACGTACGTGCCTGGGAAAAGCAACATCCTCCCAACAAATAATGGACGTCAAAATAAAAAGTAAAGAGGAGAGAAATAAAAAGAAACTTGTGAAGAGGAGACCATCGCACACGTCCGCGAGAAAGGAAGAAAAACCCGGAGAGAGTAAACCAGTGTTTTCTTTCCCAGCAGCGACGGGGGCCGACATGAGGCCTGTCGGCAACTTGTCTCCGATCGCCCTCTCACTCGTCTCTCCTTCCCGCTGTCTCTCTCTTTTTCGCCCCCTCCCCCCTCAACTCACCTCACCTGCTCTACCTCCCGCCTCCTCCTCCTCCCCCCCCCACCCCGCCACAAAAAGGGTCACGTTTAGATCATCATTTTGATTTTTGTACAAACACATTCACACTGTGAGCAGCGTGTTTGACGGTCGCTCTCTGGTGACGAGCGTCCGTGTCCAGGATGTTGTTGTGGTTCCGGGCTTCGTCGTTTATTCCGGTCATGCTGAGAATTGAAAGTTTTTTGAATCGATTTTTCATTTTCTTTGCATTTGCAAACCAGAACCTTCTGCTCGTGAACCAGACTTCAGATCTGAGGCCTCTGACGGGAGAATGGCGGCCGGTGCCACCTCTAACGTCTCCGGGCGTCTCGTCCTGCAGTGACCTGTCAATCACGTTGCTCACATTGAAAACTCTCAGCTTTTACGCTCTCACGTCAAAATGAACCAAAGAATGAACGCCACCAGTTTCCACCCAGAGCAAACAGAGGGAACCAGCCGGGTCTGTTTTTTTGTGAATCTGTTGCTGTTTTCTACTCAGTTTTATTAAAAATGTGATTCCAGCTCAAACGGATGATGAAAGTGAAGAGGAATCTTTCTGGTTGTGATGCAGCGAGGTTGATGTGAGGACGCAGGATTTATTCTTTTATTAACTGGACCATCTGTCCTCGGCCCCGAGAGCAGCAGAACCTGACTTTGTTTCCATCCTTGTTCAGACGTGACGATAAACAAAGATCAGTGAATTTAAAAGCCATCGTTTTGATAAACTTGATGCTGCTGTACTTCTTTTTCAATGGGCTGATTCTTCTTTCTTCGCCGTCGGGACACTTTGATGATTGTTTTCCATCCAGAAGACATTTCCTCACTTTTGCATCCCAGCACAGAACATCAGGGTTTAAACGTGTCAGTCGGATTCGAACGTTCCCTCCTTCTCTCTTTTATTTACCTGCAGCAGTGAATAAAAAACAAGCTTTACTGAAAGAAACTGTGTGGCAAGGAGCTAATTATACCAAAGTTTGAGTATTCACTACGAGTCCTCCGTCGTCTTTAGTCTCTTTTAAGATTTCATGAAGCTTCTTACTGGGGAAAATGTGCATTACATTCCATTTGTACAGAAATAGTGATATTCTATTGTATTTATTTAAAACAAACAGGGTGCTTTGAGATTTAAAAAAGAAACAAGAACCTCCAGATATTCCAGCCAAATGTGGTATATTTCATTTGTATTTATTTCCTGTAGCTGACGCTTGAAGGTCAAGTGACGCGTACATGTTGAACTCACTGCCAGCCTGAGTTACGGTGCTTCTGTTCTCGCCCTGTCCAAACTCCTTGTGTACAACCAAACAATCTGTGGCCACATTTTATTGTAATTTCCCTTTTTTTTTAGTGTTTTCATCAACTGTACTGTGCTGTTCAATTTTGCTTCCACTGTAATGATTAAATGGTGACTCTCCAGTTCTGTCACACTTTCTTGTCGTTGCTACTTTGACCTTTGTTTAGTTTTTTTGGTTTCAGGCTCAGGTTCTTGCTTCGACGAGCTTTGATGAGCAGACACAGTTTGATTCGACGTTAATTCATTAATTGATCCTGAAGTTTCTGTGTGAGACCACAGTGAGAAGGAGAAAGGTTGTGAGAGGGAGGGGGCAACTGTCCGCACCACGGGATTAAACCTGATTAAGATTATTGTCTGTGGCTGAGGGGCGATATCATACTAAGGGTCTGGATTCATTTGTTTTTTGAATGTGTTTGTTTTTTGAAGTATAACAGGGAAGGGGGGGGGGGGGGTTGCCAAAACTTAAAAATAAAGAAATCTGTCCTCAAGATTCTCCGGAGAGAACGACCTCGACTTTTTTTTTGTTTTTATTTGGTTGAGGACAAACAACTTCAAATGAAAATGGTGCTGAAAAGGGAAAAAAGTATTATTTCAAAACATGTGTGTAAGTAATTTCTTTTTTAAATTCCTGTTTCTGTAATATATAATCTTTTTAAAAAGAGCTGCCTGACTCTTGTTTTTTTCTTCTCCTCAGTTCGTTGTTTTTACTGCAGATGGCCACAAGGCTGCGCTGTTTTAGTCATTTGGATCGGATGCAGATTTATTCGCGGATTCAGGATTTTTTATTTTTATTGTTTAATCGTTAGCTATCAATCATTATTTTACACTGATAGTGATGATGAAACTGATGCACATTTAAAATACGTTCTTCTTCTGTTAGCATGTGGTTAGCATGTTAGCCTGTGTCACTGTAGAGTACTGTACACTGTACTTTAATTGATTTTAGACGATTTTACCTGAAATGTTTTTTAGGATTATTTCTTTTATCAACTTTACTTTGCAAAAGTAACTCAACACCGAAAAAACACATTTGAATTTGCTGATTTCCAACTTTTTATTTTAATTATTGCGGTTTGGTCGAGAGATTTGTTTTTCCACCGGCTCCAAGTATCCATTAAAACAGCGACCTCTTGTGGCCAGTTTCAAAATGGAGACGTGATTAATTTTACAGATTCAAGTTAAAACGAACATCAGAGGTATTTATTAACACAAGAAGAATCTTTACACTTCGACACCTGATTGATAAAACACAGTCTACAGTCACACAGACGGCAGAATCTCTTCCCTTCATTAATTCAATAAATTATGAAGGAACTCGCGTCCCATTGGTCTTCACCAGCGTGACGGCCGTTTCATTCAGCCAATGAAAAGTCCACCTGACACAGAGAGAGAGAGAAAAGTTTTATCACATAACTTTTAAAATGTGTTTTAAAAAGAGAAATGCAAAGTAGAAGCGTGTGTTTTCAGGAGCAGCTCTGAGAGAATCGAGTCGCACGTCACCTGTGACTTCGATGCTCGCGCCCGTGATGTAACGGGAGTCGTCGGAGGCCAGAAAGGCACAAACATCTGCGACCTCTGGAGGCAAGAGAGCAAAGACGAGTGAGAATGGGAACTGAGCATTTCAGATAAACAGGAACAATAAAAAGTGATGACGTTGCTCTAACATAGAAAAGACGTGCGTCCTCACTGACCTGCAGGTTCGCCCATTCTTCCCATCGGCACCAGAGACTTCATCTGAAACACAGGACGTCACTGCAGAGTCACTGACAACAGACACGTCACACAGATACAGACACGTCACACAGATACAGACACGTCACACAGATACAGACACGTCACACAGATACAGACACGTCACACAGATACAGACACATGACAGTCAGTCACACATCAACCTGCAAAAACAAATGTTATTTCTTGGCAGCAATGAAATCGACTTAATACTGATATTAAATAGAAAAATATTTTTAGGGAACTGATCCAAATGGAAAATCAGGATCTTGAGGATTTCTTATTAAATGTAATTTATAACTGCTGTGGTTAGAATATCACATCAGTCACAAACCTGACAGGGAGTTTTCTCGCGGTGGATGAAGTATTTCTGAACCGGTGTGTGTGCTGTACCTTGGTAAGAACCTTCTCTGGAACTTTATCCGTCATCGGCGTTGATATGAACCCCGGCAGCACACAGTTACACCGAATCCCAAACCTGCAGACAACGGAGAGGCAGATTTGAATAATCCAGTCAGCCGTGTGTGCGTCGACGTGTCGTTGTCTTCTCACCTGCTCAGCTCTTTGGCTGCAGTTCTGGTTAAACCTTCCACTCCAGATTTGGACGCGGCATAATTTACCTGTCCAATGTTTCCCACCTAAGAACACAGACACAGGACGCAGCGTGTGAGAGACTCTCCCTCTGGAGGATTTTCACATTGCAGCAAATGTGTCACTGACATTACTGCTGGTGAAATAATATTTCAAAAAAACAAACATTTTGTGGCTGTAGAAATATTTGTGTAGCTTCAGGTTCAGCTGTGGTACTTTTGTTTGAGTATAGTTCAAATACGTACAGGAATATTTTCATCAGTGATGTTTCACCAAGTCTGAGAAACTCTCTGAATTGATTCCCTGGATTTATTTACTGTTTTTCTGTCTCCTGTATAATTTGGTGCATTCAGGCTCCAATGAAGCGAAAATACAAAACACAACAAGCTTGTGTGAGAAATGTCGGTGAGCACAGTTAAGATTTCTGCTTTTCTGCACAGAAGCCTTTAAGGTTCAGATGATGACTGAGATGTGAGAAAGTGAGGATGAGGCTTCAGGCTTGTTGGAGTCGCACCTTTCCCACGATGCTGCCCACAGTGACCACGGATCCTTTGGTTGCTCCACAGGCCACCAGCGCCTGAGCGACGGCCTGCATGACCAGGAACGAACCCTGAGAGACGCGAAAGCAAAGTCAACACAATTTTCTTCACAGAATCGAACGCTTTTACGTGGAGCCCGTCCTCGACGTGAGGATCTCAGAGCAGGCGTCACACCCGCGCACCTTCAGGTTGACCCGGATGACCTTGTCGAACTGCTCCTCCGTCATGTGGAGCAGGAAGTCGTCCTGGGTGATGCCGGCTGCGTTCACACACACCGAGGGAGGCTGGAAGAAACGCGTCTGCAGAGCAGGAGCAGAGAAAGAAGGAGAACCAGCAGCATGTCTGTGTGTTGGTGTGAGGCCGATAATCAATACATCGATTAATCGCACGATAAATTAAAATGAACTCGATAATTTTCCCGGCCTCGATATATCGCCATGTGCACACAAGCTGGATGACAGGAGGGTTCACTCTGTGCTCGGCCTCAGCACCAGGGGGCGCTGGTTGAGGAACGAACGGAGTGAGCCCTCCTGTCAGTCATCCAGCCTCTTTGTTTTTCCGCTAGCATTAGCCACACATGCTAATGCTACACGAGCCGGTTCAAACGTGTTGGCGGCGAGAGAAGGAAACACACCTGCAGCATCAGACCCAGTTTCACCTTCGACCCAGACAACACGCACCGAGGGGCTCGGTCCACAAAGTCCATACAAACGGAACAAAGCTCACAGACAGTGAAGTTCTCTGCGTCGCTCAAGGTAAAAAACACTGAGGGATAAAAGTTTATTGTCTTTGAAAGGGTTTCATTACTTTCAGATATTATCATGTGGACAGGAATGTCGTTTATCTGCGATAATTCGTGTGACAACACGTCGTCCAGCAAAATGTGTTATCGTCCCAGGCAGACACACACACACACACACACACACACACACACACACACACACACACACACACACACACACACACACACACACCTGTATACTAGTGAGCAGCTCCGTGACGCTCTCTTTGGAGGAGACGTCCACCACAGCCGCCATGTGGCCCTGCCCCCTGAGGCCTCCCTGCAGGCTGCCCAGCGTCTCACTGGCCGACTCCTCGCTGATGTCAGCGACCACCACGGAGGCTCCTTCAGAGGCCAGACGCTGGCACACGGCTCGTCCGATCCCGCTGCCTCCGCCTGGGTGAGAGGAGAGAGAGCACAGTCAGAGGGTATTTCAATCATTTGCTGTCCTTGGTTTTAAATCACATTGTACGACTTATAATCATTGTACATTATTATTATATTTTTTATTTTCGTGTCGTTAAGTTAAAAAAACTGATCTTATATAAAACATAGAACGATGATGAATCAGGAAGGTTTAACTTCCTGAAAACAAAAGTTCACAAACTAAAACTGAACAAACTGCAGCGAAGTTCCACAACAGAACCTCCGGAGTCATTGAAACAAAAAGATTCAAACACATCGTTGAAACAGGAAACAGGATATCGACACACGTTCTCTGTGTGTTCGTCTAAAAACAGAAGAAAGTGTGTTAAAATCTAAACGCGCCTGTGACCAGAGTCAACCTCGACACGAGTCTGACGGCGGCCGCCATGATGGAGTCCTCTCGTGTTGTTGTAGTTCACGGTTTGTCCACGGGACGACGCCAAAGCACCGAGTGTCCGATTTCATTTCCGGTTCCGTGTACGAATCGTAAGCGTTTTATTTTGAAATCAATTACCGGAACTATATTCTTGCAGTGTATCTAGCTTGATAGTAATTGTGCAGTTCCTGTCTCTGGTCGCTAGATGGCGGAAATAACCGCCGTCACATTCAAACTGGCGTCTGAACAGTTCAGTTGTAGTGACGCCCTGCGACCACCAGAGGGCAGTGTATTGAACATTAATTTTTAAATTCTGATTTGTTGTGATTAAAAACTGATCTTATATAAAAAATAGAACGATAATGAATCAGGAAGGTTTAACTTCCTGAAACCAAAAGTTCACAAACTAAAACTGAACAAACTGCAGCGAAGTTCCAAAACAGAACCTCCGGAGTCATTGAAACAAAAAGATTCAAACACATCGTTCAAACAGGAAACAGGATATCGACACACGTTCTCTGTGTGTTCGTCTAAAAACAGAAGAAAGTGTTAAAATCTAAACGCGCCTGTGACCAGAGTCAACCTCGACACGAGTCTGACGGCGGCCGCCATGACGGAGTCCTCTCGTGTTGTTGTAGTTCACGGTTTGTCCACGGGACGACGCCAAAGCACCGAGTGTCCGATTTCATTTCCGGTTCCGTTAACGAATCGCGTGTCGTTCAATGTTTATAAATATGAAGCTGTTGGAGCCAAACTGTGGAAATTAACCGTCACGAATCATCTCCGGTTTACTACTGATGCTCCGTTTACCGGAAAATCACTTTGCGTCATCTCACGTCTGTCTGTCGTCAATGTTTTATTTTGAAATCAATTACCGGAACTATATTTTTGCAGTATATCTAGCTTGATAGTAATTGTGCAGTTCCTGTCTGTGGCCGCTAGATGGCGGAAATATCCGCCGTCACATTCACACTGGCGTCTGAACAGTTCAGTTGTAGTGACGCCCTGCGACCACCAGAGGGCAGTGTATTGAACATTTATATTTAAATTCTGATTTTTTTGTCATTAAGCTTCTGTTTTCTTTTTGTCTTTGATTGGATGGAAATAACTTTATAACATTTTAATTAAATAATAAACATACATGTATTTTATTTAAACTCACAGAGTTTGTGCTTGAACAGGAGGAAAATCATTGTTTCTGCTCAGCTCAATTGTTTCCTAAATTCAATGAAACTCTCTCTGCTGGAAAAGAAGTAAAACTACACATTAAGAATTCTGTCAAAACTATAAATGTTGACACTAAACAAGTAGTATAGATAAGTATTACTGCTCCTGACTCTTCATTTATTGCAGATTATTATTATCACCAGTGCTGAGGAATAAAAAAGATCCTTATTCTTTAATGAAACTCAAACTTCACTTTAATCAACTTGAATAAAATGTCTCCAGTCGGTGAAAAGACAAACGTCTCAGTTTATTTCTGTACAGATGTTCAGATGAAATGAGACATGAAGCATTCTGACAAACTGCAGCAAAGTGAGACTGACAACTGGAGTATTTTCATCTCAGAACAGAAACCAAAGAAAAAACTCAACTAAGTTACTGAAGAGGAAAAAAAAACAGGCTTAAAGTTTTGAGACTGTAAAATATTTACACTTCTACATTCCCCACATTTAATCTGACTTATTTCATATTTCAGACTTTGACTTAAAAGCTTTTGATTACTTTCAGAATTATGAAAAAGAAAAACTAAAGTTCAAATTTCTCCTAAAATAAATAATCAAACACAATCGTCCAAACTCAATCCAGACAATTTTAAAAGAACAAAAAACACACCTCACCTAAATCACTTTTTTAGTAGTTCCACCAAAACAAACAGTGCATCTTTATTACTCACAACATGAAGCCAACTTTTATCTACTGATCCAAGAATTAATACAAAAACACTTTCATGTTTCCACCAGAAACTTTGCTCTTTTTTAAATGTTTATCTGCTGAAGAAGAAAATTCACCATCTTGGTAAAAGCGTCTTTTACTTTGTTTCAAATCCCAGAAAAGTAAAGTGACTCTTTAATAAAACTCTGCTCAATCAGGAGTCACCGTTGATCTTGCACTTGTTTGAAGACAAAGCACTTTTACTCGTGGTGTTGAGAACAGGTGGCTTATGGGTAATCACCAGAACGCTTCAACTAATTGATAAAAATATAAAAAAAACAAAAAGTAAAAGCATTTTCCTCACAACCTGCTGGAACTGAAGTCTGGGCAAAATCAAACAGCAGAAGAAACCAGAAGAACCAGGATGTTATTTAGGAACGGGTGAGTGGACAACACACGTCCTCACCATTTATTAGCAGATTGGTCACAGAAAGAGAAAAAGCAACACGTTTACAGAGAAATTGAAAAAGGGGATGAAAAAAAAAAACCAGCCAACATGAGAACAGAAATATTAACGTACAAACTGACGCGTTATGTCACATTTCTGTACAGTGGCCAACCCTTTCGATCGAGTACATGAGTACACTAGGATGCAGTAAAGTAGTACATAAGTATGCAGGTGTTTGTCAGCTCCTCTGTATTGCATGCATTCTGTTTTCTACTGAACCAAGGTGCTTCTGCGTGCAGACTGATTTTCAACGCCTGCGTCAAAACTATGAGGGATTTCACAAGGCTGCACTCGTGGTGCCGGGTCACACACTCCTCACGCATGTGCATGCAAACACATACATGACTCATTCTCTCTGACACACACACACACACACACACACACACACACACACACACACACACACACACACACACACACACACACACACACACACACACACACACACACACACACACACACACACACACACAGTCACCCCCCCGAAAAACTAAACAAACCACAGCCCCGCCCCCACGCCAGTACATCTTTCCCAGAATGAGGGAATAAATTAGCTCATTAAAATGCTTCTTTATAAAAGAAAAATAGATATTTATAGAACTGTACATCTCATCTATACAGCATTAGGACAGGGAGCACGGTAAGAAGGGAAATTATCTCCAGAAGTAAGACAGATTCTGGCTCTAGCACCTTTATCCCTCCAACACACACGCCGCTCTTCTCCATTATTTGCAGGAGATTTCTCACTCTGCACAACGAGGCTGGTTCTCCAGGGAGCGGCAGGACGTTACTAAGAGTCTCCTACGGTTCGTCCATTCATCCACCCTCAAGGTTTGGTGTCCAGGACTGGATGAATGAGCTGAGCGCTGGGAGAGCCCGCCCCTCTCCTTCTAGGTTTGACACTCGCTGAGGAGTCGGACCAGTTCTGTTCCGGTCTCGTCCGAACCGCCCGGCGGCTCCATCCTCGGGGGCTCTACTACAGCTCAGTCCACTGGGTGGTAAGCAAGACAACAAGGGTCCTTCACGTGAACCCTAGGATGTGGAAAACACACTGCTTCTCAGCCGGAGTCGGATTCACTTGTGTCTGAAGATGAGGAGGAAGAGGATGATGAAGAGGAGTCTGAGGAGGAGCTGCTGGCGCTGAGACGTGACGGCTGGGTGTTGGTATCTGTCGCAGGTTTCTCTGCTGAAAAATGGAAACACACAAACTGTCATGAACATGTGGTCACACACTCGAGTCCTCTGTGATTTAAAACAATCACACATCAGATAAAACAACTTCAACATTTAATCTTTTAATATTAACACATTAAAAACATGCTGCACGTGTCGAGGACTGAGATCTGACTGTTGGGCCTCGGTGGAGCTTGGTGTTCTAATGAGAGACTTACGTTTGGTCTTAGGAGGCTTCTTTCCAGAGTTGAGCTGACCGCTGACGTCCATCAGCCTTCTCTCCAGCTCCTGCTGCTTCTCCAGAGCGAGCTCTTCCCGGGACTTGCCAGCGATGTTTTGTTTACTTGCTACATGCAAATAGAAAAGTAAGGATATCAGTAAGATGAGGGCACTTTATCAAAGAATCTGTATTTTACACAGACCCACGTGTAGACACGCAAGCGTCTAAAATACTTGATCTCTGCACTTGTCCTACTCACCATATGGCTTTCGAGGTTTCTTCCTCAGACACGTCATGACGTATCTCTCCAGCTCTCGCAGCGTCGATGGCTTCAGCGTCTCAAAGTCGATCTCAATCTCCTCAGGGTTGGTGTCTCTGAGTGAGGGCTCGCGGGACTGGATGATGTAAACCACGCGGCCCAGCTTCTCGCCAGGCAGCTTGTTGATGTCCAGGCTGAGCTGACGCTTCTCATCATAAGACATGGGCGCCGTCTCCTCCTCTTCGTCAGAGTCAAAGTGACTCGCTATGGGATCATGGACGGGCTGAGGCAAGTTGAACATCATGCTGCTCTTTTTGGCCCTAGTGGACGTCAGGAGAAAGAGAGAGAGACAGTTATGAGACATAAGATTAAAACATGGTCATTAGAAAATACTCATTTTGAACACGAGTGACTATTTGAATCTTGATTCAGTCTCTGGTTTGTTCAACATCAAAGCACTTTGAGGAAACTTGATCCAGAGTGCAGCTTATGATGTTTGCTTTCAGTTCCAACATTGTCCACTGGGTGTCAGTACTCACTTGCTCTTGTTGTTTTTCTTGCTCGGGGCCTTCTTGATCGGTATTACAGGACAGGCCACGGCGCTTTTACTCTTAGTTTTTGGGGTCTTGGTAATTTTGGGTGCTTTCGGAGGCTTGACCGGCGGCAGCTCTTCCTCCTCTATCCTCCGATGCTTCTCCTTTTCTACCGTCTTCTTCTTTTTCTTCTTGTCTTTCTTCTCTTTCTTTTTCTTAGGTTTGACGATGGGGCCCTGGGAGAGTGCAGTCAGCTGCTCATGCACGGCTTTCAGCTGAAGAGAGACAGATTTGTCATGAAGGAACCCCAGGAAAGGATTTTGCAAACTTAAAACATCACATTGGTCCCACAATCTTAATGATTCTCTGTATAAAATCGAGTACAAACCTGCTCTTGCAGTTCTGCCAGCCGGTTTGCCCTCTCCTCCTCAGAGTCAGAGCTGGGGCTGCTCTCGCTCTCCTCACTTTCACTGCTGAGCTCACTCTCAGATGAGGAAGATGAGGAGGAGGAGGAAGATGAGGAGCTGGGTGGTGCTGGAGGCTCATCTGGCATCTTTGCAAAGCAGAACTCAAAGACATCCTAAAAAGAAGAAGATAGTAGGTCAGTGGACCAGTTTGCAAACAGGAACGTTGAGGATTTGAGGCAATGAACTTAGAATTAGAAATGGTATCAGTGAAATCTGCAGACTAACCTGGAGTTTTCTGGCCATGGCCACCACATCATGATCAGGGGGGTTGTACTTGTAGCAGTTAGAGAACATCAGTCTAACGTCTGCAGAGAACTGCTGGGCATCACGATAATCTCGGCCGTCCATCTTTTGCTAATGACAAGAGGAGAGAAGAACAGATTTTAGTCTACTTCTGAATTTCAGTAAAATTAGACATTTTCCCATTAACAGATTTTAATTATCTGGCATATTGAGATTATCTGCTTTTACTTTCCATGTTTTAATATTTTAAAGGATTTTATACACAGCAGCCTGTGGTTCTCAACAGAGGCCACATGATGGCGATGTAACAGCATTGTATTGTTTATCTTCTTCACCTGATGTGAACTCCTGGACTGAAAAACATAGCACCCTGCTGCTTTGTACTGACACAAGCTGACAGCTGTGTGCCTGTCTAACACAAGTACCTTGATGGTGCTGAGGTCCATGGGCTGTTTGATGATATCGTGGTAGTCGTGGAGGCCGAGTGATGAGGCATCGACAGGCTTGTAGAACGGCCATGCGTACGCTGCATGCTTCTTTGACAGCAGCTCCTTCAGAACCCCGCTGCAGTAGCGTAGCTGAGGGCTCAGCTTACTGCGGCGCACCTGGGGCGGCAGTATGGAATCTGGTAAATCCTTCTTGGGAGGCTTGATGGGTCGGCCGCTTACTCCTCTCCTGCTGTTCGCTGACGCTTTGGAGCTCATCATCACTGTGCCACGGCCCATACCCATGGCCATACTCATCCCCATCCCCATTCCCATTCCCATCCCCGCGCTGATGCCGAGGCCTTGGTTCATCCCCAGGCTAGAGCTATGGTCCACCTCAAGAGAAGTCAGGGTGAGTGGTAAATTGTGACCATCGCCCATCCCCAGGCTGATGCCACTGACACCCATTGTGCTCATGATTGGCATGGCTACAGTGGTGGGGGTGGTTGTGTCTGCTTTCCTCTTCACACCCCTTTTCTGTAGTTGAAAAAAAAGGACAGGTTAGATGTGTGTTTAGTCCAGAGTTTAGAGTCCAAGTCTACCAAGGATCAAATATCAGTCAACCATTACCTTAGCAGTGGGCTGTGTGGGCGGCAGACTTGTAATGGTGGGGATACTTTGTTCATTTGGAAGCACAGAGGGCATGCTCTTGCTCACAAGTGTTTGTGGGGGGGTGGAGAGAATGGAGTCGGGTGTATCTGGGGTGGGAGGTGAGTACGCTGACTGGGAAACAGCTGGGACCTGATGAGCTGTTGTCACTCCTCCAGAGACTGAAAGAAAAGGGGGAAGAGTCAATCAATCAAATTGTATTTGTATAACCAATATTCACAATTTGTTTCATAGATCTTAACAAGGAGTGACCTCCTCTGTTCTTAACCCTCAACAAGACTAAGGAAAACGACCACAAATAACCTTGGAGGGAGGCAGACTCAGAATAAATACATATTAAATAAACTGAATTGTGCTCATACATCTGTGTTAGCATTCTCACATCGTGCAGCCAGTGCTCACCTGGATTACCTCTGCCTTTTTTGCCAGGTTTGACTGGTTTACTCCGTAGAGGCGGTGATGGAAGCTCCAACTCCTCCTGGGGCATCTGAGCAACTTTTTGTAGGAATGCCTTCTCCAGGGACTGGGCCATCAACACAATGTCATCTGTAGGCTGCAGAGGAGGAAGTGTACAACAGCAGAAACTTTAACGGCAAGATTCCTCAGTACTTTTCTCTACATTTTTAAATTATGGCTGCACGTTCATAAAAAAACCTCACAAACTCTTACCTTGTTATAAATGTAGCAGTTGGTAAACATGGTGTTGAAGTCCTGCATGCACTCACTGGCACTGCGGTAGTAATTATTTTCTAATCTCCTTTTAATGCTGCCCATGTCCATGGGAGTTTTGATGATCTTGTGATAGTCCTGGAGGAAGAGAGAGACATTTTCAGGTCAAGAAAATAGGAACAACTTTATCATAACATTACATCTCAACCCTGCTTTTATCCACAGACTTAAAAAACTGTTAAATTAGCCTGTAGTGGTGGAACTGGTGTTTGTTATCCTTCCATAGTCTAAGCTATTAAGATGTCCCCTAACAGTGATGGTAAAATTGGCTGCGAGGGAGAGTTCTTTAGAGAAAATGATTTCAACACAACGTTTTAGGTAAAAATCTGTTGTCAGTCTGAAATAGCTTGTGTCTAACACAGAGAATGACAGAATATTCACAGAATATTCACTCACAGGCAGGCTGAGCTTGACTGCGTCTACAGGTTCGTGGAAGGGCCAGGCAAAGTGGTGCCTCCACAAAGACTTGAGAAGGACTTTTTGCAGGAACTGAAGTTGGTTTGTCATCTTTCCCTCCCGGTTGGGGTCTTTCACCAGAGGTTGGGGGGGTCCCGATGGCATCATCTGACTGATAGGGGGCATCCCTGGGCTCTCAAAGCCCTCGTAGAGCAGTGAAGGTTTTCGGATGCGTTTTCCTGCTGTGCCAGAACCTTGGTCCATCTGTGTGATTCCCATTATGCCAACATCAAGCCCGATGTGGGAGCTGTGGGGAGCATAGTTAAAAAGCCAATGAGCCGTTTATCCAAGTAGCCAAGCCTCATCCCAAGAACATCTAATTGTTGACGAATCAACCAAAATGCAACTCTGTCCATTTCTTAGTTATGAAATGAACCCAGTGTATTTAATGAAAACAGGTTCATTGATAACTTTGATCTTAGGACTGAGATGGAATAAAACCAGTGGAATTTTCAAACGTAACTTTCATGTTAAAAAAAAGCATGACAATTACCTTTATGGATTTTATTCTAATTATTCCAACTTCTGCTTGATGATGCTAATGTCTGATTGTCAGTTTATTCTACTATTACTGGCAAAAAAAGTGACATCACTTTCTCTCCTTTGCAAATACAAAATATCTGGATCTGACATCTGCTTAACCCAAAGGGTTATTTCCCGGTATTAATGGATTCCCAATATCAGGCCCCTGAAAACAAATATCTATATAAATACAAGTATCTTATTGTGTCATCCTAGTAATAGTGTTCCCTTGTTGACACACTTGCTCATTTATCCCTGTTTATCCTACCGCACCACTCACTCGCATAATGTGGGATGCAAATCCCCTTCACAAGGCACGCATTCTTTACATTACTCAGCAAACATACACCAGCCTGTGTGCTCCTGCCATATCAGCACTCACAGCCCCAGGAGAACAGGCATGACCACCACTTCCTCCGCTCTGTCTATCTCAGCGATTACACAGGCAGAAACTCCGCCCTCATTTCCCTGTAGAAAAAACACATTGGTCTCCCAAAGGATCATGGGTGGAGCTTCAGCTGCCATGTTACAGTAATGACTGGGTCATTCAGGACTAGACTTTTCCAGATTACCATAAGCGCGCTGAGAAACTTGTTTCCTACCAGTCGTCCTGCCATGCTATCAATATCTTCCGACACTTTGTTGTCTCACGCACTGCCACTTCTCACATTACCACTATGTACGACCTCCACACCTCGAACAGTTGGAACGTTAGTTTGCACAGGTATAGTAAAGGCTAGTTTAATCTCTACAGAATGCTCAATCATCTCTACAAGTTCACCTGATACAATACCAAGCGACTTTGTGAAAACATAATGTAGACCTGACTTACCGTTTTGTTAAGATCACCATAGTGTTACTGTGTTGGTGCCTCTTTGAGTTTCATGTCCCCATGTGCAAACACTACACAACTATCTGACCTCCCCACACACAAGAGCAAGCCACCGGGTTAAAAAGGTGTCGAGTCATGCTTCCAAGACTGGCGATTCACACGGTTTACACTGAAATCACAAAGGATCAATGTTCCTCCTGGAAAAACAACAGAACCCATTTTGACAATGAAATTTAATCGAGTGTCAACATCTCCAGTTACTTACTGACTTTTGATTGCACAAGTGTTCCGAGGGCAAAACGTGAGCGTCTATGGTCATCACCTTGGAAACACACTGAGACTACTTCCAATCTGCTTGTGTCAAAATTTGAATCACAATCAATTGTTGATTGCTTAGATTGAGCCTGTGTAGTGACCCTGATGCAGATATTGGGAGTATTGCATTATTTGCTGCTGTGATTAATCGTCTACCACCTGTACCCCTGATATCCTTGAGCAACAACAACAGTGGACGGTGCGTTCTGTCTCCCATGTATTAAGGGGTTAACTTAGCGACTCTTACAGGAACAGTTGACATGTATGTAGACAGGACTGTAAGCAATAAATACAAAACTGTACATATTAGAATTACGTAATATTAATGGCAAGGCAAGCCGTTTTGAATGATACAACTTTTGGAAACACATTTGACAGTTAGTGTACTTTATTATTAAAAAGGGGGGAAAGTACGTACATAACATTAACATGACTAAACAAAAACAACCATTCGTCTTAAACTGTAAAATGAAATATTTAAATACTGCACATGTGATGGGGAAGAAGAAATGGATGATGATGATTGCTCAGGTTATAATTAACAAAACGAATACTTGTAGTCATAGAGTTATATATCATAAAAATCCAGTTATTTTTAGTTTAGTTGTTTTACGATAAATACAGCCGCTACTAAAGCTTGTGTGAGATCGAGGGCTGTAACCAGGCAACCAACACCCAACACACCCGATAACCAAACCTCAAACCCGAGCAATAACATCTGACCTGCTCATGTACAGACAAGACAGACTAACAGATAAACCATATAGTAATAACAGTGATGGTGCAACTGGTAACGTTAGTGGAGTTCACCCGGTGCTAACACGCAGTGTCGTTTTACCGGTACACAACAACACCTCACCGTCACATGGCTACAATAACAACCGGCGGAACAAGCAGAAACACCGGCGTGACCTCGCTCCTCCGTTACACCCTGGATATTACATACGATCCCACGGTCTAGTAACAAATCGGAACATGCTAACGATGCAAACTTCTATTGTTGTGATTGGGAGTTCGGATCAGATCGGCAACACACGGGCACGTTATCAACAACTCACACCGCCTCCGAGGCGCACAGAGCGGTGGAGCCGCTGCCGCACACGGGAGGGCTTGGATCTGCGAAGCTAATGCTAGCAGTGCTAGCAGCAACTGCCAGGCAGCGGGAGAGAGCGGCCAGCGGCAGAGGCGCTGCGAAAGATGGCGCCGCCACAGAGTGATCAACAGCTCGATACAACCCACGGACACATTTATAATTCCTCCGCACCAATTTCGCCTCTAATCGCTTTAACGAGCTTCGTCCTGCGGAACATTCAGCGTCCGTTTCTCCTCCACTCGTTATCGGGCAAACAGGCTGCGAGCCGCGGTTCTCAGAGAATTATCATGAGAAATGTGTAAATATTCCCCATGGTGGGAAGCTGAGAGTCAGTTTTACCGGTAGATACCTGTCAAGCAGCGGGTTAACGGCCATATCCGTCCGGATGGCTCCGGATTGTTTAGACTGAAACCAGGACCCGTCTCTGCTCGTCGGCTCTCTCGGCTCCCCGCCACAGCGAACTCCTCCCGGTTTGCTTCGGTGAAATGGCGACGCTGCGACTACACCCGTTATTTTATAGACTCATCGTTCACCTCATTGGACAGACTGCCCCGACATGTTCACGCCCACCGTCTTCCCATTAGCTGCTCCCGGTGACCATCAAAGTCGCCACGCCCCTAGACGCTGGGGTCACACTGACAGTCTTTCGGGCCAACCTATTCGCAAGTTTCACCTGTCAGTCAAGAGGACGGCGCTGTTCCATTGGCTGCTCGCATCCGGCTCGACAGAAACACGGCCTGTGATTGGCTCAGCGTTGGATCCTGTACAAAATGGAAGTCGCCCTCCTCCTCCTCGCACTACATTACGTCAACGTGTGCAAAGCGACGACGGTGATTGGACGATACTGGTCTAACGCGGGCTTCCAGCGCGAATTCTAGCAAGCTGATTGGTTCTTCCGCCGGGTCACGCGTATCCCCGAAGAACCCACAGCCTCTCCCCACGCACCAGAATGTCCGCAACACCGCCGCCATCTTTGAGTGTTCAACCGAATTACCGGAATAAGTAAAAACATTATAACAAACACGAACCCGTGTGAACACGTGTCACTCTCTGCTGCTGGGAACACGAGAAAACACACGAGGCCTCGAACACGTTACACACGAACAAAGCTGACAAAGTCCACTGGATCCACCGTGACGACGCAGTGAGCTCCTTCCACACAAAGGCCCCAGGAACCAGCTCCTGAGACCAAACAGCTGAATGACACAGCACTTTTCTCCTCCGGCCTCAAAACACAGTTTAACCAACTTCAAATTCCTTCTGCTCAAACAACTCTGACAGTTGAACACGATGAAACCAAATGAACCACTAGACTCTTAATCCAGGCCGAGTTTGGACTTCTGATGACTTCACCTTCAAGGACTTTACACGAATAATAATAATAGTAAATCCACAACTGAGAACCACAGAGACCGAGTCAGTAAAGATCCTCCATCGAAAACAACCAGAGTTAGATAAGCACATGCGCCCATCCCCCACACAAGGTTACAGATTCCCCACAATGTCACTCGAATGCCCCGTGAGGTGAAACTGTCCTCAGGGCTCAACACTACATCACTTCTCCTGCTCATTCCGGCGACACGTCAAAACAAAGAAAGGTCAAATATCCTAAAATAAAAAAAGTGTTTTTTTAAAGTATGGTAGTTGAAAAAAGAAAATTGAGATTACAGTGAATACAAGAGTCGAGAGGTAAATTCCGAAACAAAGCGCAACCTTTCTTCAAATTATCTTCTCGTCTTCCAGCTGGATTCTCTTTAACCAGCACATTTCCCTCCAACATGTCCGCCGCCTTCTTCCCCCTGTGCTGCTGGTGGGGGGAGGGGAGTCATGTGACGCTGCGGCGCACTCTTCGTCAAACCTGAACACGTGGCACTGCGCAAACTGTCGGGAGCACTTCCGCGGTTCGTCCTGTGGGAAACAGAAGCCTCCTCCGGTGGGTGCGCACCCTCACGCGCGGATGTGCGCCGGGTTTCGAGCTCACATTTGGGTCAAAGTTGCAGGAAAATCCGAACAAAGCTTGAACCGTCCGCTTCCGCTCGTGCGCTGCGATTGGTCCCAGGCGGTCACATGACCAGGAGGACTCCGGGGCTGTTGACGGAGCAGTTCGTGGTTTCGCTTCTTCGTGATGTGAAACCTGCAGCGAAGCGAACGATCCTCCGCGATGTTCGCGTCTCAACAGCGACGCGAACATCAACTTTTCTCCAGGAGAAGATTTCTCTGGATCCCGGGGTCTTGTTTTCCACCGGGACGCGTGCGCCTGCGCAGAGGCAGCGAAGAAGCCCTGGGTCCCGGTGGAGGTTGATCCAGCAGCTGCTCACGTTAGGTTTTATTCTCCCTGCATCTCCCTGAATCACACTTCTCTCAGTACTGAATGTCCTTTTGCTTAAGTCCATAAATTAATTGTGAATTTGCTGCCAACCACATTTTTTGTAGTATTTGTCAGCCACAAGTGTCCAATGGTTTGGAAGGGGCCCTTACATTAGAAACAGAAATATATGATAATACAGAAATATGGAAAGAATTATTATTAATTCCTTATTACTTCATTTAGCTCTGTCTGTCTCCTGCTGGGAAGATATTTTCTCTGCAATGCCACTAAAATACAAAGGATGGAACAAATCTATCTATCTGTCTGTGGTGTGAATTTGTATTACTTTATAATCTGTTGTCACATTTTATCGGAGGATCATAAATCATTAAGTCAGCGTTTTAGTTTGCAAAGTGTCTGATTCACATACAATTATATGCAGGGATATATAACATTGATAATAAATCAAGGTGGAATCACAATGTAATATATTGAAATAAATTATCTAATTGACAAAAGCCCCAAACCAACATTTTGACTGGTAAAATCTTTTGTACCTAAACTCAGACACAAGGAAAAATAAAAACAACTTTTGTTTTATAAGTTAGTTCTCAATAATTAACTTTTTCAATCTTACTGTCTTGACGTGTGATGAATGTGAGCTTGCACTCAGACGGATGTTTCTGTCAGACGTGATCAAAGCGGTTCCTCCAGACACAGAATGGTTTCTATATTTCACCTGTCGCTCACTGGAGTCACCTGCTGATCTCATTGTTTAATGGCTGATTGAAGAACAACAAGTTTACACCAGAAAATGAACTCGGAAATCTGCAAATAACAAACCCCAGAACTCTGTGACTCAAACACAAAAAATATGATTAAGAGCAAAGTTAAACTGAGGCCACCCTAATGTTTCATGTCACAACACAGTGGCTGAAAACTGAATTACAATTTCAATATAGATTTTCTGCTAATATGTGCTAACCACATGTTTTTAATCATTTGGGATGTTTGGGTTGCTGAGGTGTGGATTCCTATTGGACGGGATCCACAAATAAACAACACAGAAAATACAAGATAATAATAAAGAAATAGGGAAATGTAAATAAATTATTCAAAATATATTAATTTAATCTTAACTGAATAGGATTGGATTTATATAGTTTAATAAATATAATCTATCTTCCAGATGACAGTGAGATATTATTATTTATCTATTTATGAGTTATTATTATTATTTTGTGGGGAACCAGGATCTGACCATGCAGGAAAAGCCATGTAGGCAGGGGAACAGGAAGGAGGGAGGGGTCGGCAGATTACGTCAGAATCAGCCTCCTCTGACTCATCATCAGTCTCTCTCTCTCTCACACACACACACACACAGATTCTCATTGACATAATGCATTCTCCAGATCCTCACTCCAACAGGCATCACAAATAATCCCCTAATCTAATTACATCCATGTCTCTAAACCTCTAAACTCTCAAAAGGCTGTTTTTAAGTTGTGATGATCAACCAAAATGTCCTCAACACATGGTGTCAAACATTAATTTACCCACACAACCATAAACATATTTACACACACACTCCCCTCTATTGACCTCTCTGTCTTTCTCAGAGCTTGGCCAAGGAAGCTCCGCTGGTAAACCTTCCTTAGCAACAACAGCCCCTTGGGCAACTGGTGCAGGCTGCAGCTTTCAGACACAGAGGAACACTGTTCATGAAATCTTCCTGTGCTGCAGCCTTGTCGTCTCTTGAACGCCACATTCTCACATTCAGCGTCAGTTTCATGTAACGAACCCACAAAGAGAGCTACACACCCCCACATACTGTCTGCCACCAGTGCTACTCACTTAATCTTTGATTTAAAGTTGTTCAGTAGAGATGGGTTTAATTCAAACACATTATTTGTCACTAACTTCTTTATCTCTCCACTAAGAAAATACACGTTTCCAAATAAAAATTACCTCCTTTACTTAATTTGTGTTCATTTACAGCAGCTCTGTAATCAACAGGTTTGTATCCCTGACAAATCATCATTTTTGTGTGTTTGCACATCAGTAGGTTCAGTTCAAGTTGCTTTTTCTCAGCTTTATGACAGAGGTCGATAAGATAATTGTGTAAAACTCTGGTTTTAAAATGTCTTCTTCTTTTATTATTCATTTTTAGCTGCCACTTTTCTTCTAGCAATAGAGAGATAAGGAGCCGGAATCCATTCGAAAAGCAAAGCTCATGGACACACACAGTCCCGAGGAGGAAACTATCCAAATCCAGGGCAACAGCAACTGCCTGATTATGTAGTCATGCAAAATGAGTTGTAAATGTGTGAGCAGGGACACTTCAGTGTCCTCTCAGAGGAGAGAGCGGGACAGAGGTGAATGATTTCCTCTGAATGGAGACTGACTTTCTCTGAAGTCTGAGAGGAAGACAGAATTACTGATCACTGATATGAGATGAGATTAAAATGCTAATCCAGTAAAACTAATCTCTTTGGCAGCAAATGTCTCTGACTCAGATATGTTGCACACAATGTCAATCACACCTTTATGTCCACAAAACCATAAACACGTGTCCAAATATATTTTTGTATGTGCAATTAAATTCCAAGTGTTTTTATGAGATTTTTTTCATAAAAGCAACTGAATATTGTTTCTCTGCACTAATGTTAAAGAAATACAAATGTGGGGCTTTTTTCTTAATCAGGATAAATGTCTTTATCGATGAATATGAGCCCAGTGCACGTCACAGCTGTTGATCTGGATTTAACAGACAAATTCAGCTTCACAGAAACAAGAGGAATTATCATTTCTTTTAATGAAGGAGGATCTTGTGTGGGGGGGGATTAGTCCTAATTTGAGGAAAGAGCATCTCACCAGAAGGTAAAGATTAAGATTAGAGGTTACACTGAAGTGAACGAGGAAGAAAAGAATCCTCATGTTCAGCAGCAGGTTGAGTTAAATCTGAAATTCAGTTCCACTCTTTCAATCAAAGCGCCATCTACTGGACACTTTCAGGGTACAGAAAGACACTGTGCAATGTTATGTTGCCCTCTAGTGGCCAGCGAGTTAAAATGGACGACAAAGCAAATGAGATTTTATAGCAGCTGTACAACTATCATCATCAACAACAACAACAACAATAATAATAACAACAACCACAATAATAATAGTAGTATTAGCAGTAGTAGTAGTATTGCTGTGAGGTAGGGCCTGATGCTGGGCAGGAAATATGAGATATAATTAAAATCAGCAAAGATGATCACTGATATGAAATTAGATTAAAATCCAGTAAATCTAATCTCTTCGGCAGCAATTGTCTCTGACTGTCTTAATGTAAAATATTTTGCACACAAACAGTGAGCCACTTACAATATTATTTATAAGATCACTTAGAATGTTCAATAATATTTATATCATCATGGATACACTTACCATACCATAGTATTTATATCATGGTCACTTTACGTTGCAATATTTTTGATTTCATTTTATTTCATTTATGCTTTGCAGTATTATTTATGTCATGGTCACTTACTTTTTGCAATATTTCTTATATTATGGTCACTTTACATTACAATACTTTTTTATCATAATTTATAATAAAAAAATGTCCCCGTTGTGGGATGAATAAAGTATATATAATCTCCTCTAACTAAGGCTCACATCCTTTTTGTTTGGGCAACAAGAAGTCCAGAGCATGAGTTTCACCACCTTCAATCATTTTATATCAAGTCCTATTTAATTCCACTAGGGGGCGCTCAGGATCTATCATCAGACTCTCTCTGGTTCACTCGGTGGAGTTGAGGGGAAATCACATGATATTTGGGATTAATGGTGAAGGTGCCTGAAACAAACACATGGGGTGCTGTTGCACCCCCCCCCCCCCCCCCCCCCCCCCCCCAACCAGCTGTGACATCATGAGCAGCTGGTTGATCTGGTGCAACCTCAACCTCATATGATCATTAGATTGTCTCTGTGGTGACAGTGACCGTCCACGGAAATTCAGTCGCCTCCTCCATGTAGAAGAGTTTCCAAACGAGAAGTATCTAGTGACTCATGCAGTCAAAAATAAAGAATGATGAACTGGTGGAGTTCGGCTCGTTCTCACTGTACCTGCTCCAGTTTGAGTCCAGCTGGTTTACACATCACGACAGCTACTAGAACACAAAACCTCTGCAAGAGTTCAAAACTGAAAACACTGCTTCTCTGAACGCTCAGGGTTTCCACTGGGCCTTGAAAAGATTTAAATGTCCTTGCTCCGAGGTTTCCAGTCCACGGTGTGTTAGTGACTGCAAGAAATCCAAACACTGATATGCCATGTTCACCAACTGTGCAGGTCCCAGCTGTTGAACAGGATTTAGACTGTGTCAAATGTTAATGTTCAATTTTACAATACATGCATCAAACTTAAAAATGAGGCATTTGTCGGCATGATACAGATTTTAGCACGCTGAAATAAAAATACTAATATATATATATTAAATAAACGCCTCAGTCAGAATTGATCCCAGCTCACGTGTCTGAGATGAAATCTACTGTTTCTGTCTGTGAAGAGACCATGTTTTGTCTCCAGGTTTATTCTCTACTCTGCTACTTCACTTTATCTTCAATTATGAGGAAGTGTAAGTAATTCTGGACTCTGTTGTTCCTTCGTCTACTGGACATAGATCTTACATTTTATTCATTATGGTCTTAAAAAGTTTGAAATTTAACTTGTTGAAACCTGCCACTGCAGTTTGTGGTGTTTACATCACTTTAGCACCAGTGTGCTGTAGCTCTCACTAGATGTCACTCAAAAGCAATGAATTTGTTGGTATCTGACCTTCTGCCAAAACCCCAGGCTGGCTGCTTCCAGGAAATCACGTGGCTGTTGGGAAAAGTGCCGAATACAACCAAGCGAAGCGCTGTTACTCTTCCTCAAAGTCTTTTTCTTTAGCCGATAGAAGATCAGTTTCTATTTGTCAGATTTTGTTCTACGAACTCAGAAACAGACTTCAGATCTGTTTCTGTGACTTCCCTCAACTCATCATGTGCTGTGTGTTTGAAACAGAAACTTTGGAAGACACAAATATATATTGCTTAACACGTCAGAAGAAATCATGTAAAATCAGATGCTATATCTAATGTTGCAGGTGTCACACGGCCCAGGGGACGTCAGGGGATTGACAGGATAAGTTTGGGAGTGTACCTGACTGGTGAAGGAAAACCTCAGTTAAAAGTGACTGTACAGTGGAGATACATGTATATAAGATAAAACAACATATTCAAAAATAATATCATGGGAGTCATCATAAACACCTTTGTCAGGCTTCAGAGTGAAACTTGCTTCCAGCTGTATTTCATTGTGTTCATCCACTTTTCAAACATCTGTCAAACTAAATGAGATGAAGCCATCGCTGTCATGTCTGTTGTGCTTCGTGCTGCATCTGTTCCTGTGTCACTTTTGGTTTAGAGAGGAGAAGAGAAGCAGTGATCATGTCAGAGTGACGCTGATCTGTCCAGTGACTCCTGTTCATTGTTTAGTTTGCAGGAACGAACAGGAGCGATGGAGTTACACTCTTCTCTGTTCCATTAGGCTTTCAGGAACCAAATATGACACGTTGTTTGTGTGCGTCCAGGTGGATCATGTTGTCTGGATCTCAACCGGTTTACACACCCACATTATGGGGACTTGTCCTCCTTGTGGGGACAAAAAGCAAGTCCACATAACGTTTACATTATTAATCTGAGGTGGAGACAAGTTTTAAAGTTCCTTGTTTTGACGACTTGTTAGCTGAAGCAGTGGTAAGTGGTCTATATTTATAAAGCATGACAAGATCTGATTTGAAAGAGAGTTATATCTTGTAGCTTAAAGGCCACAGGTCTTCTTCAGAGGTCTCAGTCATGGTGTTAGGGGTCTTCACTGAAGCCATGCCACACAACAGATTCATTTTACCATCTGAAACATATCAACTGTTTTCAGTCACATGACCTGGGGCTTGGCTGCGGTTTGGCAAGAGACTGAAAGTGAGATTAAAAAAAGAGAAGGGACTTTCCAGCTCGGCTGTGTGGTGAGATGACATGGTGCAGAACCGGTTCGATCAGATCGTGGTGATATTTACAGCCACGCTTTCAGTGGATCCTCCTCTATTGTTTTCATGTCACATTTTCTGGGCACGCCGCCGGACATTTTGTGTTTCGGCTTAGCCTAAGATGGATGCTATGCGCAGTTCAAGACCGAGCCCTCCTCTTCCGGCAGATGGCACATGATTACAGATAAGCCACTGCAGCATGTGCACCTTGTGTCTCAGCTTTTCAGTTCCCACAGGGAGACTTAGGTTTAAAAAAGCACCACCACTAAAACAAGACACTGCAAGTTTTAATCAACGTTAAAACTTAAAAATAAGTTCATCTAAAGTTAGGAAACTTTTATTCAACAGCAGGAATACTCTTGGTCATAAAGGAAATGTTATGTGATGTGTGGGTCATGCTGTTCCCTCCTGCAGTTTGGGTGTAAGTATCATACTCTCATGTTTTTACAAGCAACCTTAGAATCAGTCCGGTTGTGCTTAAGAAAGAGACAAAAAAAAACATTTCAAAAAAGTTCAGTTCCTGGAGAAACGAACGTCGCATGATTGTAGCCACCATTTTGTGGGTGAACAGAGGCTGAGACAAAATGTCGACAAGTGTTGACATAGGAAGTTGGTGTGTTCACACCGTGCTGCGGATGGACTGTGGTTTTATGACACATAATCACCAGGCAACCTTCCAAAAAACCAGGAATGAAAAACAACGCTGGTTGTCAGGTACGTTCCAGGTCAGCTCCAACATGAAACACAAGCTCCACCGACACTGTTTTAATAAAAATATAGACACAAAAAAAGGCCTGAGACTATTGACCGGTAGAATAACTTCCTTCTGACCATGTCCAGTCATATCTGAACTTATTTTTTTATTATCTACAACAATAGTGAGGAAATGTTTGCACTGGATTCTCTGCAGGATTACACAAAACTACCAAACGTTTCTTTAGGATGATGGGACATGGGTCAAAGAAAGAACACCTTCATTTTGAAATCATCTGAAACATTAACATGTGGAGACGTAATCATTTCCTGTTTGAACTAGAAGGGCACACAGTAAAGTGCATTTATATTTTCCAACAGCCCCCTTAGATTCATTCAAGCTGCACCAAATTTTACAAACTCAGATACAAATTCCCCAAATGTTCCTGATTTCTTTCATCAAGATCCATGAATTATTCTACTCTGGGTTATGTAATAAAAAGAAAAAGGTGAACTTCCTTGAATCTGCCCCTTTGTCAGGATCTGCATCAAAAATGATTGAATTCTTTCTGAGCCCGTCGCATGATTCCTCCAAGTTTGGAAGAAATCTGTTCAGTAGTTTTTGTGCAACACTGCTGACAAACACATGTATCTGTGAATGTGTGTAATTGGGTGCAACTTTGAATTTAAGGCAACTTTGTGATCATCAAACTTTGTGGAAAATATCTCTACAAATATACAGATATAATAGTTTTACAAATATCATTTGTCATCCCCCCTGTTCATTTACATTTGAATTATGTTATTTGAATGTGTGAATGTGTTCTGAAAAGGATTTTATAAATATACCTGACATTAAAAGACATGAAATGCAAAACTGAAACAACTTCAGGTTGTGAGGCCTCTGACTATGATGGAAAATGTCTGATCCTGTTAATCAATATTTTATTTAGGACGGAAATAAAAAACAACCTTTGGCCACTCGACGATTGTGTCTCATCATGTTAAACCTTTATTCACATTAAACAAATACAAGGCAATGAACTGGAAACATCATACAGCTAATATATACATATATACATATACATATATATATATATATATTTTAGGAAAAAATCTAATACCTCTCCGGTACCTCATGCAATTTCAAAATAAATGAGAGAGTATTTATATTTGACACCACACTGTATTCTGAACGAAGTGCACACATTTATTTTTACAGTTTTGTGTCTTCTGCATCAGTCGTCTTTCCTGGTTTGGGCGAAAGCTGTGCCTGAGGGTGGAGCCTGGTTAAATACAGGGGTAAATGATATGATTCAAAATAAATTATTATAATAAATTATAAGTGACATTGTTGATATTGTTGCAGGAGCGTTAACTGTCTTTTAAAATCATATCCTTTGTTATTAGTTGTCTGGATTTTAGTATTTTATGTTGCAAATGGAGTTTCTGCTACAATGGAGGTCAAATTTACGATCAATCCATTTTCATCCCATGTGGAGTTTCACTCAGCGAAGAGCCGCTCCACCAGCTTGTAGTAGCTCCCCTTCATGTCCATCAGCTGTCGATGAGTCCCTCGCTCCTCCACTTTGCCTCCACCGATCACAGCGATCTGATCTGCCCTCTCGACCGTCTCCAGCTTGTGAGCGATCACCAGCAGGGTCTGGTTGGGACGTTCGGACAGCGACTGCTGAACCTGAGATTTACATGTAAAAATAAGGAGCTGAACAGAAACTGTGTAATCTTAAAACTCAAAGGTTACGGCTCTTCAACGTCCACAACACAGGCAGAGGTCAAACACAAAGTTAAACTAGAAGACAGTCTGGAAAACAGGAGGTGAAACACAAATGGTGTAAATACAAGGACGTTGGATGATTGGAAACAGGTGAACATAATATACTGGTGGGAAACTTTATTACAGGAAGTAGTACTAACAGAAACGCATGAAGGGAAGCCTTAAGAAAATAAAACAGGAAATTAAGTTAAGTATAATGTCCATGCAAGAGGACACCTGTGCACAGGGACACAAATATTCATAACCTCATTATTTGGCGTCTCCTCTTTTTAGGGATATCAGGGCTAAAGGTTGTCGACTGCTCCCTGCCCCCTTTCACTCTGAGGAAGAGAGTTTACTTGGATTTAAAGATTCAGACTTGCTGGTCAAAGGTTAAAGGTCACTGTGACCTCAGGTCCGTCTTACTCCTGTGGACATGATACATCAGGTCCTGTCACACACTTTACCTTATTTTGATTCTCAGTGTCCAGGGAGCTGGTTATTTCATCCAGAATGAGGACCTGAGGTTGTCTGACCAGAGCTCGAGCAATGGCGATCCGCTGCTTCTCACTCTTGGATAACTGGCCGCCGCCCTCACCCACCTCTGGGAAATAATAATATAACAAGAAAACATATTTATATTGAAAATGAATTCAACTAAAGGAAAAAAAGATACAGAACGACATGAGTAATTGAAAATTTAAAATATTTCTGTTTTGAGAGAGAGTAATTTTGGACATTTTCTGAAAACGGTCTAATGATTCAGACAGAGGCTGAAAAGAGGAGCTGCAGCAATGGAGAGGATGAGGAAAGTGATGTTTTCTGAAAATCTGAGGATGTAAAGCTCTTCCAGATGAAACACTCATTCAAATTGTCACATGTCTCCTTGTGTGTTGGTGTAAAACAGCTTGAGGGGCAGGTACAACACTTTACCTGTGTCGTAGCCTTTCGCCAGCAGCTTGATGAAGTCATGGGCGTTGGCTTGGCGTGCCGCCTCCTGGATCTCCTCCAATGTGCAGCCAGGGAGCCCGTAGGCGATGTTATCTCTAACGGAGCCAGAGAAGAGCACAGGGTCCTGGCTCACTACTGCGACCTGTGAAACACACAATTATTCTTACAGATATAACTGAACTCTCAGAGGACGTCATTTTCAGAATTTGACTTTTTTTTCTGGGTTAAAGGTGATTTTATTTAATCTTGTTAATTCGTTTGTGAGCAGGATTACACAAAAGCCACTGGACATATTTTCATGGAACTTGGTAGAAGGATGGAACATTAGCCAAGAAAGAACCAATTACATTTTAGTGCAGATCCAAACAAAAGGGTGGATACAGAAGGACTTTTCTCTTTCTTTAACATTGTGAGATTGGACGTTTCTTGACATTTTCACTAATTTCCCAGAGAATAATTCATATGTTTGTGCAATTTGGTGCAGATTGATTGAATTTAAGTCAAAATCTGGCTGTTAGCAGAGGAACATGATCTACTGAGCACCGTTCTAGTTGGAAGAATGGGAATTTCTGAGCTCTACTGGATAAATGCTTGTTGCTCTCTGCTCATTTCTTCCAATGATGAATAACAACCTTCTCATGGAGGAAACGGTGGTCATAGGATTTCAGTGGCTTGTTGTCCAATAGGATTTCTCCATCCTGCGGATCGTAGAATCGCTCCAGCAGACTGACGCAGGTGCTTTTTCCCTCTCCTGATGGACCCACCAGGGCAGTCATCTGACCCGGCTTCAGCTCCAAAGAAAAATCCTGAACCAAGAACACCGCAGTGGTTGTATGAATGAAATATCTATAATGACCTTTTCCTTATCACTGTCTGTTTTCAAAGAGTTTCTTCCTTCATTATTTTTATTTATTTAATGAGCTGTCTGATTTTAAACCAGAGGATCTTCCCCCGTCTGTCCGGCATTGAGAAACCTCACCTGCAGCACTGTTTTGTTGGGGTTGGCAGGATAAGCAAAGCTCAGACGGTGGAAGCTGACGTGTCCTGTCAGTCGATCGGGTTTGAGTTCTCCATCTGTGCCGACCTGAGGTTTTCGGTCCAGATAATCAAACACTTTCCCTGCAGCCCCCACAGAGTTCAGCATGTCACCGATGATGTAGGCGAGTGTCTGGAAGAATGAAGACACAGGACAGGGCTGGGAAAAGGGTCATTTCAGCTGTTTTCACACATGAACTCCTCACGACGTCATTCTCTAGACTTTGTGTTTCACATGTGAAGAAGCAGAAGTAGTTTCAAACAAAAAACAGTATCCACAGTGCATGATGGGATACCCTGATGCTGTCTCCAAGGTCTGACTGGTAGAGGATGAAGGAGAGCAGGTTGCCAGTGGTCATCTGTCCGCTCTGGATGAACAACCTGCCGTAGTACAACATTAAGACCTGCATGACCAGCCCTGACAACTGTGGACACACACAGCAACACACACACACACACACACACAAATATTGTTAAATAAGGTCTTCTGGAATGATGTGCTCAACATTCAAAACTCACTCAAACGTCTCACCCTCCGCACGAGCAGGTAAACTGCACTGACGATGTCCCTCCGGTTCTTGAGAGCTTGAATGTTTATCAAACAGTCACCATAGCGATGGGCCTCATGTCTTTCTGCATTAAAGCTCCTGACAACACGAATACTGGAAACCACCTCGCTCGCTGCTTCGTTCGCCGACGCCATTGAGTCCTGCATCGCCAGGGACAACCTCTGAGGAGGGAGGAAAACATAGTATTATTTGATAATGATTAAAATAGTGTCTCACACACAAGGAGCTCTTCAGTTCTCAGTGTTTACCCATCATTTGTCCTCAAGCTGCCCTCACCTGGTGGTGTGTGTCGTAGATGTTCTGAATGAGGCCGGTGACGGGCGTCTCCATCAGTACGAGGAACGTGAGCTTCCATGACAGATTCATCATCAGGGAGATCATGCCCAGGGTCTTGATGAGAGTCCTCAGCAGCACGTTGACATTCAAACACACGGTTCTTCCCATCAGTGTGGTGTCTTTTGACAACCTATGTGTGATTTCACCTACACAGAAAAGGAACAGAAATAAACTTCTGTCTCATGTTTTCAGGATTACACAAACACTCTTCAACCCACTTCCATGAAGGAAGTTTCCAGAGTTAACTGGATAAATGGGAGGATCCAGGATTTGTTTTCACTTTCTTTAACATTGTGAGATACGGTTTTTGATCATTATCACTAGTTTCCCAGGGAATAATTCATGGTTCTTGACGAAAGACAGAACTGATATCTGAGTGTGTTTGATGTGATGCAGCTTGACTGAATGTAAGAACTGTGATATGAGCTCTACTGAGTGTCATTAGTTGCCATTCTTGGTTTGCCCTGAAATGCCCTTTCTTTATATACTTTATACTTCTGTCCCTCCTGTCCCCCTGGGATCAATAAAGTATTTCTGATCTGATGTGCATTTTTTTCTTCGAGCACAAACTGCAAGTCACAGGAGCCGTACCTGACTTTATGGTCTCGAAGAATCCAATTTCCTGTTTGGTCAAAGCCCCAAACAGTTTGACTTTCACTCTGCAGGTGAAGGCGCTGATGGCACAAAGAAAAAGTCCCCCTCTGCAGCCTGCACTCACCGAGCTGGTGAATAAAAGACAGAGTCAGTGAGACGTGAGCCACAGACACAAGCTGGTGTCTGGAAGGAAATCGCTGACTCATACCTTCCCAAAGAGTACAGGCCCATGAAGAGGAGAGCAGATCTGAATTCGCTCAGCTGGTACTGACCACCCAAGATGTCGATGACTCTCCCAGTGTAGAATGGAATGAACATCTCACCTGAGAGGACAGGGACGAATAATCAGACACACGCACAGACACATGGACAACATTATTTTATCATGAAGGCAGGGCCGCGCTGAGAACGACTGATTAAATGTTATGATCGGCTTTGTACAGGGAGCTGAAGCAACACGATACTCGGAAACCAAAACTAGAAATGTGTGTTTGGTGTGCACAGCAAACAGATGTGGGCCAGTTCAGGCAATGTTGCTGCACTTCTGGTTTTCTTGTGGCCCGAACAAAATGGATGTGAGCCTAAAGTTGCCCACTGGCAAAATATTCTATATGGCCAAAATACCCCAAAACAAATGTGGAAACTGTTGGCAAACATGCTGCTCTATAGGAAACGTGTAATCTGCATGTGAACCTCAAGTTGCCCATGTGGTAAAATGCAGTATTGCTATGGCTCCTTTGTGGCCCAGATCTGGAAAACAGGACCGAACCACCAAGTACCTAACTATTATTTATATACAAAGTCTGCACTTTGTATATGATGTTGATTGTGAAAGATGTTTAAAGAGTGTTTCTTGGGTTGGATTCATGAGGGTCTCATTTACACCTGTCTGATGGTTTGTTTGTTGAATTACGCAAAAACTACTGAGTGGATTTCTATGAAAGCTGGAGGAAGGATGGGACACGGGCCGAGAAAGAACCCATTCAATTTTGTCCGGATGTGGACAAAGTGGCAAATCCATTGTGAGATTAAGATTTGGTGTCGGTTGAACTAATTTTAGGGGATTTTTGGGCCTTTGTTGAATTATGAGCTCTAATAGATCTACAGTTCAAAATGGGTTGTTAACAATAGTTTGTTGTTCATCATAGTTGATAACAATCTGGAAACATTTCTTATTGATAAATCAATATCGATTGAATCAATTCTTCAGCCTATTGATTTTATTAGGATCCCCATCAGCATCAACTCTGCCTGGGGTCCACACGAAACATAAAAAACATGACGTTAGACTCTTAAAGGTCCAGAGTGTAAGATTGAGTTGAAAGGGAACTATCGGCAGAAATTTAATGCAGAATAATCCTCATGATGTTTTCACTAGTAAGTTTCATCTAAATTGTATGAATTGTATTTTTTTTACTGCAGAAAAAGCCCTTTATATTTAAATACTTTAAATTAAAATACTTTATATTTACATCGAGGGGACCCTCTCTACGGAGGCACCATGTTTTTTTCATGAGTCCAGACTGGACAAACTAAACACCTTTTGAGTTTTTATGGTAACTGAAGATGCCACAGGTTGTTTCTCGTGTTTGGAAGGAGAGGGTGAGGTGACGGGTGTTCAGCTGCAACATGACACTTCAACACTAGATGTCACTCAACTCTACACACTGAGCCTTTAAATGCAAACAATTATATTAAAATCAGAATATCTAACTCAGGTTGTTTCTGGGAACATATTTTCCTACAATATTCATATGCACTATTCTTATCCTCTACTATCCTGTTTGCCAGAACCTTCCCCCTCTGTGTACTTACAGACAACAGCCAGCGACAGGAACACAGACCCCCCCAGCAGCAGGAGGTAGTCGGGTCTGTACAGCCTCAGCACCCTCATGAACAACACTCGAGCCTTCTGCCTCGTCTCTTTACCGGCGGCTGCCTGGTCGGTGTCCGGGAAGGTGATCTCCCAGAACATCGCAGCAGCCAGGGACGCGGCGGCGCACAGCAGCCAGCAGCAGCGCGCATCCGCCAGTCTCCCACACTGGCCCTCCTCATGGTACAGCGCCTCGGAGCCGGTCTCAAACACCGCAGGGAGCAGACAGTGCGCCGCTATAAAACGCACCAGCAACGGCCTGAGGTCCCCGAGGGCGAGCGAGGACAAGACCGTCAGAGCCGAGCCCCGGACAGCAGCACATACCCAGAGACGCACAAGATGCGCAGAGACGCTGTGAGTCACCACAAGTCCTGACGCGTAAAGTAAAGACAGGTCGACGCACACGGCAGCAAGCAAAGCAGCCACTTTGTGGATGAGAGTTAATGTTTTTGCTGCCATTTGTCCAGCTTCAGTTGTCCTCCTCTGACCTGCTCTGCTGCGTAAACGAGGTTTTTGTTTCCATCCACTTTCAGTTTCACTTTCTGGCAGGAGCAGGGGATTTCCCAGAAACCCAAACTGCAGAGTGCAAAACAGAAACCTTGAGTAGGAGAGCTCCTCACTAAAATGAACATTTATACATCAGCTGTTGAAAAGTGATGGACTGCACATAGAATTGTTTCACATCCATCAGGTAGGACACCAGGGCCCACATATGGCGAGGAATGGTTTTTGGCCTGTTTGCCAGAACTGGGTCACAATAAGCCATAGCAATACCACATGTCAACCAAAGGTGCCAAAGGTAGCCTGAATTAGTTTTGTTATTTGAGTCATATTCTCCACGTACCACTTTTGGTCCAGATCACACCTCGCAGAGAGCAGCGCATGTTTGCCAAAACTGGTCCACATTTGTTTTGGGATATTTGCTATTTTACAAGCGGGCAACTTTGGGCTCACAACCATTTGTGCCGACCACATGAAGCCCAGAAGTGCTGCATCATTGCCTGAAGTGGCAAACATCCGACGCTGTCTCCTTTTCTTCTTCTTCTTCCACCTAACTGATCAAATCCTGGATGAAAACTGCAGTTAAAACCTCCACTGCTGTCTCTGACAGTGTTCTCATGTAGAACACATTAAACAGCTCACAAAGAAATGAAAAAGTTAATCTTATAACCCAGATTGTTTATTATTAAATACATGTGTGGGACAGATTGAGATGACAGTATGATTTAAATCACATGTAAAGTTTATTTAAGGCTTTGACTCATGTCCAGTCTCATTCCTGATTCAGTGGGTGAACATTTAAATCATTTCTTGTTTACTGTCAGATCTAAAGCTTTGAGCAAAGACACACATCACTGAATATACAGCATTTCAGAAATGTTCAAGAACATTGTGTATTTCCCAAAAACTTTCAGCTGGGTCCAGTGACCAGATATTTATTTCATTTTGCATTTTGATACAAGCAGGGTGAGTAAAATGAGTCAATGTTGTCAGGGGCAAAACAAATACCTAAATCTATAATTCAATATGTTGATCACTGATTGAAGGTGGGTAAGTCATTTCCTAGGATGACTTTCTCCTCCGTGCCGTGTTCGTCGATGGTGACGATGAAGGCCACGCCGCCGCTGGAGCCGTCACGGTTCATTGCCAAAGAGAGAGCTATGAGGGAAAGAGAGAGAGGGAAAAGGTGGGAGACCATAGACTTTATATAACGATGGACAACGTGTCTCAACAAAATATCAAATATACTAGTCAGTCTCAGCTGACAACCTATACTGCAACCATCCACCAGGGGCTTCACTTTCGGGGTGATCTTGAGGTGAAACAGGTGAGGACACTGAACTGAAATAGTTTTTATGAGATAAAATATTTAATATAAGATGAAATAAGAGAAGAATTGATCCTCTCACTAAAACTTACTGTTGGCGACAAACTGCTGGCACTCCTCCCTGCTCATTCCCCGGCGAAACTCCGCATCAACAAACCCGTAAACGTAAAAGCTGCCAGAGCCACCAATTGCAAATGGCTGCCTTGTCAGGAGACCGTTGAGGGTTGCAAACACCTGGGAGAGGTCAAAGGTCACAGGAACAGAGGGGAACACTTATGTTACATTTGTCCGAGTGATATTTCTCGTCCTCTGCAGTCAGCTACTCGTGCTTTACTCACCTGTCCACCTTCTCTTCTGTCCCAGCCGGCCACGATCAGATGCGCTGACAGCTCCTCCTTGTACTTGTACGAGACGTTCCGGACCAGAGTGGCAGCTGAGCGAACCTGGGGGTCGTCACCTATCTCAATACTGACAGGACAGAAGGCACAGTGGTTGACTGTCTCCGCTGACCAACACAGTTACAGTCTACATTTTTTTTCCCAGATTCACGAGGTCACTTTGACCTTTGACCTCAGAAATCGAATCATTTAATGTTTGACTCTAAATAAACTCGTGTTTGTACCAGATCCTTCCGATACCAATTTCACAAGAATGCCACAGATGGGCAGATAACATGATGCCTCAGGCCACTGACTGGCTCCGGCACCATAACAATATTATTTTCCAGATTCTCCCATAAAGAGAGAAAGACAAACAAAAAAAGACACAGCTGACAACACTTTAGTACCTGTGGACATCCAGCTGGTAGTTGACGATCTCTGCAATGGTCTGAGCGTCTGCTGCAGATCCTGACAGAGCACAGTAGATCTTGTCATGGAGGGGAGACAGTTTGTTCATCACCCTGTTCACCACTGATTCTCTGGACGGAGGGATGAATACAGAGGGAAAAGAAGAGGATGTGTAGTGGGTGAGGAAAAGTGGAGAGAGAGAGAAGGATTTCAGATATGGTCGACGATAATCCCAAATATGATATCAAGATAAAAATGATATTGTGGGCATGGAGGTGGTTAAGAGGTGATGAGCACAGCTAAGAGTAGTTGGTCCAATCAACTCTCCCTGGATTCAAACTGGCAGCAACTGAGGTGCCAGTTTGAATCCAGGGAGAGAGAGAAACACGAGCAGAGACTGAAGAGACTGAGCTGCTCTGAGCTGCAAAGATCACTTTCAGTTGAGTTGTTTGGATTCATTTGTTTTGCTAAAAGAAATAAAGATGCTGAAAAGCAACAGCACTGTCTCTGGCTGTGTGGGAATCCCCAGTCAATGCCTGAGATATGTATATGTATGTCTGTAAAGCCCTTTGATCAGCTTTTGTTGTTTTGAACGTTGACTTGACTATTTCAAATAAATGTCCGGAAACAGAGACGTTCCAAATTCTGAGAATCCTGCAAGATCCAAGATGGTTTGTGTTAAAATCATAAATGTAGATTTTTATAAATACTGTTTTTATCAATGTGACATTAAAATCAGTATTAATGTATTTCAGTCAAAGAGCAGTCATATAATTTAGTTCAGAGCTCAAACAACACATTTTAGAGCAGAATCTCTTTTCAGACGGATCTTTGAAGGTGTGGGTTTAAACTCAGGATCATGATGAACATTCACAGAACAGCAAAACATTTAACATCAGTAGATCAATTCTAGGTTTGTTTGCACAGTGCATGAACAATATATCCACATATGTTGAACCTTTATTGATGAAAGTTATGGTGCAACAATCACTGATATTGTTTTATTGTCCAGCCCTGATTTAAGGTTGTTATTCTTTAAATTATATACTGGACACACTGTGCACGCAAACACATGCACACGCACAAAACTCACCCCGCAGACACGCGGGAGTCAGACCCCAGCACGACTCCTCCATTGAACTCTATGGCGATGATGGTTGTCTACAAACAGGAGGAGAAATGTTCAGAACTGCTGCGTAATTACGCATCTGGCAGGAGTAACAAGACATTACACCTCGTATACTTACTCCGGTTTTCACCTCCTCAGACAACCACTCAGGCCCCGTGTCTCCCAACATGTCGACGCAGAGATCCGGTACCGACGACACGGACTGTAGCTGCCTGGAAGCCGAGGAGAGAGGAGAGAAAAGGCGGCGCCAGACGAAAACCGAAACCTTCAGTCGAGGAGTTTAACGACGTTCCCTTGTTGGAAAATTCTGTTTTTCACCAGTTCTCTCGTTTGTTCTCACCAAATAACTTCTGCGTCACACGGACTCCATGTTTTCCTGAGTTAAACCGAAATTGAAAGTTAAATTGTCCATCCGGCGTGATTCAAGCGAACGTTAAATCCTTTAAGATAAGATCCAACTTTATCAAAGTTTTTTAAAGATGCACTTTCAAAGGTATTAGATGTAGACACGAGATTAAAAAAAAGGAGTCAAAAGAAAAAAATAAAGTAAAATATATAATATAATATATATATTTAAAAAAAAATTTCACAACAGCAATATGTTGTATATCGTAGAAAAAAAACGGTGTGTATTATTATACTGGTATATACACAGTACTGGAGTGTGTGTGTGTGTGTGTGTGTGTGTGTGTGCGTGTGCGCGCGTGTGTGTGTGTGTGTTATCATGATTGTAACAACAACAGAGACTCCTCCCTCTTTTATGACCAAGTCATCAGGGAAGATCTCTGTGATCACGATGTGCACGTTCAGTGATGTAAACGTTACAACATGTTGGGGAACAAATGTTCTCTGTTGAACAGATGATTAAATAAAACAGTTTAGAGACGATTGAACACTTCAGTCCTGCAAAACTGAAGCTTAGGAGGCATTTAACACAATGATGCATTGAAACGTTTTTCTTCCAACAAGTGCAAGTCACGTGTTTGTGACAAGCAACGTCTCCACCTTTCATTCTCTGCTGAGGAATCTTATGGTTTGATTAATAAAAAAACATGATCATGGAGGTTTTAAAGGAGACGACACTGAGTGACACAAGGAACGTTGAACTTTAAAGTTTGGTATAACTCATTTATTCCACATCAGAGCCACAAAACACGAAATATTTGTGTTACAACATAGTGAGAGGGAACACAAATTTGGGGCAAGTGCAACAAAAAAACATCAGAAATCGACGAAGAGATGTTGAAGCACAGAACCAAAAAAAGAAAGAAAGTTTAGGAAAATATTTATTTTAAATTTACATATTTCCTTGAAGACAAAACATAAAAATCAAAAAGAAAACTGATTTATTTGAATGGAAACAATTTGATGTGATGGTGGAATTTTGAAGTTGGGCCATGAATCTGTATAAACTATAACAACAACAGGTGACACTGCTGTTAACTACACACTGTTCAGTTTGTCTCGATGACTTCAGGTGTGTGATTTGGATATCTCAGTCCAACATAACGATTTAGAATCAAACCGTGGAGTTGAATCCTAATCAAAACTCGCCATTGTACAAAACAACATGAGAATATCAGCAGGACTTTGAAGGTGGTCACTCGTGGTGGAACTTGGGCAGCTTGTCACCAGGTACGACCACATGCTCCACCCCCTTTTCTGTGACCACCACCAGGTTAGCCACGCCGCCGCTGACGTTGTCTCGGCCCATGGCCAAAGCAAGAGCTGAGGGGTCGGGAGGAGGGCGATGAAGCAAAGGAAGGGAGGAGGCAGGAAGACAGACAGGGACAAAAAAAACTGTAGGTCAGCAACAGGAAGTGTGTAACATTTAAACAGCTCCTCACAACAGCTAACAGCTGAATGTGTTAAAACTTAAATCAACATAATTAATTAAGCAAGAAAATACCATTAAGGGCAAACTGTAGACATTCTTCTCTGCTCATGTTGGGTTTGTATTTGGCATCAACGTAGCCGTAGATGTAAGTGCTTCCTGAGCCACCGATGGTCACAGGCTGACGGACTAACATCCCACCCAGAGACACAACGTACACCTGGGGAAGCGAGGAGGACATCATTACATGCAGCAGAGGCCGAACGTACTCAGCACTGTCAGCACCTCAACCTCCACCAACCTGTGGTCCGTCCTTCTTGTCCCAGCCTGCTGTGATGAAGCCGGCCTGCAGCTCCTCTTTGTTTTCGTAGCACAGTCCCTTCAGCACCGATGCTGCTGCTATCACCAGTGGAGGCGTCTCCATCTGGACGCTGTTGATGAGGATCAGCAAAGGTCGGGGGAAGTGAATTTGAAAGAAGACGTGTGATTCCTTTTCAGTTTTTCTTCCCTCTCGTGTTTTCTACATATTTGTTGGAATGTAAATGTGAATGTAAAAGTTAAAAAGCCCAAAGTCTGTGGGAGACAGACGGTGAGGGACTGGTTTTTGGGGCCTTCTGGTTTTTGTTTCTAGTTTTGATCACGTTTGAGCAGGTTTGGTTGCTCACAGGTAAACAGTCCGTGTGCAGAGCAAAAGAGGCGGAACATATTGAACGTGACGCATCAGCTCTCAGCGTTTTGATGGATCTGGATTCACGTGCAGATAGCTGTTAATAGAGTTCTGGACCTAAAACAAGCATCACTGTTTAAGTTCTCTGTGGACAAACGTTGGACTGGCGTGGACTCTGACTGTTGACAGTGTACAGCAGACAGAAGACAGAGCCTCGGTCTTGTTGTACATACTTTGTGTGTATGCACACATGTACATGTATCATTTCGGTCATAATGTGTTTAATATGTGTACATGTATTTGTACAGTATGTGTGCGGGGTACCTGTGGAAGGACAGGTGGAATTTGGCCGCCTTGGTGACGGCCTGAGCGTCTGCGAGCGAGCCGGACATGCAGCAGAAGATCTGGTCATGAACCTGAATCACCTTGTTGATGGTCTTAGATGAGACATATTCCCTGAAGACGAGAGAATGAACACAGTCAAAACACAGAGCGACACCACCTGCAGCAGGACGTCATCACAGACTGAAATGAAGATGGACGACGTGACAGCTCCCCAAAATGAAGCCAAAGAGTCTCGATCGCCACCTGGTGACTGGCAGCAGTATAGCTCATAAATCTGGCCTCCTCCATGTTTGTGAATGGGACATGGGTCAAAGTAAACAATCAAAAGTAGAATAAATGGTTGCTGTCATTTTATCTAGTTCTTATCAAACAGACGTTCAAGTGTCCATGTTCCTAATAAGTTTGGTTTTTAATGAGGCAAAGTTTTATTCATGAAGCTCAATAAAAATCAGAAAGCAGAGTTTAAAACAACTTTCCAGCAAAACAAAAGGCATCAACAGGAGCAGAATAAAACTGGTAAAAGAAATAAAAAGGACAAAATCTACATAAAGTGAGTAAAATAAATAATACAAATAAAACAGATCGAGATAACGAAAAGAATCTAATGAAAATAAAATACAATGATGGTATGACCTGTGGTTTATTTACAGTCTATATATTATTTCTATGTGTTTAATGTGCTCGGGTGCATGTTTACTTCTCTGTAACTTTAAATATACGGATGTTTCTCATCTCATCTTTTCTCACCCTCCCATTGAAGCCCTGGAGTCTGAACCAATCACGACCCCTCCGTTGAAAACAGCAGCCAGGATGGTGGTCTGAGGGCGGAGAGAGAGAGAGTCTGTGAGTTGTGGTTCTCCAGCATTGATGATGGATAGAAGAAGACAAACATGACAGAAGACAAATACAACAGTGGACAACACAAACACAGCATCACATGGCGTCACTCAAGGCTATGAATTCTGGGATTTGGAGTTCTGTGAGGGGGGTGATTTTTTTTCCTCACTGAAAATGAAAGTGTAGTTTTCTTCGTAGAAACTTAAAGAATAAACTCTTTCAGGTATTAAAGGTGAACATTCACTCATACAACAACATCTGGAACATGAACTTGTTCTCTCGCTTTGTCTCTAATCAGGTGAAGCTTCACCTGTTCGCAGCGGATGTCGGTTCTTGATTATTTTACTCTTGAAAGGTTTTTCTTCGTGTTTCACGAGAAGAGAGAGAAACAGAGATGACAGCGGATTCACTCACCCCTGTGCTGACTCCTTTGACTCGTGAGTCCGTGCAGCGTTTCTCCATTTTCTCTCCAAAATCGAAAGAGAGGACGGAGAGGTGACGCACGAGTCAGAACAGCGACCTCTGGCGCACCGTGACGCACCGTGACGCAGAGAGACGAGCACAGGAGCCGCAGTCACATCCACGATGGCGCTATCAAATGTCCTGGAAACTCCTGCTGCCGGGTTTAATTTCGACAACAACGCGAGGTATGAGCTCGTTTTAATGATTCCGAGCCACGGACTGAATCTGTGATGAGCACAATCACATGTGAACTCCGGTTTTACTGAGACTTCATCAGGGGCAAAAGTGAAAGTAACTTTGTTGAGTGCGTTCCTCTGATCCCTGTAAGGACACACTGATAATGTGTTGATTATAAATATAATATATATTCACAGATCACCCCTGCGCTGTCTCTCTCTGTAGAAATGCTGCACTCGAGGGTCTTTTTGCAGGACAGTCACCGAAACCTCTGAAAACAGGCACCACCATCGCAGGAGTGGTGTTCAAGGCAAGTTCACATCTGAGTATATGATATTAATATAAACAGACAAAATGTGTTGTTGATTCTTTTTGAAGATCTTGGACTTTTGTGCAGCACCCTGAGACAACTGTTTGCTGTGATACCCTGCTATATAAATACATTTGATTGATTGATTCTTCAAGTAAATTTGAGTCTGCACATATTTTCCAGAGCTGTATCGACTCTTCAGCGAGTCAGTGTCGTGCATCAGTTCCAGATGAATAAAGATAGAAACTTTCAGAAAGATGAAACATGACCGTACTGTTATTGTTGTGAGAACAGACGCTGCATTCAAGTTCTCCACAGAGACGAAATGACACGATTAGAAAATCAAACACTAACCCGACATGGACATTACAAAAAAATGGAATTTGGAAGTTTCTTGATGTAAATGTTGAACTTCGACCTCCAATTCCACACTGCATGCCTCGCCAAAGTAAAAGAAGATTCAACAAGTGTTCAATCTCGGAGCCCATCGGCCATCGTCTGATGATGAATTAGCATCTGGGGGCAGCGGCCACTAATTAGGATCTTAGTGTAGACTCAGTTCTCCATCAACTGTACCTGCACTGTTTATAGTCCAACTAGTTTCTTTCATCACGAGTCGAACGTTTGTCAACCGTCAGGGACCAAACAATATTTCTGTTGTTGGTGCAGGATGGCGTGGTACTGGGAGCAGACACACGAGCTACCTCCAGTGAAGTGGTGGCCGACAAGATGTGCGCCAAGATCCATTACATCGCCCCGAACATATAGTAAGTGTCACGAGGATTGGAGCAGAAATCCACCATCAAGTACTCTCACTAGTATCATTCTGGAGATCCTCTGGACATTCTCTGGGGCTGTATGTGTGAGAGCCTCCACACTTTCTGCAGCCAGTCCCTCAGTAAAATGTCCACAGAAACTCCGGAGCAGCTAATGAGAGAACACAGCAGGAGATCCTCCGCAGGATTCATGTGAGCAAGTGGGTGTGTCCATTTACAACATGGGACAGATGCACAAATGACGAAGACGAAGATATCAAGAGCGTTTGTGTGTCGTCAGTGTCCAAGAACGAGTCCTGACCCCTCACTTTGCCCTTCCTCCCGCCTCACATGTTCTCTCACAGTAGCTTCGGTTCTTCTTTCTCTCTGTAGTTGTTGTGGAGCAGGAACCGCAGCAGATACAGAGAAAACCACAGAGATGGTCTCCTCCAACCTCACCATCTTCTCGCTGAACAGTGGGAGGAACCCTCGCGTCGTCATGGCCGTCAGCATACTGCAGGATATGTTGTACAGGTTCGTGTTTCCCTTTGACACGTACTTATATCTTAGGGTGTGGGAATGAGTTATACAAGAGTTTAAAGAAGCTCTCACTTTCTTTAAAGTTCAGTTTTTAAATCTCTGCTCCTCAGGTATCACGGCCAAATTGGTGCAAATCTTATTCTGGGAGGAGTTGACTGCACGGGGAACCACCTGTACACAGTGGGGCCATATGGGAGTGTGAATAAGATGCCTTACCTTGCAATGGGTATGTTCAATAACACTCTTCTGTAAGTATGTGCACAACTGTTGTTGTCGGAGCCGAGTCTGTGGGGTTTCTGCAGGTTTCAAGAAAAATGTAAAACTTTTAACATCATTAATGAATGAAATTTAAGATGTCAAGTGTGACTGATATGAAGGAATATCAGAGTTCCAGAATGACTTTTCTCTTATAAGTAAAGATAAGGTGACGTAATCGAGTAGAGAGAAACTTTTGTTGAGAAAGAACTTCAACACAGAGAGAGATTGTAAAGCAAACAGTGCGACAGAAGTGGCGTTAGATAAATGTCAACACAGTTAATGTGACACAAAGAGACATTAACTCTTGGATTTACTACCCACAGGTGAGATGTGTTTCTTTAAAAGCTGGTACATAATATTTAAAGATATTTAAAATGGTTTAAGGCCTTCAATTGAGATGATTCAATTTCAGACTTTTAAGACCCTTTGGAAACCCTGTGTGTTCACTACGACGGCTCAGGTCTTTTTTTTTATGGCTCAAATGTGTCATTTGAATCTGAAACACAAGATTTCACACTCCCTGTTCAGTGCAAGTATTTTATTTGTAAGTGTCAGAGATCTTCGTGTTTTACTCTCATATTTGATCAACATGATGTATTTATTCTGCTCTGTTGTGTTCATGCAGGATCCGGTGATCTGGCTGCTCTCGGGATTTTAGAGGATCAGTTCAAACCTGATCTGGAGGTCTGTTCACTGTTGTTAACATCCTGTGACAGTTCTTATTAGTCCTCATCATTTAGACTGAATCACAGAAGTGTTTCATCTGTATTTGGATAATTGCTGGTATAGTATGGCACTGCCAATAAGTCTCTACATTAAACACATGAATTCTTCTCCATGTTGATTTGTGTGTGTTAGCTGGAGGAGGCCAAGGAGCTGGTGCGTCTCGCCATCAACGCTGGCATCATGAGCGACCTCGGCTCAGGCAACAACATCGACATCTGCGTCATCACCAGAAAAGGAGTGGACTACATCAGACCATACCAGGAGTCAGAGTACAAAGACAACAGGTACAAGCTCAACTTTATTTCACTCAGATCTCTGTCCATTCCCAGCAGTTCCCTGAAATCCAATCGAGCTGCACCAAGTTTCACACACTCACAGACTTCAGTTCCCTAAACATGCCAGATCCATAAAGATTTGTCCCTGGGAATTTCTGAGCCCGTCCCCTGATCAGCATGAACATTCATCAGTTCCTTCTCCCTCTCTCTCCCTGTCTTTCTCTTAGGAAAATGAAATACAGGTACCGTCCAGGCACGACGCCGGTCCTGACAGAGAAAGTTGTCCCCTTCAAGCTGGAGGTTGTACAGGAGACGGTGCAGCAAATGGATACAGCTTGACCCACAATCACACAAAAACACCACAACAATTATCGTATTGTGATTTGTCAGATATTAAATAAAAGCAGTGAAAAATCTCAGATGTTTGATAAATGTCACCGTGTCTTCTGCTCTGCTGCTGCACTTCACTGACATGGAACAGAAACTCTAAGACTTCAGTGGTTACTGCAGCACAAGAAGGGAGGCCAAGATTCAAACGTGTTTTTACAATAAATAATCATGAGAATAAAAAGAAAAACTAAAATCCAGTTTGACCTCAGTTGCCTCATTTCTTTTGATTCAACAGATCCAATAAAAAGAAAAAGGTTTGTGCTGCAGGTCACGTTCATTTATATCAATGTGAAATATGTTAAAATGTTTAATTAGGTTACAATATATATAAATATTTCTAATTAGTTGTTGTACATGAATTACAATCAAGTGCTTTGATATGTTCACTGTGTGTGTTCCCTAATATAAAGTATTACCATATATATACATATATATATGTGTGTGTATATGTACATGCTCAATAGCCTCTAATAACTCTGTATTTTAACATGTCCTGATGGTAAATTGATGCACATTGTTATGTACTAATAAATAAGTCAGCTCACTCCCCACAACCTCAGTGCTGCATTTCTGCTTAGAGACCGATGATGAGAAAATACCACGCTTTCCTATTGGTTTGTGCTTTGGATGGTTTTTGTCCTAAGAATATTTTTTATTCTTATCGATTAACTATTGGATGAAACAAACAAACTATTGGATTAAACAAACAGAAACGATTTGATGAGTTATTGATGGTTGAACACAGGTTCTTTATTTTTATGAGACGACGCTACAGAAATTCTAAAAACTTTCACTTTCGGATTCATTGTTACGCACAAGGAAATGAGTCTTGACGCGGTGTCAGGCAGCTTCGTTATTTAGGACGTTTGATGCATCTTCACTCTAGAAATAATTACAACATATTTTTTCCATCAAATACACAATGGCTCTTCTGGACGTGAGTGGTTTTAATCGTTACTCTGAACTCCGCGGACAGATTCTTCCAGCGGGACAGACGCGTCTCGTGGACCGAACCAACCACTACAGCTTCGGGACCAAAACTCCAGAGTTTGCTTTACCTCTGGGTGTAGACGTGAGTACCAGGATGTTTGTAATGAAGTTATCGAACTGAGTCCTGTCCGGTAAACCGGCCTCAAGCCTGACGCGTCACACGCTCCAGACGCGGAGCGGATCATTTTACGCGTCACTTGTTTTCACTGTATCTGTTTCGAATCGTGCGTTTGTCTTCATGATGATGTTCTGAGCAAAATATCAGGTTATGAAATGTATATTCTCTGACACACACACACACACACACACACACACTCACACACACACACACACACACACACACTGCGCCATTGCTCATGCGCCTTTCTTTGGTTCTGTTCCAGCCCTCAGTGTTTCTCAGGTCCTGTAACCGGGACGCAGGTGTGTGTATTGACCTGGACCACGGTACGACCACCTTGGCCTTCAAGTTCAAACATGGAGTCATCGTGGCTGTGGACTCCAGAGCCTCAGCTGGACGATACTTATGTAAATACACATCTGAAGAAGCATGAAAGCTCGAATTGGTCAAAACTTTACTGGTAAATGTAAAGTTGAACTGTGGTGCTGTCATCTTGATTCACTCTAATTGTCTCCCTTTTCCAAAATGTGTCACTGCATCGCAGCTTCCAACGATGTCAACAAGGTCATAGAGATCAACCCCTACCTGCTGGGCACCATGTCGGGCAGCGCTGCAGACTGTCAGTACTGGGAGAGACTCCTGGCTAAAGAATGCAGGTCCGTCATGACAACAGCTTTGAAAACATATATTCTCTGTATTAATATATAACATAAGATACGATGAGATGAGGTTTTATGAATCCCAAAGGAAATTCCTGTGTCAGCTTGCCCCAAGAAATCAGACGAGATGACAGAATCACAATAAACTCACCTGACACAAAGTCATGAACTGCAGCTTGTGGGTTTGCAAGGGTTTATGGGATGTGTAGTTCATCCACTCTTAAAATAATTATATCCACAGCCTTGTAACTTCACTTTTTAAAGTTCTTTCATATTGTTTCATTGTTGTGAGTTCCACAGGTTTTTAAGGAGAGTGTAAAAGAGGCTGATTTATCAATTGATTTTGTAAATAACTTATTGGTTCTTTCTTTTATTATTCCTTCATCCAGACTGTACAGGCTAAGGAACAACCACAGAATCTCTGTGGCTGCTGCCTCCAAGCTGCTGTCCAACATGATGCTGGGTTACAGAGGCATGGGCCTCTCCATGGGGAGCATGATCTGTGGATGGGACAAAGAGGTGAGCTGTGGACGGGTTTGTGCAAAGTTGTGTCTCACAATCATCAGAATATCAAAAAGACAATGGTGTTTTTCGGCACTTTAAATAAAGCGGAGCCTTTGACCGCCCTCTTGGTTTTATTTCTAATTCAAATCACAACGCCCGATCTCGCCCTGTCAGAGAAAGTGAAAAGAAAATTCCAGGTTTGCTCCAAAACTGAATGAGTTTTTTCCGAGGCCCATTTCTCAACCTCCCTCGTAGTTTTGTGGAAATGTGTTGAGTCTTTATCTGGTTATCCCACTGACCAACAAACACACAATCAAACAACTGACGGGGGTGAAAACATAACCTCCTTTGTGAAGGTAAATATTCCCTTGATATCCATCTGCTCATGGTTGTGAACCACGCACTGACCTGCAGGGTAAGTCTAAACATGTGATCAATGAAGACATGACTGCTGTTCTCCAGGGCCCTGGTTTGTACTATGTGGATGATAATGGGACGCGTCTGTCAGCCAGCATGTTCTCTACCGGCTGCGGGAACACGTACGCCTATGGCGTGGTGGACAGCGGTTACAGGGAAGACATGACGGTAGAGGAGGCGTATGAGCTGGGTCGTCGAGGCATCACTCACGCTACGCACAGGGACGCCTACTCTGGTGGAGTCGTGAACAGTGAGTGAATCCTCCTAAACAACATTTCCTGTCACCGCTCAACTGTCAGCCATTATTAAAGACAGGGTTAACCTCTGTGTGTGTGTGTGTGTGTGTGTGTGTGTGTGTGTGTGTGTGTGTGTGTGTGTGTGTGTGTGTGTGTGTGCAGTGTACCACATGCGAGAGGACGGATGGATCAAGGTGTGTAAAGACGACGTGTCAGAGCTGATCCATCACTACAGGAAGGGAATGTTCTGAACTTGACCCAGAAACACAGATCAACCTCAACAACTGTTTTGTGGGAGTTTGTGGTCGAGAGGATCTCGATGATTATGAATAAATGAAATGTCAATGCACAGATAACAGACCAGTGAATTTAAACTGGGTCAGACCTTTGTTTCATTATTGTTCTAATCATGTAATGTGGCTCCTGGACATGAATATGACAGAGCATCATGTACAGATGTTGTGTGGATGAATTCTGATTTTCTCCTTGGCCAAGCTTCAATAAATATTTCAACATCAAAGACATGAAAGGCTCCTGGTTGTTTCTTCTCTGAGACGTCTTCATCGTAACACAGATAACTGGTCTCTCAGTGGAAGACACGGTTACATCGGTTCATGTAAACGTTTATACTTGTTCATTGGTTAGTAATACAGCAGCTGTGATGTCATGTGTTGCCGTGCAGAACTCCGCCCTGCAGGTTTTGCCCTTGAAGGAAATGATGTCCCATAAACAATCAACTTGATATTAGCACAGACTGTGAGGGGACAGAGGTTCACGACCACAGGATCATTTACAGTCATGACCTTTCTGATTATTATTTATTATTTATCTGTAAGAACTGTCTGTGATGGACGTGTCCAGGTGAGTGTGTCTCTGTTGGGGTGTCCCACAGCACATTACAGCTAGTTGAGTCCACGCAGCCTTAAAACTGAGTGTGAGCGAGAGATCAGTGGATCTGCTCATGTCTGACAATGAAAACACTCAATCACAAAGTGGTTTTACACTTGACTACAAAACAACAATAATCCTCCTAAAATAACGAGGTTGTTAAAGACAGCAGCAAATCAAACGTGAGAAAAGACCAAATGACTTCACAATAAAACCACCACAACCATTTTCTCATCATGTGTAAAATGTCTTTGTCTTTTTCCTGGAAAGAGTCACAGGTTTGACCAAATAGGTTTTTCCTTGCTGCTCTTACAGGTCAAATCCACATTTGTTTTTTCTCTGGGACAATAATGAACATTTGAACTTTCACAGACGTGTTCAACTTTTCTACACATTGAATCACAAAGAGACAGAAATCCAAGAGAGTATCAGGGACTTTATTCAAAACACAAGTACAAAAGGAATGAAACAGCAAAGCAGCTTCATTTAACATTCATTTATAAAAACCCAACACGTCAACGTTCACTTTCTACACTGTAAAAATGAAAACTTGGAATTACGTTACTGCGATTTCTAAAAATATAACGAACAAAGAAAATTTAATGGATTTCTAAACGTAGTAAAAGTATTTTCTTCAAATAACTTTACTTTGTTAAATTTGTAAAGTTGCTGAATTTATGACGGCAAAACACAAAATAGTAAGTTTGTGCTGTGACACCTCTCACGTCTCATCAGGGGAAACGTGGCCTCACGTCATGAAGCTGAGTGTTCAGGTTGAATACAGGACAGAGATTCTGGATCTGCAGTTGCATATGTTGGCGGCTGTGGCTCAGGAGGTAGAGCGGATCGTCCACAGACACGAAAACTACCCCTGACAGCTCAGTGGACAATGTGTGTGATTGACGTGTGACAGAAAAAACACTTTGTGAACGAGTGAATGTGACTGAATGTGAACGGTAAAGTGTCTGAGTGGTCGATAAGACAATATAAATGTACTTAAATGTTGTGATGGAGAACATCACTGCTCAGGGTGAAACATTTCACGTCTACATGTGGAATAAAGTGCTTCAATCCTCTGGAGCCTGGTGAGCAGTGACACTAGAACTCGCAGCTCTGAGAAAATGTGAAGTTTTTAAAATGACCAAAGATCAGTTCAGTGATTCTGCGTTTTTCGAATCTTTTCATTTTTGCAGTGTAAATGTTAACGAGGCTAAAACAGAAAAGTCCCTTGTCCCTAAAAACTAACAGGAAGTCTGAAGAGAACCTTTCACATCAGAGGCTTAAAACATCCCACAACCCTTTTATAATCTCAACTCAAGTGAACTTCTAATGTTTAAGAGCACAACAAAGCATGAATATAACCAAACAAACAAAACACAAGCAACTCTTGATTCATTCATTTCTTGTTCAGGCCAATTCAAGATAGAATCAAAACTTGATTTTTATATGATTCACTTCAAGAAATAAAATAAAAGCAGAATATTTACACAACTGGAAAACTAATTTTGTACTGACGCTCGTGTTGTGTGTACGTGTGTGAACACAACTTGTTATTGTGTGTAATCTGATGTCACCTGGTATAAATCATGAAGAAGTATATTTCCTGTAAATGACATTGAATCATTAACAGAATGATTTGTGTACGAGTCACATGATCAAGACGATTCACCACAGTGAAGATGAAGAACTTTATCCATCCACTTTCTATTCTGCAGAGACACTATGAGGACTGAAGTGTGTCACTGATTCTCAGCAGGTGTACAACACACAGAGAAAACCATGTACAACATCTGCAGCTCATTCACAGTCTCCATTTACGCAGCATGTTTTTCAATTGTATGAACATTGATTGTGTCACTTGTCCAAATCACACCAGATTCAACGCTGCACTTCCTCGGGCCCTTAACAACACACATGTCGAGTGTGAAGCAGATCAAATGAACGGTTCTCCAGAGACGTGAGTCACATACAAACAGATTTCTGGAATCATTAGACAGGTTATATTTCCAGACCCTAAGATGTGGATGTGTGGGCGTCTATATATGTATATTTACATTTGTAATATTTAGAAGGATTTTACAAGGATGCCCCAACACCAGGAATATAAAACTGAAACTCTTTTGATTTTTAACTAAAAGATCAAATTTAATCGACGCCACCATTTATATTTCATATTTGTCAGTAGTTTTGATTTGCGTTATTTGTATTTTGATAAATGTCTGACCCTGACGATCAGTTTATGATGTGAGTGATGAATAATCAGTGAACTCCCAGTGTAAGGGGGAGAATGTGGTGACACTGCTTCTTGTTCCAGTGCAAACGTCCATAAACCTAAAGTGAAAAAAAGAAGATGAAAGATTAAATGTTCAGTTCCACAAAGCCACGTATTTTATGTATTTACAGTATTGAGACCTAATATTTCCACGATTCCCTCATTTAACAGTGAAACCAAATTTTACTCAGGAATAAAAAAAATGGTTTTATCAACATTTGAATTGTTGTCACTGCTGATATTTGAGCTTTAATTTCAACATTGAATCTGTTAACGTGAAGGTTTCTGATCTGTGCCTTGCTCTTAAAAATCTCTAATGATTGTTTTGGTTCTAATTAAAACAGAGGTTTTACACATGATCACACACGTGTTACTTTGCACTTAGTTTAAGTTTTGTTGAACATATGGAGCAACTCACTGTGTTCAGGAGGACGTCTCACTTGAAGAAATAGAAACTTTATCTGGGTTCAGAGGCTTTAAGACATTTGGATCATTTCCAGCTGTGAGGTCAGAAACACATCATGAGACCATCCTCCTCTGAACAGACACTTTTATTACAAACAACCAACACTGCAGGGAACAGTCCTGAAAACTCTCTTCAGCACAAAATGAAGCCTATTTAATCTACGGAGGCTTTTCTAGAGTCCTGCACTGGGTCAGGTTCCTGTGGGGAGCCTCAAATCCATTGAAAGAAATATTGGCAGTAGTGTGGACAAGGCCTAAGTGAACATTTGTGGCAAATTTGAAGAAATTCCCTCAAAGCATTCTTGAGATATCGTGTTCACAAGATGGGGACGAACAGATGAACAGCCTGAAAACATAACGCCTCCCTGACTGGCGCCGGTGTGGACCAATAAAAAGTGGAGCAAAGAGGAGTTGGGGGTGTTTTATAAAACTGGACATGTTCGTACTTTCAGCTGCTGTGTCAACGTGACGTGACGTCCTCATAAAGCATATCAGTATAAAAAGAAAACAGAGTAGAAATAGAAGTTTTACTTACGAGATGGGAGACATTTGGCTGAAATAAAAAGAAAATACAAATAATTTCAGTTATTACAGTTAAAAAAACAAACAGAATTTTGTCTTTGTTTTTTCTAGTGGCGATCCTCCTCAAACGATCCACAATATACTGTCACTTTTTATTGTTTGTGTGCTGGACGTTGTGTGCGGAGCTTTTTATGAACAGTCTATGGTGCAGAGTGAAGTTAGAAAACTTTGTGTGAACCCTGCAGCTCTTGAAACAGATGTTGGTGTGTGAGGAACTGAAGTTTGTTTCATGAGGTTTGATCCGGACGAAGCATTCGTTAAAAGAGTCTGAAATAAAAACTCCAGAAAAATATTGGACAAAGCTTCTGTGTTGGTCTCTCACCATTCCTCTTCCTGTACACAATGAATCCAGTGACAGCGAGGACGACAGCGAGAGCGACCACTGCAGCAACGATGATGATGGTGGTGGTGGTCACGTCAGTGGGCTTCTCTGTTGAGTGGAATAAAAAAACAAAGCATCAGAACCTGAACAGATGAAGCAGGTTAGACGACAACAATCTCCCTGAACCACAATCCTGTACAATAGACACAACAAACACACACAATCAACCTGTTTCTTTGTCCGGCTGTTGTTTTTAACACTGATCTAAATTTATTGATAAAAACTGAAGAAAGAAAATGACCCAAAACCAACAGAGAGAAAACTTCTCCTGCTACACGTCAGCATACATGACCTGCAGGACTGTTAGTGGAAATGAAACGTGTGTTTCCCACCGTCATCACTGACTCAAGTCTCACCTCTGTTGGACTCCACTGAGTCTTTGTCCAGTCTTTTGACGATGTCCTCCTTCACACCAGAGATCTGGAACACACAGTCGTACCTCCTCCAGTCTTCAGGTGGGATTGATGAAACCTGCAGGTCAGCGCTCATCTGGAAGGTCCCGTCATGGTTGGGGAGGACCTCTCCGACGTACACGTCCTCATGAAGCTCCTCTCCGTCTTTCCTCCAGAACAACATGGCTGAGTCGGGGTAGAAACCTGTAGCGTGGCAGCTGACTGGAGAGGAGGGAGACTTCTGGAGGAGAGACATCGAGGGAAGCTCTGGGGAGAAAGAAGAAAGACAGTTCATGGGTCATTCTAATGTATTGTATACTAATAATACCATTCCTGTTTGATTCCATTGATTTAGCATCAGTCATGTCTGTTCATATACGAGACAAGTGAAGAACTGTGAGATGTGAGCGAGACAGAGGCTGAAGTGATGCAAAGACACTGGGTGGACGATATGACGTCAGAGTAATATCACAGTATTTATTGAAAGGTGACAGTTTTATATCAGGATATTTATTTTCTTTATACAAACACAAAGTAAACCTCATGTACTGAACAGGTCCTGATAACTTCTGGTTCATGTTGGTATTTTTTGTTAAAGTGCAAAGTGAGCGCAGGTCAGTCGGGGGGTGAGGAGGGAGGACACTCGGGCTGTGTCTCAATTCAGGGGCGGTCTAACACATTCACAGTAACATGAGGTCACTGTGACCTTGACCTTTGACCTTCAGGCTCCAAACTCTAATCAGTTCATCTTTGAGTCAAAGTGAATGTTTGTACTAAATCTGAGGAAATTCTCTAAAGACATTCTGGAGATATCGTGTTCACAGTGATGGGACGGACGACCCCAGAACATAACGGCCACTAGGTGTCGCCAGAGCAGAGGCATAAAAAGAGCAGTGAGAGAGAGAGAGAGAGAGAGTAAGAAATGAAAGAGGAACATCATGTTCATGGAGGTTATGTGATTTCACCTGTTCTCAGCAGAGAGCTCTTCCCATGCTCCAGGTACTTCTTCAGCCAGGAAGGACACACCTGGGTTAAGTAGTTCTTCTTATTTGCAAGTCCAAATTTATTATTATCCCACTTCAGTTTGGTGATAACAGCCTGTGGTGTTGGAGCGATCCACGTCTCTGTCTCCAGGTCCAATGATATGAAGTCTTCTCCATCATAACCATGTTGTTCATAACCTTTAACTTCTCCAGTCTCATCGTCCCATTCACAACCAGACATGAACTGGACAATGTGGACACCTGAGAGAGAGACAGAGATCTGAGCTGTTGTTACACATCTTCACCACACACACACTCTCTCATGTGTGTGTGTGTGTGTTTTTGTCTGTCTGTGTGTGTGTATGTCTGTGAGTTTGTGTGTGTGTCTGTGTGTGTGTATTTGTGTGTGTGTATTTTTATCTGTCTGTCTGTGTGTGTCTGTGAGTGTGTGTGTGTTTTTGTCTATGTGTGAGTGTGTATGATTGTGTGTTTGTGTGTGTGTTGTTATTATTAGAGAGTGAAACGTAAACAAACCTTCAGTCTGGTTGAAGCGTTCCTTTAAGATTTCAATGTTGGCTTTGAAGTTCTGCTGTGAACCCAAAAAGTTCTGAGTGTTACTCTCCCAGTACTGAGAACCTGTTGCCTTCAACATCCAGTCCTGTTTGGGTTCTGCTTTCTTTGTGTTGCTGTCATAGTGAATGATCTGAACTTCATCAACATAACCAACACCCACAAACTCTGGAAAGTTTGGGACTTGAGAGGACGCAGTGTAGAAATACTGCAGAGAGTGAGTCCCTGCAAGAAAAGTTAAAGTGACTTTAGTTTTCAGAATGTTTAATAAATCACTGCACTCAGAGTTAAGAACACATGAAGCACATTCAACACAACTTCAGCATCTCTGTTGTGTGGTAAACAAACACAAAAATACATTGAGAGATAAAACGTCTGCTCCAGAGTCCAGACACTCTTTACTTTGAATTCTACGTCTTAAACATGGATTCAATCTAACGACTCAAAGATTTAATATGAGAAAATAATATTTTCTACTGCAGAGAATTTAATGTGAAGTGAAAACTACTTCAATTTCCAGTTACTACATGAGACATTTATTCTGAAAGTCCTCATTATCATATTCAAAATTCAAATTGTGAAATCATGAACATTTTGAACACAACATATGAGCTGTTAGTGGTTTCTCTCAGTCTATATATAAATATATATATATATATATATTCCTCCATATATACACATATATATTTATACTGGACCCAGCTAACAAATCAAAGTGTGACGTTGTTACAGGAAGGGCTTGACTGTGTTTTAAATGTATAGAATGTCTTTGGCACTGATTCCAAAGATGTTAATGTCAAATACTTATGACAAAGACATGTAACTGAGACTTTATGTTTAAATGTTAAACCATTAGATTCATGATAAATAACTAGAACTGTAATAATAATACAAAGAAAACACAAATATGACCAAACAGAACTTGAATGAAGAAAATAAACATGTATGTTTTTATCCCTGTTTTAAAATGTAAAGATAAATGCACATCTTCTTTGTTTATTGTGCACAAATAAAATTGGTGCATATGGACCAACACAAACACTGATACCTTCATATCTGAGACAGACTCATATCAAGCAGTCAGGCTTTAGTGCAGATGTGATCACATTAGAAAGTATGAACAGACATCTGTCATTTCTTCATTATGGAGGCAGCCTCATCATGAGTCTTTGTCTCCCTGCTTCTTTTCACTTCTATCATTTACATTCTAGATGAATTTGTGTTGTGTGTTAGTAATAATTTGTGTTGATGGTATTGGAGTAGGAGGTCACATTGATAACAGATCATTCATTAGTAATGTGTCATGTCAGTCATGTTACTCACGGTCTTTATGCCTAAATGAGGTTGAATATTGAACCAACAAAGCAGGAAGCTGTTTGTCCTCAGCACTTTCTGTATCTATGGAAACAGCGCCACCAACTGACCACAATAAAAACCAGAACTGAGTCGTCGCCTTATTTGTCAGTTGAGCCAGTTTAGATGAATAATTGAGGTGTTTGATGGGAAATGAATCATCAACCATTAAACAGATGTTCAAATATATGTATTTACATCAATAACAGTCTTGATTCATATCAACAGACTGAACCTGTTATTTCTCCACAACTTGTTATAAACCAACATGAAACACGAGACACGTCATGAAGAACTCAGTGAAATAATCAAGTTCATAATGTTTAGAACAGACAAGAAACTCTTGGTTTTCTCGCTGAGTTGAAACGTTGCTTCGTGTTTCACTGTTTCTTGATTTATCGGAGTCTGTTGGACTTTTTGCAGAATCGTTGCGTCATTTTGTCCAGAACCAGCTCGGACCGTGTCGATCTTAATGGTTCTGATCAAAGGACGAAATCAACTAATGGTCCGGATCAGAAGAAAGAAAAAGAAAAGTCACTTTTCAGTTCAGCTTTTCAGAAAGAGAACAGAAGCTTTCCTTCTTACATGAGATCCATGACATTTACTAACATGAACTTTGAAATCAGCTCTTTGAAACTTTATTCAACTTCTAAAATCTGAAGGAACCAAACATCCAACATTACAACAGACCTTCAAATCATTGAAGTGTCTTTTAAATACACGGAGCATTTGTCTTTCATTTCAAATCAAGTAGAAACTAGAACTCACTTGCCGTCGCGCTGTGTGTTCCTGCCAGTAGAAGCAGGAAAAGTAAAGTGTGCATTGTGAGCGGTGCTACATTTCTCTTTGCTGGACTGAAGGTAGATGAGGTCTTCTGTCCACAGAGAGACGGACTGTGGCTCCAGAGACAAAAACAACGAGACGAGAGGACACACAGAGAGGAGGGGACATCATCTGAGCCAATGAGAATTCAGGATCAGCCTCTACGTCACTTAAATCCAGGTGAAACTCACCAAACTAGGTTGTGAACTTGGGCTGAGCGCTGAGGCCGATGCGGAAGTGCAATGAGCTGTAATTCACGGGGTGTCCACTTGAGGCTGGCTCCAGGAGTTACAGTTATAGTTACAGTTATAGTTATAGTTATAGTTACAGTTACAGTTATAGTTACAGTTACAGTTATAGTTAAAGTTACAGTTACAGTTATAGTTATAGTTACAGTTATAGTTACAGTTACAGTTATAGTTACAGTTATAGTTACAGTTATAGTTATAGTTATAGTTACAGTTACAGTTATAGTTACAGTTACAGTTATAGTTATAGTTATAGTTACAGTTACAGTTATAGTTACAGTTATAGTTACAGTTATAGTTATAGTTACAATTACAGTTATAGTTATAGTTATAGTTACAGTTACAGTTACAGTTATAGTTATAGTTACAGTTATAGTTACAGTTACAGTTATAGTTATAGTTACAGTTATAGTTATAGTTACAGTTACAGTTATAGTTACAGTTATAGTTACAGTTATAGTTACAATTACAGTTATAGTTATAGTTATAGTTATAGTTACAGTTACAGTTATAGTTACAGTTATAGTTATAGTTACAGTTATAGTTACAGTTATAGTTATAGTTATAGTTACAGTTATAGTTATAGTTACAGTTATAGTTACAGTTATAGTTACAGTTATAGTTATAGTTACAGTTACAGTTACAGTTATAGTTACAGTTATAGTTACAGTTATAGTTACAGTTACAGTTATAGTTATAGTTACAGTTATAGTTATAGTTATAGTTACAGTTATAGTTATAGTTACAGTTACAGTTATAGTTATAGTTACAGTTATAGTTACAGTTACAGTTATAGTTATAGTTATAGTTACAGTTATAGTTATAGTTACAGTTATAGTTATAGTTATAGTTACAGTTATAGTTATAGTTACAGTTATAGTTACAGTTATAGTTATAGTTATAGTTATAGTTACAGTTATAGTTATAGTTATAGTTACAGTTATAGTTATAGTTATAGTTACAGTTATAGTTACAGTTACAGTTATAGTTATAGTTATAGTTACAGTTATAGTTATAGTTACAGTTATAGTTATAGTTATAGTTACAGTTATAGTTATAGTTACAGTTATAGTTACAGTTATAGTTATAGTTATAGTTATAGTTACAGTTACAGTTATAGTTATAGTTACAGTTATAGTTACAGTTACAGTTATAGTTATAGTTACAGTTATAGTTACAGTTACAGTTATAGTTATAGTTATAGTTACAGTTATAGTTATAGTTATAGTTACAGTTATAGTTATAGTTACAGTTATAGTTATAGTTACAGTTACAGTTATAGTTATAGTTACAGTTATAGTTACAGTTATAGTTATAGTTATAGTTATAGTTACAGTTATAGTTATAGTTATAGTTACAGTTATAGTTATAGTTACAGTTATAGTTACAGTTATAGTTATAGTTATAGTTATAGTTACAGTTATAGTTATAGTTATAGTTACAGTTATAGTTATAGTTATAGTATGGTCCATGTTAAAACACCAGACTTTAGAGCAGAATTAAACGTGTTTACAGCCTGGTTCTTCCTTCATGACAACGTTTAGATAATTTAGAGATTTGAAATTGTGAATAATTATCACTTGATTGACGCGTGACGTCACCGTTAGCTCGTCACTCGGGCTGTTAGCCTGTTAGCTCGGCTTCACCTGAGCTAACAGGCTAATCCCCGTCACCGAGCACGAGCGGAGTCTGTGGAGGAGTTTTCACTCACATGTCGGATGAATATCATCGTCTGTTGTTCGGCTGATTGTCCTGACGGAGAAGTGGAAGACGTCTGTGCTGCAGTGTCTGTGGTGAGTAAAGTACTGTCTTTGATTTACGTGTCAGTAGTGATGAGCAGGTATCATTGTTACCTAGCTCCGCTAACCTCCAGGTAAGATAGCAGCAGTAACGGCGATGCTAACGGGAGGGACGGGAGTTATTAACCCGACATGAAGCGTCCGACAGCGGAGAGAGGAGCGTTAGAGTTTATGGTGATAAATCTTTTAAACTGAAGGCGACTGTGTGTTTAGTGAATATCATCAAGTTAGATATCTAACGTTCTGTCTCTTATGGCAAAAAAGAAAAAAACACTGTTTTTATCTAAAGTTTATCAAATCGGAAAGTAAAAGATGAACATTGTTGTGATAACAGTGTTAATTTTACCAACCATAATGGATAAAGAAATTGACTCAATATTATCCATGACACTTTGCAATGACTACTAACTTTAAGCAGTTACAAGTCATCTTTAGTTGAGGGATGAAGCTTGTGCAGGTCGTCCTCATGTTGACCAGCCTGAAGCTGCTGATCTCCACCATGTTGCTGCGGCCACAGTGGATTCTGAGGACATCAGGTGTTGCAGTGCTTCATGAAATGAAAAAAGTCACAATAAAGGATGTTTTATGCTGAAATCATTGTCACATCTGTAGATATTAAGGAACATAGGAGAAACACGATTATTTACAGATACTGTACAATACAATAATTACAATACTTTTGACACACGTAATATCAGCTGTGTTAAGCAGCCAAGACGGGTACTTACAGTTTATTCTGTGTTCAGCAGGTGGAAGCACCACAGATTTCAGCCAAACTGATGTACTAAAAGAAATAAACACAAATATATAAAATGTCTTTCTACCACATCTGTAATATTCAAGGGTGATAATCTCACAGTGCTGTTGATAACAGTCCACATCAAGTCCCTCAATTTATCTGGGTGTTAAAACATAGATAAATAATAAATATGAGCGCTGTTTACAACAGTGGTGTGTGGAGATTATAATCACATCTAAAGTGTTATATAATTACACATCTGCACTGAGCCTAATTCACTGTGAATTCCATAACAGGCTAAAAAATGAGGTTGTAATAGTTATGGTGATTATACGAGCCTATATCACATGCAACTTACACATGCATCTTGTTAATATGAACTTATTAAAATTACAATCAAATGACAAAACACAAAGGAGCCAGGAACTAGGAGGAGTCAGGCCCCGGCAAAATGGCGCTGGGTGAAACGCCCACTGCGAGCCTCATTTTCACTCTTCAGAAACCAACGGGTGACGTCACGGACACTACGTCCATCTTTATATACAGTCTATGGTTGTGAACCAAGAGTAAAAGTAAAGTTCTAGTTGTTTTAGGCTGAATATTGTGAAAACTTCGCATCTTGTATATTGTATTTGTAGGATAATGTATTTTTAAGATTATTTATATGTAGTTCAACACGTTTCTAAGATAATGTATTAATAGGATTACTGTATTTGTAGGATAACATGTCGACATTGTACTTGTAGTATAATGTATTAGTAGGATAATGTATTTGTAGGATATTTATTGATTGCAACATATAAAAACGGTCAGAGCAGACTGCATCTGCTGAGGAAGCTCAGGTCCTTTGGCGTGCAGGGTGCACTCCTGACTTCTTTCTATGACTCTGTGGTGGCATCAGCCATTTTCTATAGTGTAGTCTGCTGGAACAGCAGCATCTCAGCAGCAGACAGGAGGACCTGGATAAACTCATCTAGAAGGCCAGCTCCATCCTGGGATGCCCTCTTGACTCAGTGCAGGTGATGGGAGAGAGCAGGATGATGGACAAGCTGTCATCGCTGCTGGTGCAGGAGTCCCACCCCCTACAGGTCACTCTCAAAGCCCTGGGCAGCTCCTTCAGCAACAGACTGATACACCCCAAGTGTGTGAAGGAGAGGTATCGAAGGTCCTTGTTGGTCCTGCTGCTGTCAGACTCTACAATCACTGCTCCCAGTAGAATACATCTGTATACAATTTTTATAAATACCCATATTTATATTTATTATCACTAGTAAATACACAGCCACACCCTTACTTCTTGTAAATTCATTTTTTTGCACACTGAATATGTCCATATGTATATAGCAGTATATTCTTTCTATTCTATTTTCTTACCTTTAAATTATCTTGTTTATTTTTCACTATTGTTATTGTTTTTAAAAAACTCTACTGTCCTGTTGCTGCTGTGACAAAGAAATGTCCCCGTTTGTGGGACAATAAAGGTATTCTGATTCTGATTCTGATTATGTTCTTGTAGGATAATTTATTGATGTTGTACTTATAATGTATTGTATTTGTAAGATAATGTATTTATAGGGTATTGTACTGTATTGATTATATTCTCGTAGGATAATGTATTGATATTGTATTTGTAGGATAACCAACAACAACAAGTGTCACAAGTCAACCCTGAATTTGTTTTGTGATATTATTTTACAAGTGGGCAACTTTAGAATCACATCCATTTTGTTTGGGCCACAAGAAGGAGACCAGAAGTGTCACATCATCGCCTGAAGTGGTTCACATCCGCATCTAGTCTGGTTGTGTATAAAGATTAAGATTCCTCTTTATGGTCCCACACACAGCATGCCACATGCAAACATGGGGAAATTTGACCTCTGTATTTAACCCATCCGTGTGAACGGAGCACACGGAACACAATCCACACAGTGACCACACATGGAATAGTAGGCAGCCATGAAGGTGCCTGGGGAGCAATTGGGGGGTTCGGTGCCTTGCTTCAGTGCCCAGGAGGTGAACTGGCACCTCTCCACATGTAGATGAGATGAACTAGTGAAAACATCACGAGGATGATTGTACATTAAATTTCTACCAATAGTTCCCTTTCACCTAAATCTTACACACTGGACCTTTAAAACTACACCGTAACGAACTGCTGTAAGAAAACGTCCAAATTCTGACGGTAACATTCTGTCTTCCATTGAAACGGTACTGTGCTGTAGAAAACAATGCATTCTGGGAAATATGTATGAGCAGCTTGCAGTTTTCCTTAGAATATTGTAATACACTGTAAACAGCATTGCATTCTGGGGGCGACGTCAGAATCAGCAGCAGAGATCCTGCAACAACTGAACGCTGCTTCATTTCTAGAAGACACACGTGGACCACAAAGTCATGAAGCAACTCTGGACCTTTATTTGGAGGATTATCCATCTGAGTCCTGCATTTTATGAGCAAGTCTTCGGTAAGTTGAGAGAAGTTTCCTCTTGCATTGTTTCCTTACTTTTGGTGTCTTTAAAGAAACTCAGACTGATCAGAAGCGTAACTCAGCTTCAGCACTTGCATGTGCTCCGTCAACTGAGCCATGTGGTGAGTTGTGAGTACAGCAGAGAAGCTCATTTTGAAATGAGTATTTTGTAGGTTAGGACCGTTTCTAAAAAGCACTTACAAGTTATTCTCGTTGTCTTTTGTGTGGTCAGTTGTTTTGCAGCGAGGAGCATTATTGTGAGTTTGTCCTCTTCTGTACATTTTCACTAGAACCTTAACTCCACTACAGCTGTAGTAATGTTAGAGCTGAACTGGTGTTGAAGCTGAACTAATATTACTGTGTGATATCAGTATGTTGTCCAGCTGCTGAAGGCCCACTTGACAAAGACAGATGGACTCACTCGTCTAGTTTGTTTCTCTTCTCAGTTATACTGCAGTGAATCGTTGCCGTCCTAATCCTCGTGTAATAAAGTTAATATTCTCAACACAGGTTTATTCCTCTGCTCCACAGCTGTCTTTAGAAGTGGTGGCCAAAGGACACTCCACCTACTTTTGACTCCTCGTCTCATGTTGCTCGGTATGTATTCAGAACAAATATCTTCTGTTGCTTATCAGATGGGTTTTTTTAAGTTATCTGTATTAATAATAAACGAAGCATGGATTTTCTTTCTATTAGAGATGTTTGCAAAAGTCAAGATGCTTTTTGAGTCTTGATTCATGTCTCAGGTGGAAAAGTGCCTTTGACAGCTGGACACTGGATGATCAGCCTTGAGGATCGTATGTGGGGGGGTCCACTCAACGTTTGTGACAGGGCTTTCTGCTCTGTTTACAGATTGAACATCTTTAACTGGGAAGCTGTCTGTACAAGGTAAGACTTGTGCTGTCCATCTGTCAGTTTCTCTTTTTTTCCAAAATGTTCACATGTATTTTCAACCCTTACTTCAGAAACACTTGATTGTAGACTTCATATATCACAGACTTTATTTCCATCCGACCTCTGATCTCTTGTGTTCTTCTGTGTTTTGTAGATGCTTCTTTTGAATCAACCCAGAAAGAGGAACAAAAGCCGTTTGGGGGAATCGTCTCCAAGAGGACAGGGAGAGTCGTTCAGAGTGGATCTTCATAGGTCAGTGAGAGCTCTCTCCCCAGACACTTCACATCAATGCAACCATGGTTCTTTGTCAGTGTTTGTCACGTGATCATATTCTTGTTCTCCTGTCCACTAAATGTGAATCATTTCACTTCACAAATGTCTTTTTCCTGGAAAGAGTCACAGGTTTGACCAAATAGGCTTTTCCTTGCTGCTCTTACAGGTCAAATCCACATTTGTTTATTCTCTGGGACAATAATGAACATTTGAACTTTCACAGACGTGTTCAACTTTTCTACACATTGAATCACAAAGAGACAGAAATCCAAGAGAGTATCAGGGACTTTATTCAAAACACAAAAGGAATGAAACAGCAAAGCAGCTTCATTTAACATTCATTTATAAAAACCCAACACGTCAACGTTCACTTTCTACACTGTAAAAATGAAAACTTGGAATTGCGTTACTGCGATTTCTATTTTCTTCAAATAACTTTACTTTGTTAAATTTGTAAAGTTGCTGAATTTATGGTGACAAAACACAAAATAGTAAGTTTGTGATGTGACACCTCTCACGTCTCATCAGGGGAAACGTGGCCTCACGTCATGAAGCTGAGTGTTCAGGTTGAATACAGGACAGAGATTCTGGATCTGCAGTTGCATATGTTGGCGGCTGTGGCTCAGGAGGTAGAGTGGATCGTCCACAGACACGAAAACTACCCCTGACAGCTCAGTGGACAATGTGTGTGATTGACGTGTGACAGAAAAAACACTTTGTGAACGAGTGAATGTGACTGAATGTGAACGGTAAAGTGTCTGAGTGGTTGATAAGACAATATAAATGTATTTAAATGTTGTGATGGAGAACATCACTGCTCAGGGTGAAACATTTCACGTCTACATGTGGAATAAAGTGCTTCAATCCTCTGGAGCCTGGTGAGCAGTGACACTAGAACTCGCAGCTCTGAGAAAATGTGAAGTTTTTAAAATGGCCAAAGATCAGTTCAGTGACTCAGCGTTTTTCGAACCTTTTCATTTTTGCAGTGTAAATGTTAACGAGGCTAAAACAGAAAAGTCCCTTGTCCCTAAAAACTAACAGGAAATCTGAAGAGAACCTTTCACATCAGAGGCTTAAAACATCCCACAACCCTTTTATAATCTCAACTCAAATGAACTTCTAATGTTTAAGAGCACAACAAAGCATGAATATAACCAAACAAACAAAACACAAGCAACTCTTGATTCATTCATTTCTTGTTCAGGCCAATTCAAGATAGAATCAAAACTAGATTTTTATATGATTCACTTCAAGAAATAAAATAAAAGCAGAATATTTACACAACTGGAAAACTAATTTTGTACTGACACTCGTGTTGTGTGTACGTGTGTGAACACAACTTGTTATTGTGTGTAATCTGATGTCACCTGGTATAAATCATGAAGAAGTATATTTCCTGTAAATGACATTGAATCATTAACTGAATGATTTGTGTACGAGTCACGTGATCAAGACGATTCACCACAGTGAAGATGAAGAACTTTATCCATCCACTTTCTATTCTGCAGAGACACTATGAGGACTGAAGTGTGTCACTGATTCTCAGCAGGTGTACAACACACAGAGAAAACCATGTACAACATCTGCAGCTCATTCACAGTCTCCATTTACGCAGCATGTTTTTCAATTGTATGAACATTGATTGTGTCACTTGTCCAAATCACACCAGATTCAACGCTGCACTTCCTCGGGCCCTTAACAACACACATGTCGAGTGTGAAGCAGATCAAATGAACGGTTCTCCAGAGACGTGAGTCACATACAAACAGATTTCTGGAATCATTAGACAGGTTATATTTCCAGACCCTAAGATGTGGATGTGTGGGCGTCTATATATGTATATTTACATTTGTATTATTTAGAAGGATTTTACAAGGATGCCCCAACACCAGGAATATAAAACTGAAACTATTTTGATATCACCAGTTTATGATGTGAGTGATGAATAATCAGTGAACTCCCAGTGTAAGGGGGAGAATGTGGTGACACTGCTTCTTGTTCCAGTGCAAACGTCCATAAACCTAAAGTGAAAAAAAGAAAATGAAAGATTAAATGTTCAGTTCCACAAAGCCACGTAGTTTATGTATTTACAGTATTGAGACCTAATATTTCCACGATTCCCTCATTTAACAGTGAAACCAAATTTTACTCAGGAAAAAAAAAGGTTTTATCAACGTTTGAATTGTTGTGTCACTGCTGATATTTGAGTTTTAATTTCAACATTGAATCTGTTAACGTGAAGGTTTCTGATCTGTGCCTTGCTCTTAAAAATCTCAAATGATTGTTTTGGTTCTAATTAAAACAGAGGTTTTACACATGATCACACACGTGTTACTTTGCACTTAGTTTAAGTTTTGTTGAACATATGGAGCAACTCACTGTGTTCAGGAGGACGTCTCACTTGAAGAAATAGAAACTTTATCTGGGTTCAGAGGCTTTAAGACGTTTGGATCATTTCCAGCTGTGAGGTCAGAAACACATCATGAGACCATCCTCCTCTGAACAGACACTTTTATTACAAACAACCAACACTGCAGGGAACAGTCCTGAAAACTCTCTTCAGCACAAAATGAAGCCTATTTAATCTCCGGAGGGTTTTCTAGAGTCCTGCACTGGGTCAGGTTCCTGTGGGGAGCCTCAAATCCATTGAAAGAAATATTGGCGGTAGTGTGGACAAGGCCTAAGTGAGCATTTGTGGCAAATTTGAAGAAATTCCCTGAAATCATTCTTGAGATATCGTGTTCACAAGATGGGGACGAACAGATGAACAGCCTGAAAACATAACGCCTCCCTGACTGGCGCCGGTGTGGACCAATAAAAAGTGGAGCAAAGAGGAGTTGGGGGTGTTTTATAAAACTGGACATGTTCGTACTTTCAGCTGCTGTGTCAACGTGACGTGACGTCCTAATAAAGCATATTAGTATAAAAAGAAAACAGAGTAGAAATAGAAGTTTTACTTACGAGATGGGAGACATTCAGCTGAAATAAAAAGAAAATACAAATAATTTCAGTTATTACAGTTAAAAAAACAAACAGAATTTTGTCTTTGTTTTTTCTAGTGGCGATCCTCCTCAAACGATCCACAATATACTGTCACTTTTCATTGTTTGTGTGCTGGACGTTGTGTGCGGAGCTTTTTATGAACAGTCTATGGTGCAGAGTGAAGTTAGAAAACTTTGTGTGAACCCTGCAGCTCTTGAAACAGATGTTGGTGTGTGAGGAACTGAAGTTTGTTTCATGAGGTTTGATCCGGACGAAGCATTCGTTAAAAAACTCTGAAATAAAAACACCAGAAAAATATTGGACAAAGCTTCTGTGTTGGTCTCTCACCATTCCTCTTCCTGTACACGATGAATCCAACGACAGCGAGGACGACAGCGAGAGCGACCACTGCAGCGACGATGATGATGATGATGGTGGTCACGTCAGTGGGCTTCTCTGTTGAGTGGAATAAAAAAACAAAGCATCACAACCTGAACAGATGAAGCAGGTTTAGACGACAACAATCTCCCTGAACCACAATCCTGTACAATAGACACAACAAACACACACAATCAACCTGTTTCTTTGTCCGGCTGTTGTTTTTAACACTGATCTAAATTTATTGATAAAAACTGATGAAAGAAAATGACCCAAAACCAACAGAGAGAAAACTTCTCCTGCTACACGTCAGCATACATGACCTGCAGGACTGTTAGTGGAAATGAAACGTGTTTCCCACCGTCATCACTGATTCAAGTCTCACCTCTGTTGGACTCCACTGAGTCTTTGTCCAGTCTTTTGACAATGTCCTCCTTCACACCAGAGATCTGGAACACACAGTCGTACCTCCTCCAGTCTTCAGGTGGGATTGATGAAACCTGCAGGTCAGTGCTCATCTGGAAGGTCCCGTCATGGTTGGGGAGGACCTCTCCGACGTACACGTCCTCATGAAGCTCCTCTCCGTCTTTCCTCCAGAACAACATGGCTGAGTCGGGGTAGAAACCTGTAGCGTGGCAGCTGACTGGAGAGGAGGGAGACTTCTGGAGGAGAGACATCGAGGGAAGCTCTGGGGAGAAAGAAGAAAGACAGTTTATGGGTCATTCTAATGTATTGTATACTAATAATACCATTCCTGTTTGATTCCATTGATTTAGCATCAGTCATGTCTGTTCATATACGAGACAAGTGAAGAACTGTGAGATGTGAGCGAGACAGAGGCTGAAGTGATGCAAAGACACTGGGTGGACGATATGACGTCAGAGTAATATCACAGTATTTATTGAAAGGTGACAGTTTTATATCAGGATATTTATTTTCCTTATACAAACACAAAGTAAACCTCATGTACTGAACAGGTCCTGATAACTTCTGGGTCATGTTGGTATTTTTTGTTAAAGTGCAAAGTGAGCGCAGGTCAGTCGGGGGGTGAGGAGGGAGGACACTCGGGCTGTGTCTCAATTCAGGGGCGGTCTAACACATTCACAGTAACATGAGGTCACTGTGACCTCGACCTTTGACCTTCAGGCTCCAAAATCTAATCAATAACTAATCGATCTCTGAGTCCAAGTGAACGTTTGCACCAAATCTGAAGCTGATCTGATGACATCATGTTCAAGAAAAACAAACATACTTTGTGAGGCCACCGTGACCTTTGACCTTTGACCTTTGACCACCAAACTCAAATCAGTTCGTCTTTGAGTCAAAGTGAATGTTTGCACTAAATCTGAGGAAATTCTCTAAAGACATTCTGGAGATATCGTGTTCACAGTGATGGGACGGACGACCCCAGAACATAATGCCAACGGCCACTAGGTGTCGCCAGAGCAGAGGCATAAAAAGAGCAGTGAGAGAGAGAGAGAGAGAGAGAGTAAGAAATGAAAGAGGAACATCATGTTCATGGAGGTTATGTGATTTCACCTGTTCTCAGCAGAGAGCTCTTCCCATGCTCCACGAATATCTTCAGCCAGTCCGGACACTCCTGGATTAAGTAGTTCTTAAGATGAGCAAGTTGAGCTTTATTATTATCCCACTTCAGTTTGGTGATAACAGCCTGTGGTCTTTGAGTGATCCACGTCTCTGTCTCCAGGTCCAATGATATCAAGTCTTCTCCATCATAACCAAACTGTTCATAACCTTTAACTTCTCCAGTCTCATCGTCCCATTCACAACTGTACATCCACTGGATGATGTGGACACCTGAGAGAGAGACAGAGATCTGAGCTGTTGTTACACATCTTCACCACATACACACACACACACACACTCACATACACACACACACTCTCTCACACACACACACACACACAAACACACACTCACACACACACTCACACACACTCACCCCCCCCCAGGTTTCTGTAGCATCAAACTAGAACATCACTCAGTCCAGTACAAACCTCCACCAAGGCCCAACACTCACCTCATGAAAACACATTTAAATTCACTAGAGACACGTTTTTATGACCAAGTTGCACAAACTCATAAATATCAGTCACTGAACATCTTATTTTTGAACAAGATCCATGAGTTACTCTGGGAAATCAAGGAAAATGTTGAAAAAGCTAAAGAGATAGAAAATATTCCTGGATCAGCTCCTGATCTGCAGCTGAATTTAAAGTTCTTCTCTGACCCATAACACATCCATCCACACAGTTTACTGCTCACACCAAATTCACAGTTGTTGATAAAGATTATTTTCTGCTGATCCAGTAATAAATGTCTTCTTCAGCACTACACTATATAAATGTCTTCTGGCTTTGACACTGTGTTTGGGTAAATCTAATCCAACGTGTGATTCTCTGGTGTGTGTCTTATTTTGTGGACACACTGTGGTCAGCACAGTGACATGAATCTGCTGCTCTACTGTTGATTTGATATATTTAAGGTTCAAACTAATCATTCTGCTCGTTGTTGATTCTGGATTTTGTTAATGAATCAATCACTTGTTTAAACTGAAGCAAATATCAGAAAGTAGTGAAAATGTCTGTCACTGTATTTAATTCATCAGAAAGTAAGAGAAGCAACAAACTCTAATATTTAAGAAACTTCACAAAACATTTCAGATTTTTACTTGTTAAAAAAATTAAATCTATTGATCACATGTTTGATTAATTAGTAAATATTTGAGATCAAATAAATGAAAATATGTGTGTGTGTACTCGCAAGTGTATATGTGTGATTGTGAGTATGTGAATGTTATTGTGTGCATGTGTTTTTGCGTGTGCGTGTCTGTGTGTTTTTTTCTGTGTGTGTGTGTGTGTTGTTGTTATTATTAGAGAGTGAAACGTAAACAAACCTTCAGTCTGGTTGAAGCGTTCCTTTGCGATTTCAATGTCGACTTTGAAGGTCTGCTGTTTACCCAAAAATGACCTAGTCTCTCTCTCCCAGTAATGTGAATCTGTTGCCTTCAACATCCAGTCCTGTTTGAGTTCTACTTTCATTGTGTTGCTGTCATAGTGAATGATCTGAACTTCATCAACATAACCAACACCCACAAACTCTGGAAAGTTTGGGACTTGAGAGGACCCAGTGTAGAAATACTTCAGAGAGTGAGTCCCTGCAAGAAAAAGTTAAAGTGACTTTAGTTTTCAGAATGTTTAATAAATCACTGCACTCAGAGTCAAGAAGACATGAAGTACAACATATGAGCTGTTAGTGGTTTCTCTCAGTCTATATATAAATATATATATATATATATATTCCTCCATATATACACATATACATTTATACTGGACCCAGCTAACAAAACAAAGTGTGACGTTGTTACAGGAAGGGCTTGACTGTGTTTTAAATGTATAGAATGTAGATTTTTTAATATGTATGTTTGGCACTGATTCCAAAGATGTTAATGTCAAATACTTATGACAAAGTCATGTAACTGAGACCTTATGTTTAAATGTTAAACCATTAGATTCATGATAAATAACTAGAACTGTAATAATAATACAAAGAAAACACAAATATGACCAAACAGAACTTGAATGAAGAAAATAAACATGTATGTTTTTATCCCTGTTTTAAAATATAAAGATAAATGCACATCTTCTTTGTTTATTGTGCACAAATGAAATTGGTGCATATGGACCAACACAAACACTGATACCTTCATATCTGAGACAGACTCATATCAAGCAGTCAGGCTTTAGTGCAGATGTGATCACATTAGAAAGTATGAACAGACATCTGTCATTTCTTCATTATGGAGGCAGCCTCATCATGAGTCTTTGTCTCCCTGCTTCTTTTCACTTCTATCATTTACATTCTAGATGAATTTGTGTTGTGTGTTAGTAATAATTTGTGTTGATGGTATTGGAGTAGGAGGTCACATTGATAACAGATCATTCATTAGTAATGTGTCATGTCAGTCATGTTACTCACGGTCTTTATGCCTAAATGAGGTTGAATATTGAACCAACAAAGCAGGAAGCTGTTTGTCCTCAGCACTTTCTGTATCTATGGAAACAGCGCCACCAACTGACCACAATAAAAACCGAAACTGAGTCGTCGCCTTATTTGTCAGTTGAGCCAGTTTAGATGAATAATTGAGGTGTTTGATGGGAAATGAATCATCAACCATTAAACAGATGTTCAAATATATGTATTTACATCAATAACAGTCTTGATTCATATCAACAGACTGAACCTGTTATTTCTCCACAACTTGTTATAAACCAACATGAAACACGAGACACGTCATGAAGAACTCAGTGAAATAATCAAGTAGAAACTAGAACTCACTTGCCGTCGCGCTGTGTGTTCCTGCCAGTAGAAGCAGGAAAAGTAAAGTGTGCATTGTGAGCGGTGCTACATTTCTCTTTGCTGGACCGAAGGTAGATGAGGTCTTCTGTCCACAGAGAGACGGACTGTGGCTCCAGAGACAAAAACAACGAGACGAGAGGACACACAGAGAGGAGGGGACATCATCTGAGCCAATGAGAATTCAGGATCAGCCTTACGTCACTTAAATCCAGGTGAAACTCACCAAACTAGGTTGTGAACCAAAAGTAAAAGTAAAGTTCTGGTTGTTTTAGGCTGAATATTGTTAAAACTTCACATCTTGTATATTGTACTTGTAGGATAATGTATTTTTAAGATTATTTATATGTAGTTCAATGTATTTGTAAGATAATGTAGTAATAGGATAATGTGTTGATAGTGTACTTCTAGTATAATATATCAGTAGGATAGTGTACTTGTAGTATCATGTATTAGCAGGATATTGTACTTGTAGTATAATGTATTAGCAGGATAGTGTACTTGTAGTATAATGTATTAGCAGGATAGTGTACTTGTAGTATAATGTATTAGCAGGATAGTGTACTTGTAGTATAATGTATTAGTAGGATAGTGTACTTGTGTGTAAAAGGAGTTAAAACTCATTCTAAACGTGTAAAATGTATGTATTTTGTGTCAAAAGAAGAAGAATTGTGTTAATTGTATAGCCCACACAGGCTGATGTTGTGGTAACTGTGGGAAGAGTTTTGAAAAAGTGTTAAAAGTATTGAACACACAAGTACAAACAAGACCAAAACAGTAGAGTTTTTTACAACTGCTACGACCCGTTCAAAACTGTGAAAACTCTTCACACAGTTACCACAACATCAGCCTGTGTGGGCAATTAACACAATTCTTCTTCTTTTGACACAAAATACACACATTTTACATGTTTAGAATGAGTTATAACTCCTTTTACACACAAGCTCAAACAAGACCAAAACAGTAGATGTTAACTGGTGAATTTTCAATTGCTTTCACACGGTTTGTCAAAACACAAAACCTCATGTTCAAAACTAATGGATTGAATACTACATTGATCACAGCTGATTCCCGTCTCACCCAGCTCAGGTGCAGCTCAGATTTATGGTTTTGTACTTGCCTACATATTCACCCTTCCTCAACCCAATAGAGGAGTTTTTCTCTGCCTGGAGGTGGAAAGTGTTTGGTCTCCACCCACATGACCAAATGTCTCTTTTGGAAGCCATGCGTGCCGGATTTGAGGACACCAGTCCAGAGGACTACCAGGGATGGATAAGGCACTCCAGAAGGTTCTTCCCCAGGTGCATGGGAAGAGAGAACATTAGATGTGATGTTGATGAAAACCTGTGGCCTGATGCTAGAGAGAGGCAGGATTAGCCCCTCAATTATTTGTTCGAATTACCGTATGTACTTTTAGTTTCTACCTTTTTTTTCTCATTACTGTAATTCCACAAATTACAACAGACTATTGAAGCAAACTGCTAGTTTTCATTTACCTTAAAGAATTGTTATGTTCTAAAAAATGTAATAAATCATGTGAAAGAATTTCACTCTTTTCTTTGAAGAACATATTACTTTGTATGAAGTCACTGGAATTGATCAAACTGTAAAGATGAAAAGTTTGTATTTTCTGTATTGGTGTTTGATGCTAATGTTTTTACTCTCAGTGTGTTCTGAGTGACAGTGTGTGTTATCTCAGTGAGGGTTGTGCATAGTGTTTGGCTGCACTGAGCGTGTTTTGAGCCATGTGTTTAGAGTTGTGTTGCTTGGAATGAGTTTTGCAGGTGATGTGAACTGTTTAGCTCAGGTGACTGTTGGGAGTGCAGACTGTAGTTAGAGTTTTGCACATGTGACTCCAGTTGTGCCCACTGTCGTTTAGCAATCGAAAAAAACTGGAATGAACAAGTGGGTTCTGTCCCACTGTCAAGGTCCAGATACACAACTGAGGGGTGTGTGTCTGTGTGGGTGTGTGTGTTTGTGTTTGTGTTTGTGTGTGTGTGTGAGTCTTGATCTGAGGACAGATCACAGTGATTATCTCATTTGTCTCTTTCAGGCACTGAAGCTTCTTGTCCTCCTCGTTTGTCCACATTCCTCTGGCGTCCAACAAAAGACGTCCTGCACCAAAGACGCTGCATAAATGTCTAAAGGAAAATATATGATGCGATGATCTCATGAAAAATATTTGCCTGTTAGAAACATATGTAAACGTGGGCTGTGAACTTTGTGGATGGAACAACGGAGACTTATCACAAGAGAAAACCAAAAGCTTATTCAAGACCTACTTTTGTTTCTGTGTCTCGTGTCCTCGTGTGACCTCTGTCCCGAGCGTCCTCCAGAAAACCTGCAGCGTCACCGGAACACGAATGTCTTTTTAGGTGATCTGTGTTTATTCTGACAAACAGTAAAGAATCAATCCTTCAGTGAAGTTCTGCTCTGAAGTGCAACACATTTCTCATTGTGTTTTCTTATTTGTGGACCGTTTTCTTTCGTTGCTGCTGAGTTTCCATTGTGTTCTGTGATTTGTTGTTGTGTTGTGTACTTCGTAGCCACCGTGCGTCCACTGTAATACTCGTTATTTTATATATTATCTGGTTTTATTGTGAAATCGTAACCGGAACATGCATTGCTTTCAGTGGCGGTTTTTAAAGGTGAAAGTGAAACTAAAATGAAAAAGGAGTTCAGGGGAAAACCAGAGATCTGTACACAGCAGAGTGTGAGTGTTACCAGCAGCTCAGAGAAGAATCTGCAGAAAGGAGACAAACACAATGAGCAACTTTTCTTCCATTTATAAACTCTGCCTGCTCACTGTCACCTGCTGCATCCAAGGTAGGTCTACCTTTCTGCATCATGTTAGAAACAGGGGAGACTCCTTCATGTGCAGGTCAACGCTCCATCTGACATGTGATCCAATAACTAACATCCCTCAAGAACAATGGACATGTGACTCCTCATGTTCATTTCTATCTTTTCAACACATCAGGAAGGAACAACTTGGACTTTCAGTTGATTGAAATACAGTAAAACGTGAGTGTGTGTGAGTCATATATGAGCCGAATTTAGCACAATGACCCATTTACTTCATCAAATCTCTTAATTAATTTATTTGGCTCATGTGAGATCACTTTTTTCAAACTTTCAGTGTATTTCTGAATGGAGTTTGGTTCGAAGCGTGCAGTTGCGTCGTGCACCCTGCCCTCTCATGGTGAAAAATGGTATTACACCAAGCTAGAAAATGAAAGTAAAGAGTGAATTAAAAAACAGATTTTAATAAAAACAACACTAAAAATAATAATAATGTTGTTACCTGGAGATAATCAGAGGTTTACTGTCATTAACAGTCACATTTTAATATTTTTCTAGAAGACATGATGTATAATTCATTTACACTTAACGCTTTAATTTACTTCTATGTTTTTCATTTCCTGTGACACTGAAACTTCAACAGACTAATTAGTCCATGTAACTATAGCAGGTTAATTCTGTGTTTCACTGGTAGAAACAAGGGGACTGATGGAGTATTTCCATTACACATGACTGTGGTGTATAATATCAGAGTACTGTGTAATCCTGTTAAACTCATGTCATGTTTAACACGTTACTTCTCTTATTTCTTTGTCATTTTCTTGTAAAATTGTCTAAAGCCTGCAGCAGCAGCAGCAGGTGTCCGGCGGTGGAGTGCTGGTTAGTACAGGAGAATGTGAATCGAAGAGGAGCGACAACCCAGGAAAAGTTTCTGCTTCATATCACAACAGACGTTAACAGCCGAGATGCAGCGTCAGAACAGATTCCTTCCGACGTCAACCCAGACACCGTGTTCTTTATTACAGGTGAGCTCCCAATGAGACTTACACCGATGTGAGATAGATATTTATCAAAGTTGACAATCTACTTTAAATAAAGATGGACGACATGACAGCTCCTTAAAAGTGAAGCCAAAATGTCTCCTTAACTTTGTGTCTCTGTCCTCAGACCCGGCTGCCACGCTCTGCCACCAGTCCCTCAGCCCTCCCCCCAGAGGCTCGGAGCAGAAGGCTCAGTGTGAGATCAGCCCCTTCCTGCATCAGCCCTCCACGCTCAAATGGGTTTCTCCTCTCACGGTCTCTGGCTTCAGCCCCGTGTACCTGCAAGCGGATTGGTTTTCGGCTGCGCTACTGGGGCTCAACAAACAGCTGGTCATTTCCAGCATCATGAGGGCTCCCACAGCCACCAAAGAGCCGAATGGTAATGACTGAGGAAAATCTTAATCCTACCTGAGCCGTATGTGGTTGTTTGGGTCTCTCTCTCCTCACTGTCTGTTTCCTCAGTGATCCTGACTGTCACCAGTAAAACCGTCTCGGTGCAGGCCCGGCTCGGGAAGCCAGTGCTGCTGGACTGTGGTTTCTGGGTGGATCCTTCCTCGCCTCTGTCCGGGTCGGGTTTCGCCGTCGAGTGGCGTTACCAGTTCAGAGGCAAAGGACAACTGGTTCTGGCTTACGACGGCAAGTCAGACCGCGTGGCTGACACCCAGGAGGAAGGGGCCAGACTGGACTTTGAGGGTTTGCACAAGAACGGAAACGCATCCCTGATCCTGCAGGAGACGAAAGTGCGTCACTCCGGGACGTATATTTGCACGGTGTATCTGCCGTACCTTCAGGCTCAGGTGGCGATGGAGCTCGAGATTGTAGGTGAGGGGAAAGTTTTCACCACTATTGTTTGTGAGTTGTTTTTTTGCAGCCTGAGTTTAAGGAATCTGGATGATGTGAGGAAATTGTGCTCACATCCAACAACAATCAACATTCGTTCCTGTTGGCGTTCGTGCACAGCATCTGCTTTCAAACCACACTGAAATAAACGAGCTAGAGAATTAGCTGTAAGCTCTGTAATAAACCTGATTTCATTGGGAACAAAAGTAAAATTATTAACTTTCTCTTTTGTTTCAGAACCTCCATCCCTCTCCATCCACCCCTCCCCCTTGCCCCTCGCTGTTCCTGGACAGACTTTGGTTGTCCAGTGTGAAGCGTCGGGCTTCGCCCCACTCTCCCTGGAGATGAGCTGGGAGTTTAAAGGCGCCGATGGGAAGTCCAGGCCTCTGGAATCAGCCAGCGTGACGGGCCACAGGCAGGCGTGGGATGGCACCTACGGCCAGAGTGCCCGGCTGGAGCTGGACACCTCTAACGTGGGCACCGGGGGAGAGCTCACCTGTGTGGCTGTCCACCCTGGAGGCACACGACGGGCCAGCACGTCCCTCAGTGTCATCGGTAATGTGGAAGAATTTGGTTTTGTTCACATAAGATACGAGTAAAATATGAAATAAAATCAAAGAGACAAAATGATGTTGAGGTAAAACTGATGTTGTTTTTCACCCTTTTCATTTCACCCTTGAGAGAAGCAGCTTTTTATGGTGGATAAGATCATTTTAACTAATTTGCTTAATGTGACAGTGAAATGTTAGAGACTCATGAATCAATTTCATCCTGACCGACAACAAAGATTCTGATATGAGAGATTCCATTAAGACTTATTTGTGTCTTCTTTGCTTTGACAGGATTCGGATCCCCGTCTATTGAGGACTCAATGGCAATGGTTGGTGTGGCACTCCTGCTCTACGGGCTCATCAAGTTTGTCTCCTGGACCTTTTCCAGCTCAGGTATCAAATTAAACAACAGCAATTGACCAGAAACATTATTTCTAAACTGAGTGTTTTGAATGATCTGAACCATTTAGTAGTTTCAAGCTGCACAAGGCTTGAAACTCTCTTATCATCCATCCAGTAATTCCAGAAACCTCGGTCTGTCTGTGTTTTGCACATCTCGAGAACCGTTCATGTTAACAGCTTTTCGTGCGTATTCAAGACATCATGTTGAAGACACAGAACTCTGATTGTGCAGTTCAGGTTCCGCACTGAGTGGAACTTCTCTGAACTTTGAATAAACAGGTGAACGGCTCTCTGTGCAGCAGCAGCAGCTCTTTACTTCAGCTTCTGTGGACTGAGTCCGGTCACTTTTACAGTTTCAGACCAAACACACATTCCAAACAGACGCCACGTTCATGTTAACACAACTGAATCCAACTAAATCTACTTGAAAATACAGCATCAGATACGTCGACATGTTTTTAATTGTTGTCTTTTCTTCTGTTGTTTATTTCACTGTTTACAGACACTGATGTGGCAGATGAAGAGACAAAGGTAACTTTCTCAAACACCAATAATAAGAATAATAATGAAAATAACTCAGACTTTATTGAGTATAGATTAGTGCTGTATTCTTCTGGAGCTGCTCTGTGATGCTCACCTCTCATTAATAACTTTCCCCATTGTCCTCTTACAGAAAGAGAAGTAAAGATGTCGACTGAGGTGTGACACTGAGCCACCAACCCACCACAACTGTCTTTTTTTAAAACTTTGGAGTCACTGTTTTCTTTTTATTTCTTTTTATATTAGTCATAAATCAAGGTTGTTTTTTTTCCTACAGATCCTGCTGGACGTCTGCTTGAGCTCATATTTATTTAATTCTGTTTGAACTATTTGTCAAATTGGGTATTTTTGTGCAAAAGTAATCAGGTACATTGGAAGGGAAAGGGGTTTCTCTCATCTAAAATATCCTGTTGTAATCTTCTCCTGTAAAATATTGGATGCTGGATCATTTTACAACCAAATGTGGATCGATCCCCGGCTGCTCATAAGTGTCGTGAGCAGGATACTGAAGTGAACTTTAAGAATGATGTGCTGCGCTGGCAACGTGCGGCTGATGTGTGTGTAGAAGTGCAGGTGGAATGTGTGGTCAGTTAGATTAGAAAAGCCCTGAATATAACAGATCTTTGTGATGGATTGAAAATAAAGAATTTGAAACTATTTTTAAAAGTCGTATATGAAATTCTTAATGTGAGTTGTGGGTGTAAAAACATCACATAAAATATATTTCTATAAACGTTCTTGCAAAAATAATTTGTGCACCACATTGTGCAAATAAAATAATTGTATAATTTTTTTCATTATTTAGAAATTTAGAAAATGTTCATGTCCATTCATGACTGTAAAATATACGGAACATTATTCTGTCATCAACACTTTAAAAAAAAAAGGGGAACCTAAACCTGTACTATTCAGACACTGACTTCCGTTGTCCTTTTCAGAATAAAACGATGTAGTGAACGTTCACCATCTTGTACAGTTTTTGAGAAATGAATTAATACGTGAACTCAGAATATTTTTGAATCATAGAAAAACCCTAAATTATCCATATATTTAACTAGTTATGCTGGTGATATATTGACTGATATGTAATGTTATGAGATAGTAAAGCAACGATGTAGATATTCATGATAAATGTACAGTTGTTAAATAATTCTATCGAAAATCTGTCGATAAAAATGATTTTGTTTTATTTTAAATTCATAACTTTCGACAAGTCTTTCAAATTAAAAAGACACGAGACGGAATTTGATGGTTTGTGGGTTTTTCATTTGAGCATTTCGTGTAAACATATTTATTATTTTTGTACCGTTGCCAAATAAATGTAAATGAAATTGAGATTTTAATGATTTTTTATTTTTATTTCTGATGAATCTACTGCCTTCTACGTGTTTTTTCAAATTAAAAGCAAGCAACCCGGAATTGGATAAAATCGTTTGTTAAATTTGAATCTCAGTTTCTGGTTTAATTATATTCACGGTTCGTTTACCGTTTTTAAATAAAGTTAAATGGTCGAGAGATTAAAATAGTTTTTTAAATGAATCTATAACTTCTTTAGCGTCTTTCAAATTACAAACACGCAGGTCTCGGTTTGATTTCATCGTTGATGACATTTGATTCGAATCTTTTCATGAAATAATTAAATATTGTCAAAGCTTTTTTTTTTTTTTAAAAACAATTAAAAAACCTTTTCTGAATTTATCAATGGTTCTTAATGGGGTGGAATCATCCAATGGGTGTCGACGTTACTCAGCCTCAGCCAATCAGAGGAGGCGATGCTGGGCGGACTTTAGCGGGTAGATTTTCGACCTGGGTTCTCCGGCGAAGTTGACGAGCGTTGTTTTGTTTTTTTAAACACAAAGTCTGCGGGATTCAAATCACGATATTCTCGAGTCTCCCGGGTCGTTGCTTTTATTCCTCGTGACAATTTTAAGAAAACGCAGCATTTGGACTTTTCTTCCGGTTCGTTATTTTCTCACTTAGCAAAGTCCCAGCCCGATGCTAACGCTAGCTAACCACCGGGAGCCAGTGTTGTGACGATGCGTCGTGAAGGAGCTTGTTCCTCTTTGGTCGTCACGTCAAACTCCAGCCCGTGAACAAGAATCCGTGCGTGTGAGTATGTCTCCGTCCGTGTCAGGGAACGCATCCCTCCATCTTTGTCCCAGTCTCTGTCTGTCCTGTTCCGCGCTGTCACCGGGCTCGATCCCTGCACGGTGTGTTGCTCGTGTTCTCACACGACGTCGCCCCGGATGAAAACCCACAATCATGTGTTCGTGTGTCTGTGTGCGGCTGCTGTGTGTGTGTGTGTGTGTGTGTGTGTGTGTGTGTGTGTGTGTGTGTGTGTGTGTGTGTGTGTGTGTGTGTGTGTGTGTGGGGGGGGGGGGGGGGGTTGTCCCGGTAAACATTTGGCCGGTTAACGGACACAACAGTGAAAATGTTCCTCGGTCCCAGAGGCGCAGCTGGCGCCTGTAAATGTGCTTGTTGTTTGTGTTCAGGAGCTCAAACCCGCTCAGTCACCGAGCTACCGCAGGAAACAAAGAATCACTGAATGATTGAAAAGTCAAAAACATGTTGTAGACTACTGTCAGTTAATTCACAACATTTCTGTACAGACCACTACAGTGGAAGGTGTACTTAATCTGCAAGTAGCACTCAGCAGTAGTTATTTAATTTAAACAAAATCTCATTTGTTATTGTTCGGTCTTTCGGCCTCTGCAGGACTGAACACAATCCTTTTCTCTTCTGCCACTAGGCTCCTTTCTTATTTCACTCATTTCTGACTGTTTTAGTTTTTTTTTTTATGACTTGTCGAGTCTTTTGTTAAACGAGATGTCATGATCAACATTCTCCCTGTTTGTATTTCCTGAAAGCAGAAATAACTAGAGTTTTGGATGGCGGTGGCCCCCGCCTCGATGGCGGATAAGATCATAGTCCTTGACGATGATGAAGAGGAGAGTGCTCAGCCTTCCTTCGCTGCTTCCACCTCGTCCAAGGAGCATCAAGTCAAACATGTCTCGCCACTCAAAGCTCAGCAGCCGGTCCCCACCCACATTACCCAGTCACCCTTTGCCACTGTGAAGAAGCAGAGCCATGTCCTGCACGCAGAGAATGAGAGATTGTTCACCGAGGTGAGTTCTTATTAAAGGACACAAACCGACTGTCTTTTGTTACTTTTCTATGATCTAACTCAAGCACTCAATCCAAGATGAGAGTTGGTAATCTGCTTAAATAACAGTGGTGTTTTTTTTCTCATTTCTTTTTGGTTGATATCAGTAACGTTGCATGAATAGAAATGAATATACTTGCTGGAATAAATGTAACGATAAAGACGTTTTCAGACATATATATATATGGAGAACACAGCAGATGTTTGTCAGAGTCAGGCATGTTCACAACAGGAAAACAATCAAATGACGTTGTCTTTTCAAGTTGTCGTCTTCGTCACCATCATCTACATACACAACTTCTTTCTTTCATCCTGAGATATTTATATTCTTCCACTTTCACGTCTGTCATGTGTTACCAATGTCAGCAACATGCCCACTCTCTCACTCTTTTCATCTGTGTGTTTTCTTTTCTGCTTCCCTCCAGTTTGTGGAGTACTGCTCGACTCTCACCCAGGACTGTCCCGAGGTCTTGAGCTTCCTACAAACCAAGCATGCCAAGGCCTCCCCTGACTATCTGTCATCTGTGGAATTCAGGAACACATTGGGGAGATGTTTGACTCGCGCTCAGGCCCACCGCTCTAAGACCTTTGTCTACATTAATGAACTGTGCACTGTACTCAGGCAGCATACCGCCAAGAAGAGGCAGACCCTCACCAAGGCTGAGCCTGGGTCTTCTACCTCAACACTAAGTTCTCTCCAGCCTACCTCTGTTATGCTTAAAAGTAAAGACAAGACTAAAGATAAGCTGGATGAGGAATGTGGGAAACCCTCAGCTGAAGATGAGCAACCTTCCACCTCAGGGCTGCAGGAAAACAACAAAGTGGACGAACAAGAAACAGAGAAAAAGGCAAAGAGGGCATCCAGGAAACAAGTTAGTAGAGACTTGTTTTGTTGATTCAGCTGATGATTATTGTGATTAATAGTGATATTTGTTTGTTGTTTGAAATGAAGACCAGAAAGTGAAATCAGTGGAGAGTGAAGGAGAATGAAAATATGAACGATAAAAGCAGATAAAACAGTATTAATAACAGGAATCAATAAATATGCATTGATAAGTCAGTGAGTGAGGTCAGTGGACATAAACGTAGCAGCAGTGATTTATATAAAAACAACAGTATATTATTTTGGATGCAGCCTGTGTAGAGGAACACATCTGACTCTTTCTGTCTGTTCTTGATTCCTCTCAGATAGCGTACCTGGAGAACCTGCTGAAGGTGTACAACGACGAGATCTGCCGCCTGCAGCAGGCCGAACTGAGTTTAGACGACCTTGGAGCCGAGGACTCTTTATACATCCAGGAGCACAAGCTGAAACGCAAGGTTAGGTTGGGGGTTTGATGGAGACTCTACTCCACAGGGCTTCAGTTACAAACTCAGTACACCAGGTTTAGTGGCTGCTTGTCAGACGTCTTTGTTCTTTGTCATCTTCTTCTCCAGATGATGAAAATTTATGAAAAGCTGTGTGAACTAAAGGGCTGCAACACACTAACGGGCCGAGTCATTGAGCAGAGGATCGCTTACAATAGCACTCGTTATCCTGAGATCAACAAAAGGGTAAGGCGGCATTTTGTTGCTTAAAATCATTTAAATCAGTGTAAACTAAGTGAAAAGGGCTGAGGGTCCTGACACCATCAGGTCTAGGCTCCTTAAGTTGTGGAGCATGTCATCAGTGTAAACCAGACTGTACCACAGCTGTAGATAACCTCACCTCCTCCCTTGTTTCAGATCGAGCGTTTCATTAACAGTCCAGAGGCACAGAGGAACCCTCCGGATTACCAAGACATCCTCCAGCTGGTGTTGCGCGCCAACGAACGCTACAAGCTTTGTCTGAGCAGGAAAGTACTGAACCACATAGCCCTGGACGCCTTCAGAGAGACCGGGAGCCGCATGCAGGAGAGACGTCACCTTGACCTGGTCTACAACTTCGGCTCGCATCTCACCGACAACTACAAACCTTGTAAGGCTCCTGTTTCTCAGAGTGCCTTTTATTCAAATTAATTTAAATATCAAAAAAATGTTCCATTCCATCTCTTTTCTTTCTTTCTTTTGTTGTTATCTAAATCTAATTTATTCACCTGTGTTTTTTGTCCCTCTGTTCCTTCTCCCGTTCTCTTGTTGTCATCTCTCTTCTCTTCTCTCCATCACCTTCCGTAGCCTCAGACCCGGCTCTTTTGAACCCCTCACTGCAAAGAAAGCTGCGATCCAACCGAGAAGTGGCACTCTCCAGCTTGGAGGAGGTTATCGCCAAGTACGCCATCAGACAAGACGACACGGAGGAGCAGGAGAGGAACAGAAGACAGGAGAAAGAGGTATGGCTTTATCAGGAGAAGAAGGGCAGCAGATTTCTTCTGCTTTTCTTTGTCTTTCTATCTTGCATCTTCATCTACGTGTATAGTTCCTCTTTTTCATTACTGAGTTCATCTCTGCAACAGCTAAATATTCTGCCTTCAGGGGAGGACCACTAATGAGAAATCACTCCCAATATAATCCAGTTCAGAAGTAAACATATAATTAAATGTTTACATTTCCACCAAAAACTGAACAGTGAAAACTTTCTGAAAGTAGAATTTATTGCAGAGCTCTTATACTGGATTGCAGTAGATTGTTCAGGTTTATTAGATAAAGTGTTTGTTTGATGATCAAACTCAAAGCAAGTAAAGTCAAATCTTTTAGAAAAATAATGTAACAGTTGGTTGTAGATGGAATAATCCTTAAATGTTGGTGTCACTGCTGATGGAGATAATTTACGGGACTGATACGAGATCTTATCCTTTCTTTTTTTTATTGCGACTGCAGCAGCAAGGCCTCAAAAACAAAATGTTTCTGAGTGAGTGAGTAAGAGACTTGCACCATTACTGAGCCTATCGGGTGTTGGACTTGTTCGACCAGTTATACATGCATCATAAGTGTGATTGTTTCTGTTGGCTGCTCAATGCACCTGTTTTTTTTCAAACACAGTTTAATGTGAACCACATTAATGAGGAAAGAGGAAACTAGCCAGTTAACTTTGAGCTGCACCATCTTTCCCTCTGTACACTCTCTTCCCCTGGTCGCCCTCTCTCCCCATCATCCGGTTCTGTCTGACTCTCCTCTTACACATCCTGTTTTCAGGACAACAAATCAGAAAAGGGAGGAGAAAGTAAAGAGGTGAATGGAGTGGCAGAGGAGGAAGAAGAACCGGAGGAGGAGGAGGATGAAGAAGAAGATGACTCATCAGATCCAGACATAGAGGAGGAGCTCCAGGCCAGCACGCAGCAGGATGGACCTGGTGAGAGTGAACATGTTAATTCACAATTCTTTAATTTTCACAGGGGAATTATTGGCCGTACTACTGACCAGGTGTTTTGGGTGTTTCCACAGATTTAAGACTTTTAAACTTTGCAGAACATTTCTCATCAACAGTAACAGTAACAATTTCACTGTTTAAATTTTATTTTTATCCGTAGACAATGACGAGAATGAGGACGACAACAGCAATGAGGCGGAGCAAGCAGGAGATGACGCCAACAAGGAGGATCAGACAGACGAGCTGTTGGGAAGCGTTAAAGAAGAGGTAGAAGAGCCAGTCACGAGTGGACTCAGTCCTCTATCTGATGACAACAAATCCCAGATCTCGCTGTCTGATATCCCCTCACCTAGAGACAGCCCGAGTCAATCAGAGCCCATGCAGACTGATGAGCAGCAGCCATTGTCTAATGGTAAACTTGCAGGACTAGAGGAGTGTGTCGATTCCTCCAACCATGTCTCGGCCGTGCTGGTAAGCACCAGTCAAGTGACTGCAGACATCTCCCTGGTAGCAGCCAATGGGGAGTCTTCACCTCCATCATCAGCAATGATCTCAGAAAAATCGAACACGATGACCACCAACGGCACGTCGCCACCCCCCAGCCCCAGAGCTACGAGGAGTCAGAAGAGGAAGAGGGAGGAAATAACACCAGAGGTCTCCATAAATACAAAGCACATCCAGGACAGGTACTGTCAGGCTTTACTGTCATGTATTACACATTGTGATAGTTGCAGCAGTGAAACAAGTTAAGTTTACTTATTTCTCAAAGTAAATCTAATGTTGTACAGTTTGATTGTTGATTAGATTTTTGAAGCTTTTTATTGGTGGGTTGGTTTGAAACATTTCGACAAAAGAAATGAGAAACTTAGGGAATCTTTTATTTTAGAAACTGTTAAAATGGGACTTTTAATATTCAAAAATAAATCAACATGGTCATGCCAAAGCTTCTCCATCGCCCTCTGGTGGCAGGTCATAAACCTCACCTCTATTTTAGCAGATGGACCAGACTAAAGATGTCAAAGTAGACGCCAGATAAATCTTTTTTCCAAAGATGGTGTTTGTTAAATGTCTTATAAAGAAGATATAAAAATAAGGTCACAGCTGAGACCGACTCAAGTGGTCGAGCACAACGAAGTGACTGGGACCTCGCTACAGCGACTCCATCCCCCGATCGCTACTGGACAGATCGTGGCTTCAAATGACGTCATCGGTGCAAGATGGCAGTGTTTGTATTCAGGATATTTTAGCTTCACTTCTGGGTAGTGGAGATGTGTCGTCGACAGTCTACTGCGTCTGTGACAGAATGTGTCCTCAAATGCAGCCTCTGAAGGATGTCGACCCCTGAATGGAGACACAGCTATTGTACAAACTGAAATATGCGATTTTTGACACTGCAATTGTTAATTATATATAATAAATTCCATTTATCAGACAGATTTTTACCTGCACAGTAATCTTTCTACATCCTTCCCTCCTCTGCTCAGTGAGGTAGACATCCCTCTGGATATGGGTGTTTTTAGCTGCAATTCTCCACCAGCCATCCGAGCAGACACTCCCCCCCAGGACCTTGTCAGCAGCTCACAGCTGACGCCGCCTCCCAAGAAAAACAAGGTATATCCTCATGTGATAATTCTGTACTAGTGTCCTGTTAATTTAAACAACTGCACTCCTGTGATTTGGTTTTTAACATTACATTTTTACAGCCAAGATTTGTTTGTGTTTCCAGGTGAACGTGGCGACCCAGTGTGACCCAGATGAGATCATTGTCCTCTCTGACTCAGAGTGACCCTTCACCTTTGACCCCTCACTAGTACTGCAGAGACTCTTCCACCTCTGGCTTGATCCTGGCAGCGATTTCCTGAAAGCTCCTGTTTCTCGAATTGTTGAGAAAAGTGCTGGTATAAATCCAAACAGTCAAGAAATTTTACAAAACGGAAGACAGGGAAAGCTGAATTTAGTACCTCATGTCAACTGATTACCAAACAAAAGCAAAGGCAGGTTTTTGTAAACAACTTTAATAAAATAATTGTGAGCTAACATTAACAGGAAAGAGCGTGAACAGGATGTTTTTTTGTGAGGGGGGGGCAAAGTTCTTGGAGGCCTCATGTTCCGACACATTCTTCAGAGAAAACCTTTTATTTTTCTCGGAGCAGAGAAACGCCGGCCGAGGTCGACCTCGGCTGTTTTATCTGACTTATGTTTTCTACAGAGAGTTCGTCTGAATCGTTTAGAAGACTAAAGCTGTTTCCTGCCCGTCAGCGCAACACTACTGATGCTCCTGTGGTTCCCTCTGGCAGCATCATTGAAATGATTGTTACTGACATGAACCCTGAACTTTACCGAGTGTTCATTAGGTAAGAATCCAGTGCCTGAAAACACGACCTGTACAGTCGGACATGCGGCCGGAACAGAGAGTTTTTGTTTTCACAGACACTCGACTGGCGGCAGCAGCAGCTCCCTGCCGGTTTGTTTACATTTTTATATTTCAGTGGCGTCTTCAGCAGAGGGAAGTGCGGCTCTGTATAAGAGGAAATGATTTGACTTGCTGTTGATATTGATGTTTTGAGTGAGTGAGCTGTGTGGTGGTTTGCACTTTGTTGACAGCAGTGATGATGGAGATCTTTTTTAATGTTTTCCCTTCAAACATATTTAAATTTTTTTGGTTTAATATAAAGTAACTTTCTTGATTCAGACCTGTGGCTGCTGCAGCCTCACTGAATCGTTTCCTATAATTAGTCCAAGTGAATAATTTATATTTTTCTTACTGGGAACAAATCCCACCAAAAGACCAAAACTGTTCATGAATTATGAATCAACTTTGTATCTGAAGTCTGATTAATCTCTGAGCTCCATTATTGTCCAAGAACATGCACAGAACACAAACTAGGTTATTTTGACTCAGTCCGTCACACACACCGTCCCGATGTCAGAAATACACACATACCTGGCCACAGTCCAACAGTTCCTTATGAATCCACATTTTAATTCACTGGATCCAGATTTTTGTTTGGATCTGCACCACGTTGTACACACCCATAAACATCTGTCTTTTTTTCTTCCTATAAAGATCTATGAAATATTCTTTGGGCAATCAGTGAAAATATCTAATCACACAATGTTAAATTAATTGATCCACGCCAAAATTTAGTGGGGTCTTTCTTGGTCCATGTAACATCCTTCCATCAGTTTCATAGTTTTTGTTTAATCCTGCTGACAATCCAAACACCCAACAAACAGACGGGTGACAACTTCCTCTTTAGCGGAAAGAACCAGAGGGTTTGGAGCCGAGAGCCACGAGAGACAGACTAATGCATCGTTGCTTTTGGTCTTTTTGTGGCGTTTGTTGACAATAAAGAAAAGCAGAACATTTTCAGGCTCAATGTTAAAATGTTTGTCTTGATTCTGACTTATCTGAAAGAAAAATCATGCATCATCGTCACAGATTGTGTCATCATGCAACTGACCATCACCCAGAAAACGATTATCTATCAATCTAATCTGGAGATAAACAACTGTTAACATCTCAAATACCTGTAAAAAAAACTGAGTTCTCAACAAGGAAGTTTCTTAAATGTAAGAATGAAATCCAGCTTGACTAAAAAAATCAAACCAGTGAAGTTGATATTTTTACATCCCTGTTATATTAAGAGTAAAGTTTTTTTTCATGTTGGACAGTGTTGCCTTTAATGATCAGCGAATATGATAGATACAGTTTCTGTGGCCAAAGTGCAGATGTGTTGCTGCTCCTGTAAAAGATGGACAGTGTTTAATTCCACTTTATTAAATTTTGCCACATGTGAAATATTTTTGGGGAAATGCTCTTTTCTAAGTTTCTAGAATGTAGCCCAGGAATGTAGTTATTGTAACTGCGACCCATCAGGCCTCATTTTTGCAGAGGAGCGATCATCATTCACTGTGAAGAATGTTTTCTTTTTAATTTTTGATAAAAATAAATGATGCATTTTGTTATATACAGACTCTGTGTTGCTGATTTGGGGATTTACCGGTTCTTGAACTAAATGTATCAGATATTGAGAAGACGTGAACGTGAATTTTAATGTTTTTTTTGGTTAATGTGATTTTAGAAATGATGTTTTCTACCACAGACTCTAAATAAAGATGGACAACACGTCTCCACTTCCTCCTACTGTCCAGAAATGAAGCCTATGTATCTCGGATACGAATCTTGTGCTTTTGACGACATTCGGAGCCCGAGCTTGTGCAGCAGCGATCGTGGTGCGTGGCTGTGGTATCAAAGTCCTCGCCCAATCACAAGTTAGTCTCAGCTGTCAATCATTACATTTCACCTGGTTTTTATATCATCAAGTAACTAATTAAAGCCAAACTTCACAGTTAAAAAACTAACAGATATATTTATACATTTATCTGATGTGTGACGTTAATTTGGTCCATGTCCCATCTGCTTACAAGGAGGATACTAGGTTTATGACTTATAATGTAGCAGGCCACCAGGAGGCGATCAAAAATGATTTGGCTTCATTTTTGTGTCGTCCATCTTTATTTATAATGGTCTCATACATAGACGAAGCCAAAGATTTCTTTCCATTTGTCGAGAACAGATTAAAAACAAACTCTGACTAGTATTTGCACCAAGAAATTTATTAATCCATTATTTCTGATACAGGGCAGATTTGAATATTCATGTACTGTAGTTTCTTACATTATTAGTATCACTCCATTCAGGATTTACAACGTTTTCTGTTCAACAATCAGCTGGTCAGTCAAAGACGTTAAAGAACCTGTGTAATGTACAAAAATAATAAAAAGACCTCAGTGTGGTTTGCAGCAGCTTTCAGCTCTGATCCTCCATCGTCATGTTTCTCTATCATTCATTCACATTAGACTCATGGCTTCAGACAGTTGTCGTTTTGATTTGTTGTTGGTCAGAAACAAGACAAGAAAACGTGAGGTCTCTTTGTTATTAATAAATTTTTTTGTTAGAAGAAAAGTTTTATTAAATGAGATAAACTTTCCAATTTGGACGTTTTAATATCAGAGGGCTGTTTTAAACATTTTTTAACATCTGTAATTCTTAAAAAAATTTAAAAAGTCGAATTCTACATAAGAGAATTGAGGTGCAGTTGTATTGAAATTACGTTTATATCTGTCTGATATAAACTGCTGCTCTATTATTTGAAGCAACTCTATGACTCAATACTTTAAAACAGCAGTTTGATGTTTCGGTGACTGAATATGGAGAATGTTTCCTTTTTTCATTCCCACTTCTCGACCAGAACGTCCTGCAGAGGGCGCTGTTGCTGAGTAAGGGTTACATAGTGTTGCTTTAAATATTGGTTGAACCTTCCTGTGGCTGACTGGTGAAGATGATCCGGAGGTAAAGTGTGAGAGTGGGAGACTGAAACTCTGTCTGCATGTTTAAAAGCTGTCGAGTGTTGGCGCACTTCAAACTGCTCACCAAAGAAAACCATGAGATCACCATGAGACACATCTCTCACACGTTAACGTCCAGTGTTTTCTCTTTTGCTCTAATTCAGCAGCAGCACGAACAAACATCAGCTGAAGCACAGTCCTGAACACAGATCACTCACCACTTGGACGAGCTGCAAACCTGGGTCTATAAAAACATCCAAACTCAGCCTTCACAGAAGGTAAAACATTCACATCCTCTGTAGGGAAACATCTCTGAAGGCATTCGACATGTTCATGAGGTCACGTGTGATATTTCCTCCTCCGCTCACTGTGCGTTAACTTCACTGCAACACTGGAACTATGTTTGGTTTGGTTGACGTTATGTTGGACATGGAACTAAAACAGTTACAGCCACATATCTTCATGAACACACATTATAACATCGTCTCTTTGTAACAGTGTCAGCTCTGACCACAAGGGGGTGCAAACATCTCAAATATTGATTATTATGATGTTTTGGCTTCATTGCTGGATAGTGGGAGGAAGTGTCGTCCATCTTTAGTTTACAGTCAATGCTTCATAACTGGATTAAACTCGACATTCAGAGGAGGTATAAGCACTATACACTGTATAGCTTAGTTATGTTCACCATCTTCCATCGTCAGGTTTCCCTAAAGCTACTTGATGCTTATTGAAATTTTAGGACACCCAGTGCAGAACAAATTAAAAAATGTTCTCAAGAACTAGAATCTGTCCCAAGTTAGTATTTGTTCCAGGTCTGACGTTATATATATATATATATATATATCTCTATATATTTACAATTAGAATAATATACTCACAGCACGAGACCTCTGTGAACGACAAAGTAAGAAAGTGAAAGCAGGTAACAGCAGCGAAACTGGCGAACAAGTCCGAACTGTCCTTCCCTGTTCACGTGTCGGGGACGTGTCCCCCTGTGATGAGAAGAATGACTGATCTGTAACTGTAACCCAAACAGCAGCGTGGTGTCATCAGTTTGTTACATGGGGCAGGAAAAGATGCACCGCGGCTGCTGCTGTGAGGAATTCAAAGAAAAAGAAGAGAAACACAAATCTGCAATGTTTTCGTCTTTAAGACTTTAACTAAGAAATCTGAGTGAGCTTTGAAATCTGCTAAAAACCTGGTGCCTGTTTTGGTTTCACTATGTAAATCTCCTCTTTTCCTTCATTCCTAGTTTTTTTTTAAATCTGATTACAGCAAGAAATCACAATACAATACTGCAGAAAAATCACAGCGATTTAGAAACAGCCATTTTTCTACTCTACAGATATAATGTTGTCACAGTTAGTGAAGCACTGTCTTCTCATTTTTGGTTTCCTCTCGACACACACGCACTCTCCCGCAAAACCAAAAAAATAAACTTTAATAACATCTCACATATTTAAACAATAGCTTACTCACTGAGACAAAAGCTCATTTTTTTATGAGGCCACTTTTCGGAGACAGGTTTCATGGAACATGTACTGCAGATAACTTCTGATAGAAAAGTATGTTTGAGAAACTTCTCCCCACAAGTCCACTGGAATCTCAACGTCCTGTTTTTCTGTGTACATCTACAGCTTCTGCTTCAGTGTCCAACTGGAGCCTCACCTGTTCTCCATGATACGCACTTCCTGCTTGAAATGCTGAGTGTTGGCAGTTAAGAGTTGTTAGTAAAACAGCAGCAGGAACCAGGAACACGACTATTATCTCACCAAGAGGCCCGTTGGACATGACACACAGTTTTGGTTTAAGTCACACTGTTATCATTGGCACTGTCTTCACCACACACACTCCGACCCAACACCAGAGCACCAAACATCCCAGATCCCTGACCTGGACTCTGAGAGACGACCCCCAGAAGCGCCCCTGCGGCTGCCATGTTGTTGCTGTTGCTGCTTCCTGTGGCTGAGACGCCGCCGGTGAGATGTGGAGAAGAAACAGACACTCCTCCTCTTCCTCCTCCTCCCTGAACATTACCCTGACCTCCCTCACCTGCAGACAGGAGGAGGTGAGCGGAGGAAATCAAATCCGTCCCATCCTCCCCTCCGCCTCCCCCTCTTCTCCCTCCCTCGCCGCTGCCCCCTCCTTCCCCGCTCTCCCCCAGCCTGCTGCGCCTCTCGCAGTGCGAGCGGTGCCTCATGAAGCTGTCGCGCCACATGAACTTCTTGCCACAGCCGAGGCAGTCGTACGGCTTGAGGCCCGTGTGCGTCTTCATGTGCTCCGTGAGGTGATGCTTCATCTTGAACTTCTTGGCACAGACGGGGCAGTGGAAGGGCCTCAGGTCCAGGTGCATGTTAATGTGGCGATCCCTCATGCTCTTGTGGGTGAACGTCTTACCACAGTGACACATAAACATTTTCCCAGAACCCCCAGTGCTGCTGTTGCTGCCACTGCTGCCACCTCCAATCCCCCCACTGTCCATGCCATCAACTCCCAAACCACCCTGCATCGACAGTTGGACCGCACCATGCTCCAGATTGGGACCTTTGAAAGACGCTGCTCCTATCATCCCACCTGCCATCCCTAGAGGGGGGGCGGCAGCGTCCAGCGAGAGTCCAGAGGCCTGGCTGTAGAGGAGGATCTGGTTCCCCTGCATGTCCAGGGGGAAGAGCTGGGCACGGGCCGTAGCCGCAGACTGAACCTGGCCCAGCAGCGCTGAAACCGCACGGTTCGCGCTCTGGCTCTGACCTGCAGCGCTGTCGTGAAGGTGCTGAGCTAACGTCTGGTCCATTAAACTGCCTTCAAACTTGAGGTAGTCTTCTGAAGACTGGCAGTAGTCCATCTAGAGACAGACGGGGAGAGGGGACTTTAGATGTGATGAACGCTTAACAACAAAAACCTACCTGGAGAGACAGTTTGCTGGGATCGGCATCATCGGGACTCTTAAAACTGTCAATGTGATTTTACATATTCTGCTCTCGGTGCAGCATGGGTTCAATGTGGAGGCAACTAGAGTCCCTGAGTCTGAGTCTGAGCCTCGTTCTGTGCAATTTGAAATCTTCATCAGGTCTGACTCATTGTGGCAGTGCCACGTTATAAATCTTTAGACTTTCAGCTCACCTGTGAGTCCATGTCGTTCTCGGCTCTGCCTCCCAGCTCGACAGAGAGGCTCCTGACGTTGGAGATGTTGAAGTCGCTCCTCTCCCTCTCTCTGGCCAGCTCCAGCTCCCTCTCGTCCTCGTCCTCCTCGTCCTCGCCTCCTTCTTCCCCGGACACAACGATGAGGTCGTCGTCCTCCATGCGTTCTGTTTTCACCACCACCCACTGTTTGCGAGGCATGATGCTGGGCTGGCTGTAGGTGGGACGCTTCTGCGGTGGCAGCACTGAGTCCACTCCGTCCTTTCAGTTGAGATATTTCACAGTATGATTAAATGAGATATCGGCTCTTTGTCGTCAGTGAAAGCTCGTTCATCTTCGTCATGTTTAAATAAAGCTTTTTCTGGCTTTAAATGAGTTTGGAACATTGATTTAATATCAATATTTATTTGCTTTTGTAAATGTTGTGAAATCATCAAAATACAGAAAATAATGAGCGACTGACTAAATAATGCATCATTTCTTCTGCAGGATTTATTTCTGCTGACTGGAAATAATGTTTAATACATACAGTATATATATAAACATGAAAAAAGAGTTTCATGATCTACAGTAATTTAAAATATATACATTTTATATAAAGAACAAAACATTTATTTATTTGAATGTAAAACTTCCTGAATCTAATTTTAAAGGTGAAATGTGCATCAGTGTCAGGACCTTCACCTGATAGGACGAAACTCCGAAGCTGTCGCTGACCCCGACTTCCTGCTCTGACACTGAACTCATTTTCTTCCTCCTCCCGCTGCCTCCTCCTCTTCCTCTCTTCCTTTGGTGGTACAACACCTCCTCCTCTTCCTCCTCTACGTCCTCCTCCTCTTCCTCAATTAGAAAGGCCTCCTCCCCTCCTGATGGGGTGCAGTAGCTGGGGGTGTTGTTCGCCCCTCCTCCGTCCACTGAAGCTCCAGCTGCAGCTGCACCGCTTCCGCCAAAACTGCTCCCGTCTCTGGGGCTGAAGTAGTTGGTGCTGCTGGGCGACTGGCTCTCACTCACGGAAGCGTGGCTGGGAAGTTGTGAGGCACGCTGGGGCTCGTTGGAGCCCGCCACCTGAGCTTGACCACTACCACCATCACCACCACGGGCTCCATTACCACCAGCTGCAACACTGTCACTGTTGCTGCTGCTACAGCCGGGGTTAGCTGCACCCGCACCTCCTTCCACCCCGGTTTTGTCCTGCACGCCTCCTCCACTGTTCCCCCCTCCGGCCGCAGCTCGGCCCTCCTTCAGCAGCTCAGTGCACTTGTCCACGATGTGCCACATTTGCAGGACGCTGCCCACTGTGAGGTAGTTGACGATGTCTTCGCGCAGCATCCGGAGCTGACCCGTGTAGGCACAGCTCAGCACGCTCTCAAACGCCAGCGGGTCCATCACGGCCGGGATGGAGACCGTAGACATGTCCTTCAGTAGCACCTGGGGATGGATGAAGGACGATATATCACAACCTGACAGCCAGCTCCTCACACAGATAACTGGGGCCTCAATTTATCTTTGGCAGATGAATAAGGCTTGAAAATCCAATTTCATTTTTAATATTTAAAGTAAACACAAATAATCTATTAACTAGAATGGCATTCAGTGAATACCAACACCAAGTCCCCTTCAATTCAATCAAGCTGCACCAAACCGCACTTTTTTTCCCTCAAGACTCATGAATAAAAATAAAAAAACCTTCTCTCTCACAGTCTTACAGAAAGTGATAACACATTCCTGGTTTGCCTCAAATTATATGGGTTCTTTCTTGATCCATGTCCGATCCTTTCACTAAATTTTGTGCAAATCAGTTCATCAGTTTTTATGTAATCCTGCTGATAATCAAATTGACAGAGGCGGATATTAACATAACAGTGGCGTCAGAAACGTTTAAAGTCTGATTCATCAGATCACATCACGCCACTCCCACCTGGTCATGGAAGTAGGGTGAGGATGCGGCCAGGACGCAGCGGTGGGCCTTGAACACTTGTCCCTGGACGTGGATGGAGAGGTCACAGAGCCTGCCGTCCTCTCTCTGCCGGTTCAGGCTGTCCAGCACCGAGGCCTGAGCGCTGGGGAAGCACACCTGCACCATCGAGCCAGATGTGTCACTGTGAGCTGAACTGCTGCTGCTGCCCACCTCCGTGGGCAGGGACTGCATCTGCGGGGTAGAAAAACTTTCATCACTCGCAGTTTTGTCAGTTATGTCCAGACCATGGTCTGCACATACTCTACATAGCTCCTAAAGATCGTCTCCTTCGGGAGCTATGGAGGATGTCCAGAGAAAGATCTACTGGATCCTTCATTGCTCAGGAATGGAAGGATGCATTTGAAGGAGACTTTGAGATGGAACAGGTAGCGCCCGTCGTGACACAGTCTTCGAATGCAGCCCCCGAAGGATGCAACTCTTAACAGACTGTATTTCTCACCACGACTGACTCAAAGCTGAATATTGTGATCAAATGTATAACAGGCAGATGTTATGTATAGTGTGACACTTCCCTGTGTAATCACACGTTTATTCTTGATCAGAGATTTATTGCACTTCTGTCCGTTCTGGGAGAGGGACCCTCACATGTGGCTCTCCCTGAGGTTTCCCCCGTTAATTGTTTTTTGTGGTAGTTTTACTCTCCAGGGGGTTAAGAACAGAGGTTGTCGCACCTTCTTCAGCCCTGTAAGAGAACGTGTGATTTGTGAGTACGGGCTAAAGAAATAACATTTTAACTGATGGAGGAGAACGTTACTTGGAAAAGCAGAATTCACTGTGAATGAGAGCCGTCAGTCACAGTCTGGGTTCAGTGGCAGAGCTCAGATCATCAGTGTCACATGCACACACTTCGTCTCTGGTTGATCAGTATGGAGAGAATCAACAACAGCAAACCAGAGCTGTGGACGGAGGAGGTGTTGGTGGAGCTGGAGGTGTTAGTGATGATGAAGATGATGTTAGTGGTGATGATGAAGATGATGGTGTTAGTGGAGCTGGAGGTGTTAGTGATGATGAAGATGATGTTAGTGGTGATGATGAAGATGATGGTGTTAGTGGAGCTGGTGGTGTTAGTGATGATGATGATGATGTTAGTGGTGATGATGAAGATGATGGTGTTAGTGGAGCTGGTGGTGTTCGTGATGATGAGGATGATGAAGATGCAGCAGACAACCAGCTGTTTTAGCCTCAGACTCTGATCACACCGTTACAGATGTGACGTTAGCCTGTTAGCTAGCTCCTCACACGGCCACACACACACATGAACTGACCGTCTCAGTTGACCGAACAGCGGCTCAGAGTGAAGAGTGTGTCCGAGCCGAGGGCAGCGAGTCCCGCGGGTTCCTCCGCGACCTGAAGTCTAACGACCATCTTTAGGAAACAACTCTTCTTCTCCTGTGGAGCTGCAGCGGCAGACAGACACTGCGCCTTTAACCAGCTCCAGACAGGCGAGCCAGACTTTAGCCGACCAAAAAGAAATCATCATTTTACTTACAATAAATACAACTTTAATCATTCACTCATTTTATTTATCCTGGATTCTATGAAAAAAAAAATCGTGTGAATTTTAATCAAAATTTAAAATAATTATGGAATTTATTTTTATTTATAAAAACACAGTGAAATGTTTTACTCATCCTGAAATTGTATTAAAAGCATTGAAGGTTAAATTAAAAATGATAGGAAACTATCACTATTTCTTACAATCTTAATTTAGCCTGTTTCCTTTTTTTAAAATCACTGACTCCTAAATTTTACTAAAGAAAAAAATACATTAAAAAAAGAAGTTAACCGGTTATATATATATATATATATGGTTTTATAAAAAATTTAAAAGTGAAATAATCAGTTAAATGCTGAATTAAATTTTTTCAATGAGGAAATACTAAGGGTCAAAACAAATTAAAATGGTTGAGAAATACATCTTTAATGTATCCTCAGTTTCCCCTCATTTAAAACCAAAGATTTACATTTACAATTTAATTCCTCCTGAATTTTATTAAACATCTGAACTTGGAGAGCACCTATGTGAGCAAAGACTAAAGCACCATCTCAAAGAAACTGACAATTAATTCCTTTATCTACTCCAAACTGTAATGTTTTCTTTCTATTGTTCAACCCCTCCACAAACATTCATGGAAATTAGGTCAGTAGTTTTAAAAAAATCCTGTGGACAAACACACAGCAATGAAAACGTAATCAGCTTGTCAGAATAAAGCAGAACAGGAAATACAAGTAGGCCATCTACTGAAGGTCTTTATTATTTCAGCACATTGGCTCAGAGAGTAAAGATGGAGAAATAATACAAAATACAAAATGACTACTTACCACCACAAATGCCACAAAAAATATAGGCAGTTAACTTATCCTATTTTTTCCAGTGGCGATTAAAGCATTGGCTGATTGATTAATCAGAAAAAACTCACTGTATATAAAAGAGTTGTATATATCTAGATTAAAAACATTAGTAGAAATATGCATATGTACACGTCCACTTGATTTACATAAAAAGGTGTTAGAATTTTTAGAAGCCTCAGTTAGTGATCACTAATCAAGGCCCTGAGAATATTTTAAAGGATTTTTTGGTGCCCACTGATTGGCACCACAGTGTGAACCAAACAGCACAATGTAAATAAAAGACACAGGATTTCATGCTGCAACAATAACGGTAAAAATAACAAGGACATTAAGTAAGATTTTTTTTTTCCAGAGCCTCACTCTACTTCCTGTTGGCACTTGCAGTCCCGATAACACAGTCGTTCACCTGAAAAGTGAGTAAACACAAAACATGAGGTGTGAAAATCTTAATCTGAAGTCACACTGATGAGAAAAGAAAATTGTCGGATCCTCTCTGAATGGTTCAGACTTTGTTGTGGATTCAGTTGTGAGTCCGTTGGTTGGTTTCGTATGTTTTTGGGGAAGATTTATAATAATTAAATGGATTTCCATGAAGACTTGGTGGAGGGATGTGGTGTGGGTCAAAGAAGAACCTATTCAATTTTGACGCAGATCCAGTTTTTTCCCCACTTTCTGTAACATTTTCAGATTTCCCACAAAATAATTATGGGATGGATCTATGGATTTTGATGAGAACAATATACTCATACATATTTAGAGGGCTGATATCTGTGTGTAATTTGGTGCATGTTGAATTTAAGGGACAGTTGGGTCATGGTGTCCACTCTACTGAGTACAATCTGGTTCTATGTTGTTTATGTTAGGGGACTTCAGATATATTTTCAAAAGTTAATAATAATAAGCTTTATTTATATAGTACTTTTCTTAACAATGTCACAAAGTGCTATACAAGGATGAACAAGACACAACATGGAAATAGAACAATGGAACATGAGCACAGACAATAGAATGTTTTAGTTATTTGTTGGTCTCTTAAACGTGAATGACAAAGACAAAGTGCTTCTCAGTATCTCAAATACAAGTAAGGTTAAAGCAATAATAATTTAAACAGTTGGAATAAATAACTTTGTCTACAGTTTCACACCATGTGGTTAATGTAGTCATGTCATGTTTTAACAGCAGCCGTCTCTTAAAAGACACATATTACAAAACAAAACAAAGATGCCACTGACCTTGCTGGCAAACCTCAAGGAGTTGAGTGTTTCCCCGAAGCTGTCCGTCTCTGGGGCGATGTTCACAAACATCAGGCTGGGATGAGCAGGACAGAAATAGAATCAGTGTGAATAAACTCTAACAATAATGTGACACAACGTAATGCAGCATCTTTTGGAGCAGAACATTGGCGATGTGAAGATACACTAATGAACTCACGTCTTGCTGTTTCCCCCTAAGCAGCACTGCAGGAGGTAGGTGAGCTTGGAGTTTCTGTACGGAACGTAGCTCTCCTGGATGAGAAACAAAATCAGTTTATTTCAAACAAATGAATAAAAAGGATTTAGATGTTAATGTAAATGAATCTCAGCATCTTCAGTTTTAATCCAAGCTCCTGCTTACAGACCTTGTTGGCCAGCGCGGTGATGACGATGCCCAGGTTGGACAGAGAACCGTTGATGGCTGTCATCTCTTTGAAGCGTTCGCCCTGAGACTGACTCTTGACCATTCGCTCACTGCCAGCCAAGTCCACCAGGCACAGAGTGGCTATACACACAAAAACATGTTAGAAGTTATGAAGGCTAAAAAAACCTGGATGCTAAAATCTGGTTATAAAAGAGCTTTTTTGGAAAACAGAATAGGAAGCTGCAGAGACACATCACTGATGTTGAGTCAGAGCCGATGGCCAATAAACATTTGTGAAGCCACAGTCCTGATGCTGGAATAATTACTGGGGTTATACTCACACTTGCATTTGATATCCCTGCCATGATTCACTCCCTCGATATCCAGCTGGAAGACTGAATGGGAGCGAGAGGAGCGGTCATTCTGGGCCGTCTGGGCTGTGGAGCGGTTCTGATTGGCCAGGGCAATCAAGCCGAGGACCTAGACGGAACACAGCGAATTTTCTTACTTTAAAAATAGAGTTTGCACTTTCATCATCCTCGTGAACTCCTTTTGCAATTTCCAAATGACCATCTTTACAATCTGCAGAGTTTATTGCCGTCCCACGTACCTGATCCTCGTTGGAGACCTTTTCATAGGTGAGGTTGGTGATCGTCACCTCGTTGTTGGTCGACTTGCGGATCTCGTGCTCAGGCCTCTTGTTGGCTTTGCCGGTGTAGAGGAGGTCTCGCAGGGTCTCGTTGTAGATTTCAACAAAGCTTGCTGTGAAGGTGAACTGAGGTAAAAACAGAAACAGACCCAGTGTGTTATTATATCTCCTCCACAGTTAAAAACATTCAGAGGTATAAGAGATATAAGTCAGTAGTGAGGATTGTATTGATTGCTCTAGGCTCCAGATGATGTTAAAAGCACAAGATGGCTGCACCCGTATATTTGAGCTTCGATTGCCTCTTTCCCTTTATGTGCTCACACGAATCACAGACCCCACTAACCTCCCAGCCTTGTGCTCCTAGTTTCTCTGCTGCTTTGAAAATTTGCTGCACAGCTCTGGGAATGACGCCTCTGGTCTCGTCAAACTCGTCTCCCTCCATGGTGTACGTCTTTCCACTTCCTGTCTGGCCATAGGCAAAGCAGCAGACGTTGTAGCCGTCCAATGCTGACTGCACCAGCAGAGAGATCTCCTCAAAGACCTGAAATAAGGTGAAATGGTTACTGTGCAATTTCCTGCTTTGGCTGAACATAGAAAATAACGTGAATAAATGAAAAATACCTAAAAATGTAACTATGATAACTTAAGGATAGTTTTATAGATATTATTGTAAGTTGTGATACATGTATATTGTTTACCTCTTGTTGCGAGGCATGGGGGCTAAACACACGGTCAAAGTTGAAGTTGTAACTCTTCTGAGTATCTGCATTTTTGCCTGTATGAGACTGAAAAGCAGAAAAGGTCTGAAATTAGTTTTGCAGATGGAAAAGAAAACAGTTTCTGTGACCATAAACATGTGAGAGATCTGGTATCTGACAGGATTCTCACCTCCTCTGTTTTGGCCAGTGTTATCATCTTGTTGTCACTGGCTGGGAGCTGGATGTGCTTGCTGAGGCCTCCACCAAACAGTGGACGCACTCTGCAAAAAACCCTGATGTTGCCCTGCATGAGAAAGATGGTGGTTTTACGTTTTAAAAACCAATCGCTGCTGCTACATTTACACCTGCTGTCTATCGTCACTATCATAACTCACCTTCAGCTCCTGAATGGTATTGTGGAGCCGTCTGCGCTCCATTTCACCGGCATGAAGGTCGTCTCTTTGTTGGGCCATGGTCTCTTTGAGACAACGGACTTCTTCTTCACTGTCTCTGAGGGTTGTCTGCACACGGGCCAGAGTCGACTCCTGCACTGAGAGCTTCATCTGAAGTGAAAAGATGGAACAACTGAAACCTCTTTTCCCAAAATCTGAAAAACTGTATTTTATGACAGTAAGAAGTTCATTTAAAAGTTGCCCAATAGTATATTGGATAAATAACAGGCCTGAATAAATCCACTGGAGGCTTACGGAGTCATGGCAGAGTGTGTGATTATACTGCACAATGAAGATAACCAGTATTATCTGATGTCCAGCAGCTGACGTTATACCTTAAGAGTTTGTAGCTCTGTCTCTTGACTGTCTCTGAGCGTCTCCATGACCTTATATTTGCCCTCCAAGTTGGACAGCTCCTTTTGAAGAGTGCTCTTATCGCTAGACACTTTCTCCAACTCATCCCGGACTCCTGACAGTGCCTGCAGCTCCTCTTCGTACTCACTAATGGATTACAAAGAGACAAATTAGTGACACTACAATTTAATGGCAGTACAATCCTTAATTTCATTCATTTTTCAAAATGAATCTGTCCTGGTACCTGATCTGGTTTCTTTGCTTTTCAAGCTCTTTCTCCATTACATCCACTCTTGTCCGACTCTGGGCCATGGAGCCTCTCAGAGCCTCGTTCTCCTCGTTGACAGATTTGTACTTGGTCTGGTAGTTACGGATCTTACCCTCCATGTCGCTGACCTTGCCCTTCAGGTCCCATGCATGCCGTTTAGGAGCGCCACCCCCACCTGTAAACAAGAGCATCATCAAAAGTTGTGATGTATCCTTTCAGATCTCATCTTCCCCAGTTTAGTCCTTTAGAGAGAAACTATTTTGACCTTTTCACAGAACTGTCAGGAGAAAAACAGGTTTCAATACTAACAAATTTCCAAGAGTTCTCACCTGCTTTTGTGCCAGTGGCTGCAACAGGTTGTTTCACATTGCCTCCCTTTGATGCATTTGCAGCTACAGATGATTTTAGGACACCTGGTGGGACAAAATGTTGTGATGAACAATGCATTAGAATGAGCAGAGATGTTCACATGATAGATTTACAACCAATATAAACCATTTCTGAATTGTCTTGTTATCAGCTTGTAAACACACCTCGAGATTAAAGGTTTGTGAACACAATATCAATACTGACATTAAAAAACCAAAAATCCCAGCTTGTGATCTTTGCCCCATCGTCTTACCTCTGGAGGGACCAGCAGCCACGGTGGCAGCTCCCATACCCCTGACTGGCTTCACTGTGTGAGGGACAAAAGACAAACATCAAAATAAGAAATACGCCTCTAAGAGCTAAATATTTTTAACTGCACACTTAACAATGTCATTATATTGCTTAACCCTTAACAAAGAAGAAACACCTGGCAGAAAACTCAATTAATCAATGAAACATACGAAAACTACAACAAAAAATATAGAATTATTAATATAAAAGTCAGTTTAATTTGTATAAAAGTTTTCATTAAGAAAGGTTTGAAGAGGGGATTTGAAACATCGTCCGTCTACGTTTAATGGGCAGCAAATTCCAAAACATTGGGGTTATCGTTATCAAACCCTTACAGCAGACATGTTTTAAAGGCTTGATACTTTAAGTACAATTAAGTAAAAAGAAAAACAAGATAGAAAGGGAACCCAAATGCAACCAAATGTATAGAGCATTAGAAACTAAATATAAAGATACACAGAAATGTTTTCTGGTTGAGGTTTTAACTTACAAAGAGGGGCCCTGGCTGCCACAGGTCGCTTCCCACCGATGATTGTAGCTGCCGCCTGTGGTCTGATCGTCTCCGGGTCCTTCCGGCTCCTCTTCTGTAAACACACACACATAAACACCATCAGCATAAAGCAAGAGCAACACATCAACAACAGTTTGGGCTAAAGAAGGGATCTCATTTGTTCTGTACACATGTGTTTAATCAATACATCATCGTTATAGGGACACTCGGCACCAGAACATCAATAACTACGAGTCAGGATGGTGATGTGTTACCATGTTGATATTTTGTCCCAACACCCTGGGATGAGTTTAAATCTTCGACCTCCACTCAGGATTAACAATCAGTCTTTAACGTAAGGACACAATAATACTTATTTATTCTTGGCCTTCATCGCAGTGAAGCAGCAGTAGAAGATGTTCAGTAGTGCTGAGGACAAACCTGAGCAGGAGCACAGTCCGGGCCATTCTCTGAGCCGCTGCTGTTCGTGAGGACCCTCTTACTGGACATCACCGGTAAACGGGACATGCTCTGTCGGGAGGGGAATCACCAATGTCATCAAACCACAGAGAGAAAACAAAGTGTAACTTGGCCTGAACAAGGATGAAACTGATGCGCATTAGCTTGAACCGAGCGAGCAGCCGTTAGCCTCAAGTCTAACGTTAGCCGCCGTTAGCTTGAAGGTGCAGGAAACAGTTCCGTTAAACGAGCGGAGAAACCGTGTCTGTGTCTTGGAACAGCGCGTGTACAGTTTGGTGATGAAGGTGAAAAAGTGAAATCTTACATGAATGCGATCAGAAACCTCGGAGCACGAAGATTCTCCTGCGGCGCGTCCGGACGTTTGAATTCAAATTCAACTGTCGGGCTCGGCGCTTCCAACACGCTGCCGTGATTGGCTGAGCCATCGTTAACCACGCCCCGTCGCGTTGATGCGCTAGTTATACTGCACGGGACGTCCCACCCGGGCGGGATACACGATGTTCGCACAGTCTACAGGCAAAATCTCGACACTGATGAGCGAAACGAATCGTGCTTTGAATTCACGGCAGTAAACACAGATCTTATTTTATCTACATCACAATTTATCATCTTTATATTTAGTCTATGAACTACATGAACCTCACAAAATTAAAGTTAGCTCGCCTCTTTTACATGTTTTAAAAAATATGTTTTGTAAAAATAAATCACACTTAACGTTTTTTAAAGTATTTATTATTCCTTATTTCTCCTGGGTTTTTATTATTTTTTTAATGTAAAGCCAGTTGTTATCACTTCCTCTTTACTTTTACTATATATATATATATATATATATATTTCCCCTGTTATGAATAAAGTATCTATCTGCATAAGCAGCCGAGCGTCAGGCCACAAACCATCATCACTGCAACTTCTGCATTTTCTAACATCTGAGGCTGACATGTTAAAGATATTTTTTCACTGCTCCGTTTTAAACACAGAATCACAATCACTCCTTTATTGACAAACCTGATTGGTGTTTTCAGTTATTGTGTGAGTAACTTTTTTCTTCCCAACACATAGAATCCTTTACAATATTTCAACTGCGTATCAGTTGTGAACTGTTTACTCACCGTGCAGCAGAAAGGAGAAAACTAAAAAGACAGACTGGCCCTTTACTCCTCAACAGGAAAAGGAGGGGTGAGGGAGATGATAAGTTGGACACACCTGTGAGCCAGAGAGGAGAGGGAAAGTCAAACAAAGGCAACGTGGAGTAGAAGCATGTGAAGTGACAGGAACTGAAGGAAGGAGAAAAAAAAAGATTAACTAGTTTCTGGACATCTGAACCAACTGGTTTTGTTTTCCATCATCATCCTGGACCATGAGGCAGAGAAGCTGATCCCTGGAGCCTGAAGTGGATTTTAAAAACCCATCTAGCCTGCTGGGATCGGACCGGATCCCCTCTGTCCTGGATGAACCATACAAGCTAAGTCTCGCTGTTGGAACTCTCCTGGCTTCATCAAAAACCTTGACTCTAGAAAATTCACCTCTCATCTTCCCTCTACCTGGAGATTAAAGGACCACCTGAAAAACCCTGATTTCCCTCACTTTTCTCCTTCATTGGGCCCTCTCTCCAACACACACACAAACAATCTAACACTTAATCTGAACTCGCACTATCCTCACTATGAACTCTAAATGGACGCTTCTTTGAATGAATTTGTTGCTGGCTATTTTGGTGAATATGTGTTCTTTGTTTATTAATCACTTTACACCTTGAGCATCATTCTAAGCAAATTTCAGAATCCCAGCTCATCAAGATGCAGACACAACTTGAGCCTTAGAATTTATCGAACAAGTTAAAAGGAAAATAAATAGTAATCATACATACTGGTCATACAGATGGAGTGTTAAAAAAACAATAGAGCAACTTCTTCATAAACTGTTTTTGAACTTTATTCTCCTTAAGGGAAGAAACAGTCTGTTCAGATGAGCAAGAGGTGTAACTGTGCATACAGTATGCCAGTGTAGCATAAGAGGGCAGTTAATGTTTTATTATCAGGAACATCAGTAATAACGTTAACGTGAATATTGAGAATGGGTTATTTTTCATAAAGACACAATGAAGTACAGGGAGGAGTATATATGAAGACATCAGCCCTGTGTAGAGGCCAGTAGAACATTGTGATTGGGTAGAGAAAGCTTGAGCACAAAAACATGGCGGCAGTGTCCCAGGTCAATGATGTCACAGCCTTGTTACCTTCACCAAGGAGGTAATGTTTGGGTCTGGATTTACGCAAAAACGACTCAACCTATTTCCTTTAAATTTACAGCGATAAGCCATGACCAAGGAAGATGTTGTGGTCAAAATGTTGGTGCTGATCCAGGAATTATTTTTCACTTTCTTTAACATTACGAGAAATTTGTAGTTGATTTCTCAGAGATTTCATGGATCTTGATAATAAAAATACGGCATATTTATATGAGACTGATATTCATGTGTGTGCAATTGGGTGAAGATCCTAATGAAAGTCTGGAGAGAGTGAAATTAAATGTGGTTTTAAAATATGACTGCCATTATTCAATGATTAAGACAAAGTAAAAGTGTTCATGGAGAAATTCCCAGCAGAACCACAACAATGACAATTTTGTGTGAACCCCCCTTCCTGCAAATTTCCCCACAGAGGGACAAATAAAGGATTATCTTATCTTAAATTCAATGATTGCCTTTGTACAGGAGACTGCATCCACACTATGGTTGGAAACCCCCTAACTCCACCTCTGTGAAATGTGATGGAAGTTTAGAGGTTTGGTTGAGAAAAGTTTAATGGATGAGTGCGATTGAAAGTGCAGTAAATGTTTTTGTGGTCACACGTTACAAAAAGGACAAAAAATACTTTCCCATAATTTAACAAAGTTTCTGGACATTTCCCAAACTCCTCAGACCTTTTTATCGCTCTTTGCAGACTTTGTTGAGCTTAGCAGTTTTGCTCCGTCAATGTTAAGGTGACCTGGGACACGACCAATGATTTGGTACTTGTTAATTTGAGTTCCTTTAGTTTCCATATATGCTTTACACAGGACATACTTCCCTTTTACAGATGAAAAAGTCTTCTCTATCTATTTTATGTACAGCATACTGAAATACAATAATGCCTCAGTTTGATAATAATGTGGATAATATTTGCAATACAGTTATAATGAAAGTAGTAATAATATGTATGAAAAGGTCTTTAAAAAAGACTGATAACAGTACCTGTCAGCCATTTTTATCACACAATCATTATTCTCCCAACAACCGCTCTGACAATGTCGAGTTGGGCAGTCTCTACTCACTGGAGGATAGTTAACTGTCTTCCTCTGAATAGTAAGAATAAAAAGGAACAAAAACACTCTGTACAGACTTTTCCCTGTTCCCTTCACATTCATGCACTCATGTGGCTTTCTCTCTCTTGTTCATACGTTCCTCTGTTGGTAGAAAAATACATACATGATATATTAAAAAAAGTACAATGATGACAAACATAGGCGTGAAGTACGAGCTTCATCAAGTGCTTTCTTTATGACCCCTCCCGCCCCAGTGACCCACTCGCTCTCTCTCTCTCTTGTGTTTACATCTTGCTCTGCTGCAGGTTCCTCACATTTAGTGCATTCTCCAACCGCTCCGTCTCTGTTGTTCAATACTTTAGGAAATGGCCCCTCAGCTTGTCAATGTCTGACATTGGGTGTAAATAAGGACATCATGATTTGTGAAATTAACACTGAGATTCAGCCCCAGGCTTTAAACCGATTCCAAAACACACCGCATTCTTCCTGCTGCTCTTCATCCTTTTTAAGGCCTTGTTTCTGCTCCTATTTGACAGGATCGGTCAGATTTTTCTAGTCTGTCCTTATCTTTCGGTAGCACTGCGTCGCTGTTTCAGTTGAATGTATGTCATTTTTTTCATGATTGATTGCTTGTCTTCTATCCCTTCCTGGTTTTGGCTTGAACTGAATACTGGAGAATGTTCAGATTAATGTGATCTGAATGTTTTCAAAAATTACATCATTCTCTGGACCGTAAATGTGCAGAGAACGATGTCATTTTTCATTTTACAGATATTTTACACCTCAATCCTCCAATGATGCCTATTGCAAACAATGCAATAAAATTAGAGACGTGACACCGGTGAGCCGCTTTCAGCAAGTTTCTAAGAGCAGGACTGCTGGTTTAGGATTTTAAGTGCATTTTAAAAAGCAAGTTGGTTTAAGTTAAAATTTGAATACAGATGCTTCAGGTCTGGATTTCACTTCCACATAATTAATCATCAAAAGACTAAAAATATCAGATGAGGATTTGGAAGTCTATGCAAAATGGAGGAACGTCGCTCCAGGCTGAAGAATAAACCTCATATCAATGTCCTCGACTAGCATTTCTACTGAGAGAAACTTTGCAGCATGTTGGCTCAGGAATCGTGACACAAAATGTAAAATATCTGTGGTTGACCAAGTAATTTAATCCTCTACTCAACATTAAAGCTTCTTAAAATGAAGGAAAAATGGCACTGAGTGAACTGAATTAGAAATTTTGTATCTTTGACCATAAGCGAGCAACTCCGTTAAAAATATTGTCACTCGAAGCCACAGGGAAGTGAAACACAACAGCTTCCAATGGTTCCTTATACAAGTATTAATAAACCAGATGATCTGGAAATTAACTTCCACCATATTAGCCATTTTTCTCCTTGTTTTAAAAAGGCTACAATACTGAATACAGTCAAATTAGTTGTTCATTTGGACCTTTTGTTTTTACACTGCAGACACAATAGTAATTCCTCAAACAGAGTGGGAGGATGCAGCCTATGAGTTCATGTGCTCCACCTGTATGGCTGATGTGGAGACAGTGAGGCAAAGGTCTTTGTGGACCACCGGTAGGTCTGCCACTGAGACCGGTTTGTACTGGATCTCACTGGCTGCCACTGTCTTGTATTGATGCAGGTCAAACGGGCACTGAACCACAGCTTCCGTGGGTTGCTGGTAGCTGCCTGGGGGTCCTGCGTTAGGGTTCTGGTTGCTATTATTTGGGTTGTTCTGGCTTTGGAGCTGGCTCACTCTGCCCGCACCACCTCCTCTCCCTCGGCCACGACCTCGGCCCCTGCCCCCTCCTCCGCCTGGCGTAAGGCCCTGGGCCTGCTGAGCAGCTACTGTTGCTGCCACTGTTAGCGGGTCGGGGTTGTGCTTCCTCATGTGTTTCATTAGATACGTCTCCTGGAGTTGAGGAGAGAGAAATAGAACACAGATGAGAGCAGGACAGAATAAAAGAGGAAGTGGTACATCAAACTTATTGGGAAAAAATGTCTGCTTCTTTTCCGGCCATATTCATACACAAAACATTAATTCAGTAGTTTCTCCTCTACTTCTCTGTCTCAGGCACTGTTCAGACCTGGTCTTAATATCCTGAGTGATTCCATCACAAGTTCAGGTCTGAACGCACCCGAATGCATCTTGCAATCTGATCACTCAGGCCACATTTGGAGGGCGTCTGAGATGGATGTGGCCACATTGTTTTTGCTGTGGACCGCCCACTCAGCTGGCGTCTCTGACCTGCTACACTTGAAACTTATACCTACTTTTCTCAGTCTCCCATACGTTGATTTGTTTGTGGTCACCACCACAATATCAACACTGATCACTACATGATGATAATGATACTTTTTCTTAACTAACGTTTATTGTATATGTGATTATTTGCATATAGAGCAGGGAAGTGAGATACGATGACAGGAGACACATTCAGGATGCATTTTAATGTCAGATGAACACGACGCTGTCCACTTGTGATTGGATCTCTAAGGACAGATGTTACTATCATGAACAAAGTTAGACCAGAGTCTGTCTCTTCTTTAAGTGATGTATGTTTGACTGGTCTGAGAACTTACCGAGGTATAGGATCGGTTACAGAGACCGCAGGAGAAGAGCTTGGCATGTTTGACAGTGTGTGTGGACAGATGCACCTCCAGGCTGGCAGCATCTGTGTAACCACGGTTACAGTTGTGGCACTTGAACGGCTTGTCTTTGTTGTGCTGCCGACGGTGAGACTGTATGGAAAGAGAAAAAGGGATAAGAGGAAATCAAAGCCTTATAAGAGAACACGTCATCAGCTGTGAATGTATTTACCTGTAGGTTGGACAACTGAGTGAAAGCCTTTTCACAGCCAGGATGGTTACACTTGTACGGCCGGTCACCGGTGTGAATCCTACAAAAAACAGATGTTAGTTTATCACTGCGACTGAGAGGCATAAAGAAAATTAAATTATTGTGAGTAATTAGTTAGTTCCCTCGTTTCCAAACCAACAGTGTACAGCAGTGTCACAAATCACAGTTAACACATTCAGGGTATTCTACTGGCATTACAACCATAGCTTTGGGTTTCCTCATGTTTTAGTTTGTCCTTCATTTAATTTCACTTCAATAAAAAATTTTATTCCTGTTTTATTAGGATTCAAATTTTTGTTTCACTTTACCCCTGGCACATCAAAACATCATGTCTTACACATTTGAAAGATGCTTTAAACTCAGTGCACACTGTAACTCTCTACACACCTGCTCCCATACATGCAGACATAAACAGACACTCTGATATTTCTGCCCAGCCCAGCCCAGACCAGTACCGTGTGTGCTGCTGTAGGTGACTGAGCTGCCTGAATGTTTTCTGGCAGTAGGAGCAGGAGTAGGGCTTGGCCCCAGTGTGGATGCGGATGTGCTGGGACAGGTAGCTGGAGTTGGCAAACGACTTGGAGCAGTGGGGACACTTGTGGGGCTTGGACTCAGTGTGGTTTCTAACACCGGGACCGGAGGGTTGAGGGGGTTGGAGAGAGAGAAACAGAGAGAGAAACAGCGAGAGATTTTTAAGCTACAGCATGACCAAAATTCATGATGAACTGAACCAAATCATGCGTTTAACAGGATCTGCGATCACTCGTGTTGATCATAGATTGTTAAGTTCGACAGTGTGCTCTTTGTGCTGTGTCTGAGTTGTGAAAACACAGAACAAAAACATACAGCAAGCACAGTCACGCTTTTCTCTTTCTCTCTCTCTCTCTCTCTCTCGCAGTCTCTCTCTCTAATTGGTATGGGGTGTGTATTATGTGTAATATATGTGAATATCTGGCTGTGTGGATGGCCAAAGTAGCACGTCTTCTAGTTTAAAACTTATGGCCTGAAACCCAAAAACAAAAGCCAGTGCATGGCAATAAGATAAATGAAAACATATAGGCGGCGAATGACAAGATGAAACATAAAATTAAAAGATGTATCTGAGCTGCGACAGCATGAACAGGAGAAAGCTTCCATCATTGTCACACGCATGTAAAGCCATTATCTGATTAGCAGCTTTGTCCCTTTTATAGATGCGATCATGCAGGTGTTTAAAACATGCAGGGGTACTTGGTGTAGAAAAAAAAGGCAGACAATAATTTTTTCTGTGCAACAGTTCAGCTTCACTCTTCAACTTGCTGCATCTGATTCTGACAATTGAAGCTGTGACTAAAGCTGCTTTCAGATGTGAGCACAACTCTGGATATTCTACTGAAATTATCCGGTGGGCCTGTACGTAGGAATGCAAATGTGTAAGTCAGAGCAAAAACTCCGGAGAATATCCGAGTCGGTGAGATATTGTCCAGAGAATTCACTGCGAGTGAGTGGGTGTGACGATGTTTCCAACAGGCGACGGACGCAAAATTGACAGAAAACCAAAAAGAGTTTAATCTCAGGATGAAGAAGAGGAGCCATACGCATAGAAGATGCTGAAGATGATGTCAAGATGGAAAGATAACAAGATTCGAGAGCTTTTGATGATAAGCCCCGACGCTGGTGTGGATGTGCTGTACACATGCAGAATTTATACATCACGTCCTGCCTCCAGCTGCACCGCTCGCCTGAACGTTCCCAACATTTACCAGTTCTTGTGAACGAGTCTGACCCGGACCATCTCCTGCTGTGTCCCTCATATGTGAAAGACACAGAGGTCTTTCTGACTGATAAGCTATTTTCAAAACTCCTGACAATGTCCAGACAATTTGGTCTGTACATTTTCTGGAAATTGTAAGTATTTCTGAATATCAGTCAGTTCCATACTTCTCACAGGAGATTGTACAGGCTCACCAAAGACGTTCAGGGTGAGGAGTGGGAATGAGAGAGGAAACATTCTCCCTTTTCCAAGTCATTAACCCATTAAACTCATTTTAAAGCCGTTTTAATGTGAAAAAGTTGCATAGTGTTGTTTTGAGGGGGTGAATTATCACACATAGTTAGTACACAAAGTGCACTCACACTTGTGGAATCTAAATTGGATACTGAGTTCAAGTTGACAACATTTTCAATATCTGTTAATAATCTTAACATAATCTGCGCTCCGATTTGATTTTAACTTGATGTAAATTTAATTAAAAGGTGACGTATTAAAATGAGTGACTCCTATGACAGTGAAAGATCCACAGAAGGTGATTCAAACCAAAGATAGAAAACTGAGAAACCAACACAAGGCAACACGCATGCAATACCAAGCCAAGCTTATAATGGTAACACAAGCCGGATGAAACGTGACATCGACCACCTGATAAATCCAGGTATATTTCAGTGGCAATTGGAATTGTAAGATGACAACCTCAACCAATCACCAGAGCACCCACCCACAGCACTCAAGATAATTTTAGCTTGTAATTCAATGATTCCTCTTTTGGTAATATCTCAGTTACAAGAAAAGAAATCTATGAATACATAAAATAACAATCTTTGGTTAAATTTGAGTGTTGGCGATGGTTAGATTGTGCAAAAAGGGCTGTCAACACACTCCTAATAAATTTCTAACTTACAAACCCTTCCTCCCTTCATTCATCACCGCACACAGACCCACACACAACAGAAACACACAGAATGTAGCTCCCCCAACCTCAGACACACACGACCCACTCAGCCCAGTACCGTGTGTGCTGCTGTAGGTGACTGAGCTGCCTGAATGTTTTCTGGCAGTAGGTACAGGAGTAGGGCTTGGCCCCGCTGTGGATGCGGATGTGCTGGGAAAGGTAGCTGGAGTTGGCAAACGACTTGGAGCAGTGGGGGCATTTGTGGGGCTTGGCCTCGGTGTGGGACTTGGCGTGGATCTGCATGTCAGACTTGCTGAAGAACGTCACTGCACACATCCGACACCTTGGTGAGTGAGGGAGAAAGACAGAGAGAAGAAAATCTTTGGAGATTTAATGTACAAATCCTGTACATTCTCATGTTCGTAGCATCTGTATTGACAGACCTTATGTTATGAGCGTTTTCTCTAATCAAAATAATCTAATCTAATCAACTACCTGTAGGATTTGGGGCCATCCTTGCTAGTATGATCATCCTCATCATTTGACAGGTCATATGGATCAGCAGTGTGGTGCTACGACACAATGTCAACATGTTAGTTTTGCTGAAAGGGAAAGAAAATCATGCTGTAATTATATATACAGTATATATGCAAGTATGTATATATGCACCTGTCCACCAGCAGCTAAATGTGCCAATATTAATGTATCGCTTCCTGGAGGGAGGACCCCACCTACTCCCGTCACTCTGCTCATCACCTGTTTGCTCTTCCTGCCTCGCTTTGAGGGCGTCTGCATTAAGACAGCAGGAGGGATGGCAAGGTCCTGCTTCTTGTCTGTAAACAACAGAAAAGTCCAAAGAAATAAAGGGGAAAACGCAGGGTGGAGACAAAGAGAGTGTCTATTAGAGATGGAAAAATCACTTGCATAAGTTGTTGTGCAGAGGTTTCCTGCCTCAGGATAAGAGATATACATGAGCATGTGCATGATTCCATATGCATGGTCAGTAACGAGACAAAAACAAATGCAGGAAAAAAATCAATTGTGGGTGAAAAACAAGAATCCATTGACTTGTTTTTTTTTTTTTTAAATCTCACCAAGAGATTTAGATTTTTAGAATTATAAAAAAAAAAAATACTGCAAAAACAAGGTTATAACAAATTCCCATTTATCAGGTTGTGTCATGGTTCTCTGGAGCAAAGTCCCGATTCCTACCTGCTCCACAAATGCTGATGATTTTGAGTGCAAGTTTTACTGTGGGGCTGAAAAAGCTCATTTATTCCGGCACAAACACACTGCAGTTTGTGTTAACATGTGGAAATGACTGAAGTGATGGTGACTGTACCTGTGTTTGAGGGGTGCACTGCAGACACTATCATGGTGGTGGCAGTGTGGGGTCCCGCTACAAAGGACTGCGTGGAGGAAGTGGGGACCAGTGTGCCTTGAGGGGTGGTGATTACTAACCCCGCTAAGAGGAAAAGATTTTTAATTTATTCTCTCGGCATGTGAGACTATTATTCCTAAAACTGACTAAGAATAAGTGCAAAGACAGAACTCTGCCAGAATTCAAAGCCACAGTAGTATTTTTTATATAAAAGTCACAACACTAATACAACAGACTATTTGGATTAAAATGATTTGGACCAACGTTCAGGTTCTTAACTTGTATCTTAAAGGAGACATATTTTTCAGTGTTTTTTTTCCTCTTGTGTGTAACTTCGGTTTTTATGTTTATAAAAGTTCTTCAAAGATAAAAGTTCAAAGTCTGAACACTGCTCCTGAGGCTCAAGAAGCATTTCATCAGAGTTTCAACTGATCATTCCGCATCATCACGATGCCCCTGATAACATAACGAACTCCCTAGCAGCTAGTCTGACACGCCCCTTAACAAAACCAGGTACAGAGAGCGGAGGCTGCCATTTCCTACACATACTGGAAGTAGTCAACCAATCACAAGAGAGTGAGCTGACCAATCAGAGCAGACTGGGCTTCATCAGGAGAGGGGCCTTAAAGAGACAGAAGCTAAAACCAAGTGTTTGAGACAGAGGCTGTAAAGAGGAGCTGCAGCGATGGACAGTTTGAGGATTTAAAGCTTTTACAGTAATAACACTAACTAAAACGATCAACCTGAATATAAGCAGATGTCTCCATATGTCTCCTTTAAAACTGTTAAAACCTGTTAATAATGACACTGAATACAAAGAGACTTTTCTGGGTCCAAAGAAAATGTTCAGATCCAGATTAGTGGCAGCTAGTTTTCCTGAGGCTCATGCACCCATGTCACCAACAAATAAGACAACAGAGTGATGGTAAATGAAGTGGCGGATGTCATGATTCAGAAAGGAAAAATGGGCACAGCAGCCCACTGACCTGCAGTCATGATGCCCGTGGAGGGAACAGGCACAACAGTGACGTTCTGGGAGGTGTGCGACTGGTGCAGGTGCCCCCCAACTGCACTTAAAGGCGTGTTGCCGCTGCCTCCGCCGGTGCCTCCACTTCCTTCCTGTTTCGGGACCAGTCGAACACCGGCCCCTGCGTCCACTGTGCCGGGAATGGCGAGCACAGCCATGGGGTAGTGGGGGGAGGAGGTGGAAGACGCAGAGGAGTGAGAGAAGGAGGGTGCATTGGCCTTCTCTGGGCCTAGTTGCTCCTTTGCCTTGTTCAGGAACATGGCGTTCTCAATCTAAACAAGGATGAACGGAGGGATGGGATGGTGGAAAGAGGAAGGAAGAGTGAAGGAATAACGAGGAAAGGAGTGAAGGATGGGTTTTTGTTAAATTTGGTGTAACAACAGGGTAATGGTGGGATTAAGAAGAAATGTGGGACCACAGAATAAGTAACAAGAAAATGAGAATGCATGAAGAAAGAGGATGAGGGACATGGGGTTGTGAGGAGGTGAGGAAGAGGAAAAGTAGTATGATAAATAATGGAGGTGGCAGCAGGTGAATGAGGAAGATAGAAGTTGCAAAGGACAGAAAAGTGTGAAGACAAGATATGTGGGAAGACAGGCAGAAGAAGAGTGATGGAAGGTTTACATGGAGAAAAAAGGAGAGAGAAAGAGGTGGAAGAGGAGAGTTCACAGAGGCAGAAACACAAGATGAAAAAGAGAAGATAAAAGTTGATGTGGGGAGAAAAGTGTGATGGTGAAAGAAGGGATGGAAGAAGGCGTCCCAAAGCAGGATGAGGAGAGCAAAGGATGAGAGTGGGTTAGGGAGAAGACGAGGAGGAGAGGAAGGCAGTGGGAGAGTGAAAGGAGAGAACGAAGGCATGGTGAGATGCAAAAAGTGAATGAAAACAAAGAGAGGTTGAAAAGATGAGAGGAGAGGGACAGGAGTGATCATGAAAACCTTCACACTCAAATAACTTTAATGTGATGTTACCTTCACCTGCAGAACGAGTGGTGTTATTTACAACATGTTCAGGGTGAAATCACTGTCTGGTGTCATGTAATCTTTAAAGCATCTTTTTCCCAAAGCACAAACCACTACACCATGTGTATTTCAAGACAAGTCCAACAATAAGGTTGTCTCTACCTGTCCTTGTACAGTTGGAACAGGAGACCAAAAGTATGATGAGTTGAAATGGGAATCGTCCATTATTTCTGTAATTAAAAAGCAAGACACTTAGAAAACACCCGTCCCCCTCCTCCTCACTATGACCTCTCATGAACCATGCTTGGCTGCATCCCAGTCATCTTCGTCTGTTTCCTTTCCTATGTATCCTCTCCTCTGAACACGTCACGCTTAAGCATCAGTTCAAGGTGCCTGAATTGCTTTTCAGGTTTATGCTGTTGTGTTCGTCTTCCTTAGTAACATTTGATCAGATTCACAGAACAGAGGATGTAAAAGGAATCAGGCGAAGATGTTCAATCCCAGAAAGGATGGATGCCAGAGTTGCAACAACACTAAAGATCATCAGTCTTGGAGGCTTTTTGTAATGTTTTATGACACAGTCCATGCACTTGCTCAATAGTCTCACAGCATGTGTTGCTCTAAAGAAATATCACAATCTCAGAAGTTGCTTTATCAGTGATTTGTCAGCGAGTCTATTTTTGGATGATGAGTCAATGTTAATGTGTCAGAATGTTGCCTGGTGAGGTAACATGGCTGTGATCTAAATAACATCCTTTCTAAGAGTGCGTATGATTTATTGAAAACAGCACCCGCTGTTTAGAGCTGCTTTCAGACGTGAACTGAAATCTGGATATTTTTACAGAGGGGCTGTATCTGAGAGTGCTAATGTCCGAGACAGTTTTCCATCCAGCTCCCTTTATAAAATGTCTGGAAGATGTCATAGGGACCACGTGTGAGAGTATAGCAGGAAAATGTCACAGCGAAGCGAGTGGGCATGTTTTAATGTTTCCAACGCTCGACTGACGCAAAATTTGAAGAATGTTACGATGAGAAAGAGGAGCTGACTGAGAAAAGGCAACGAGATTCAGAAGCTGTTGGCGAAAAGGGCGGTCACTGCTGTCTATCTGCTGTCAACAAAACCGTGTGGTGTCCTCAGCACGATTTATATGTTATGTCCTGTTTTCTTCACCCCTCGCCTGAATGTTCTGGAAATGTTCCTGTTGATGTGAACACATCTACCCGCACAATCACCTGCTGCTTCTTCATACGTGAGAGAAACTCCAGAAAATGTCCAGACCCAACTTTTCAAAGCATTTGCCTTTGTCCGTGTCTTTTAACAGCTTTTTATTCTCATAACTAAACCTCTGTTTCCTGACACACACGCAACACGTTCTCTGCAGCACAAAGGAGGAAGTGTCATAGTTTCATTGTCTGATGTTGGCATTTGTTTGCACTTTATTGTCAACACACTCTGCTCCTGCTGCAACAGTAAAACAAGCCATTAGACCTGACTTTGTGTTTGCCTGTGAAGTCTGTTTACATGCAGAGCCAAGAGGAGCATGCATGTGATTACATGTTAGTAAAGATGAGCTGACATTGAGTGTAACGGACCGAATGACACTTTGGGGAAGTACAGGCCCATGAAAGATAAACTTCAGACATGGACTATTGACAGATAGACTCAGGTGACGCTATACTGCTTATATCTCGTGCACAACATTGGCAGAGTGTAATTACACATGTGCATTGTTATTTTCCATGAGCCTCCTCTCCCCTCTGCAGCTGCACCACCTGCAAATGACGGAGAGTCAGCGACATCCCGCAGGCTGCAGGTATGTGGCAGCTCGGCGGCAGATATGAGGGCTGATCCTCAGAGTCGTGTTAACTTCCAGTGACCTGAGAGACATTTTTTTAACGCGGGTCAGACGCTGCCTGCAGAACTGTGGCACAGCTAGCCGCGGGCTAACGTTAGCAGCTGCGTAAACAAACACAAACTACGCTCGGATGGAGCAGCTCGGCGGCGGCTGAACGACGCTAGCGTTAGCTGCTAGCAGGACGAGGGGAGCTAGCAGCTAACTCGCCTCCATTAATGTTCTCCTTTTGTTCGCTGCAGCTGCACGCAGGCCCGTGTGTCGGTGCGCGGAGCCAGGTGAGCAAACACGGCCCCTGTCGCTCTCTACGCCTGCATCCGTCCCTCTGTGCTCATCTCACTGCGAGAACAGGAAAAAACTGAAAAAGTCTGCGATTAAAAAAAAAAAAAAAAAAAAAAAAAAAAAAACAAGACAGAAAAAACGCAGGAGTGAGGGAGACGCAGCTCGGTGCAGACTTCCGGCGGCCGGTGCTGCGAGAGCCAGTGGAAATAACACTTGTTTCACGGTCCGTTAACGGCTCCGGGGATAATTACCGGTGAGATCGGAGTCCCGTCGACCCCCCGCAGCCTCCGCACGTCCCGACAGACGAAACTTTGTTGAAATCCTCAAACCTCAGATCTGCCTCTTTTTTCTTCTTCGCTTTTTTTCCCTCCGGCTCGTCGTCAGCGTCAAGTCACACATGGTCACGGCCGCTGCGCTTCCGGTCCTACCCTTCAAAAATAAAACCACCGTAGCTCACAGGCGATGCAGCTTTAAAGGGATAGTTCACCGAAAACCATTAACATGAACTTGTTATCTACTCACCACTATTAGTGGGTGAAGGGTTTGAGTCCACAAAACACGTGTCATGTTTCCCTCTTATATGCATCGTTGCGTTAAATCATGTTTGTCCTGAACTTAACCTTCGTATGACTGTTTATGACCCTATTGTTTTCATTCATCCCACTTTTTGCTTTATTTGATATAAATAGATCGATATACTTTATGCAATAATACTTTATTGATCCCAATGAAATGAAATGAATTAAGAATACATTTGATACAGTGAACTACAAAGTACTACAAAGCTGTCACTGTAAAGAAGTAATGTGCTAATGGGTATATTGACAATCCAAATATTTTAAGTATAAGGTGATCGACAGACACAAGTAACGGAGGTGTATTGAAGCCAAATATTAATGCAGATTTAAAGATGAATAACTGACACTGTACAAAGTTGTGCATTAGACTAAGATAGCCTATAAAAATGAGGTGTATATTAAAAAAAAGTGAAAACAGTGCGACAGTAAAACTTAAAATACAAGACTGGAGATATAAGAAATATAAAATCTAATAAATATAAATATAGGCAGTATTAGTGACAGGTGGTGCCCTTTACTTGTTTTTGAGTCAGTTGCTCCTAATTTCTGCCTTAGCTCCGGCCTCGCAAAACAGAGTTTACAAAGTGCTTGGCCAGCAAAGCATGAAAAGTAAATACAAGAGAACTAACAATCAGCAGGATGCAATGTGACAAGAAGGCCAGACAACCATGTTTAGGTGGAAACAAGGTTGTGTTCAAATTAAATGAATAAATATATTGTTGTGTCTCACTTGTGAAAAAGAACAATCTTACTTCCTGTATCTGTTGAACTATCTCCAGCTAACTTGACACAGCTGCCAACCTCAGTGTCTTCCGGTGCAATAATTACCTTGTCAGTGTGAATACATCAATAAAACAGATGCTTTGTTAATGCTGCTCTAAAAAATGTCATAATATTTACAATTTTCCAAATGATAAAAAAAGTCACACACACCTTTCAGAACTTATAATTTCAACCTAGTGTACCTGAGTGTTGAGGTTGCTCGTTTGAAACTCTGGAGAAAAGAAGTTAATATCTACAATTTGTGTCAGATCAATGAAAACAGAAGTTTGTTTATTAGGACCTCATCGTGCATGTGAGCGCTGGTCTTCATACAGATCTCCATCAGTAACATTAACCTGTAACAATTCAACAGAAACACAATTTACACAATAAAGCAAAATAGAAAAGAAACAAAACAGCAACAACAACATGCACAAACCAGAAAATAAAAAAACAAACATGATACGACATAAGCAAAGTAGTAAACAGACGACAGGATTGAATGACTTTGTTTTCAGAAAGAGATCAAAAGAACAGTAGTGGTTAACTTATTTTGCATTTTAATGACATTTATAACGTGTACAAGATTGTGGAATAACATTTCGCTAAAACAATAAATAAGTATAATTTAAATCCAACAGAATGGTGTTTTTATAGGAGTTGAAACAACACAGAAAACTACCAAACTGATTAAACTATCTTAAATACATTTATGATGAAACAGTGCTGTTAGTGAAAGTTAGTAGAATTGTTAATGGTAACAGTGCTACATTAATACTGTGTCAAATATCAAATATATAAGTACATCTATGTTCATACACAGTGTCACATCCGTAGTACACTTCCAGTCACTTCAATACAGAAGCACAAACATTACATTTCCTGCCTGACGCGACATTGAAGTAGCACAAAGTGAAGCACATGCATTCTCAAGATTACAGTTGTAGTGCTACAGGTATCTGTGGCTGTGTGATAACAGTAGTGTTCATCTTCCAATAAATAGAGTTTACCTTTAGAAAGCTGCTTTATTACATTTGGCTGTTACGTACCCAGCAGTGCACAAGCAAACACTGAGGCGTTCAGGGCTGGATGTCATGCAGAGGAAAAAGAAAGGAGCTTTTTATGTTGGGTTTACTGCCGTCAAACAGCCACGACAAACAAAATGTGCAATTACATTTTTTTTTTTTCAACAAATGACACTAAAGAAACGTAAACATGTTTTCTTGGTTAAATTCCTCAACTGTCTGTGTCTGTTGAAACCTTAAATTAAGAAATAAATAAGATGTGTCGCCCACATGAAATATGATTTAATACCCAGCCCCAGGGGTTGTGGTGAGGTAGAGGGCGATAGAGTGATAGTTATGATATAAAGTTAATAGTTTGAGCAGTTCAAAGATAAACCTTCATGAGCACCATCCTTCTGTGTGACAGATACATCGACTCTAAGATAAGAAGCTGCCAATATACGATGTAAGAGACCGACAAACAAAACTTCAAATTTTTCTCCTTTTCTCAGTAGTTTATCGCTCCTGATCAAATCTATCATCTCCCTACATCAGACTTTCATTAAAGAACAATAATCATACATATATCCTCATTTTAGTACAGTCATCTCACATTTACACTGTGGTATTCCCAGTGCTACGACAGCAGCATACTTTAACCTTTTTTTATCCATAAGCCATACTTGTACAAGAGCCGCTACATAACTGGCTTCTATAAAACAAAAAACACCACTTTGAGTGAGAATGCATCCAGTAAATATAGTATTATTAGGATGCAAAGTTTCAGTGGAACCCCCCGAACTGAAAGATTGAATTGAAATGTAATTTCTGTAAATTCAGCAGGTGACTCATCGACGAGGATGAACAGCAAAACACAATAGAGGAAAGAAACTGAAAAAAACACCATATGTCTCCTTAAAGAGTTTCCACTTTCCCTTGTAGCAAGTATCTTCATGTTTAAATAATACTATATGTGCTGGATTAAATAAATTAGTTAAATTTCCTGATTTATTGCCACTTTATCCACTAGGACTTTAATATTAATGCAACCATCACAGCCCTCTGGCGAAAGGTATAAAAATATAAGTCATGTTGAAGAAGTGCTTCGTAAAGAGACGAAAACGATGGAATATAGTTTTGAGGATTGGTTTGTTAACATGCGTCACATTTGTCAATCTTTTCATATAAAATGTGAGAGAGTTCTGTGGAGTACAGCTGCTACAAAGGTGTTCAACACCAGATACTGTATTCTACTGGCATAACTTAAGCAAACGGTTCTTAAAATAAATATTTTCCAAAACAACAATGAAGGTTAACACTGGTTCAGCAGAATAAGACGAGAAGAAATCAACCAATGTCGTAAACACATCAAATATAAAACAACAATTAAAAAAAAATATACATGATAAAGCCACACAGATTTAAAGATAGATTGATTGTGTGTGTTATCTGCAACCATCCGTCACGACTTCAACTGAGATAACACTAAGTACTTATGTTGTCTTTAGAAATGTGTTTTAATGATTCTGTGGATTCTATTTCTACATTATTGTTCAGTATTTTGACATTTATTTTTATACTGCTGGACACCCAAGTTTTAAATAAAGCGAAATAAAATAAAAACTAAAACACTTCAGGACTGACAAATCCTCAACTCCTTCATGTAGTAAATATGAATTCTGATTGACACACATGATGTGCTGAAACTACACGGGGCGGTTATGGTTTAGTATTAGACCGTGTAACTCTTGTAGATTGGTAAATGGAGTTTTTGGATCGTTTGCATTTAACCCTCATGTTAAGATGCACTTAAGGTTTGGCAGCAAGGCAGCGTGCACACACACACACACACACACACACACACACACACACACACACACACACACACACACACACACACACACACACACACACACACACTCACTAAGTATTTCGCTCCTCTGGCTTCAGTTACATTTGTTGCTTATTTCAGTTTGCAAATCTGATTATATGAATGAAAATCAATTAACAAGCCGGAGTTTTGAGATATAACACGTGGGAGGTGTTTTAATTAAAAAACCAGAGTCTGTAGAGGATGTTCTCAGTGGACACACTTTCAAATGTTTTGAAACAACAACTGTAACTGTAGCCAGAGGAGCACAATACTTTGGCCGAGATAAAGCCAACAATCAGCGACACAAAGGAAAATTAAGAGAGTGAAAGAGTTTGTCTTTTTCACGACACAGAAACATCACAAGAAGATGTTGACGGAGGAAGAGACAGATTACGTGAGAGTTGTTAGGGCAGAGGAAGGAGGCCATGTTAGCAGACTCAGGCAAAGAGTCGAGGCAGACGATAAACGACAGTGGATCTGCCTGGTCGCCATGTTTGGATGATTCTCTTCAACCTGTGCGAGAGGTCGCCTGCAGAAAGGAGAGATCAGAGGGAAACAAAGACTTCATTAATGTTTAAAAACAGCCTACATTTTGGATCAACCACCACCAGGGGCTAGAAAACACAACTTAATGGAATTAGAATGTTGTAAAGGATAGTTTATTAAATCTATATAAACTTCAGCAGCGATGATATGTTGGGCTTGTGTGTTCGTTTGAGTTATTCTGACGTCTAGTGGCCAAACATTTGACTAACGCAGCTTTGATTTTCATTCTAGTGTCGTCCATGAGGCAGTTTTGATGAGACGTCGTGAATGTTTGTGCAGGAGATCGTTACCAGGGAGATGTTGACTCCCGTCAGTTTCTCCACCGTCTCAGGGAGGCGGGTCATGATGTCCAACACCTCTCCTGTCAGTTTGGCTGCGCCCACTTCTCCTCCACTGGACACCATGGTAACTCTGTTGGCCTCACTCAGAGGCTTGCTGATCTCTTCTGCCATCTGGTGGAAGACAACGAAAATGTTAAAACTCTTGTGCGGAAGAAACATGAAGAACAAAAAGAGGCTAAGGGAGTATGGAATACTCAGCGTACAAGTTGGACAGATAAATTAATGACATGAACCAAAATTGGCAGTTTTTTAAAACATATGCCACAAATGATTCAAACTACAAGCTCACAGGCACAATATCATAATTATTTAGCTTTACCATCGTGACCATCGCCAATATTTTCGATGGGACATGGGTGGAGAAAGAACTCAATACAATTTGGTGCAGATCTAGATCAGGAGGCGGATCCAGGAAGTTGTTGTAGGCTGTAAAAGATATCGTCTCTCACCAGAGGCAGTTTCTCCAGCAGCATGTCCACCATGGCTCCATCCTTGTACTGCTGGAAGGCATCTGCCTTCTTTGCCATCTGCTCTGCCTCTGCACGACCTTTGGCCTCCACTGCAAACGCCTCAGCCTCACCTTTAATCTGAAGCAGACAAGAGGATGGGCTTCATTTTACTAGAAAACACAAAGCTTGTCAAAAGTCCGAATCCATCTGAGCAGATCAATGCCGAATATATAAAATTCTTTATGTGATTTCCATCTTACGCTATTAAAATCAAATGAACGGCCAGCTGAGTTGAGGTTCTGTGACTCACCCTGATGGATTCGGCCTCAGCTTCTGCCTCCATGATCAACTTAAGACTGGACAGAGAGAAAGAAATGCAGAGTCAGACAGAGAACCACAGATCCCGTCTCCACACCCCCCTGTCATAGTGAAAATAATTATTATCATGCTTCCTACAACTGAGGAGAAAGTACTGAGAAACAAGCGAGGATGAACGTGAAACTCACCGCTGAGCCTCAGCCAGTTTCTCCAGACGGTACCGCTCAGCCTCTGCAGGTTTCTTCACCTTGGCCTCCAGCTCCTTCTCCCTGCGAGAGATCTCCTGCTCCTGCAGCGTGATCTGCTGCGTCCTCTCGACAACCTGCACCTGCATCTTCTCCTCCTCGATGCGCTGCTTCGTCTTTGCAACCTGGCAAAGGACGGATATGTTAAAGATAAGCAGAGGATGATGTAGTCGTAGAGTTCAAATTATTGTCGAGGTGCAACAATTTAAAAAATGCAAAATGCTGATAAACCCAGCTGACAATGTAGGATACATAAAAACCCAGACATTAGCTGAAAGAGTTCATTCATGACATTATCCAGATGTTATTTACTCTTGTGTACCTGCAGCTGATAGGCCATCTCAGACTCAGCCTTCTTAGTGTTGACCTCAATGTCATAGGCGGCTTTCTTCAGCTCATAGTCCCTCTGGGACTTTGCCATCTCGATCTCGTTCTTGTACTGAGCAGAGACTTTCTCCTGCATTGCATGGGCTTCCTGCAGAGACAGAGAGAGGGAGACAGACGGAGAGGTACCTTTACTGTCCTCAACAAGCAAGATGACCTTAAAGACGGCCTCAGTCACATCCTCAACACAAAGAACACACAATATCCACGCTACCTGATGAAAGAGGTTTTGTTGCAATGAGAAACTGCAACAATATCTATTCAGGAGAATATCTCACCCTGATCACAGCGTCTCTCTTGTTCTGGGCCTCTCCGATGCGAGCGTCTTTCTGCACCTGGGCTGTGCGACCTTTTCCAAGTGAATGCAGGTAATGCTGCGTCCCAGAGGAGAAAAGAAACACATGTGTTCATTCATGGCCGACATTGAAACCTGCATTAGAGTGTCTCCTCCTGAAAACCATCTTTTTGAAGAAGGTGGATGAGTGAGAGACAGTACCTGGTCGTCGTGAACATCTTTGAGCGTGTAGCTGACCACGCTGATTCCCATGTTGACGAGGTCTGAGGACGCCACCTTGAAAACATGCTCGGAGAACTTCTTTCTGTCTTTGTAGATCTCCTGTAAGGAGAAGATGTTTAGTGTGATGTGGGACTCAGGCAAACATTGTCCCAACAATCAGTCACACGCTGCTGGAATCATTACATTTAATTAATGATCACTTCCACAACCGTTCACCGAGTCACCTCAACAGTCAGGTGGGCGATGATGGCCCGCTGGTGCCCCTCCAGCGTCTCCAAGGCGATATGAGCTATCTCCGGTTCTGACTTCCCCATGAACATCTGGCAGGCGGCCGCCAGCATCTGTTTATTCTGACCCTGGATCTTCATCTGCAGGAAACAGCATCTTGTTTACAATCAAGAACACAACACTGACGTCTTTTTGTATGTAAAGCCAAGTCATGTTGATCGCCCCCTGGTGGCTGGCTGCAGTGTAGGTTACAACCCCCGCCTCATCCATGTGAACAGATGGGACATGGATCAATCTAAAAAGTCAAAGTTCACATCAAAGGAATTTTTGAAGATTTGGAGCGATCGTGGAAACGTAATGATTGACAGCTGAGACGGATTTAATCACTACTGGACAGAGTCTGGCTCCAGATGATGTCATCGACGTAAGATGGCAGCGTTCTGAATATTTTGGCTTCATTTCTGGACGGTGGGAGGAAGTAGAGATGTGACGTCCATCTTTCTTTGAAGCTCACTGACCTGGGCTATCCCTGTGACGGAGATGGGCACTCCGTGGCGAGTGTAGACTTTATCGCTCTTCACATTCAGAGTCAGAGTGTTCAGGGAAATCCTGGAGATAGGGAAGGTAAAGATATTTAAAACATATTTATTGATTGATTATAAATTGCTCTAATGGTTTAAAGTGTGGCCATCTCTGCTTTGTGTTTGTCTTGTTGAGTTTCCAGCACTGAGCGCAGGGCTGACGTCCAGTTACAACACAGACAAAGCTTTAAGTGTGGTGCCCGGAAGGGAACTACAAGTAATGTAGGAGGAGCAGCAGCACGAACATGATACCATTCAAATCTGTCCTGGATCAGGCTTTAACAGGGACACAGAGATAAAACTGCTCTTGAGTGGTGGATGCTGGTCAAATAAAAATAAAAAAAGCATGTTGAGACGTTAACCCACCTCTGTATCTGCTGAATACACGGGAAGACGAACACTCGGCCTCCAGCAATCATCAGTGGAGGAGAACGACAGAAACCTGGGAGAGATCACGAGGATTTTAAATATGAAATATTTGTATATTAGGCAGATTTTGTCCACTTTGTACAAACCATGAAATGGATGGACATGACATCAACAGTGTTGTTTTTGATAAACAGACGTGTTCATGATTACAGTTCATCTCATTACCTGACACCACCATAGCCTCGTTGGGACCACAGGTGTAGAACATGTCTGCTGCTGCTTCTTCAGCCTGAAACCAACAGAACGCAGCAGGATGATGCTCAAATGCAAAAAACCTGCAAACACTCACATTTAATGAAGGAATTCTTTCTGGGCTCAGACTGATGGGCACCACATCTGGTCTCTCTCTCTCTTCTCTCCCCTCTTTTCCACCCCCCTCTCCTGTCTTCAAACACAAAGTAGGTTCAAATACACACAAGGGTCTACCACAAATATAGATTCAATGTATTTTAATCGTATTTATGGTGAATAAAATCCAAAGTATAAAAATATCAATGAGTAGAAATCTTCTCTGACTCCATCATGAAATGGAGGGAGTGGTTCTGGAGCAGAGGAACATCCGCAATTAAAACCCTCGCAGAGAGAAAAGAGGAAATAACTATGGAGGAAAAACCTTTAAATCGGTGTCACGTTGCTGTGTGACCGCTGCTGCATGTGGTCAACACGTCAGCAAACAGAGAAGAAGAGTGAACCTCACCCGCTGGAGCAGAGCAGCTGCACAGATGCTTCCAGATGTTCGTCGGTGAATTCAATCTGAAGCTTGATCTGAAGATGAAGATGATGAAGATGATGATGATGTAAACACAACACCGGGCTGCAGCTCAGAGGATTATATGGAGCACGCACATCCCTCCAAAAGTGCGCCACCGCCATCTACAGGCGCGGGGAGGAAGTGTTGCTTTTAACACTAATGCTTTTTTTAGAAATAGAAGAAGAAGAAAACGTTTTATTTTTGAAAGTTGTTACCGGAAAGAGTTGTACGCTATTATTTTAACTTGATTAATACACTGCCCTCTGGTGGTCGCAGGGCGTCACTACAACTAAACTGTTCAGACGCCAGTGTGAATGTGACGGCGGGTATTTCCGCCATCTAGCGGCCACAGACAGGAACTGCACAATTACTATCAAGCTAGATACACTGCAAAAATATAGTTCCGGTAATTGATTTCAAAATAAAACCCTTACGATTCGTATACGGAACCGGAAATGAAATCAGACACTCGGTGCTTTGGCGCCGTCCCGTGGACAAACCGTGAACTACAACAACACGAGAGGACTCCATCATGGCGGCCGCCGTCAGACTCTTGTCGAGGTTGACTCTGGTCACAGGCGCGTTTAGATTTTAACACTTTCTTCTGTTTTTAGACGAATACACAGAGAACGTGTGTCGATATCCTGTTTCCTGTTTGAACGATGTGTTTGAATCTTTTTGTTTCAATGACTCCGGAGGTTCTGTTGTGGAACTTCGCTGCAGTTTGTTCAGTTTTAGTTTGTGAACTTTTGGTTTCAGGAAGTTAAACCTTCCTGATTCATTATCGTTCTATTTTATATTTCTCCTGTTTTCTCTTCTATTCGTTTCTACTGTTTTGTTTTATTCTGTTAATTGGCTCCAACGGGGTAGTCATGACAACACGCCTCTCCTCTTCCGGCCCCTGGATTGGAGACAGGGAAATCCCTCATGGGAAGACAAAATTCTTCCTGCCCGTTCAACCAATCAGCGCCGGCCCTGCAGCCACAGCAGCCAATCAGAAGCGCGGACGGTGCCATGTAATGTTTCTCCCCGCCTGCAGGGGTCGCTGCGGAGCGCGGGGCCCTCGGAGCGTCAGTCCGCCTGAAGAGCGTCTCGGTCCGGCTTCACTCCTCCGCCTCCTCCGCTTCACCTCCACCGACAACCAGCAGCCAACATGCGGGAGATCGTGCACATCCAGGCGGGTCAGTGCGGGAACCAGATCGGTGCAAAGGTAAGAACGAGTTTTTATTTTATTTTATTTTTTTTAATTTTTTTTACAGTTTTCATGTTCAGTGTTTTTAGTATTAAAACTTTTTAATGAGGCATTTTCTTTGTTCTGGAGTTTGACAGCTTCACTAAATAATTTCATTGCGTTATAGAAATAAAATACAAATATAATATATCTCACATAACAAGTGAATGTGTTGAAATATATAACAAGGCCCACGTCACTCAGTCAACCCTTAAATCTGTTCATCTGTCAAAAGTACTTGAGTATATCAATACAAATACCTTTTTCTTTTCGATAACTTCATCCTAATTCAGTTTTTCTTTATTCAGAAAAGTGTGTGTGTGTGTGCACACTTTGAATTATTCTAATAGATTTTACAAGGCTGGTGCACAGATTCGTTTTAAAAGTCATTAAACTCACAATAGACATGAAATAGAAAATCTGACTTAATGCTGTTGTAACAGTTTGTAAGATTCACTGTTCAGACAGAGCTCACACATGAATATAACCAACACCATCATATGAAACTACACACTTTGAAAATCTATATAGAAATATTATCGTGATCGTATTGAAATGAGTTTTCTCACAATATCCCTGCACATTTAAAAATTCCCATTTTAAACTGTTGACACAAACTCTTAAGTCACTGATCCGTGATTAATGAAGCTGGTCAGACTGGAGCAGACGCTCGGGCCCAGCTGCCGTCGTCTTAACCGCCTGGTGAGCTGAACTCCTCGTCACTAAGAAAAGAGTGAGAGGAGAGAAAAAGAGAAAGAAAGGAGACATGTGCTGAGGCAGAGAAGAGGAACGTAGTGTGTGTGTGTGTGTGTGGGGCCCAAAAACCCTGTTTACATGTGAGCTGGAAACATCTGTAACACAAACCAGTTTCTATTCATCAGGTTTTTTTGGATAAAAGTTGACAGATCCTCAAAAGTGAAGCCAAATGACCTCAATCTCCCTCTGCTCAAACCCCGCCTCCTCCACAATAGCAGATGGGACATGGTCCAAACTAGAAAAGTCAAAATGGGCGTTGAAAAGATGATTTCTGTCTTTTCATGCTGACGGCAGCTCGACGGCCCAGATCAGTGACGACGGGTATTTACAGAAGACTTAGCGAGGCTGAGGTCGACCTCAATTCACGATGGATCAACTCACTCACCCCGTCCAGCTCCAACCGACTGTCACTGGAGAACTTCTCAAACATCTATGATCCAGATTTCAGCACTTCTGAATAATAATCACATTTTAAAATACGACAAGCTTCAGAGATGTGACTTTATGTTGTTGATCTTTTTAGATCAGCACTCGTCAGGTGACCTTCTAATTTGTAATTTCTGTTCCTTGCTCAGTAAAATGTTGTAGATGTTTTTTCTTTCTTAGAAACAGCTTAACTAAAGTTAACAGCTTGTCTCCATGGTGACCACGGGGGGGGGGGGAATTCAAGGACGGCCAGAGATAGTGAGGTGAAGATTAAAAAGTTGGATTTTCTTTCCCTCTCACGCTGCTTATCTCTCCATCTTTGTCCACACACACACACACACACACACACACACACACACACACACACACACACACACACACACACACACACACACACACACACACACACACACACACACACACACAGTCATGCAGTGGTCGGCACAGATTAGGAGCAGCTGACTGAGCCGCTTTGACAGTCTGTGCTCTTGTCTTAACAGAGTTTGTCTTTAGTGTCTCATCCTTTAGAAACGAGGCCGACTCAGTCCTCTGAGAGAGCGCTGCGTTCACTGACCCTTTGAGCGTCGAGTCTGCAGGTCCTATAAAAAATTAATTTGAATATTATTTTTAATTCCTGTCAGTAACTAAGAAACTCAGCGACTCTTATGAGCAAGTGTTGATTTTACAATTGGTTAATGGTTCAATCAGTTTTCTACTTCTCAGAATCAAAAACTAGACTCAGAGAATTTGAAAATGTTTGACAAGTGTTGTGGTCGTTGTGTCTCTTTGTGGTCGTTGTGTCTCTTTGTGGTCGTTGTGTCTCTTTGTGGTCGTTGTGTCTCTTTGTGGTCGTTGTGTCTCTTTGTGGTCGTTGTGTCTCTTTGTGGTCGTTGTGGGTCTTTGTGGTCGTTGTGTCTCTTTGTGGTCGTTGTGTCTCTTTGTGGTCGTTGTGTCTCTTGCTCCTCTTACTTATCTCAGACTTTTGAGATTCTCTTCTTTGTGTATCAACGTGACAGTTTCTTAGTCTCAAACATTCTTTGAGTGAGAACAGATCTGAGATGTCGCTTCATGCTCGTGTTCAGTATTTCACCACACATGCACAACATGATAGAAACTGTTCATGTCGTTTAATCAGCATGATGACCACAGAGATGCAGAGAGTACAGTTCATCACAAGGTTTTAGAAAACAGCGCAGGGAGAGGAAACAGAGGTGCGACAGAACATGTTGTGTTTGGGTGATCTCGTTAAGATCAGATGACAGCGTGTCCCTGGGAAACACTCAGAGGAGCGGCTGTAAACTGGTTCTTGCTTCATATGCACAAACAGATAACGTCTCTTTAAAGTAGTAGTATTTTCACGGATCGCTGCAAATGACAGGTTTCAATCCCGGTGAATTGTCAGACATCAGATTGGATCGGTTTAGGTCATAGTGTAAATAAAAATGGACCAAGCCTCCTCCCACTATCTAGAAAATAAAGCCAAAAAATCCTGGATTATTAGTTGAATAGAAAAGTCTGAACGTAGCAGGAGAGAAACCCGACAAAGACAGGAAGTAGAGTCCACGGAAATCAGAGTGGAGATAATAAACAACATAAATAAAGAACCGACAAAAACATAAACCAAATAAATAAAAACCAAACACAAGGACAACAAGAAGGTAAAAGTCCATAAAGACAAAGAGTCCACACAGATAAACGTCAGCACAGGAAAGCATCATGACAGTTTTAATTTAAGTTCATGAGGAGAATATTTTTTAACGTTAACATACACACCCTCTGTACTCATAATGTGTTGGCCTGTGTGTTTGTGTAGTTCTGGGAAGTGATCAGTGACGAGCACGGCATCGACCCAACGGGAACGTACCATGGGGACAGCGACTTACAGCTGGACAGGATCAGTGTGTATTACAACGAAGCCACTGGTAAGTACACGATGCTTCTCCTGATTTCCTGGTTTTAAATGTTTACATTTGACCATGTAACTAGAGTTTTATTTAGCAGCTAAAAAACTAAAGTAAAGTCAAATAAATGTGGGCCTCAGTAAAAGGTGGTGGTACTACACTAACACACCAGCCAGTAAACTTCTTTACAGTCTGAGTTTTTCATCCTGTTAAACACGAGGCTCATTTCTTTTCATCACACTTTTATTATTTTCAACAACTGAAGTTTTCAGTACAAAAAGTCAGTGTTAGAACCAGAAGGCCTGAAATTTTCAGTGTCACTTGTGTCTCAAAGTTGTGTAGTTGCATGTAGTGTCTGATGTGTTGTGGTTATCCTTGTGTGTGTAGGTGGGAAGTATGTGCCCAGAGCCATCCTGGTCGACCTGGAACCCGGCACCATGGACTCAGTCCGATCTGGACCCTTTGGGCAGATCTTCAGACCTGACAACTTTGTCTTTGGTAAGAAAACTTTAATGTGGCTTTCATCTCCACAGGAGGTCAGAGGTCATGGTTGAGTTTAACATCTTCTCCAGCTGAGACGTGTTGGTGTGACAGTAAAACTGCAGATTTGACCTCTGTACGTTTGATCAGCTGCTGCCACCGGGGTCTGGGCTCCAGTTGAAGGATGAATTGTGGCTGCATCCACACGTCTACGTTTCAGGACTTCAACGAAAATCTGTATTGATAATATATGAATCTGTCAATTATGACTTTGATTCATCAGATAAAAGGGCAGCAGCTACATTTGATCCTTTCCAGTAGTTTGTCTTTGTTTCGTGGAGATTCTTTCAACACACAGACTTCTTGCTTGTAATTGTTTGGCTCACGTGACCAAACGTGCAGTGCAGAATACCCATTTAAATAATATCTGCAGTCGTGTGGAGGGGCACTGGTTGAAAGATGCTGTGAAACAGTCACTGTGACCATTTGGTTTCGGATTAATCATCATAATGGGAAAACAACATTAGACAGATGTTTACAGTCTCATGCGTCTTCAGTGAGAGACAGGAGAGAATTGGTGATGGTTTTATTTTCCTCAGGTCAAAGTGGAGCAGGAAACAACTGGGCCAAAGGTCACTACACAGAGGGGGCGGAGCTGGTGGACTCGGTCCTGGACGTGGTGAGGAAGGAGGCTGAGAGCTGCGAGTGTCTGCAGGGCTTCCAGCTCACGCACTCCCTGGGCGGAGGCACCGGCTCCGGCATGGGGACGCTGCTCATCAGCAAGATCAGAGAGGAGTACCCCGACCGCATCATGAACACCTTCAGTGTGGTGCCCTCTCCCAAGGTAACTCAAATACTGTCTGATGCGTTGTCTATTTTCACCTGGTGCTTTGAGACTTTGACTACAGATCCAGTGATTTCTCCCAAACCTTAAATCAACCAATAATCTGTATAATCCTCTGCAAGTTCCCTCTCTGTCTGTCTGCAGGTGTCGGATACAGTGGTTGAGCCGTACAACGCCACACTGTCTGTCCACCAGCTGGTTGAAAACACAGACGAGACCTACTGCATTGACAACGAGGCCCTGTACGACATCTGCTTCCGTACTCTCAAGCTCACCACGCCCACTTACGGTGACCTCAACCACCTGGTTTCTGCCACCATGAGCGGTGTGACCACCTGCCTGCGTTTCCCCGGGCAGCTTAACGCCGATCTGAGGAAACTGGCTGTAAACATGGTGCCCTTCCCTCGTCTCCACTTCTTCATGCCTGGCTTTGCCCCTCTGACCAGCCGAGGGAGCCAGCAGTACCGTGCCCTGACGGTGCCCGAGCTAACTCAGCAGGTGTTTGATGCCAAAAACATGATGGCGGCCTGTGACCCTCGCCACGGGCGCTACCTGACGGTGGCTGCCGTGTTCCGTGGCCGCATGTCCATGAAGGAGGTGGATGAGCAGATGCTGAACGTCCAAAACAAGAACAGCAGCTACTTTGTGGAGTGGATCCCCAACAACGTCAAGACGGCCGTCTGCGACATCCCGCCGCGCGGCCTCAAGATGGCCGTCACCTTCATTGGCAACAGCACGGCCATCCAGGAGCTGTTTAAGCGCATCTCTGAGCAGTTCACCGCCATGTTCCGCCGCAAGGCCTTCCTCCACTGGTACACCGGCGAGGGCATGGACGAGATGGAGTTCACAGAGGCGGAGAGCAACATGAATGACCTGGTGTCCGAGTACCAGCAGTACCAGGACGCCACAGCCGAGGAGGAGGGCGAGTTTGAAGAGCAGCAGGAAGAGGACGCCTAAAAACGACAGAAGAGGAAGTTCATAACCAAAAAGAAAAAAACAAACATTGAATGAAATGAAGAAGAACAGATTTGTACGAATAGTTAGAGAATCTGGTTGATGGAGGAAAAATTATGTGACCAAATTAATTTGCCACAGTTTATTTGGTTAAATTACTGATTTGAAGGAAACATTGCTCTTAATTTAATCGAATCTCTTCCATTAGAAACAGTGTTTTATATCAATTTGAACAATTGTTTTCCTTTTGGATTTTAGTTTTCTACAGTTAAAGTATTTAAATGGTGATGTCATTTTGTGCTGAAGAGAGTTTTCTGGACTGTTCCCTGCAGTGTTGGTTGTTTGTAATAAAAGTGTCTGTTCAGAGGAGGATGGTCTCATGATGTGTTTCTGACCTCACAGCTGGAAATGATCCAAACGTCTTAAAGCCTCTGAACCCAGATGATCACGTTTCTAATCCTCCAAGTGAGACGTCCTCCTGAACACAGTGAGTTGCTCCATATGTTCAACAAAACTTAAACTAAGTGCAAAGTTAATTAGTTAATTAGAACCAAAACAATCATTAGAGATTTTTAAGAGCCAGGCACAGATCAGAAACCTTCACGTTAACAGATTCAATGTTGAAATTAAAACTCAAATATCAGCAGTGACACAACAATTCAAATGTTTATAAAACCATTTTTTTTTTCCTGAGTAAAATTTGGTTTCACTGTTAAATGAGGGAATCGTGGAAATATTAGGTCTCAATACTGTAAATACATAAAATACGTGGCTTTGTGGAACTGAACATTTAATCTTTCATTTTCTTTTTTTCACTTTAGGTTTATGGACGTTTGCACTGGAACAAGGAGCAGTGTCACCACATTCTCCCCCTTACACTGGGAGTTCACTGATTATTCATCACTCACATCATAAACTGATCGTCAGGGTCAGACATTTATCAAAATACAAATAACGCAAATCAAAACTACTGATAAATATGAAATATAAATGGTGGCGTCGGTTAAATTTGATCTTTTAGTTAAAATAAGAAATGTGAACTTACCTCTGATGAAATGTTTGTTAAAATATTGGTAAATCAAATGAGGATTATGACTTTTTCTGACCTGGAGTGAAGTAAAACACGTTTTAAAAAACATTGAAAGTGTCACAACACTGTTCACATACAGTTAATTTAAAGATCATCTTCAACAAAATCAAAAGAGTTTCAGTTTTATATTCCTGGTGTTGGGGCATCCTTGTAAAATCCTTCTAAATAATACAAATCTAAATATACATATATAGACGCCCACACATCCACATCTTAGGGTCTGGAGATATAACCTGTCTAATGATTCCAGAAATCTGTTTGTATGTGACTCACGTCTCTGGAGAACATTAAGAAATCGCAGTAACGCAATTCCAAGTTTTCATTTTTACAGTGTAGAAAGTGAACGTTGACGTGTTGGGTTTTTATAAATGAATGTTAAATGAAGCTGCTTTGCTGTTTCATTCCTTTTGTGTTTTGAATAAAGTCCCTGATACTCTCTTGGATTTCTGTCTCTTTGTGATTCAACGTGTAGAAAAGTTGAACACGTCTGTGAAAGTTCAAATTGCCCACTTGTAAAATAATATCACAAACCTAATTCAGGGTTGACTTGTGACCCAGATCTGGTGACCAGAACTTTACTTTCACTTCCGTTAATTACCTCAGATTATTCACCTTGATTTAAGTGACGTAAGGCTGATCCTGAATTCTCATTGGCTCAGATGATGTCCCCTCCTCTCTGTGTGTCCTCTCATCTCGTTTTTTTTGTCTCTGGAGCCACAGTCCGTCTCTCTGTGGACAGAAGACCTCATCTACCTTCAGTCCAGCAAAGAGAAATATAGCACCGCTCACAATGCACACTTTACTTTTCCTGCTTCTACTGGCAGGAACACACAGCGCGACGGCAAGTGAGTTCTAGTTTCTACTTGATTATTTCACTGAGTTCTTCATGACGTGTCTCGTGTTTCATGTTGGTTTATAAAAAGTTGTGGAGAAATAACAGGTTCAGTCTGTTGATGTGAATCAAGACTGTTATTGATGTAAATACATATATTTGAACATCTGTTTAATGGTTGATGGTTCATTTCCCATCAAACACCTCAATTATTCATCTAAACTGGCTCAACTGACAAATAAGGCGACGACTCAGTTTCGGTTTTTATTGTGGTCAGTTGGTGGCGCTGTTTCCATAGATACAGAAAGTGCTGAGGACAAACAGCTTCCTGCTTTGTTGGTTCAATATTCAACCTCATTTAGGCATAAAGACCGTGAGTAACATGACTGACATGACACATTACTAATGAATGATCTGTTATCAATGTGACCTCCTACTCCAATACCATCAACACAAATTATTACTAACACACAACACAAATTCATCTAGAATGTAAATGATAGAAGTGAAAAGAAGCAGGGAGACAAAGACTCATGATGAGGCTGCCTCCATAATGAAGAAATGACAGATGTCTGTTCATACTTTCTAATGTGATCACATCTGCACTAAAGCCTGACTGCTTGATATGAGTCTGTCTCAGATATGAAGGTATCAGTGTTTGTGTTGGTCCATATGCACCAATTTCATTTGTGCACAATAAACAAAGAAGATGTGCATTTATCTTTACATTTTAAAACATGGATAAAAACATACATGTTTATTTTCTTCATTCAAGTTCTGTTTGGTAATATTTGTGTTTTCTTTGTATTATTATTACAGTTCTAGTTATTTATCATGAATCTAATGGTTTAACATTTAAACATAAAGTCTCAGTTACATGTCTTTGTCATAAGTATTTGACATTAACATCTTTGGAATCAGTGCCAAACATACATATTAAAAAATCTACATTCTATACATTTAAAACACAGTCAAGCCCTTCCTGTAACAACGTCACACTTTGATTTGTTAGCTGGGTCCAGTATAAATGTATATGTGTATATATGGAGGAATATATATATATATATATATTTATATATAGACTGAGAGAAACCACTAACAGCTCATATGTTGTGTTCAAAATGTTCATGATTTCACAATTTTAATTTTGAATATGATAATGAGGACTTTCAGAATAAATGTCTCATGTAGTAACTGGAAATTGAAGTAGTTTTCACTTCACATTAAATTCTCTGCAGTAGAAAATATTATTTTCTCATATTAAATCTTTGAGTCGTTAGATTGAATCCATGTTTAAGACGTAGAATTCAAAGTAAAGAGTGTCTGGACTCTGGAGCAGACGTTTTATCTCTCAATGTATTTTTGTGTTTGTTTACCACACAACAGAGATGCTGAAGTTGTGTTGAATGTGCTTCATGTCTTCTTGACTCTGAGTGCAGTGATTTATTAAACATTCTGAAAACTAAAGTCACTTTAACTTTTCTTGCAGGGACTCACTCTCTGAAGTATTTCTTCACTGGGTCCTCTCAAGTCCCAAACTTTCCAGAGTTTGTGGCTGTTGGTTTCGTTGATGAAGTTCAGATGACTCACTATGACAGCAACACAATGAAAGCAGAACCCAAACAGGACTGGATGTTGAAGACAGTTTCACAGTACTGGGAGATTCACACTCAGAAGTCTTTAGATGCACAGCAGAGATTCAAAGTTGAAATGGAAATCTTAAAGGAACGCTTCAACCACACTGAAGGTTTGTTTACGTTTTACTCTCTAATAATAACAACACACACAGACACACACACTCACATTTTCATTTATTTGATTTGATCTCAAATATTTACTAATTAATCAAACATGTGATCAATAGATTTAAATTTTTTTAACAAGTAAAAATCTGAAATGTTTTGTGAAGTTTCTTAAATATTAGAGTTTGTTGCTTCTCTTACTTTCTGATGAATTAAATACAGTGACAGACATTTTCACTACTTTCTGATATTTGCTTGAGTTTAAACAAGTGATTGATTCATTAACAAAATCCAGAATCAACAACGAGCAGAATGATTAGTTTGAACCTGAAATATATATCAAATCAACAGTAGAGCAGCAGATTCATGTCACTGTGCTGACCACAGTGTGTCCACAAAATAAGACACACACCAGAGAATCACACGTTGGATTAGATTTACCCAAACACAGTGTCAAAGCCAGAAGACATTTATATAGTGTAGTGCTGAAGAAGACATTTATTACTGGATCAGCAGAAAAAAATCTTTATCAACAACTGTGAATTTGGTGTGAGCAGTAAACTGTGTGGATGGATGTGTTATGGGTCAGAGAAGAACTTTAAATTCAGCTGCAGATCAGGAGCTGATCCAGGAATATTTTCTATCTCTTTAGCTTTTTCAACATTTTCCTTGATTTCCCAGAGTAACTCATGGATCTTGTTCAAAAATAAGATGTTCAGTGACTGATATTTATGAGTTTGTGCAACTTGGTCATAAAAACGTGTCTCTAGTGAATTTAAATGTGTTTTCATGAGGTGAGTGTTGGGCCTTGGTGGAGGTTTGTACTGGACTGAGTGATGCTCTAGTTTGATGCTACAGAAACCTGGGGGTGTGAGTGTGTGTGTGAGTGTGTGAGTGTGTGAGTGTGTGAGTGTGTGAGTGTGTGTGTGAGTGTGTGTGTGTGTGTGTGTGTGTGTGTGTGTGTGTGTGTGTGTGTGTGTGTGCGTGTGCGTGTGTGCGTGTGTGTGTGTGATGAAGATGTGATAGTAACAGCTCAGATCTCTGTCTCTCTCTCAGGTGTCCACATCATCCAGTGGATGTCTGGTTGTGAATGGGACGATGAGACTGGAGAAGTTAAAGGTTATCATCAGTGTGGTTATGATGGAGAAGACTTCATATCATTGGACCTGGAGACACTGACGTATATCGCTCCAACACCACAGGCTGTTATCACCAAACTGAGGTGGGATAATGATAAAGCTCGAATTGCATATAATAAGAACTACTTAACCCAGGAGTGTCCTTACTGGCTGAAGATTTTCGTGGAGCATGGGAAGAGCTCTCTGCTGAGAACAGGTGAAATCACATAACCTCCATGAACATGATGTTCCTCTTTCATTTCTTACTCTCTCTCTCTCTCTCTCTCTCTCTCTCACTGCTCTTTTTATGCCTCTGCTCCGGCGACACCTAGTGGTCGCTGGCATTATGTTCTGGGGTCGTCCGTCCGTCCCATCACTGTGAACACGATATCTCCAGAATGTCTTTAGAGAATTTCCTCAGATTTGGTGCAAACATTCACTTTGACTCAAAGATGAACTGATTAGAGTTTGGTGGTCAAAGGTCAAAGGTCAAGGTCACAGTGACCTCATGTTACTGTGAATGTGTTAGACCGCCCCTGAATTGAGACACAGCCCGAGTGTCCTCCCTCCTCACCCCCCGACTGACCTGCGCTCACTTTGCACTTTAACAAAAAATACCAACATGAACCAGAAGTTATCAGGACCTGTTCAGTACATGAGGTTTACTTTGTGTTTGAATAAAGAAAATAAATATCCTGATATAAAACTGTCACCTTTCAATAAATACTGTGATATTACTCTGACGTCATATCGTCCACCCAGTGTCTTTGCATCACTTCAGCCTCTGTCTCGCTCACATCTCACAGTTCTTCACTTGTCTCGTATATGAACAGACATGACTGATGCTAAATCAATGGAATCAAACAGGAATGGTATTATTAGTATACAATACATTAGAATGACCCATAAACTGTCTTTCTTCTTTCTCCCCAGAGCTTCCCTCGATGTCTCTCCTCCAGAAGTCTCCCTCCTCTCCAGTCAGCTGCCACGCTACAGGTTTCTACCCCGACTCAGCCATGTTGTTCTGGAGGAAAGACGGAGAGGAGCTTCATGAGGACGTGTACGTCGGAGAGGTCCTCCCCAACCATGACGGGACCTTCCAGATGAGCACTGACCTGCAGGTTTCATCAATCCCACCTGAAGACTGGAGGAGGTACGACTGTGTGTTCCAGATCTCTGGTGTGAAGGAGGACATCGTCAAAAGACTGGACAAAGACTCAGTGGAGTCCAACAGAGGTGAGACTTGAGTCAGTGATGACGGTGGGAAACACACATTACATTTCCACTAACAGTCCTGCAGGTCATGTATGCTGACGTGTAGCAGGAGAAGTTTTCTCTCTGTTGGTTTTGGGTCATTTTCTTTCTTCAGTTTTTATCAATAAATTTAGATCAGTGTTAAAAACAACAGCCGGACAAAGAAACAGGTTGATTGTGTGTGTTTGTTGTGTCTATTGTACAGGATTGTGGTTCAGGGAGATTGTTGTCGTCTAACCTGCTTCATCTGTTCAGGTTGTGATGCTTTGTTTTTTTATTCCACTCAACAGAGAAGCCCACTGACGTGACCACCACCATCATCGTCGCTGCAGTGGTCGCTCTCGCTGTCGTCCTCGCTGTCATTGGATTCATCGTGTACAGGAAGAGGAATGGTGAGAGACCAACACAGAAGCTTTGTCCAATATTTTTCTGGTGTTTTTATTTCAGACTCTTTTAACGAATGCTTCGTCTGGATCAAACCTCTTGAAACAAACTTCAGTTCCTCACACACCAACATCTGTTTCAAGAGCTGCAGGGTTCACACAAAGTTTTCTAACTTCACTCTGCACCATAGACTGTTCATAAAAAGCTCCGCACACAACGTCCAGCACACAAACAATAAAAAGTGACAGTATATTGTGGATCGTTTGAGGAGGATCGCCACTAGAAAAAACAAAGACAAAATTCTGTTTGTTTTTTTAACTGTAATAACTGAAATTATTTGTATTTTCTTTTTATTTCAGCTGAATGTCCCCCATCTCGTAAGTAAAACTTCTATTTCTACTCTGTTTTCTTTTTATACTAATATGCTTTATGAGGACGTCACGTCACGTTGACACAGCAGCTGAAAGTACGAACATGTCCAGTTTTATAAAACACCCCCAACTCCTCTTTGCTCCACTTTTTATTGGTCCACACCGGCGCCAGTCAGGGAGGCGTTATGTTTTCAGGCTGTTCATCTGTTCGTCCCCATCTTGTGAACACGATATCTCAAGAATGCTTTGAGGGAATTTCTTCAAATTTGCCACAAATGCTCACTTAGGCCTTGTCCACACTACTGCCAATATTTCTTTCAATGGATTTGAGGCTCCCCACAGGAACCTGACCCAGTGCAGGACTCTAGAAAAGCCTCCGTAGATTAAATAGGCTTCATTTTGTGCTGAAGAGAGTTTTCAGGACTGTTCCCTGCAGTGTTGGTTGTTTGTAATAAAAGTGTCTGTTCAGAGGAGGATGGTCTCATGATGTGTTTCTGACCTCACAGCTGGAAATGATCCAAACGTCTTAAACCCTCTGAACCCAGATGGACAAGTTTCTAATCCTCCAAGTGAGACGTCCTCCTGAACACAGTGAGTTGCTCCATATGTTCAACAAAACTTAAACTAAGTGCAAAGTAACACGTGTGTGATCATGTGTAAAACCTCTGTTTTAATTAGAATGAAAACAATCATTAGAGATTTTTAAGAGCAAGGCACAGATCAGAAACCTTCACGTTAACAGATTCAATGTTGAAATTAAAACTCAAATATCAGCAGTGACACAACAATTCAAATGTTGATAAAACCATTTTTTTTTCCTGAGTAAAATTTGGTTTCACTGTTAAATGAGGGAATCGTGGAAATATTAGGTCTCAATACTGTAAATACATAAACTACGTGGCTTTGTGGAACTGAACATTTAATCTTTCATTTTCTTTTTTTCACTTTAGGTTTATGGACGTTTGCACTGGAACAAGAAGCAGTGTCACCACATTCTCCCCCTTACACTGGGAGTTCACTGATTATTCATCACTCACATCATAAACTGATCGTCAGGGTCAGACATTTATCAAAATACAAATAACGCAAATCAATACTACTGACAAATTTGAAATATAAATGGTGGCGTTGGTTAAATCTGATCTTTTAGTTAAAAATCCAAAATAGTTTCAGTTTTATATTCCTGGTGTTGGGGCATCCTTGTAAAATCCTTCTAAATAATACAAATGTAAATATACATATATAGACGCCCACACATCCACATCTTAGGGTCTGGAAATATAACCTGTCTAATGATTCCAGAAATCTGTTTGTATGTGACTCACGTCTCTGGAGAACCGTTCATTTGATCTGCTTCACACTCGACATGTGTGTTGTTAAGGGCCCGGGGAAGTGCAGCGTTGAATCTGGTGTGATTTGGACAAGTGACACATTCAATGTTCATACAATTGAAAAACATGCTGCGTAAATGGAGACTGTGAATGAGCTGCAGATGTTGTACATGGTTTTCTCTGTGTGTTGTACACCTGCTGAGAATCAGTGACACACTTCAGTCCTCATAGTGTCTCTGCAGAATAGAAAGTGGATGGATAAAGTTCTTCATCTTCACTGTGGTGAATCGTCTTGATCACTTGACTCGTACACAAATCATTCAGTTAATGATTCAATGTCATTTACAGGAAATATACTTCTTCATGATTTATACCAGGTGACATCAGATTACACACAATAACAAGTTGTGTTCACACACGTACACACAACACGAGCGTCAGTACAAAATTAGTTTTCCAATTGTGTCAATATTCTGCTTTTATTTTATTTCTTGAAGTGAATCATATAAAAATCTAGTTTTGATTCTATCTTGAATTGGCCTGAACAAGAAATGAATGAATCAAGAGTTGCTTGTGTTTTGTTTGTTTGGTTATATTCATGCTTTGTTGTGCTCTTAAACATTAGAAGTTCATTTGAGTTGAGATTATAAAAGGGTTGTGGGATGTTTTAAGCCTCTGATGTGAAAGGTTCTCTTCAGATTTCCTGTTAGTTTTTAGGGACAAGGGACTTTTCTGTTTTAGCCTCGTTAACATTTACACTGCAAAAATGAAAAGGTTCGAAAAACGCCGAATCACTGAACTGATCTTTGGTCATTTTAAAAACTTCACATTTTCTCAGAGCTGCGAGTTCTAGTGTCACTGCTCACCAGGCTCCAGAGGATTGAAGCACTTTATTCCACATGTAGACGTGAAATGTTTCACCCTGAGCAGTGATGTTCTCCATCACAACATTTAAATACATTTATATTGTCTTATCGACCACTCAGACACTTTACCGTTCACATTCAGTCACATTCACTCGTTCACAAAGTGTTTTTTCTGTCACACGTCAATCACACACATTGTCCACTGAGCTGTCAGGGGTAGTTTTCGTGTCTGTGAACGATCCGCTCTACCTCCTGAGCCACAGCCGCCAACATATGCAACTGCAGATCCAGAATCTCTGTCCTGTATTCAACCTGAACACTCAGCTTCATGACGTGAGGCCACGTTTCCCCTGATGAGACGTGAGAGGTGCCACATCACAAACTTACTATTTTGTGTTTTGCCGTCATAAATTCAGCAACTTTACAAATTTAACAAAGTAAAGTTAGTTGAAGAAAATACTTTTACTACGTTTACAAAATGCATTAAGTTTTCTTTGTTTGTTATATTTTTAGAAATTGCAGAAAACGCAATTCCAAGTTTTGATTTTTACAGTGTAGAAAGTGAACGTTGACGTGTTGAGTTTTTATAAATGAATGTTAAATGAAGCTGCTTTGCTGTTTCATTCCTTTTGTGTTTTGAATAAAGTCCCTGATACTCTCTTGGATTTCTGTCTCTTTGTGATTCAATGTGTAGAAAAGTTGAAAACGTCTGTGAAAGTTCAAATTGCCCACTTGTAAAATAATATCACAGAACTAATTCAGGGTTGACTTGTGACCCACATCTGGTGACCAGAACTTTACTTTCACTTCCGTTAATTACCTCAGTTGGTTTACCTGGATTTAAGTGACGTCGAGGCTGATCCTGAATTCTCATTGGCTCAGATGATGTCCCCTCCTCTCTGTGTGTCCTCTCATCTCGTTGTTTTTGTCTCTGGAGCCACAGTCCGTCTCTCTGTGGACCGAAGACCTCATCTACCTTCAGTCCAGCAAAGAGAAATATAGCACCGCTCACAATGCACACTTTACTTTTCCTGCTTCTACTGGCAGGAACACACAGCGCGACGGCAAGTGAGTTCTAGTTTCTACTTGATTATTTCACTGAGTTCTTCATGACGTGTCTCGTGTTTCATGTTGGTTTATAAAAAGTTGTGGAGAAATAACAGGTTCAGTCTGTTGATATGAATCAAGACTGTTATTGATGTAAATACATATATTTGAACATCTGTTTAATGGTTGATGATTCATTTCCCATCAAACACCTCAATTATTCATCTAAACTGGCTCAACTGACAAATAAGGCGACGACTCAGTTCTGGTTTTTATTGTGGTCAGTTGGTGGCGCTGTTTCCATAGATACAGAAAGTGCTGAGGACAAACAGCTTCCTGCTTTGTTGGTTCAATATTCAACCTCATTTAGGCATAAAGACCGTGAGTAACATGACTGACATGACACATTACTAATGAATGATCTGTTATCAGTGTGACCTCCTACTCCAATACCATCAACACAAATTATTACTAACACACAACACAAATTCATCTAGAATGTAAATGATAGAAGTGAAAAGAAGCAGGGAGACAAAGACTCATGATGAGGCTGCCTCCATAATGAAGAAATGACAGATGTCTGTTCATACATTCTAATGTGATCACATCTGCACTAAAGCCTGACTGCTTGATATGAGTCTGTCTCAGATATGAAGGTATCAGTGTTTGTGTTGGTCCATATGCACCAATTTCATTTGTGCACAATAAACAAAGAAGATGTGCATTTATCTTTACATTTTAAAACAGGGATAAAAACATACATGTTTATTTTCTTCATTCAAGTTCTGTTTGGTCATATTTGTGTTTTCTTTGTATTATTATTACAGTTCTAGTTATTTATCATGAATCTGATGGTTTAACATTTAAACATAAAGTCTCAGTTACATGTCTTTGTCATAAGTATTTGACATTAACATCTTTGGAATCAGTGCCAAACATACATATTAAAAAATCTACATTCTCTACATTTAAAACACAGTCAAGCCCTTCCTGTAACAACGTCACACTTTGATTTGTTAGCTGGGTCCAGTATAAATGTATATGTGTATATATGGAGGAATATATATATATATATATATTTATATATATATATATATATATATATATATATTTATATATAGACTGAGAGACACCACTAACAGCTCATATGTTGTGTTCAAAATGTTCATGATTTCACAATTTGAATTTTGAATATGATAATGAGGACTTTCAGAATAAATGTCTCATGTAGTAACTGGAAATTGAAGTAGTTTTCACTTCACATTAAATTCTCTGCAGTAGAAAATATTATTTTCTCATATTGAATCTTTGAGTCGTTAGATTGAATCCATGTTTAAGACGTAGAATTCAAAGTAAAGAGTGTCTGGACTTTGGAGCAGACGTTTTATCTCTCAATGTGTTTTTGTGTTTGTTTACCACACAACAGAGATGCTGAAGTTGTGTTGAATGTGCTTCATGTCTTCTTGACTCTGAGTGCAGTGATTTATTAAACATTCTGAAAACTAAAGTCACTTTAACTTTTTCTTGCAGGGACTCACTCTCTGAAGTATTTCATCACTGCGTCCTCTCAAGTCCCAAACTTTCCAGAGTTTGTGTATGTTGGTTATGTTGATGAAGTTCAGATCGAACACTATGACAGCAACACAAAGAAATTAGAACCCAAACAGGAGTGGATGTTGAAGGCAACAGATCCACATTACTGGGAGAGGGTGACTCAGTACTATTTGGGTCACCAGCAGGACTTCAAAGTCAGCATTGAAATCTTAAAGAAAAGCTTCAACCAGACTGAAGGTTTGTTTACGTTTCACTCTCTAATAATAACAACACACACACACACACACACACACACACACACACAGACACACACTCACATTTTCATTTATTTGATTTGATCTCAAATATTTACTAATTAATCAAACATGTGATCAATAGATTTAAATTTTTTAACAAGTAAAAATCTGAAATGTTTTGTGAAGTTTCTTAAATATTAGAGTTTGTTGCTTCTCTTACTTTGTGATGAATTAAATACAGTGACAGACATTTTCACTACTTTCTGATATTTGCTTGAGTTTAAACAAGTGATTGATTCATTAACAAAATCCAGAATCAACAACGAGCAGAATGATTAGTTTGAACCTGAAATATATCAAATCAACAGTAGAGCAACAGATTCATGTCACTGTGCTGACCACAGTGTGTCCACAAAATAAGACACACACCAGAGAATCACACGTTGGATTAGATTTACCCAAACACAGTGTCAAAGCCAGAAGACATTTATATACTGTAGTGCTGAAGAAGACATTTATTACTGGATCAGCAGAAAATAATCTTTATCAACAACTGTGAATTTGGTGTGAGCAGTAAACTGTGTGGATGGATGTGTTATGGGTCAGAGAAGAACTTTAAATTCAGCTGCAGATCAGGAGCTGATCCAGGAATATTTTCTATCTCTTTAGCTTTTTCAACATTTTCCTTGATTTCCCAGAGTAACTCATGGATCTTGTTCAAAAATAAGATGTTCAGTGACTGATATTTATGAGTTTGTGCAACTTGGTCATAAAAACGTGTCTCTAGTGAATTTAAATGTGTTTTCATGAGGTGAGTGTTGGGCCTTGGTGGAGGTTTGTACTGGACTGAGTGATGCTCTAGTTTGATGCTACAGAAACCTGGGGGTGTGTGTGTGTGTGTGTGTGTGAGTGAGAGAGTGTGTGTGAGTGAGAGAGAGAGAGAGAGAGAGAGAGAGAGAGAGAGAGAGAGAGAGAGAGAGAGAGAGAGAGAGATAGGATAATAACAGCTCAGATCTCTGTCTCTCTCTCAGGTGTCCACATTATCCAGGCCATGGCTGGCTGTGAATGGGACGATGAGACTGGAGAAGTTAAAAGTTATCTTCAGGGTGCTTATGATGGAGAAGACTTGATATCATTTGACCTGGAGACAGAGACGTGGATCGCTCAAAGACCACAGGCTGTTATCATCAAACTGCAGTTGAATAATGATAAAGCTCAACTTGCAGATCTTAAGAACCGCTTAACCAAGGTGTGTCCTTACTGGCTGAAGATTTTCCTGGAGCATGGGAAGAGCTCTCTGCTGAGAACAGGTGAAATCACATAACCTCCATGAACATGATGTTCCTCTTTCATTTCTTACTCTGTGGCATCACAGTGAACGAGAGCAGATACACAGACACCTGCTGTGACTCAGTTTGTTCACTTTCTATCATCATCGCTGTCTCTCTCTCTCCTTCCCTCCTTTCTCTCTCTCTGTCTGTCTCTCTCTCTCAATTCAATAAGCTTTATTGGCATGACTGTGTATTACAATATTGCCAAAGCGTTATAATATAAAAATAAAATAATACAAAACAATGTATTATTTTAGCAAAATAATAAATTATTCATCAATTAAAACTATACTATACATGAATAAAACTATACTATACATGAATAAAACTATACTTTACATGAATAAAACTATACTATACATTAATAAAACTATACTTTACATGAATAAAACTATACTTTAAATCAATTAAAACTTTACTATACATTAATAAAACTATACTTTACATCAATAAAACTATACTTTACATCAATAAAACTATACTTTACATTAATAAAACTATACTTTACATCAATAAAACTATACTATACATTAATAAAACTATACTTTACATGAATAAAACTATACTTTACATCAATACAACTATACTATACATTAATAAAACTATACTATACATTAATAAAACTATACTATACATGAATAAAACTATACTATACATGAATAAAACTATACTTTACATCAATACAACTATACTATACATTAATAAAACTATACTTTACATGAATAAAACTATACTTTACATCAATACAACTATACTATACATTAATAAAACTATACTATACATTAATAAAACTATACTATACATGAATAAAACTATACTATACATGAATAAAACTATACTATACATGAATAAAACTATACTTTACATCAATACAACTATACTATACATTAATAAAACTATACTATACATTAATAAAACTATACTATACATGAATAAAACTATACTATACATGAATAAAACTATACTTTACATCAATACAACTATACTATACATTAATAAAACTATACTATACATTAATAAAACTATACTATATATCAATTTAAAAAAGGTGTGTATCATACAGAGGTAATTATTACAGAACAGTATCTATCTAATGATCAGTATTTTCATCAGTGAGCTGGTTGTTGTGCAGCTTTTCTCTTCTTCTGTGACTGACACTCACATATTTTACAGCTTCTACAGCAGTGGCACTTTTTTCTCCCAGTAGATGATGTAGTAGTTTGGTCTGAGAGTTTGTCAAAATTTGGGGTTGTGTGTGTAAAGTGAGTGTAGAGCTGTGTTCTGATGTCTGTGTATGCGTCACAGTGCAGCAGGAAGTGCTGCTCTGTCTCTACCTGTCTGTGCGGACAGTGCAGATACAGCCACGTCTGTCTGTGTCGGCCTCTCTCTAAGGCCAGGCTGTGGTTGCTGAGTCTGTACATAGTCAACGTTTTCCTCAGTCTGGGGTCAGTGACAGAGCTCAGATAATCTGCCATGGAGTATTGTCTGTTTAGGGACAAATAGCATTGGGGTTAGCTTTGGGTTTTGGTTGCAGATGTCCAATAGTTGATGGAATTGTCTTTTTCTTTAGTTATAATTTGGTGGGGCCGGATTGTGTGAGGACGGTCTGGGTGCCCTGTGCTGTTGGAGCTGAGCCGGTGGACCAGCTGGCTTAGAAAGAAAAATCTCTCTCTCTCTCTCTCACTGCTCTTTTTATGCCTCTGCTCTGGCGACACCTAGTGGCCGTTGGCATTATGTTCTGGGGTCGTCCGTCCGTCCCATCACTGTGAACACGATATCTCCAGAATGTCTTTAGAGAATTTCCTCAGATTTGGTGCAAACATTCACTTTGACTCTAGAATTAACTCACTTGATTTTTGTAGCCAAAGGTCAAAGGTCAAGGTCACGGTGGACTAAACAAATATGTTTATGTTTTTCTTGAACATGATGTCATCAGATCAGCTTCAGATTTGGTACAAACGTTCACTTGGACTCAGAGATCGATTAGTTATTGATTAGATTTTGGAGCCTGAAGGTCAAAGGTCAAGGTCACAGTGACCTCATGTTACTGTGAATGTGTTAGACCGCCCCTGAATTGAGACACAGCCCGAGTGTCCTCCCTCCTCACCCCCCGACTGACCTGCGCTCACTTTGCACTTTAACAAAAAATACCAACATGAACCAGAAGTTATCAGGACCTGTTCAGTACATGAGGTTTACTTTGTGTTTGTATAAAGAAAATAAATATCCTGATATAAAACTGTCACCTTTCAATAAATACTGTGATATTACTCTGACGTCATATCGTCCACCCCAGTGTCTTTGCATCACTTCAGCCTCTGTCTCGCTCACATCTCACAGTTCTTCACTTGTCTCGTATATGAACAGACATGACTGATGCTAAATCAATGGAATCAAACAGGAATGGTATTATTAGTATACAATACATTAGAATGACCCATAAACTGTCTTTCTTCTTTCTCCCCAGAGCTTCCCTCGATGTCTCTCCTCCAGAAGTCTCCCTCCTCTCCAGTCAGCTGCCACGCTACAGGTTTCTACCCCGACTCAGCCATGTTGTTCTGGAGGAAAGACGGAGAGGAGCTTCATGAGGACGTGTACGTCGGAGAGGTCCTCCCCAACCATGACGGGACCTTCCAGATGAGCACTGACCTGCAGGTTTCATCAATCCCACCTGAAGACTGGAGGAGGTACGACTGTGTGTTCCAGATCTCTGGTGTGAAGGAGGACATCGTCAAAAGACTGGACAAAGACTCAGTGGAGTCCAACAGAGGTGAGACTTGAGTCAGTGATGACGGTGGGAAACACACGTTTCATTTCCACTAACAGTCCTGCAGGTCATGTATGCTGACGTGTAGCAGGAGAAGTTTTCTCTCTTTTGGTTTTGGGTCATTTTCTTTCATCAGTTTTTATCAATAAATTTAGATCAGTGTTAAAAACAACAGCCGGACAAAGAAACAGGTTGATTGTCTGTGTGTGTTTGTTGTGTCTATTGTACAGGATTGTGGTTCAGGGAGATTGTTGTCGTCTAACCTGCTTCATCTGTTCACGTTGTGATGCTTTGTTTTTTTATTCCACTCAACAGAGAAGCCCACTGACGTGACCACCACCATCATCATCATCATCGTCGCTGCAGTGGTCGCTCTCGCTGTCGTCCTCGCTGTCATTGGATTCATCGTGTACAGGAAGAGGAATGGTGAGAGACCAACACAGAAGCTTTGTCCAATATTTTTCTGATGTTTTTATTTCAGAGTTTTTTAACGAATGCTTCGTCCGGATCAAACCTCATGAAACAAACTTCAGTTCCTCACACACCAACATCTGTTTCAAGAGCTGCAGGGTTCACACAAAGTTTTCTAACTTCACTCTGCACCATAGACTGTTCATAAAAAGCTCCGCACACAACGTCCAGCACACAAACAATAAAAAGTGACAGTATATTGTGGATCGTTTGAGGAGGATCGCCACTAGAAAAAACAAAGACAAAATTCTGTTTGTTTTTTTAACTGTAATAACTGAAATTATTTGTATTTTCTTTTTATTTCAGCTGAATGTCTCCCATCTCGTAAGTAAAACTTCTATTTCTACTGTGTTTTCTTTTTATACTGATATGCTTTATTAGGACGTCACGTCACGTTGACACAGCAGCTGAAAGTACGAACATGTCCAGTTTTATAAAACACCCCCAACTCCTCTTTGCTCCACTTTTTATTGGTCCACACCGGCGCCAGTCAGGGAGGCGTTATGTTTTCAGGCTGTTCATCTGTTCGTCCCCATCTTGTGAACACGATATCTCAAGAATGCTTTCAGGGAATTTCTTCAAATTTGCCACAAATGTTCACTTAGGCCTTGTCCACACTACCGCCAATATTTCTTTCAATGGATTTGAGGCTCCCCACAGGAACCTGACCCAGTGCAGGACTCTAGAAAAGCCTCCGTAGATTAAATAGGCTTCATTTTGTGCTGAAGAGAGTTTTCAGGACTGTTCCCTGCAGTGTTGGTTGTTTGTAATAAAAGTGTCTGTTCAGAGGAGGATGGTCTCATGATGTGTTTCTGACCTCACAGCTGGAAATGATCCAAACGTCTTAAACCCTCTGAACCCAGATGATCAAGTTTCTAATTCTCCAAGTGAGACGTCCTCCTGAACACAGTGAGTTGCTCCATATGTTCAACAAAACTTAAACTAAGTGCAAAGTAACACGTGTGTGATCATGTGTAAAACCTCTGTTTTAATTAGAATGAAAACAATCATTAGAGATTTTTAAGAGCAAGGCACAGATCAGAAACCTTCACGTTAACAGATTCAATGTTGAAATTAAAACTCAAATATCAGCAGTGACACAACAATTCAAATGTTGATAAAACCATTTTTTTTTCCTGAGTAAAATTTGGTTTCACTGTTAAATGAGGGAATCGTGGAAATATTAGGTCTCAATACTGTAAATACATAAACTACGTGGCTTTGTGGAACTGAACATTTAATCTTTCATTTTATTTTTTCACTTTAGGTTTATGGACGTTTGCACTGGAACAAGAAGCAGTGTCACCACATTCTCCCCCTTACACTGGGAGTTCACTGATTATTCATCACTCACATCATAAACTGATCGTCAGGGTCAGGTTTTTTTCGTGTCTGTGAACGATCCGCTCTACCTCCTGAGCCACAGCCGCCAACATATGCAACTGCAGATCCAGAATCTCTGTCCTGTATTCAACCTGAACACTCAGCTTCATGACGTGAGGCCACGTTTCCCCTGATGAGACGTGAGAGGTGTCACATCACAAACTTCCTATTTTGTGTTTTGCCGTCATAAATTCAGCAACTTTACAAATTTAACAAAGTAAAGTTAGTTGAATAAAATACTTTTACTAAGTTTACAAATCCATTACATTTCCTTTGTTATATTTTTAGAAATCGCAGTAACGCAATTCTAAGTTTTCATTTTTACAGTGTAGAAAGTGAACGTTGACGTGTTGGGTTTTTATAAATGAATGTTAAATGAAGCTGCTTTGCTGTTTCATTCCTTTTGTACTTGTGTTTTGAATAAAGTCCCTGATACTCTCTTGGATTTCTGTCTCTTTACGATTCAATGTGTAGAAAAGTTGAACACATCTGTGAAAGTTCAAATGTTCATTATTGAGACACACTCACCTGGACAGGTCCATCATAGACAGTCAGACCAGACAACATGCGGATGTGAACCACTTCAGGTAATGATGTGACACTTCTGGTCTCCTTCTTGTGGCCCAAACAAAATGGATGTGATTCTAAAGTTGCCCACTTGTAAAATTATATCACAAAACTAATTCAGGGTTGACTTGTGACCCAGATCTGGTGAAAAGGAGCAGAACACCCAAGTGCCATCATTCCCCACCGCATGTGGGCCGATGTGGGATGTGAGGGATGAAGGTCGAATCTGGACCAAAACAGTTTTCCTGTGTAGGATTGTTCATCAGCTGAAAACCACAAGTCATGAGCATGAATGATCCTGTGGTTGTGGACCTCTGCTCTTCATTCAACACAAACACATCCTCACGACCAGAACTTTACTTTCACTTCCGTTAATTACCTCAGTTGGTTCACCTGGATTTAAGTGACGTCGAGGCTGATCCTGAATTCTCATTGGCTCAGGTGATGTCCCCTCCTCTCTGTGTGTCCTCTTATCTCGTTGTTTTTGTCTCTGGAGCCACAGTCCGTCTCTCTGTGGACAGAAGACCTCATCTACCTTCAGTCCAGCAAAGAGAAATATAGCACCGCTCACAATGCACACTTTACTTTTCCTGCTTCTACTGGCAGGAACACACAGCGCGACGGCAAGTGAGTTCTAGTTTCTACTTGATTTGATTTGAAATGAAAGACAAATGCTCCGTGTATTTAAAAGACACTTCAATGATTTGAAGGTCTGTTGTAATGTTGGATGTTTGGTTCCTTCAGATTTTAGAAGTTGAATAAAGTTTCAAAGAGCTGATTTCAAAGTTCATGTTAGTAAATGTCATGGATCTCATGTAAGAAGGAAAGCTTCTGTTCTCTTTCTGAAAAGCTGAACTGAAAAGTGACTTTTCTTTTTCTTTCTTCTGATCCGGACCATTAGTTGATTTCGTCCTTTGATCAGAACCATTAAGATCGACACGGTCCGAGCTGGTTCTGGACAAAATGACGCAACGATTCTGCAAAAAGTCCAACAGACTCCGATAAATCAAGAAACAGTGAAACACGAAGCAACGTTTCAACTCAGCGAGAAAACCAAGAGTTTCTTGTCTGTTCTAAACATTATGAACTTGATTATTTCACTGAGTTCCTCATGACGTGTCTCGTGTTTCATGTTGGTTTATAACAAGTTGTGGAGAAATAACAGGTTCAGTCTGTTGATATGAATCAAGACTGTTATTGATGTAAATACATATATTTGAACATCTGTTTAATGGTCGATGATTCATTTCCCATCAAACACCTCAATTATTCATCTAAACTGGCTCAACTGACAAATAAGGCGACGACTCAGTTCTGGTTTTTATTGTGGTCAGTTGGTGGCGCTGTTTCCATAGATACAGAAAGTGCTGAGGACAAACAGCTTCCTGCTTTGTTGGTTCAATATTCAACCTCATTTAGGCATAAAGACCGTGAGTAACATGACTGACATGACACATTACTAATGAATGATCTGTTATCAATGTGACCTCCTACTCCAATACCATCAACACAAATTATTACTAACACACAACACAAATTCATCTAGAATGTAAATGATAGAAGTGAAAAGAAGCAGGGAGACAAAGACTCATGATGAGGCTGCCTCCATAATGAAGAAATGACAGATGTCTGTTCATACTTTCTAATGTGATCACATCTGCACTAAAGCCTGACTGCTTGATATGAGTCTGTCTCAGATATAAAGGTATCAGTGTTTGTGTTGGTCCATATGCACCAATTTCATTTGTGCACAATAAACAAAGAAGATGTGCATTTATCTTTACATTTTAAAACACGGATAAAAACATACATGTTTATTTTCTTCATTCAAGTTCTGTTTGGTCATATTTGTGTTTTCTTTGTATTATTATTACAGTTCTAGTTATTTATCATGAATCTAATGGTTTAACATTTAAACATAAAGTCTCAGTTACATGTCTTTGTCATAAGTATTTGACATTAACATCTTTGGAATCAGTGCCAAACATACATATTAAAAAATCTACATTCTATACATTTAAAACACAGTCAAGCCCTTCCTGTAACAACGTCACACTTTGATTTGTTAGCTGGGTCCAGTATAAATGTATATGTGTATATATGGAGGAATATATATATATATATTTATATATAGACTGAGAGGAACCACTAACAGCTCATATGTTGTGTTCAAAATGTTCATGATTTCACAATTTGAATTTTGAATATGATAATGAGGACTTTCAGAATAAATGTCTCATGTAGTAACTGGAAATTGAAGTAGTTTTCACTTCACATTAAATTCTCTGCAGTAGAAAATATTATTTTCTCATATTAAATCTTTGAGTCGTTAGATTGAATCCATGTTTAAGACGTAGAATTCAAAGTAAAGAGTGTCTGGACTCTGGAGCAGACGTTTTATCTCTCAATGTATTTTTGTGTTTGTTTACCACACAACAGAGATGCTGAAGTTGTGTTGAATGTGCTTCATGTGTTCTTGACTCTGAGTGCAGTGATTTATTAAACATTCTGAAAACTAAAGTCACTTTAACTTTTTCTTGCAGGGACTCACTCTCTGAAGTATTTCTGCACTGGGTCCTCTCAAGTCCCAAACTTTCCAGAGTTTGTGGCTGTTGGTTATGTTGATGAAGTTCAGATCGGTTACTATGACAGCAACACAATGAAAGCAGAACCCAAACAGGACTGGATGTTGAAGACAGGTTCACAGTACTGGGAGAGTCACACTCGGAAGGCTTTCGATGCACAGCAGAGATTCAAAGTCGAAATGGAAATCTTAAAGGAACGCTTCAACCACACTGAAGGTTTGTTTACGTTTCACTCTCTCATAATAACAACACACACACACACACACACACACACACACAAACTTATTTATTTTAACAAGTACAAATCTCAACATTTTCCTTGATTTCCCAGAGTAACTCATGGATCTTGTTCAAAAATAAGATGTTCAGTGACTGATATTTATGAGTTTGTGCAACTTGGTATAACTACACCGGTCCAATGAATAGTGACCACGCATCATACAGATGTTCTGATCTTTTGAAGTTTTATTTTCTCTCTCACATCAGCAGACACCGTGAAAACTATAACAGAATAAAAGACAAAAAACAAAGGTTTCAAATTTACATCTCTTAGGTATTTTCAAGTCTCTGTAGCAAGCGTCCAAACAAAGTCTCTCAAGCTCATATCTGTTCATAGACAGGCCCATGTACGAACAGCAACAGAAAATGTCAAATTACCAAGGTTTTCCTCTCCACAGTCGTCAAAGTGCTTGCTCATTGTGGGAACTGTTGGGTTTCTTTATATTTTGATTTTAAGGTCCTGATCTTCTATGTAAAGTGCTTTGAGATAATTTATATTTTGATTTGTCGCTATACAAATAAAATTGAATTGAATTGAATCTCTGTCTCTCTCTCAGGTGTCCACATTTACCAGTGGATGCACGGTTGTGAATGGGACGATGACACTGAAGAAGTTAAAGGTTATCATCAGGGTGGTTATGATGGAGAAGACTTCATATCATTGGACCTGGAGACAGAGACGTATATCGCTCCAACACCACAGGCGGTCATCACCAAACTGAAGTGGGATACTAATAAAGCTCTACTTGCATATAATAAGAACTACTTAACCCAGGTGTGTCCTTACTGGCTGAAGAAGTTCCTGGAGCTTGGGAAGAGCTCTCTGCTGAGAACAGGTGAAATCATATAACCTCCATGAACATGATGTTCCTCTTTCATTTCTTACTCTCTCTCTCACTGCTCTTTTTATGCCTCTGCTCTGGCGACACCTAGTGGCCGCTGGCATTATGTTCTGGGGTCGTCCGTCCGTCCCATCACTGTGAACACGATATCTCCAGAATGTCTTTAGAGAATTTCCTCAGATTTGGTGCAAACATTCACTTTGACTCAAAGATTAACTCACTTGATTTTTGTAGCCAAAGGTCAAAGGTCAAGGTCACGGTGGCCTCACAAAGTATGTTTATGTTTTTCTTGAACATGATGTCATCAGATCAGCTTCAGATTTGGTACAAACGTTCACTTGGACTCAGAGATCGATTAGTTATTGATTAGATTTTGGAGCCTGAAGGTCAAAGGTCGAGGTCACAGTGACCTCATCTTACTGTGAATGTGTTAGACCGCCCCTGAATTGAGACACAGCCCGAGTGTCCTCCCTCCTCACCCCCCGACTGACCTGCGCTCACTTTGCACTTTAACAAAAAATACCAACATGACCCAGAAGTTATCAGGACCTGTTCAGTACATGAGGTTTACTTTGTGTTTGTATAAAGAAAATAAATATCCTGATATAAAACTGTCACCTTTCAATAAATACTGTGATATTACTCTGACGTCATATCGTCCACCCCAGTGTCTTTGCATCACTTCAGCCTCTGTCTCGCTCACATCTCACAGTTCTTCACTTGTCTCGTATATGAACAGACATGACTGATGCTAAATCAATGGAATCAAACAGGAATGGTATTATTAGTATACAATACATTAGAATGACCCATAAACTGTCTTTCTTCTTTTTATCCCCAGAGCTTCCCTCGATGTCTCTCCTCCAGAAGTCTCCCTCCTCTCCAGTCAGCTGCCACGCTACAGGTTTCTACCCCGACTCAGCCATGTTGTTCTGGAGGAAAGACGGAGAGGAGCTTCATGAGGACGTGTACGTCGGAGAGGTCCTCCCCAACCATGACGGGACCTTCCAGATGAGCACTGACCTGCAGGTTTCATCAATCCCACCTGAAGACTGGAGGAGGTACGACTGTGTGTTCCAGATCTCTGGTGTGAAGGAGGACATCGTCAAAAGACTGGACAAAGACTCAGTGGAGTCCAACAGAGGTGAGACTTGAGTCAGTGATGACGGTGGGAAACACACGTTTCATTTCCACTAACAGTCCTGCAGGTCATGTATGCTGACGTGTAGCAGGAGAAGTTTTCTCTCTGTTGGTTTTGGGTCATTTTCTTTCTTCAGTTTTTATCAATAAATTTAGATCAGTGTTAAAAACAACAGCCGGACAAAGAAACAGGTTGATTGTGTGTGTTTGTTGTGTCTATTGTACAGGATTGTGGTTCAGGGAGATTGTTGTCGTCTAACCTGCTTCATCTGTTCAGGTTGTGATGCTTTGTTTTTTTATTCCACTCAACAGAGAAGCCCACTGACGTGACCACCACCACCACCATCATCGTCGCTGCAGTGGTCGCTCTCGCTGTCGTCCTCGCTGTCACTGGATTCATCGTGTACAGGAAGAGGAATGGTGAGAGACCAACACAGAAGCTTTGTCCAATATTTTTCTGGTGTTTTTATTTCAGACTTTTTTAACGAATGCTTCGTCCGGATCAAACCTCATGAAACAAACTTCAGTTCCTCACACACCAACATCTGTTTCAAGAGCTGCAGGGTTCACACAAAGTTTTCTAACTTCACTCTGCACCATAGACTGTTCATAAAAAGCTCCGCACACAACGTCCAGCACACAAACAATAAAAAGTGACAGTATATTGTGGATCGTTTGAGGAGGATCGCCACTAGAAAAAACAAAGACAAAATTCTGTTTGTTTTTTTAACTGTAAGAACTGAAATTATTTGTATTTTCTTTTTATTTCAGCTGAATGTCTCCCATCTCGTAAGTAAAACTTCTATTTCTACTCTGTTTTCTTTTTATACTAATATGCTTTATTAGGACGTCACGTCACGTTGACACAGCAGCTGAAAGTACGAACATGTCCAGTTTTATAAAACACCCCCAACTCCTCTTTGCTCCACTTTTTATTGGTCCACACCGGCGCCAGTCAGGGAGGCGTTATGTTTTCAGGCTGCTCATCTGTTCGTCCCCATCTTGTGAACACGATATCTCAAGAATGCTTTGAGGGAATTTCTTCAAATTTGCCACAAATGTTCACTTAGGCCTTGTCCACACTACCGCCAATATTTCTTTCAATGGATTTGAGGCTCCCCACAGGAACCTGACCCAGTGCAGGACTCTAGAAAAGCCTCCGTAGATTAAATAGGCTTCATTTTGTGTTGAAGAGAGTTTTCAGGACTGTTCCCTGCAGTGTTGGTTGTTTGTAATAAAAGTGTCTGTTCAGAGGAGGATGGTCTCATGATGTGTTTCTGACCTCACAGCTGGAAATGATCCAAACGTCTTTAAGCCTCTGAACCCAGATGCACAAGTTTCTAATTCTCCAAGTGAGACGTCCTCCTGAACACAGTGAGTTGCTCCATATGTTCAACAAAACTTAAACTAAGTGCAAAGTAACACGTGTGTGATCATGTGTAAAACCTCTGTTTTAATTAGAATGAAAACAATCATTAGAGATTTTTAAGAGCAAGGCACAGATCAGAAACCTTCACGTTAACAGATTCAATGTTGAAATTAAAACTCAAATATCAGCAGTGACACAACAATTCAAATGTTGATAAAACCATTTTTTTTTCCTGAGTAAAATTTGGTTTCACTGTTAAATGAGGGAATCGTGGAAATATTAGGTCTCAATACTGTAAATACATAAAATACGTGGCTTTGTGGAACTGAACATTTAATCTTTCATTTTCTTTTTTTCACTTTAGGTTTATGGACGTTTGCACTGGAACAAGAAGCAGTGTCACCACATTCTCCCCCTTACACTGGGAGTTCACTGATTATTCATCACTCACATCATAAACTGATCGTCAGGGTCAGACATTTATCAAAATACAAATAACACATATTAAAAACTACTGACAAATATGAAATATAAATGGTGGCATCGATTAAATTTGATCTTTTAGTCAAAATAAGAAATGTGAACTTACCTCTGATGAAATGTTTGTTAAAATATTGGTAAATCAAATAAGGATTGTTACTTTTACTGAGTATATTGTCTTATCGACCACTCAGACACTTTACCGTTCACATTCAGTCACATTCACTCGTTCACAAAGTGTTTTTTCTGTCACATGTCAATCACACACATTGTCCACTGAGCTGTCAGGGGTAGTTTTCGTGTCTGTGAACGATCCGCTCTACCTCCTGAGCCACAGCCGCCAACATATGCAACTGCAGATCCAGAATCTCTGTCCTGTATTCAACCTGAACACTCAGCTTCATGACGTGAGGCCACGTTTCCCCTGATGAGACGTGAGAGGTGTCACATCACAAACTTACTATTTTGTGTTTTGCCGTCATAAATTCAGCAACTTTACAAATTTAACAAAGTAAAGTTAGTTGAATAAAATACTTTTACTACGTTTACAAAATGCATTAAGTTTTCTTTGTTTGTTATATTTTTAGAAATTGCAGAAAACGCAATTCCAAGTTTTGATTTTTACAGTGTAGAAAGTGAACGTTGACGTGTTGGGTTTTTATAAATGAATGTTAAATGAAGCTGCTTTGCTGTTTCATTCCTTTTGTGTTTTGAATAAAGTCCCTGATACTCTCTTGGATTTCTGTCTCTTTGTGATTCAATGTGTAGAAAAGATGAACACGTCTGTGAAAGTTCAAATTGCCCACTTGTAAAATAATATCACAAACTAATTCAGGGTTGACTTGTGACCCACATCTGGTGACCAGAACTTTACTTTCACTTCCGTTAATTACCTCAGTTGGTTTACCTGGATTTAAGTGACGTAGAGGCTGATCCTGAATTCTCATTGGCTCAGATGATGTCCCCTCCTCTCCGTGTGTCCTCTCATCTCGTTGTTTTTGTCTCTGGAGCCACAGTCCGTCTCTCTGTGGACAGAAGACCTCATCTACCTTCAGTCCAGCAAAGAGAAATATAGCACCGCTCACAATGCACACTTTACTTTTCCTGCTTCTACTGGCAGGAACACACAGCGCGACGGCAAGTGAGTTCTAGTTTCTACTTGATTTGATTTGATTTGAAATGAAAGACAAATGCTCCGTGTATTTAAAAGACACTTCAATGATTTGAAGGTCTGTTGTAATGTTGGATGTTTGGTTCCTTCAGATTTTAGAAGTTGAATAAAGTTTCAAAGAGCTGATTTCAAAGTTCATGTTAGTAAATGTCATGGATCTCATGTAAGAAGGAAAGCTTCTGTTCTCTTTCTGAAAAGCTGAACTGAAAAGTGACTTTTCTTTTTCTTTCTTCTGATCCGGACCATTAGTTGATTTCGTCCTTTGATCAGAACCATTAAGATCGACACGGTCCGAGCTGGTTCTGGACAAAATGACGCAACGATTCTGCAAAAAGTCCAACAGACTCCGATAAATCAAGAAACAGTGAAACACGAAGCAACGTTTCAACTCAGCGAGAAAACCAAGAGTTTCTTGTCTGTTCTAAACATTATGAACTTGATTATTTCACTGAGTTCTTCATGACGTGTCTCGTGTTTCATGTTGGTTTATAAAAAGTTGTGGAGAAATAACAGGTTCAGTCTGTTGATATGAATCAAGACTGTTATTGATGTAAATACATATATTTGAACATCTGTTTAATGGTTGATGGTTCATTTCCCATCAAACACCTCAATTATTCATCTAAACTGGCTCAACTGACAAATAAGGCGACGACTCAGTTCTGGTTTTTATTGTGGTCAGTTGGTGGCGCTGTTTCCATAGATACAGAAAGTGCTGAGGACAAACAGCTTCCTGCTTTGTTGGTTCAATATTCAACCTCATTTAGGCATAAAGACCGTGAGTAACATGACTGACATGACACATTACTAATGAATGATCTGTTATCAATGTGACCTCCTACTCCAATACCATCAACACAAATTATTACTAACACACAACACAAATTCATCTAGAATGTAAATGATAGAAGTGAAAAGAAGCAGGGAGACAAAGACTCATGATGAGGCTGCCTCCATAATGAAGAAATGACAGATGTCTGTTCATACTTTCTAATGTGATCACATCTGCACTAAAGCCTGACTGCTTGATATGAGTCTGTCTCAGATATGAAGGTATCAGTGTTTGTGTTGGTCCATATGCACCAATTTCATTTGTGCACAATAAACAAAGAAGATGTGCATTTATCTTTAAATTTTAAAACAGGGATAAAAACATACATGTTTATTTTCTTCATTCAAGTTCTGTTTGGTCATATTTGTGTTTTCTTTGTATTATTATTACAGTTCTAGTTATTTATCATGAATCTGATGGTTTAACATTTAAACATAAAGTCTCAGTTACATGTCTTTGTCATAAGTATTTGACATTAACATCTTTGGAATCAGTGCCAAACATACATATTAAAAAATCTACATTCTATACATTTAAAACACAGTCAAGCCCTTCCTGTAACAACGTCACACTTTGTTTTGTTAGCTGGGTCCAGTATAAATGTATATGTGTATATATGGAGGAATATATATATATATATATATATATATATATATATATTTATATATAGACTGAGAGAAACCACTAACAGCTCATATGTTGTGTTCAAAATGTTCATGATTTCACAATTTGAATTTTGAATATGATAATGAGGACTTTCAGAATAAATGTCTCATGTAGTAACTGGAAATTGAAGTAGTTTTCACTTCACATTAAATTCTCTGCAGTAGAAAATATTATTTTCTCATATTAAATCTTTGAGTCGTTAGATTGAATCCATGTTTAAGACGTAGAATTCAAAGTAAAGAGTGTCTGGACTCTGGAGCAGACGTTTTATCTCTCAATGTATTTTTGTGTTTGTTTACCACACAACAGAGATGCTGAAGTTGTGTTGAATGTACTTCATGTCTTCTTGACTCTGAGTGCAGTGATTTATTAAACATTCTGAAAACTAAAGTCACTTTAACTTTTTCTTGCAGGGACTCACTCTATTAATTATTTCTTCACTGCGTCCCCTCAAGTCCCAAACTTTCCAGAGTTTGTGGTTGTTGGTTATGTTGATGAAGTTCAGATCAGTCACTATGACAGCAACACAATGAAAACAGAACTGAAACAGGACTGGCTGTGGAAGGCAACAAATTCAGAGTTCTGGGAGAGGTTTACTCAGTACCTTTTGGGTTACCAGCAGGACTTCAAAGCCAACATTGAAATCTTAAAGGCACTCTTCAAGCAGACTGAAGGTTTGTTTACGTTTCACTCTCTAATAATAACAACACACACACACACACACACACACACACACACACACACACACACACACACACACACACACAGACACACACTCACATTTTCATTTATTTGATTTGATCTCAAATATTTACTAATTAATCAAACATGTGATCAATAGATTTTAATTTTTTTAACAAGTAAAAATCTGAAATGTTTTGTGAAGTTTCTTAAATATTAGAGTTTGTTGCTTCTCTTACTTTCTGATGAATTAAATACAGTGACAGACATTTTCACTACTTTCTGATATTTGCTTCAGTTTAAACAAGTGATTGATTCATTAACAAAATCCAGAATCAACAACAAGCAGAATGATTAGTTTGAACCTGAAATATATCAAATCAACAGTAGAGCAGCAGATTCATGTCACTGTGCTGACCACAGTGTGTCCACAAAATAAGACACACACCAGAGAATCACACGTTAGATTAGATTTACCCAAACACAGTGTCAAAGCCAGAAGACATTTATATAGTGTAGTGCTGAAGAAGACATTTATTACTGGATCAGCAGAAAATAATCTTTATCAACAACTGTGAATTTGGTGTGAGCAGTAAACTGTGTGGATGGATGTGTTATGGGTCAGAGAAGAACTTTAAATTCAGCTGCAGATCAGGAGCTGATCCAGGAATATTTTCTATCTCTTTAGCTTTTTCAACATTTTCCTTGATTTCCCAGAGTAACTCATGGATCTTGTTCAAAAATAAGATGTTCAGTGACTGATATTTATGAGTTTGTGCAACTTGGTCATAAAAACGTGTCTCTAGTGAATTTAAATGTGTTTTCATGAGGTGAGTGTTGGGCCTTGGTGGAGGTTTGTACTGGACTGAGTGATGTTCTAGTTTGATGCTACAGAAACCTGAGTGTGTGTGTGTGTGTGTGTGTGAGTGTGTGTGTGTGTGAGTGTGTGTGTGTGTGTGTGTGTGTGTGAGTGTGTGTGTGTGTGTGTGTGTGTGTGTGTGTGTGTGTGTGTGTGGTGAAGATGTGTAATAACCGCTCAGATCTCTGTCTCTCTCTCAGGTGTCCACATTTTCCAGGCCATGGCTGGCTGTGAATGGGACGATGAGACTGGAGAAGTTAAAGGTTATCTTCAGGGTGGTTATGATGGAGAAGACTTGATATCATTGGACCTGGAGACAGAGACGTGGATCGCTCATAGACCACAGGCTGTTATCATCAAACTGCAGTTGGATAATGATAAAACTCAACTTGCAGATTTTAAGAACACCTTAACCCAGGTGTGTCCTGACTGGCTGAAGATTTTCGTGGAGCATGGGAAGAGCTCTCTGCTGAGAACAGGTGAAATCACATAACCTCCATGAACATGATGTTCCTCTTTCATTTCTTACTCTGTGGCATCACAGTGAACGAGAGCAGATACACAGACACCTGCTGTGACTCAGTTTGTTCACTTTCTATCATCATTGCTCTCTCTCCTTCCCTCCTTTCTCTCTCTCTCTCTCTCTCTCTCTCTCTCTCTCCCTCTGTCTGTCTCTCTCTCTCTCTCTCAATTCAATAAGCTTTATTGGCATGACTGTGTATTACGATATTGCCAAAGTGTTATAATATAAAAATAAAATAATATAAAACAATGTATTATTTTAGCAAAATAATAAATTATACATCAATTAAAACTATACTTTACATCAATAAAACTATACTATACATGAATAAAACTATACTATACATGAATAAAACTATACTATATATCAATTTAAAAAAGGTGTGTATCATACAGAGGTAATTATTACAGAACAGTATCTATCTAATGATCAGTATTTTCATCAGTGAGCTGGTTGTTGTGCAGCTTTTCTCTTCTCCTGTGACAGACACTCACATATTTTACAGCTTCTACAGCAGTGGCACTTTTTTCTCCCAGTAGATGATGTAGTAGTTTGGTCTGAGAGTTTGTCAAAATTTGGGGTTGTGTGTGTAAAGTGAGTGTAGAGCTGTGTTCTGATGTCTGTGTATGCGTCACAGTGCAGCAGGAAGTGCTGCTCTGTCTCTACCTGTCTGTGCGGACAGTGCAGATACAGCCACGTCTGTCTGTGTCGGCCTCTCTCTAAGGCCAGGCTGTGGTTGCTGAGTCTGTACATAGTCAACGTTTTCCTCAGTCTGGGGTCAGTGACAGAGCTCAGATAATCTGCCATGGAGTATTGTCTGTTTAGGGACAAATAGCATTGGGGTTTGCTTTGGGTTTTGGTTGCAGATGTCCAATAGTTGATGGAATTGTCTTTTTCTTTAGTTATAATTTGGTGGGGCCGGATTGTGTGAGGACGGTCTGGGTGCCCTGTGCTGTTGGAGCTGAGCCGGTGGACCAGCTGGCTGAGAAAGAAAAATCTCTCTCTCTCTCTCTCTCTCTCCTTCTCCTTCTCTCTCTCTCTCACTGCTCTTTTTATGCCTCTGCTCTGGCGACACCTAGTGGTCGTTGGCATTATGTTCTGGGGTCGTCCGTCCGTCCCATCACTGTGAACACGATATCTCCAGAATGTCATTAGAGAATTTCCTCAGATTTGGTGCAAACATTCACTTTGACTCAAGAATTAACTCACTGGATTTTTGTAGCCAAAGGTCAAAGGTCAAGGTCACGGTGGCCTCACAAAGTATGTTTATGTTTTTCTTGAACATGATGTCATCAGATCAGCTTCAGATTTGGTACAAACGTTCACTTGGACTCAGAGATCGATTAGTTATTGATTAGATTTTGGAGCCTGAAGGTCAAAGGTCAAGGTCACAGTGACCTCATGTTACTGTGAATGTGTTAGACCGCCCCTCAATTGAGACACAGCCCGAGTGTCCTCCCTCCTCACCCCCCGACTGACCTGCGCTCACTTTGCACTTTAACAAAAAATACCAACATGAACCAGAAGTTATCAGGACCTGTTCAGTACATGAGGTTTACTTTGTGTTTGTATAAAGAAAATAAATATCCTGATATAAAACTGTCACCTTTCAATAAATACTGTGATATTACTCTGACGTCATATCGTCCACCCAGTGTCTTTGCATCACTTCAGCCTCTGTCTCGCTCACATCTCACAGTTCTTCACTTGTCTCGTATATGAACAGACATGACTGATGCTAAATCAATGGAATCAAACAGGAATGGTATTATTAGTATACAATACATTAGAATGACCCATAAACTGTCTTTCTTCTTTCTCCCCAGAGCTTCCCTCGATGTCTCTCCTCCAGAAGTCTCCCTCCTCTCCAGTCAGCTGCCACGCTACAGGTTTCTACCCCGACTCAGCCATGTTGTTCTGGAGGAAAGACGGAGAGGAGCTTCATGAGGACGTGTACGTCGGAGAGGTCCTCCCCAACCATGACGGGACCTTCCAGATGAGCACTGACCTGCAGGTTTCATCAATCCCACCTGAAGACTGGAGGAGGTACGACTGTGTGTTCCAGATCTCTGGTGTGAAGGAGGACATCGTCAAAAGACTGGACAAAGACTCAGTGGAGTCCAACAGAGGTGAGACTTGAGTCAGTGATGACGGTGGGAAACACACGTTTCATTTCCACTAACAGTCCTGCAGGTCATGTATGCTGACGTGTAGCAGGAGAAGTTTTCTCTCTGTTGGTTTTGGGTCATTCTCTTTCTTCAGTTTTTATCAATAAATTTAGATCAGTGTTAAAAACAACAGCAGGACAAAGAAACAGGTTGATTGTGTGTGTTTGTTGTGTCTATTGTACAGGATTGTGGTTCAGGGAGATTGTTGTCGTCTAACCTGCTTCATCTGTTCACGTTGTGATGCTTTGTTTTTTTATTCCACTCAACAGAGAAGCCCACTGACGTGACCACCACCACCACCACCATCATCGTCGCTGCAGTGGTCGCTCTCGCTGTCGTCCTCGCTGTCGCTGGATTCATCGTGTACAGGAAGAGGAATGGTGAGAGACCAACACAGAAGCTTTGTCCAATATTTTTCTGGTGTTTTTATTTCAGAGTTTTTTAACGAATGCTTCGTCCGGATCAAACCTCATGAAACAAACTTCAGTTCCTCACACACCAACATCTGTTTCAAGAGCTGCAGGGTTCACACAAAGTTTTCTAACTTCACTCTGCACCATAGACTGTTCATAAAAAGCTCCGCACACAACGTCCAGCACACAAACAATAAAAAGTGACAGTATATTGTGGATCGTTTGAGGAGGATCGCCACTAGAAAAAACAAAGACAAAATTCTGTTTGTTTTTTTAACTGTAATAACTGAAATTATTTGTATTTTCTTTTTATTTCAGCTGAATGTCCCCCATCTCGTAAGTAAAACTTCTATTTCTACTCTGTGTTCTTTTTATACTGATATGCTTTATTAGGACGTCACGTCACGTTGACACAGCAGCTGAAAGTACGAACATGTCCAGTTTTATAAAACACCCCCAACTCCTCTTTGCTCCACTTTTTATTGGTCCACACCGGCGCCAGTCAGGGAGGCGTTATGTTTTCAGGCTGTTCATCTGTTCGTCCCCATCTTGTGAACACGATATCTCAAGAATGCTTTGAGGGAATTTCTTCAAATTTGCCACAAATGCTCACTTAGGCCTTGTCCACACTACTGCCAATATTTCTTTCAATGGATTTGAGGCTCCCCACAGGAACCTGACCCAGTGCAGGACTCTAGAAAAGCCTCCGTAGATTAAATAGGCTTCATTTTGTGCTGAAGAGAGTTTTCAGGACTGTTCCCTGCAGTGTTGGTTGTTTGTAATAAAAGTGTCTGTTCAGAGGAGGATGGTCTCATGATGTGTTTCTGACCTCACAGCTGGAAATGATCCAAACGTCTTAATGCCTCTGAACCCAGATGGACAAGTTTCTAATCCTCCAAGTGAGACGTCCTCCTGAACACAGTGAGTTGCTCCATATGTTCAACAAAACTTAAACTAAGTACAAAGTAACACGTGTGTGATCATGTGTAAAACCTCTGTTTTAATTAGAATGAAAACAATCATTAGAGATTTTTAAGAGCAAGGCACAGATCAGAAACCTTCACGTTAACAGATTCAATGTTGAAATTAAAGCTCAAATATCAGCAGTGACACAACAATTCAAATGTTGATAAAACCATTTTTTTTTCCTGAGTAAAATTTGGTTTCACTGTTAAATGAGGGAATCGTGGAAATATTAGGTCTCAATACTGTAAATACATAAAATACGTGGCTTTGTGGAACTGAACATTTAATCTTTCATTTTATTTTTTCACTTTAGGTTTATGGACGTTTGCACTGGAACAAGAAGCAGTGTCACCACATTCTCCCCCTTACACTGGGAGTTCACTGATTATTCATCACTCACATCATAAACTGATCGTCAGGGTCAGGGTTTTTTCGTGTCTGTGGACGATCCGCTCTACCTCCTGAGCCACAGCCGCCAACATATGCAACTGCAGATCCAGAATCTCTGTCCTGTATTCAACCTGAACACTCAGCTTCATGACGTGAGGCCACGTTTCCCCTGATGAGACGTGAGAGGTGTCACAGCACAAACTTACTATTTTGTGTTTTGTCACCATAAATTCAGCAACTTTACAAATGTAACAAAGTAAAGTTAGTTGAAGAAAATACTTTTACTACGTTTACAAATGCATTAAATTTTATTTGTTCGTTATATTTTTAGAAATTGCAGAAAACGCAATTCCAAGTTTTCATTTTTACAGTGTAGAAAGTGAACGTTGACGTGTTGGGTTTTTATAAATGAATGTTAAATGAAGGTGCTTTGCTGTTTCATTCCTTTTGTACTTGTGTTTTGAATAAAGTCCCTGATACTCTCTTGGATTTCTGTCTCTTTGTGATTCAATGTGTAGAAAAGTTGAACACATCTGTGAAAGTTCAAATGTTCATTATTGAGACACACTCACCTGGACAGGTCCATCATATACAGTCAGACCAGACAACATGTGGATGTGAACCACTTCAGGTAATGATGTGACACTTCTGGTCTCCTTCTTGTGGCCCAAACAAAATGGATGTGATTCTAAAGTTGCCCACTTGTAAAATAATATCACAAAACAAATTCAAGGTTGACTTGTGACCCAGATCTGGTGAAAAAGGAGCAGAACACCCAAGTGCCATCATTCCCCACCGCATGTGGGCCGATGTGGGATGTGAGGGATGAAGGTCGAATCTGAACCAAAACAGTTTTCCTGTGTAGGATTGTTCATCAGATGAAAACCACAAGTCATGAGCATGAATGATCCTGTGGTTGTGGACCTCTGCTCTTCATTCAACACAAACACATCCTCACGACCAGAACTTTACTTTCACTTCCGTTAATTACCTCAGTTGGTTCACCTGGATTTAAGTGACGTAGAGGCTGATCCTGAATTCTCATTGGCTCAGGTGATGTCCCCTCCTCTCTGTGTGTCCTCTTATCTCGTTGTTTTTGTCTCTGGAGCCACAGTCCGTCTCTCTGTGGACAGAAGACCTCATCTACCTTCAGTCCAGCAAAGAGAAATATAGCACCGCTCACAATGCACACTTTACTTTTCCTGCTTCTACTGGCAGGAACACACAGCGCGACGGCAAGTGAGTTCTAGTTTCTACTTGATTTGATTTGAAATGAAAGACAAATGCTCCGTGTATTTAAAAGACACTTCAATGATTTGAAGGTCTGTTGTAATGTTGGATGTTTGGCTCCTTCAGATTTTAGAAGTTGAATAAAGTTTCAAAGAGCTGATTTCAAAGTTCATGTTAGTAAATGTCATGGATCTCATGTAAGAAGGAAAGCTTCTGTTCTCTTTCTGAAAAGCTGAACTGAAAAGTGACTTTTCTTTTTCTTTCTTCTGATCCGGACCATTAGTTGATTTCGTCCTTTGATCAGAACCATTAAGATCGACACGGTCCGAGCTGGTTCTGGACAAAATGACGCAACGATTCTGCAAAAAGTCCAACAGACTCCGATAAATCAAGAAACAGTGAAACACGAAGCAACGTTTCAACTCAGCGAGAAAACCAAGAGTTTCTTGTCTGTTCTAAACATTATGAACTTGATTATTTCACTGAGTTCTTCATGACGTGTCTCGTGTTTCATGTTGGTTTATAAAAAGTTGTGGAGAAATAACAGGTTCAGTCTGTTGATATGAATCAAGACTGTTATTGATGTAAATACATATATTTGAACATCTGTTTAATGGTTGATGATTCATTTCCCATCAAACACCTCAATTATTCATCTAAACTGGCTCAACTGACAAATAAGGCGACGACTCAGTTCTGGTTTTTATTGTGGTCAGTTGGTGGCGCTGTTTCCATAGATACAGAAAGTGCTGAGGACAAACAGCTTCCTGCTTTGTTGGTTCAATATTCAACCTCATTTAGGCATAAAGACCGTGAGTAACATGACTGACATGACACATTACTAATGAATGATCTGTTATCAATGTGACCTCCTACTCCAATACCATCAACACAAATTATTACTAACACACAACACAAATTCATCTAGAATGTAAATGATAGAAGTGAAAAGAAGCAGGGAGACAAAGACTCATGATGAGGCTGCCTCCATAATGAAGAAATGACAGATGTCTGTTCATACTTTCTAATGTGATCACATCTGCACTAAAGCCTGACTGCTTGATATGAGTCTGTCTCAGATATGAAGGTATCAGTGTTTGTGTTGGTCCATATGCACCAATTTCATTTGTGCACAATAAACAAAGAAGATGTGCATTTATCTTTACATTTTAAAACAGGGATAAAAAACATACATGTTTATTTTCTTCATTCAAGTTCTGTTTGGTAATATTTGTGTTTTCTTTGTATCATTATTACAGTTCTAGTTATTTATCATGAATCTGATGGTTTAACATTTAAACATAAAGTCTCAGTTACATGTCTTTGTCATAAGTATTTGACATTAACATCTTTGGAATCAGTGCCAAACATACATATTAAAAAATCTACATTCTATACATTTAAAACACAGTCAAGCCCTTCCTGTAACAACGTCACACTTTGTTTTGTTAGCTGGGTCCAGTATAAATGTATATGTGTATATATGGAGGAATATATATATATATTTATATATAGACTGAGAGAAACCACTAACAGCTCATATGTTGTGTTCAAAATGTTCATGATTTCACAATCTGAATTTTGAATATGATAATGAGGACTTTCAGAATAAATGTCTCATGTAGTAACTGGAAATTGAAGTAGTTTTCACTTCACATTAAATTCTCTGCAGTAGAAAATATTATTTTCTCATATTGAATCTTTGAGTCGTTAGATTGAATCCATGTTTAAGACGTAGAATTCAAAGTAAAGAGTGTCTGGACTCTGGAGCAGACGTTTTATCTCTCAATGTATTTTTGTGTTTGTTAACCACACAACAGAGATGCTGAAGTTGTGTTGAATGTGCTTCATGTCTTCTTGACTCTGAGTGCAGTGATTTATTAAACATTCTGAAAACTAAAGTCACTTTAACTTTTTCTTGCAGGGACTCACTCTCTGAAGTATTTCTTCACTGTGTCCCCTCAAGTCCCAAACTTTCCAGAGTTTGTGGCTGTTGGTTATGTTGATGAAGTTCAGATCAGTCACTATGACAGCAACACAAAGAAAGTAGAACTCAAACAGGACTGGATGTTGAAGGCAACAGATTCAGAGTTCTGGAAGGGGTTGACTCAGTACTTTTTGGGTCACCAGCAGGACTTCAAAGTCTACATTGAAATCTTAAAGGCACTCTTCAACCAGACTGAAGGTTTGTTTACGTTTCACTCTCTAATAATAACAACACACACACACACACACACACACACACACACACACACACACACACACGCGCACACACACACACACACACACACACACATTTTCATTTATTTGATTTGATCTCAAATATTTACTAATTAATCAAACATGTGATCAATAGATTTTAATTTTTTAACAAGTAAAAATCTGAAATGTTTTGTGAAGTTTCTTAAATATTAGAGTTTGTTGCTTCTCTTACTTTCTGATGAATTAAATACAGTGACAGACATTTTCACAACTTTCTGATATTTGCTTCAGTTTAAACAAGTGATTGATTCATTAACAAAATCCAGAATCAACAACGAGCAGAATGATTAGTTTGAACCTGAAATATATCAAATCAACAGTAGAGCAGCAGATTCATGTCACTGTGCTGACCACAGTGTGTCCACAAAATAAGACACACACCAGAGAATCACACGTTGGATTAGATTTACCCAAACACAGTGTCAAAGCCAGAAGACATTTATATACTGTAGTGCAGAAGAAGACATTTATTACTGGATCAGCAGAAAATAATCTTTATCAACAACTGTGAATTTGGTGTGAGCAGTAAACTGTGTGGATGGATGTGTTATGGGTCAGAGAAGAACTTTAAATTCAGCTGCAGATCAGGAGCTGATCCAGGAATATTTTCTATCTCTTTAGCTTTTTCAACATTTTCCTTGATTTCCCAGAGTAACTCATGGATCTTGTTCAAAAATAAGATGTTCAGTGACTGATATTTATGAGTTTGTGCAACTTGGTCATAAAAACGTGTCTCTAGTGAATTTAAATGTGTTTTCATGAGGTGAGTGTTGGGCCTTGGTGGAGGTTTGTACTGGACTGAGTGATGTTCTAGTTTGATGCTACAGAAACCTGGGGGTGGGGTTTATTATTGACAGACTGACTCCCGATTGGTCGAGCGTGTGTACCAGCGAGACCTCGGTACCTTTGCTCCATAACCGATCGCTCTGGATGACAGCGTTCATATCTGTTGTATTTTGGCTTCGTTCCTGGACAGTGGGAGGAAGTGGAGACGTGTCGTCCATCTTTATAAACAGTCATGGTCTGTTGCTGCTGCTCACATGATGTCACCACCTTCAGCAGAGCAGATGAACTGTGTGTGTGTGTGTGTGTGAGTCTGTGTGTGTGTGTGTGTGTGATGAAGATGTGTAATAACAGCTCAGATCTCTGTCTCTCTCTCAGGTGTCCACATTTTCCAGAAGATGGCTGGCTGTGAATGGGACGATGAGACTGAAGAAGTTAAAAGTTATCTTCAGGGTGCTTATGATGGAGAAGACTTGATATCATTTGACCTGGAGACAGAGACGTGGATCGCTCAAAGACCACAGGCTGTTATCATCAAACTGCAGTTGGATAATAATAAAGCTCAACTTGCAGATTTTAAGAACACCTTAACCCAGGAGTGTCCTTACTGGCTGAAGATATTCGTGGAGCATGGGAAGAGCTTTCTGCTGAGAACAGGTGAAATCACATAACCTCCATGAACATGATGTTCCTCTTTCATTTCTTACTCTGTGGCATCACAGTGAACGAGAGCAGATACACAGACACCTGCTGTGACTCAGTTTGTTCACTTTCTATCATCATCGCTGTCTCTCTCTCTCCTTCCCTCCTTTCTCTCTCTCTCTCTCTCTGTCTGTCTCTCTCTCTTTCTCACTCTCTCTCCCTCTCCTTCCCTCCTTTCTGTCTCTCTCTCAATTCAATAAGCTTTATTGGCATGACTGTGTATTACAATATTGCCAAAGCGTTAAAATATAAAAATAAAATAATACAAAACAATGTATTATTTTAGCAAAATAATAAATTATACATCAATTACAACTATACTTTAAATCAATTAAAACTATACTATACATGAATAAAACTATACTATACATGAATAAAACTATACATTAATAAAACTATACTATACATTAACAAAACTATACTATACATCAATAAAACTATACTATACATGAATAAAACTATACTATACATGAATAAAACTATACTATACATGAATAAAACTATACTATACATGAATAAAACTGTACTATATATCAATTTAAATAAGGTGTGTATCATACAGAGGTAATTATTACAGAACAGTATCTATCTAATGATCAGTATTTTCATCAGTGAGCTGGTTGTTGTGCAGCTTTTCTCTTCTCCTGTGACAGACACTCACATATTTTACAGCTTCTACAGCAGTGGCACTTTTTTCTCCCAGTAGATGATGTAGTAGTTTGGTCTGAGAGTTTGTCAAAATTTGGGGTTGTGTGTGTAAAGTGAGTGTAGAGCTGTGTTCTGATGTCTGTGTATGTGTCACAGTGCAGCAGGAAGTGCTGCTCTGTCTCTACCTGTCTGTGTGGACAGAGCAGACACAGCCACGTCTGTCTGTGTCGGCCTCTCTCTAAGGCCAGGCTGTGGTTGCTGAGTCTGTACATAGTCAACGTTTTCCTCAGTCTGGGGTCAGTGACAGAGCTCAGATAATCTGCCATGGAGTATTGTCTGTTTAGGGACAAATAGCATTGGGGTTTGCTTTGGGTTTTGGTTGCAGATGTCCAATAGTTGATGGAATTGTCTTTTTCTTTAGTTATAATTTGGTGGGGCCGGATTGTGTGAGGACGGTCTGGGTGCCCTGTGCTGTTGGAGCTGAGCCGGTGGACCAGCTGGCTGAGAAAGAAAAATCTCTCTCTCTCTCTCTCTCTCTCCTTCTCCTTCTCCTTCTCTCTCTCTCTCTCACTGCTCTTTTTATGCCTCTGCTCTGGCGACACCTAGTGTCCGTTGGCATTATGTTCTGGGGTCGTCCGTCCGTCCCATCACTGTGAACACGATATCTCCAGAATGTCTTTAGAGAATTTCCTCAGATTTGGTGCAAACATTCACTTTGACTCAAGGATTAACTCACTTGATTTTTGTAGCCAAAGGTCAAAGGTCAAGGTCACGGTGGCCTCACAAAGTATGTTTATGTTTTTCTTGAACATGATGTCATCAGATCAGCTTCAGATTTGGTACAAACGTTCACTTGGACTCAGAGATCGATTAGTTATTGATTAGATTTTGGAGCCTGAAGGTCAAAGGTCAAGGTCACAGTGACCTCATGTTACTGTGAATGTGTTAGACCGCCCCTGAATTGAGACACAGCCCGAGTGTCCTCCCTCCTCACCCCCCGACTGACCTGCGCTCACTTTGCACTTTAACAAAAAATACCAACATGACCCAGAAGTTATCAGGACCTGTTCAGTACATGAGGTTTACTTTGTGTTTGTATAAAGAAAATAAATATCCTGATATAAAACTGTCACCTTTCAATAAATACTGTAATATTACTCTGACGTCATATCGTCCACCCCAGTGTCTTTGCATCACTTCAGCCTCTGTCTCGCTCACATCTCACAGTTCTTCACTTGTCTCGTATATGAACAGACATGACTGATGCTAAATCAATGGAATCAAACAGGAATGGTATTATTAGTATACAATACATTAGAATGACCCATAAACTGTCTTTCTTCTTTCTCCCCAGAGCTTCCCTCGATGTCTCTCCTCCAGAAGTCTCCCTCCTCTCCAGTCAGCTGCCACGCTACAGGTTTCTACCCCGACTCAGCCATGTTGTTCTGGAGGAAAGACGGAGAGGAGCTTCATGAGGACGTGTACGTCGGAGAGGTCCTCCCCAACCATGACGGGACCTTCCAGATGAGCACTGACCTGCAGGTTTCATCAATCCCACCTGAAGACTGGAGGAGGTACGACTGTGTGTTCCAGATCTCTGGTGTGAAGGAGGACATCGTCAAAACACTGGACAAAGACTCAGTGGAGTCCAACAGAGGTGAGACTTGAGTCAGTGATGACGGTGGGAAACACACGTTTCATTTCCACTAACAGTCCTGCAGGTCATGTATGCTGACGTGTAGCAGGAGAAGTTTTCTCTCTGTTGGTTTTGGGTCATTTTCTTTCATCAGTTTTTATCAATAAATTTAGATCAGTGTTAAAAACAACAGCCGGACAAAGAAACAGGTTGATTGTCTGTGTGTGTTTGTTGTGTCTATTGTACAGGATTGTGGTTCAGGGAGATTGTTGTCGTCTAACCTGCTTCATCTGTTCAGGTTGTGATGCTTTGTTTTTTTATTCCACTCAACAGAGAAGCCCACTGACGTGACCACCATCATCATCATCATCATCGTCGCTGCAGTGGTCGCTCTCGCTGTCGTCCTCGCTGTCACTGGATTCATCGTGTACAGGAAGAGGAATGGTGAGAGACCAACACAGAAGCTTTGTCCAATATTTTTCTGGTGTTTTTATTTCAGACTTTTTTAACGAATGCTTCGTCCGGATCAAACCTCATGAAACAAACTTCAGTTCCTCACACACCAACATCTGTTTCAAGAGCTGCAGGGTTCACACAAAGTTTTCTAACTTCACTCTGCACCATAGACTGTTCATAAAAAGCTCCGCACACAACGTCCAGCACACAAACAATAAAAAGTGACAGTATATTGTGGATCATTTGAGGAGGATCGCCACTAGAAAAAACAAAGACAAAATTCTGTTTGTTTTTTTAACTGTAATAACTGAAATTATTTGTATTTTCTTTTTATTTCAGCTGAATGTCCCCCATCTCGTAAGTAAAACTTCTATTTCTACTCTGTTTTCTTTTTATACTAATATGCTTTATTAGGACGTCACGTCACGTTGACACAGCAGCTGAAAGTACGAACATGTCCAGTTTTATAAAACACCCCCAACTCCTCTTTGCTCCACTTTTTATTGGTCCACACCGGCGCCAGTCAGGGAGGCGTTATGTTTTCAGGCTGTCCATCTGTTCGTCCCCATCTTGTGAACACGATATCTCAAGAATGCTTTGAGGGAATTTCTTCAAATTTGCCACAAATGCTCACTTAGGCCTTGTCCACACTACTGCCAATATTTCTTTCAATGGATTTGAGGCTCCCCACAGGAACCTGACCCAGTGCAGGACTCTAGAAAAGCCTCCGTAGATTAAATAGGCTTCATTTTGTGCTGAAGAGAGTTTTCAGGACTGTTCCCTGCAGTGTTGGTTGTTTGTAATAAAAGTGTCTGTTCAGAGGAGGATGGTCTCATGATGTGTTTCTGACCTCACAGCTGGAAATGATCCAAACGTCTTAATGCCTCTGAACCCAGATGGACAAGTTTCTAATTCTCCAAGTGAGACGTCCTCCTGAACACAGTGAGTTGCTCCATATGTTCAACAAAACTTAAACTAAGTGCAAAGTAACACGTGTGTGATCATGTGTAAAACCTCTGTTTTAATTAGAATGAAAACAATCATTAGAGATTTTTAAGAGCAAGGCACAGATCAGAAACCTTCACGTTAACAGATTCAATGTTGAAATTAAAGCTCAAATATCAGCAGTGACACAACAATTCAAATGTTGATAAAACCATTTTTTTTTCCTGAGTAAAATTTGGTTTCACTGTTAAATGAGGGAATCGTGGAAATATTAGGTCTCAATACTGTAAATACATAAAATACGTGGCTTTGTGGAACTGAACATTTAATCTTTCATTTTATTTTTTCACTTTAGGTTTATGGACGTTTGCACTGGAACAAGAAGCAGTGTCACCACATTCTCCCCCTTACACTGGGAGTTCACTGATTATTCATCACTCACATCATAAACTGATCGTCAGGGTCAGGGTTTTTTCGTGTCTGTGGACGATCCGCTCTACCTCCTGAGCCACAGCCGCCAACATATGCAACTGCAGATCCAGAATCTCTGTCCTGTATTCAACCTGAACACTCAGCTTCATGACGTGGGGCCACGTTTCCCCTGATGAGACGTGAGAGGTGTCACAGCACAAACTTACTATTTTGTGTTTTGTCACCATAAATTCAGCAACTTTACAAATGTAACAAAGTAAAGTTAGTTGAAGAAAATACTTTTACTACGTTTACAAATGCATTAAATTTTATTTGTTCGTTATATTTTTAGAAATTGCAGAAAACGCAATTCCAAGTTTTCATTTTTACAGTGTAGAAAGTGAACGTTGACGTGTTGGGTTTTTATAAATGAATGTTAAATGAAGGTGCTTTGCTGTTTCATTCCTTTTGTACTTGTGTTTTGAATAAAGTCCCTGATACTCTCTTGGATTTCTGTCTCTTTGTGATTCAATGTGTAGAAAAGTTGAACACATCTGTGAAAGCTCAAATGTTCATTATTGAGACACACTCACCTGGACAGGTCCATCATAGACAGTCAGACCAGACAACATGCGGATGTGAACCACTTCAGGTAATGATGTGACACTTCTGGTCTCCTTCTTGTGGCCCAAACAAAATGGATGTGATTCTAAAGTTGCCCACTTGTAAAATAATATCACAAAACAAATTCAAGGTTGACTTGTGACCCAGATCTGGTGAAAAAGGAGCAGAACACCCAAGTGCCATCATTCCCCACCGCATGTGGGCCGATGTGGGATGTGAGGGATGAAGGTCGAATCTGGACCAAAACAGTTTTCCTGTGTAGGATTGTTCATCAGCTGAAAACCACAAGTCATGAGCATGAATGATCCTGTGGTTGTGGACCTCTGCTCTTCATTCAACACAAACACATCCTCACGACCAGAACTTTACTTTCACTTCCGTTAATTACCTCAGTTGGTTCACCTGGATTTAAGTGACGTCGAGGCTGATCCTGAATTCTCATTGGCTCAGGTGATGTCCCCTCCTCTCTGTGTGTCCTCTTATCTCGTTGTTTTTGTCTCTGGAGCCACAGTCCGTCTCTCTGTGGACAGAAGACCTCATCTACCTTCAGTCCAGCAAAGAGAAATATAGCACCGCTCACAATGCACACTTTACTTTTCCTGCTTCTACTGGCAGGAACACACAGCGCGACGGCAAGTGAGTTCTAGTTTCTACTTGATTTGATTTGAAATGAAAGACAAATGCTCCGTGTATTTAAAAGACACTTCAATGATTTGAAGGTCTGTTGTAATGTTGGATGTTTGGTTCCTTCAGATTTTAGAAGTTGAATAAAGTTTCAAAGAGCTGATTTCAAAGTTCATGTTAGTAAATGTCATGGATCTCATGTAAGAAGGAACGCTTCTGTTCTCTTTCTGAAAAGCTGAACTGAAAAGTGACTTTTCTTTTTCTTTCTTCTGATCCGGACCATTAGTTGATTTCGTCCTCTGATCAGAACCATTAAGATCGACACGGTCCGAGCTGGTTCTGGACAAAATGACGCAACGATTCTGCAAAAAGTCCAACAGACTCCGATAAATCAAGAAACAGTGAAACAGTGAAACACGAAGCAACGTTTCAACTCAGCGAGAAAACCAAGAGTTTCTTGTCTGTTCTAAACATTATGAACTTGATTATTTCACTGAGTTCCTCATCACGTGTCTCGTGTTTCATGTTGGTTTATAACAAGTTGTGGAGAAATAACAGGTTCAGTCTGTTGATATGAATCAAGACTGTTATTGATGTAAATACATATATTTGAACATCTGTTTAATGGTCGATGATTCATTTCCCATCAAACACCTCAATTATTCATCTAAACTGGCTCAACTGACAAATAAGGCGACGACTCAGTTCTGGTTTTTATTGTGGTCAGTTGGTGGCGCTGTTTCCATAGATACAGAAAGTGCTGAGGACAAACAGCTTCCTGCTTTGTTGGTTCAATATTCAACCTCATTTAGGCATAAAGACCGTGAGTAACATGACTGACATGACACATTACTAATGAATGATCTGTTATCAATGTGACCTCCTACTCCAATACCATCAACACAAATTATTACTAACACACAACACAAATTCATCTAGAATGTAAATGATAGAAGTGAAAAGAAGCAGGGAGACAAAGACTCATGATGAGGCTGCCTCCATAATGAAGAAATGACAGATGTCTGTTCATACTTTCTAATGTGATCACATCTGCACTAAAGCCTGACTGCTTGATATGAGTCTGTCTCAGATATGAAGGTATCAGTGTTTGTGTTGGTCCATATGCACCAATTTTATTTGTGCACAATAAACAAAGAAGATGTGCATTTATCTTTACATTTTAAAACATGGATACAAACATACATGTTTATTTTCTTCATTCAAGTTCTGTTTGGTCATATTTGTGTTTTCTTTGTATTATTATTACAGTTCTAGTTATTTATCATGAATCTAATGGTTTAACATTTAAACATAAAGTCTCAGTTACATGTCTTTGTCATAAGTATTTGACATTAACATCTTTGGAATCAGTGCCAAACATACATATTAAAAAATCTACATTCTATACATTTAAAACACAGTCAAGCCCTTCCTGTAACAACGTCACACTTTGTTTTGTTAGCTGGGTCCAGTATAAATGTATATGTGTATATATGGAGGAATATATATATATATATATATATATTTATATATAGACTGAGAGAAACCACTAACAGCTCATATGTTGTGTTCAAAATGTTCATGATTTCACAATCTGAATTTTGAATATGATAATGAGGACTTTCAGAATAAATGTCTCATGTAGTAACTGGAAATTGAAGTAGTTTTCACTTCACATTAAATTCTCTGCAGTAGAAAATATTATTTTCTCATATTAAATCTTTGAGTCGTTAGATTGAATCCATGTTTAAGACGTAGAATTCAAAGTAAAGAGTGTCTGGACTCTGGAGCAGACGTTTTATCTCTCAATGTATTTTTGTGTTTGTTTACCACACAACAGAGATGCTGAAGTTGTGTTGAATGTGCTTCATGTGTTCTTGACTCTGAGTGCAGTGATTTATTAAACATTCTGAAAACTAAAGTCACTTTAACTTTTTCTTGCAGGGACTCACTCTCTGAAGTATTTCGACACTGGGTCCTCTCAAGTCCCAAACTTTCCAGAGTTTGTGTCTGTTGGTTATGTTGATGAAGTTCAGATGATTCACTATGACAGCAACACAAAGAAAGTAGAACCCAAACAGGACTGGATGTTGAAGGCAACAGATTCACATTACTGGGAGAGGGAGACTCAGAACTATTTGGGTTATCAGCAGATCTTTAAAGTCAACATTGAAACCGCAAAGGAACGCTTCAACCAGACTGGAGGTTTGTTTATGTTTCAATAATAATAATAATAACAACACACACACACACTCACATTTTCATTTATTTGATTTGATCTCAAATATTTACTAATTAATTAAACATGTGATCAATAGATTGTAATACAAAACCTGGGGGTGGGGTTTATTATTGACAGACTGACTCCCGATTGGTCGAGCGTGTGTACCAGCGAGACCTCGGTACCTTTGCTCCATAACCGATCGCTCTGGATGACAGCGTTCATATCTGTTGTATTTTGGCTTCGTTCCTGGACAGTGGGAGGAAGTGGAGACGTGTCGTCCATCTTTATAAACAGTCATGGCCTGTTGCTGCTGCTCACATGATGTCATCACCTTCAACAGAGCAGATGAACTGTGTGTGTGTGTGTGTGAGAGAGAGAGAGAGAGAGAGAGGATAATAACAGCTCAGATCTCTGTCTCTCTCTCAGGTGTCCACATTGTCCAGCGGATGGTCGGCTGTGAATGGGACGATGAGACTGGAGAAGTTAAAGGTTATCGTCAGGGTGCTTATGATGGAGAAGACTTCATATCATTGGACCTGGAGACAGAGACGTGGATCGCTCATAGACCACAGGCTGTTATCACCAAACTGAAGTGGGATAATGAGAAAGCTGATCTTGCACATCTTAAGAACTACTTAACCCAGGAGTGTCCTGACTGGCTGAAGAAGTACCTGGAGCATGGAAAGAGCTCTCTGCTGAGAACAGGTGAAATCACATAACCTCCATGAACATGATGTTCCTCTTTCATTCCTTACTCTGTGGCATCACAGTGAACGAGAGCAGATACACAGACACCTGCTGTGACTCAGTTTGTTCACTTTCTATCATCATCGCTCTGTCTCTCTCTCTCTGTCTCTCTCTCTCTCTCTCTCTGGAGTGTGGTGGAGTGTGTGTGAGCTGAGAGCTGGTTGTGGTTTGTTAGCGTAGTTATGGACCTCACCAAGCTAACCAGAATTAAGATCGCGCCGGGCTTCCCTTGCACGGTGGAGGACTGCAGCTTGGCAGTGGGGGTGGTGGTGGGACACAGCAGTGTTGAGTCCGCTGCTAGAATGAACAACGTGGTTGTCATTTTTCTAGACATCGCAGAGAAGGTGAACATGGTGGGATTGAAGTGAACGATATGTTCGTTTCTGTTCTCGCCTCTCGCCACGCTGGTGGTTAAAGTCACTTTATCGAACGTCCCCCCGTTTGTCCCCCCGAGATGAGACACTGATAAGAGAACTATCGAGACATGGTAAGATAGTGTCTCAGTTAAGGAAAGTGTCCTCTGGTTGTAAATCTCCTCTGTTGAAGCATGTGGTGTCGCACATAAGACAGCTCCACATGATTCTGGACAACAGCAGTGAGGAGCTGAACCTGGTGTTCAAGATCAGAGTGGAGGAGTTTGATTACATTATCTTTGTTACTTCAAACAACACAAAGTGTTTCAGCTGTGGACAGGAAGGACACCAAATTAAAGCATGTCCACTGAAAAATAAAGCAGCTGACAATCAGGAAGGACAGGAGGAGACAGGTGGGGTCCAGCAGGTGAGTGAGGGGGGACAGGAGGGGACAGGTGAGGTCCAGCAGGTGAGTCAGGTGAGTGTGGGGGGGACCGGCAGAGATAAGTGAGGTACAGCAGGTGAGTGATATTGACATAGAGGGAGACGAGGAGGTGCTTAAAGTTCCTCGTCTAAAAAGAAAAACCAGGAGCAACAGTGGAAGCTCACAGGCAAGAAAAGAACAGTGAAGAAAGGAGGGAGAGGAGCAGCAGAGACTGAGTCCAACATGGAGACAGTCTCTGCTGACAGGGAATCCTCTGACTTCTGTTGGTGGTGAGGGCGAAGGTCGAGCATTTTAACTTTGTTTTTATAAATGTCTACGCTCCGGTCTAAGGACCCAACAGAGTCTGTTTTTCCACCCCAGTGTCTTTGCATCACTTCAGCCTCTGTCTCGCTCACATCTCACAGTTCTTCACTTGTCTCGTATATGAACAGACATGACTGATGCTAAATCAATGGAATCAAACAGGAATGGTATTATTAGTATACAATACATTAGAATGACCCATAAACTGTCTTTCTTCTTTCTCCCCAGAGCTTCCCTCGATGTCTCTCCTCCAGAAGTCTCCCTCCTCTCCAGTCAGCTGCCACGCTACAGGTTTCTACCCCGACTCAGCCATGTTGTTCTGGAGGAAAGACGGAGAGGAGCTTCATGAGGACGTGTACGTCGGAGAGGTCCTCCCCAACCATGACGGGACCTTCCAGATGAGCGCTGACCTGCAGGTTTCATCAATCCCACCTGAAGACTGGAGGAGGTACGACTGTGTGTTCCAGATCTCTGGTGTGAAGGAGGACATCGTCAAAACACTGGACAAAGACTCAGTGGAGTCCAACAGAGGTGAGACTTGAGTCAGTGATGACGGTGGGAAACACATGTTTCATTTCCACTAACAGTCCTGCAGGTCATGTATGCTGACGTGTAGCAGGAGAAGTTTTCTCTCTGTTGGTTTTGGGTCATTTTCTTTCTTCAGTTTTTATCAATAAATTTAGATCAGTGTTAAAAACAACAGCCGGACAAAGAAACAGGTTGATTGTCTGTGTGTGTTTGTTGTGTCTATTGTACAGGATTGTGGTTCAGGGAGATTGTTGTCGTCTAACCTGCTTCATCTGTTCAGGTTGTGATGCTTTGTTTTTTTATTCCACTCAACAGAGAAGCCCACTGACGTGACCACCACCACCATCATCATCATCGCTGCAGTGGTCGCTCTCGCTGTCGTCCTCGCTGTCACTGGATTCATCGTGTACAGGAAGAGGCAGTGGCAGATTTAGCAATTTGGGGCCCAAGGCGAACACAGGCATGGGGCCCTCTGCACATGTTGTTCTCCATCTGTTTTCAATCCTTATTTATCAAAGAAAGTTCTACTTGTAACTTCTTCCCAACCCAACAAAACATATTAACAGTTTAACAAATGCACTCACAGTAAAATCTTATTTTCATAAACAATATGATCTCTTTACAATAAGAATGAACCATATTGTCCATTCTCACGGAAGATCTGACGTCTATAAGTGTGGTTTTCAGCAGGATCTCTGATTAAGTTGATGATAGGCCTCTGTCTTATATCTTGTTTAATTAAGGGAGAAGACAACACACAAGGAAATAGGAGGTAAATTATGGAGTAACATAAAAAATAACAACATGTACTTTTTACCATTTCTCTTTGTCCCTGCGTTCGCGCACACAAACACATTTTCAGTGAAACAGAGAAACACAAAGTTCATCTGATCACAGCTGCTTCATGATCAGAGCAGAAGCTGCAGTTTTAACTTATGAACTAATAAACACTCATCACTAGTTACCAGGACCTGATCAGTCTGAAGGAACTCTGTGTTAGTTTGCTCATTACAACATGAGAGGCGACACACACAGGACTCAGTGTTGAAGTGACCGGAGCGACACAGATTCATGATCTGACTCCATCGATTAATAACTAAACACATGATCATCATCTGAATAATCCGATAAAAACCAGAACAATTGAGCTGAACTAGTTGAACGGGTTCAACGCTTCTCGTCAGTCTCTGTTTACATCCTGAATCACCTCCGTGATTGGGGCCCCTGGTAGCTCGGGGCCCAAGGCAATTGCCGTCCATTGCCTAATGGTTAAGTCCGCCTCTTTTATGTTTTCGCAGCAGCAGCCAGCAGGAACCAGCAGGAACCAGCAGGAACCAGCAGCAGCAGCAGCAGCAGCAGGAACCAGCAGGAGCAGCAGGAGCAGGAACCAGCAGGAACCAGCAGCAGCAGCAGGAGGAGCAGCAGCAGGAACCAGCAGCAGCAGGAGCAGGAACCAGCAGGAGCCAGCAGCAGGAGCCAGCAGCAGCAGCAGGAGGAGCAGCAGCAGGAGGAGCAGCAGCAGGAACCAGCAGCAGCAGCAGGAACCACCAGCAGCAGCAGCAGCAGCAGGAACCAGCAGCAGCAGCAGCAGCAGCAGCAGCAGGAACCAGCAGCAGCAGCAGCAGGGACCAGCAGCAGCGGGACCAGCAGCAGCAGCAGCAGCAGCAGCAGGGACCAGCAGGAGCAGCAGCAGCAGGAACCAGCAGCAGCAGCAGCAGCAGGAACCAGCAGCAGCAGCAGCAGGAACCAGCAGCAGGAACCAGCAGGAGCAGCAGCAGCAGGAACCAGCAGCAGCAGCAGCAGGAACCAGCAGCAGGAGCAGCAGCAGCAGGAACCAGCAGCAGCAGCAGCAGCAGCAGGAACCAGCAGCAGCAGCAGCAGCAGCAGGAACCAGCAGGAGCAGCAGCAGGAACCAGCAGCAGCAGCAGCAGCAACAGCAGGAACCAGCAGGAGCAGCAGCAGCAGCAGCAGGAGCCAGCAGCAGCAGCAGGAGCAGCAGCAGGAGCCAGCAGGAGCAGCAGTAGGAGCCAGCAGGAGCAGCAGCAGGAGCCAGCAGGAGCAGCAGCAGCATCACATCTGTGAAACAGTTTTTCATAGTAGCTGATATTTTAGGAAAAGTCATCTGATCAGAAGTGTCGCTGCTGTTGTTGGATTCAAGTATCTGCTAGTGGTATATTTAAGATATGCCACTTTTTCAACTTTGGGAAGAACAAACTGACAAGAAGGAGCAGCGAGATGAATAATATAAAATCATGGAGAGAAGTTTTCTAGCACATTTTAAACTTACAGTTCCCAAAATCACTTGTTCAGCACAGTTTCTGCAGCTTCGTTATATTTGATAACACACCGAGGCTTCTTAACTTTAGCAGCTTCATCAAAGTATCTCAGAATAAAACGCTTTGACTTTTGAGAGAAAAATTTCAGTTTGATATTTCATCTTATTGAAAAATGTAGTCATTCTGTATATTTACACTCTGAGCCACTGTTCATTCAAACCACACAGGTCGTTTTTGTTTGTTACATCGACGTTCAAAGTGTCTTTTCTGTTATTTCAGGTGCGACTCCGCTGACTGAAACTTTTGGGAGAAATAAAAAAGGCATTCAAAAAAAAAAAATACACTTGCATTGACAGTTATTGTAAAAAATCTTTTAGTCCTTAGACTGGATATGATGACAGCAGATTGACGATTTTTTATTTAATTATCAATATTTATATGATAAATTTAATTCATTAAATTATTACGTGCATTTTTTTCTGGTATCAAACCTATTGATTATTATTTTTTTTGTAAATTATTTCATTGATACACGAATCAGGGAAAATAATGTGAATTGGACAAAATCTATTTTTTCCAAGTAATCTGGTGAATATTTATATATTTTGAATTGCTGCAGATGTTCTCTCATCTTATCAAACCAGTTCAACACAGTGTGAAGACGCAGAGAGACACTGATACTCTCCCTCATCTACTCAATCAAATTACCGATAATCGATGAACTTCGGGTTTATCGATCAGCGCACACTGGACACCGTGCACGCGTAACGATCACGATCACGATGGCCTGAGGTGAAACTGCAAATTGCTCGTGCATGTGGCTCAGAGCCAGAATCCACGAGTCTTACCGAAGCGGCCCGAGCACCGCCGAGCTCCAATGGATCCAGAAACACGACATGAGCCGAAACTCCCGAGCTGCTCCCCCCGCTGAAGTGAGCTGTTGTCGGGGTGAGGGGGACGAAGGAGGACGACATTAATGACATTTATATTTTTTCTCTTTTTTAAAAAAAAAGGTGATTTCCAGCATCCATCGCTCCTCAGCTCCTCCCAGTCCTCCCAGGGTTTTTCATTCCGGATCAGAGGCGTGAGAAAGGTAAGATGATCGTCACCATCAAACACTTGTACATGTAAGGCGGATTTCTTGTGCTCAGTGTTGGGCTCACAGGGAGACACAGGGTTAAATCCTGCAGTTTTGCCTCTCTGTGTTTTAATGGAGCTCCTCTGATGCTCACATTCAGGGCGTGTTACCCACGGCAACGAGGCGAGAGTGGGATGCTGGATGCTGGAGGGCAGCATCCTCCGGCGGGGAGAACAATGAACGGCCCCCGCACATGTAAAGCCTAGTTTATGTAACACAGGTTCAACTGTAGGAATTCCCCTCAAACAGGAGTATAGACTAGACATATAGAGGATAGACGTTCAATTGTAAGCCTCCTCTTTTCTGCCAGTTTTTAGGTTGAATGTATTTCCTCTCATCTTTATTGTAAACACCATGCTCACAGATATGACCATATCATAATGATATAGTTGATGATAAAATAATAATGTCTATGAATGTTGCTGTGGTGCAGGATCAGGTCATACATTTGGGATATACCCATTTATTAAGGGGGTATTTTCTGGTCCATCCCCGTGGAAATGGTTACGCAATGTACTGGCACACATCCGAGCTGCTGACTAAGTGGATTAATAACCGTTCACACATTTATTCCTGCACATTTTTCATCTCGTGGCATCATGTCTGACTGACCCTCTTTCTTTCTGTCATCATTCAACTCTCATCCTCCTCCACCCCCCCCACCTCTCGTTTTCCTCCATCTTCCATCCGGACATCCCCAGCTGTAACGGGATAGCCCCCATTCATGGTGACACACCCTTGGTTGCACCAGCAGCTGCCTGCGTAACGGGTGAGGAGGGGGAGAAAAGAAAGGGAGAGAGATGAGGTGGAGTTAGAGGAGGGGGACTGGTGCAGAAGAGGAGAGTGTGTGTGTGTGTGTGTGTGTGTGTGGGGGGGGAAACCCACTTTTAAAGTCACACTGATTTTATCATCTTTAGAGTTAAGATTGTAGCATTGAGTTTACTACTTTCGATCCTCTGGTTAAAATAATGAATGAACAGTCACGTGATGAATGAGGGGAATCTCGCAGGGTGAAGGATTGAAGCTTTTTCTGTAGACGGATGACGTCTGAAGCAGAAGTATTTATTCTTGACACCGGGGATGAAGCTGATGTGCAGTCACAGTGGCCACATATCATCACCGGTCATGTTGAGTTAAAGATTATCTTGAAGTCACCCTGTGTTAGAGAGGCCCCGAAATAAGATGATGTGCAGGAATAAAAAGTGAAATCAAACCATCATATCCACTGTGGGCGACACGTGACTGTAAGAGTTATTTTATATAACGGCAGCACAAGCCCAGTATATGCCTCCGGGGAAATTGTTGAAAATATAAAAAAACAAACAACGCCCCTCAGGATGTTACAGAGTGAGAAATCTGGATTCCTGGGTTTGCCCTCTCAATCGAATCCACTCCAAAATGCAATGGGTTCTTTCTTGACCCTTGTTCTTCCCTTTCATCAAGTTTCAACAAAATCAGTTGTGCAGTTTTTGCACAATCCTGCTAGAAGACGAACAGAGATGAAGACATAACCTCGTAAAAAAAAAAAAAGCCAGAGAGAAGCAGAAAGATGAGAGAGATGATATTGTAACAGGAGGAGGATGGAGGCGTGTTGTTCTAGATCCCACGGGGGTCAAGCGGGCAAGTGGTACAGTGAGGTAGATGGAAGAAGAAGACCTGAGAGTTCCATGTAAGGTATAGAGTGTCCGCATATGAACTTCGGGGCTTCTTGGATGACACCACACGAGCAGCATGGAGGCATGCTATGCTTCTTTTTTTTTTTTTACATTTGAGAAATGTTGTCCAGATGTACATTAAAATCTCCCAGCAATATTATGTTAGGGGAGAGTGAGCACAAACGGATAAGAAACGTTTATTGGGGGGGTGACGAGCTGAGGACCAGATGGATTTTATTGGGTGGGAGTCATCGAAGTGAAAGATCCACGGTGGATATTTCTGACCGTGGATGTCGGGATGATGTCATGTAAAAGCTCCTCGCCTCTCACGATGAAGCTGCTGGATGTTTCACCTCAGTTAATGTTTCGCCTCGTACAGCTCGACTGGTGTAATTGGTCATAACGAGAGACAGGGGGGCAGTGACCCCATTAAACTTCTGAGATGGACATGGTGCCCTCAGTCAATGGACAGCAGAGACATCCAGCTTCTTATGCTGATGCTTTTATCAGGGACAACAGTCGACTATTAGATTTCTCACATTTAATCGCAGCACCTGCTTTTTAAAATCAGTGACACCAGCAAACGCAGCTGCATCGCTTCAGTTTTTATCACATCCAAATCTGTGGTGTCTGCGTTTGTGTTGTTTGACACAAAGTTTTGTTTCAAGTTTTGTAGTTTTGTAGTGTCGTGCTTTTCCCTGTTATTGTGATAAACCCGTGTTTTTCTTCAAATGCATGAAGATGATATATACGGATTTGTGGCCACTACAGGAGCAAAGTACATTTTTATGTCATAAAAACTCAAAAGATGGAGGAAGAATGTTTTCAAAATTTGACAGCTGACCGAAAATATTAGATTGTTGAATCTTGGAGCTCCTTCCTTCATTTTAGCATAGGCCTCTACATAACCTTAGGTAGCCTTGTTAGTAAAAGCAGTTTACTCTGAGTGAATACAGTTCATGTGTTCGTTTGTCAATGACACGCAATGGGACTAATTATGAAGTATTAAGGTCACACTGATTTATCATCGTTAGAGTTAAGATTGTAGCATTGAGTTTACTACTTTCGATCACACACACTTGACTATTGATTAATATTTATATAATCAGCAGCAGCCTCTCATTTTCTCCTCAGATGTAGTTTCTTTCTTCCCATGAATCAAACCTGAGCTTCATATGTTTGCGCTGCCTGAGCACTCACACATGCAATAAGATAATGGCTCTGTAGATAATTGGAGCGAATGGTTCACAGTGCAGCAACTAGAGAATATGCTGTGATTACCGTCTTCCGCTTGAGGACTAAGAGCCTCTTGAGCAATTGTTCTGCCCACTTTATTGTTGGGGCGTCATTTTTGAAGTGGCTTTGTGTCAGAGAGAAGGTAGATGGGCTTTCTTCTTGTTCTTTTAAAAAGAAATAACACTCTAATCTCTTATCTTAAGATCCTGGCAGAAAATGTTTTTTTATTGCTCTCTCTTTCACAGTCTATAGATTCAGTGCTCATGGATGCAAACAGATTTTTGAGTCAAATGCATCAGCAGGATTTTGGTAAATGTTCATTTTTGTTTCTGTGTTTATGTTCAGTTAGTCTACACATTAAAACAACACTACAGCTGCTTTAACACATGCACTGAACTCTGGAGATCCTTTGCAGTTTCCCCAGAAGAGGTGTAAATTGGAGATGCAGCTTTTGTAAATTATGATCCGAAGTTGTGAACAGACTGCCGATAGATATCAACAAACACAAGGTAGTTATTATAATGAAACATGAATTGAACACTAATTTTACATATTTACCTGACTTACTTATAACTTAAACTCTTTCAAAGAAAAACAAAGAACTATTGGTCATTTTCATTTATTTTCTCGCAATTAGTAAATATGTCTTTTTGAACCCTGATTTATTTGTACCTTAGGAAACAATCATTTAAATTGTTTTGTATTGTGTATGTGTTTCTCTTTTGCAGAGAACGTCTATTCAGGATGAAAGTAATCAGCGCTGCAGTGCTGAGCGCTGTGTTCTGCATGGGTAAGCACAAACATAATCAGTCATCCGGGAGCAGTTCAGATAAATGAACGGCAGAAACAGACTTCATGCAAAACCAAACGTGCTTCAGCTGAACAATTAACATAGACACAGTGAGAAGGGCTTCAAAGAAACAAACTTATTTTGTTATCTGTTAATTTCCTCTTATTTGCTTTGTTTCCTTTTCTTATGAGGCTTCAGATTGTATTTACATCCGGTCTATATTTAGCTGTCGTTACGTGATACATTTACATTTGAAAGGTTTTTGTGCTTCTGGGAGTAGTTGTGTGGTTTTTCACTCAGAACAAAGGGACCCTGGTCTTTGTTCAAATCAAGAGACAACTAAGAAAAGATGTATTTTAAAATACGCTCCTCTTTATCTTTTCTTTCGCAGTTGTGTCAGCGTCCGTGACAGGTAAAACCTCTCCCTGTTGGGCTTGCAGTGCATGACTAAGAGAAAGTAAATCAGAAATCAAAGATTATCTGTCCTATGTGATCATATATGGGGACGTTAAACGTTAATGCCTGGGACCCCTGATGGTTTGTTGGGCCTGGGGAGGCCTCTTCGATGGGAGGTGGGGGGTTGGGTTTCCTCAGTTTTGTTTGTAGGATAATTGCTTTATAACCAAAGTCAGATTGATTGAACATATCCTGATTGCTTGCACCAGTCAAAGAGGAACGCAGGACAGCGTTCTTTGGGGAAGACATTCACATGGATGTCCCGCCTGGAAACGCTGGAGACGTCGTGTTCAAGCCCAGGACCAATCAGTCCTCTGATGTGGATCTGATGCGACATGGCCAGGTGGTGAACCCACGGGCCCGTCTCAACTTCCTGGGCCACCTGGTGCTAGAGGACGTACAGGAGGAGGACGAGGGCGTGTACGTCATCAAGAACAGCAACAACCCCAACACAGTCAAGCAGCTCGTCCTTATCATTCGGGGTAAGCTGTCTGCTGAGCATGACAAAGTGTGAAATTGAAATGGACCCTTCTGGAGAAATGCAGAAATCAAACGTATACAAATAAGAAGCTCATTTTCTCATCAGGCTGTATTTTATTGAGGTGTTACCTGAAGAGTGTTGCTTTGGAAACCAATGGAAACGTGAAAATTCAAGACTCAAATATGGTGTGAATAATACGTTATTTGTGAGATCATGAAAAACCATGTGTAAGTCTGAGTGTATTACTGAAGGCCTATTTGTTATATAACATCACAGAGAAGCAGGATTAGTTAAAACCGTACAGTGTATATAAAGATGGACGACGGGTCTCTGCCACCATACGTTGTTAAAGGAAGAAATTATCGAGTTCCTGCTGATGCACGTGTTCAGCCAATCGTGAGTCAGTAACAAACGAGAACAGCAGTCAGTGGAGTTCATACCTCCACCAAGGCACAACAGACCCCTTACAAAAACAAAGTCAAACTCACTAGATCCATCAACAACATGTTTTTGCTGTCACGTCATCCGTCTTTACATGTACATAGATACAGTCTCTGAATAAAACAATGATTCATACAACCACCCCTCAGACTGCGCCTTGGAGCAAGTGGTGAAGTACGGAGAAACCTTCTACATCCGCCTTAACCACATCGAAGGCCCCATCACCCTGGAGTTCAGGTACAGTCAGATTCAGAATCTATTCAACAGCGACTCATGTTTATTACACATTGTTGGGCTGGAGACGGATGCTCCGAATCAGCTTCAGTTAGAAGAAATATATACATCTGTTGCATTGCTTCCCCTTTTGGAACAAGTTTCGACTGTATGGTTCCTGTTGAACAAACAAATCAAAGACTGAACCGGAATTACACTTGGTGGAGCGCATACCTCTGTCAAGGCCCAGCTGTTGCTTAAGTTAAAGGCCTAATGAATCCACATCATCTCAGCCACAAATTGGTTTAAGTGACAAGTTTCTAGCCCCATTTGTTTCTTAACAGCAGCTTCAAATCCCACTCTCTTACTAAACCAGGAATCCGCCAGAGCTGGATTTTGATTTTCATCCGCACCAAATTGCACACACTCATAAATATCACTATTATTTTCAGCATTAAGATGTGAAACTCCTGCTCTGACATGCTAACCACACTGGTGGTTGATGGGTTGCTCTGTATAACATCTTCAATACATTTTGTACCATGACAAGGCCCAGTCTGATTCAGTCCAATCAAACCGAGATACAGCAAACTACAGAGCCTCTGCCCGTGGTGCTGTACAACCAGACGGCGGTGTCGGCGGACGAATACGTGGGACGCCTGAGTGTGACGGAGAAACTGGTGACTCTGCACTTGGTCCGGATGACGGACGAGGGGAGCTTTACAGTACTGGACCACGAGGGCAAAATCAGGAAGAGGAACTGTCTTAATGTCAGAGGTGAGCAGTGATCGAGTGCTGATTTAAGTGACTAATCTATCAGTCTTGTGTGTTGGTGTATACATGCTGCTGTAATGTGAGTGTTGGTCTACAGACACTGACGGCATTGTTTCATTCTTGAGTGAATTACCTGCAAAAATCCTTTAATCTCTGAAGTTTTTATTTTATTTTAATTTAAATTAGGGGTTAGGACAGTTGGCAGGGAAACTAAACTGCTGCAGCTGTAAAGACATGGTTTTCACCAAAATGCATCAAGAGCACATTAACTTTAATAAAAGTTATTCTCTACTCGCACGATGTAGTGTGACGTAATTCCACTTTCCACACTGCCCATCGGTTCACTTCCCTTCCACCCCAGACTGTTACTCTCGCATCCAACTTGATCTCCACAGTGTCTCCTTGTGCTTCAGAATTTATTTCACTCTCACAGTTAACTTTGTATATATCGTAAATAGTATCTACTGTTCGTTTTTTCTATATAGAGTGATAGAACGTGATATACGAGATATGTGTTCCGCAGACGGACAGACAGACAGACAGAAGGATACACAGATATTTGTGGAATTAGGTGGATTAAATAAAGCTGAGATTGACCAACACATGTTTCACTTTGCTGAATATGTGTCCAATAAAAAATATAAAAAAGTTTAATGACCCACGTGTGTTTATATTTCCTCCGATTGTCCTCCACAGAGCACCAGAACTTCATGCGCCTCTCCTACGGAGAAAACCTAAAGATGAAACTCTACCTGCACCACTCCAACGTTAACATCGTCTACAAGCCCAAATCAGACAATAAGGACAGAGTCATCCTGGACCAGGGGGTTCTGGTGATGCCGATAGATCCTCTGCTGGAGGGCAGGCTGACAGTGGAGGGGTCGGAGCTCATCATGAAGAAGGTCCAAATGGCGGACAGCGGCATCTTCAGAGTGACAGACCTCGCCGGGTTTCCTGTGGCTCAGGTCGATATAGAAGTAGAGGGTAAGAAAAATACCTATAATGGATTTAGTTCTGTAGTTGCTTTGTTGTGAGCCAACACATTTCCTATGCAAAGTGCCTCTGAGGTGTAGATTGTGTTTTTGAAAGGGTTTATGTGAGTGAGATGATATTACAACTGTTATTAAGTATTTATGCAAAGAGGCTGATACACCCTGTGACTGTGCCAAACAAAGCTTATGAGCGAACAAATTTAGTCTTTCATATTATGGTCTTTCTTGATTAGATCACAATTATACTTCTCTATTTTGTCATCTATTATCTGTTAATACACCAGGCTCCACTTATGAGCACCTGCAGGAGGAGATAAAGTTATTGATGTTTTTATGAGATGACGTTACATCACCGGTTTAGCAATTGACTGAAGACTGAAAAAGACCGGAGTCACGCTGCCTGTTTATTCAAATCTAATTCATATTCAATGTATCGCATGTCCGAAGCTGCACCAAGTTCCACACTGCGCTTCTTTGGGCTCTTAACAATATACATGGTGCAAGTGTGCAGCAGTGAAGATAAACAGTTGTCAAGATATGTGAGCCACAATAAGACAGACAGAGACTTCTGGAAGTTATACATACATGCATTCAAATAAAATGTTACTAATAAATTAAAAACAACCGATTCTAGATATATCCAAAATGACTATTTATATTTCATTTCAAAGTTTCAGCTATAGTGTCAAGCTGTCCATATATATTTAGGAATGACTAACGTGCATTGAAATCTGATTGTGTGATGTTTCGATATCTAAAGCTGTATGGGAAGTCTTTATGTGGTAACTGCTCCAGTCAAACACACCTGCTGATGAAAACGTTTCAAAAAGAGGCTGTAATGAAAGATGAGTAGCTGCACAGCAAAGTCAGTGAATTCAGAATGGACGTCGTCCCTGGCTATTAGAGAAAAGATTTATTATTTCTCTTTCCTGTCCTCGTCTTGCTCTCAGCCTACAAGCTGCCTCGCCTGACCGTGGCCATTCTCTGCATGCTGTGTCTGATCGCCTTCATGCTGCTGGTGTGTCTGCTGTCCTGCCTCTACAAAGTGCACAAGAGGAACAAAAAGAACAAAAAGCTCATGCTCATTGCGCAGCAGGCTGGCAAGGGCGATGGCGATGCTTTCAGACAGGTAACACCCACCCAGTGCAATTACCATCATTCTGAGAAAACAATTTTGACTCATCCTCACTGATATTTGATTTTGTGGAAATTTTCATGGCTGAGGACGGTTCAGGGAAACGTCATGTGTTGCTTTCCAGGTGTCCTGCGTACGTCCACAGAGCCGGCGCTCATATCTTGTCCTTGATGTGAGCTTGTCATTATTAGAAGCAGAGTTTTACAATCTAGAATGTCACTTCTTTCATTTTTAATGACGTACGAGCCAAAGTTGCGGTCTCAGGTCTGGCAGCAAGGGGGTGCAATCGCAGATAATTATAGCATTTTGGCACCAGATATTTTTGCATCAGGTTTCGGAAACTGCAGGGAACTCATGATTAGTCAACATGAAAATGCTTTTTTATTTGCCTTTGTAAAAAGAAATCATGAGTTCATTTTAGCCCCCTGGGTGTTTCTAGAACACCAAGCACCCGGTGTGTTTGAATCGGTGATAGAATGAAAGCATGTTTTAAGACGGCTGATTTACAAAAACTGTTGCGGCTCCATCCTCACTCAGTCAGTTGTGAATGAATCGCTGTAATGATGAATGGATTATCAGGGTCCTCTGAGGTTGTGCTGAGCCCACAGGAACAAAATAAATAAAAAAACATTGATCCCTTTCTAGTTGGCCATTTAAAAACTGCTGCTCTTTCTTCATTCAGCGGCTCAATACTGTCTGATTAACTGACTGATTGGATGATTTAGAGGAGTTGACAGTTAACCCCTCTGTCAACGCAACCATCCATCAAGCAACCCCAGTTGGGGATTTGTTAACCAACTGAATTTATGGAGCAATTAAAAACCCATTAGAAATAGATGACTCACCTATAGAGGACACACAAACATCACGGTCCGATATTGATTTCTCTACCGAGAAAAAGGAGTTCAATACAACAACAACAACAACAACAAGTGGCACAAGAAATATGTCTGGATCAATTGTGTAAGAGTTTCATAAAAATAAAAAACCTTGGCTGTCAGAGTGAAGAATAAATACGTCTGTCATCAAGTGATGCCATTAAAGCAAGTGGGCCTAATTTGCCATTGGACTTCTAATTTAAACAAACTAAATTATCTTGAAGAGCGTTCCTGTTCTAAAATGATGACTGTTTCATTAGAAATCTAAATCACTGAGCTGACAGTGAACCCCTTCCTACCGAAGCAGCGGTCCCATTGAAAGATCGTTTAATCTGATTGAATTTATGAACCAATTAAAAACGCCCACGGCGGTCACATGACTGTGAAACAGCCCGAAAAGACTGAAAGTGGACGATGATGATGAGACGGCAGCAATGACTCAAACTCGTCTGAGCCAGAGAAAAAAGCTGACTGAGCCCGACCCTGCAGTTATCACTGACTCATCGAGATATTAAGTTTGCCACCGAGTCCGAGTGTGCAACATGTCGTGATCCACTTGAAACGTATCTTTGAGGAGTTGTCACACAGCTACCTGGCTCCAATCTGGAGCTTTTGTCAGCGACTTCCAAAACTCGTCTGCAGCTGAAAAATAGAAATCATGTGCTGTAATTGATGTAATGTAATTTCAGAGTTATCAGTGTAGACTGATGCTGAACATTTTCTTTAGTATTTGTCTGTGAAGTCACATTAATGTTACCTGTTTCTCTTTTTTTTTACTTTGTGTCTGAAATGATAAATGTTTGTCCTGTTTCTGATGTTTATGTGACGTTCGTCTTTCAATTTCACAACTGTTGAGTGAATTCTAAATACTGCTGTTGGAAATGAGGCCTCCCGGCTCAGTGATGATTGGTGGCCCAGCTAACGCTGTTGCCTGTGGTTACGTGTCTCCCTCTTGCTTTAAGGAGCCTCAAACGGAGCCTCTTCTTGGTGAGAGAATTGTGTTCCTGCCTCCTTTCCCCCTGAACCTCCCTCTTTATATTGGTGTGTAGAGAAACGTGCTGCGTTTGTGACAAATAAGTTCATTGATCAACTTGCTGCTTGTGACAGTTTCAGAAATGTGTTGTCAGTATTTTCTGAACTCCGGTGCTTGTAGTTGATCTAAATGAATCGAGGATACTGAGCAGCGCCACATTAGATAAATCCTGGACACTGAGGAGAAACTGCTCGTGATGAACAAGCAGAAGTTGATCAGAGACCTCATTTGACTCAAAGTCAATGGATGACTTCAAGTGAATCTGGCAACATGACTTGGGACAAACTGTGTCCGTGATCCTGACAGACTTTAGAATAATCACGTGGCCGAGCTGTGGTGGAGAATTAATGTAGGATGCAAGTTTATACAGTGTTTTATTGTTTTAAAGGAGACATATGATGCTTTTTCAAGGTTTCATTCCTCTAATGTGTGATATAGTTTATTGTGTGAATGTATAAGTTCTGCAAAGTCCGTGGTAAAGGGAGCTCCTCTCCCCCGCAGAAAACACTGAAGCTCCTGAAACACCACGTCAGTCGTCCCGTTGAAGCAAAGCGTTTCTGACAGAGGATGACAAAAGGAGCTGCAGCAGTGGACAGATAATAGCACAAATTCAAATTATCAACCTGGATGTGAGCAGAATATGTCTCCTTTAAGTGCCTTGAGGTCAATGACTTTTAAAATCAGAATGTTGGTATTTTCCACATTAAAACAACTGAGAACAATTGTAATGAGTTAAGTTTCCACATTATATTCAAATGAATGGACACCAAGGGTTTTCAAAAATCATTGTTAGTCTGTGTATTTGTAAACAAAAGAAGATGGATATCAGTGTAAGTTTAGTTCTTCTTCTTTGGTTGGTGTATAAGTGAGGGTCAACCAACGTCAACATGCATCAGTCTTCTTCTTTTCTTGAGCTTAGTTGAAACAGATGAGACCATTTATATGCTAGAGCAGAATTGTAAACACTATTTTGCTTCGATGAGCTCGGTCAGGTGTGAGAAATGTCTTTATTCTCAGCTGTTTCCTTGAGAGTTGTGATCAACTACGTGCCCAGGAAGTCTGTGGGTGTGTTGTCAGTGCTTCTTATGTCTGTGTCTAGTTTCTGTGGATTTAATGTTGTGTGTCTGTGTTGTAGTTTTTTTAGTAATGCGAACAAATCAATCAACACGTGACCTGAAACACTGTGTACTATAACATTATTTTTACATTTATTCCCATTTATTGTTGTTAGTTACCAAAATACACCATAACTCACATTTCAGTGACTAATCATGATTCTTCCAGCTCTTAACTTAAGCAGTTAGCAGTTATTAATTATTACACCGGGCAAACTTTATTTTCTGGGTTTACTAACATAAAACATATTCTGTTTGCATATATATATATATATATATATATCAATGTATATGGATCGCCCCCTGGTGGCTTGCTGCAGTATAGGTCATAAACCCCTCCTCCTCCACATTAGCAGATGGAACAGATGTTTAAATATTTGACTGGATAAGTGAAAAGCCTGGGGATCACTGACGTCTGTGATTAATTCTGGTAAAAACACTGGAAGATTCGTAACTTCAAATAAAAACCGTGTGAGTTTTCCATTACCACTGATCAATGTGGGATAAATGTCTCGCTCATTGTATGTGTCTGTATTAGACATGTGTGTTTGTGTGTCCTCACGTGTTTTTAAGTGATTATACTGCGATGTATGTGCATAGGTGTTCCAATTATCGTGTGTGTCTCTCTGTGTGTGTGGACTAAGGTTGAGATGACGGCAGTTTCCCTTGGCGTCGGTCGATCGGACAGGTTATGGATTTCCTCGTAGATCTTAGAACACACACACAACACATGTGAGCCGATGTCGGCGGCCGGAACTTAACCTGAGAGGCCGACATGAAACTCAGATCAATCCTCCCTCTCTGTCTCTTTATCATCTCTCTCCCTCCCTGCCTCTTCTCTGTGCATCTATATCAGCTGCCTCACGTCTTCTCTTTCTGTCTCTCAATCCTTCACTCCTGTGTTGTCACTCTCTCCTCCTCACAATTTCTCACCCACCGAAATATAATCCACATTAGTGCTCCCTGCGAGCACACAGAATGATTTAATTTACTACTTTAATCATCCCAAACCTGCATCCCTTCATCCTCTCCCCCTGTCCTTTCATCCTTCTTCCCTCATTCTTACCTGCATGCCTTCATCCTCCTCTCCTCATCCCTTCATCCCCCCTTTCTCTTCCCTACTCACTTCTATTCATCATTCTTTCCTCATCCCTACCCACATCCTTTCATGCTCTACTCATTCTCTGCCTCTCATTCATGAATCCACCTCAACCCTTCATCTTTTCCTCTCCCACATTTATTCTTTGGACCTCCAGCCTCCACAAATCTTTCCTGCAGTTCCTAAGCCCCGACATTTTTGTAAGACCCGGCTCGGCTCTGCCTCCTCTCAACCTCCAGCCTCATTGCTCGTCTTTCAGTCATGTCATACAAGTGTCCTCTTCCATGTCTTATGTGTGTATGTAATTAAGAGCTTTCTTACCCTGTTAGTGTGTGTGTGTGTGTGTGTGTGTGTGTGTGTGTGTGTGTGTGTGTGTGTGTCCTCTCAAGAAGTTTTCATGTGTTTTTGATCAATAGTTGGATGAAGTACCACAGCTGCCGGGATGCTACACTGCTGTGGCCATATTTTAACAAGAGTGTGTGTGTGTGTGTGTGGATCTGCAGGTGGTCCATGAGGTGTACACCAGGTTCACAGAGGAATCTCTGACGCAGTCCGTGTGTGATAAGCCCTCGGAGAGCACAGAGGTCACCATCAAGGTCAGTGCTGGAACTAAAGTGAAGCCAACTCATCTTGATTGCCCCCTTGTGGCTGGCTGCAGTATATATCATAAAACCCAGGTCACGTCCATCGTCCCATCGTTGTGATTGGTCAAGCTTGTATGTTGGCCAAACCTTGATTCCGCGGCTCGCCACCTCGATCGCTGCTGCACAGACGCATTCTCCAAATTATGTTAAAAGCACCGGTTCTTTTTATACGGCAGCATTTGACTGATGAATGAAATGCAGGTGGTTGAATGAGTTGGCAGCAGACGGTCGAGTACACACACACACACACACACACACACACACACACACACACACACACACACACACACACACACACACACACACACGCAGAGCATCCAGAAGCGATCCAAAAATAGTTCATAGATCCAAAAATAAATAATCCATGACCCTGATAGAAAAGAGAAGTTGAGATATTACAAGTTTGCTGAGTAACAGTGGTGCAGTAGTTGTGCAGTTTAGAATATATACGTTCATATGAGATGCAGCTGGAATGTAAACATCTGTATCATTCTGTAAATGTACCTGAAGGTATCGTACCGATAGTAACATGGATCTCAAACAGTCAGAGTCAGTGTTTGGCAGCTTACTGTGCTCTTGTGTCTCTGGGTTATAAGCTCCTCTCTGTTTGTCTGTCTGTCGGAGATATGACAGCCCCGAAGCGCCTCCCAGAGGGCAGCAGGTCAAACGGAAGATGTCCGGGGTGGGACGGGTCTTTCATTATGTTGGCAGCTCTGCTGAGGCAGCAGGAGCTCACTAAGTTCACCACAGAGTGCAGTGAGCAGCCGATGATCTTCTGGGCGATGTTAATGACCCTCTGAGGAGTCGTGCTGAGGGTTTGGCGTCACCGGCAGAGACGCAGTCAGTCAGCACACTGTCAGTGGAGCAGTACTGATAGTATATAAACACACATACAAAATTAAAGCATACAGCCAACAGCATACACTTTATCCACTGTACGTAATGAAATGTGGTCTCATCCATAACCTCATGTATACAATTAGTTTAGATTTTCTTCCTGTGTCCTTTACAATGTGTCTCCATGAAACCAGGAACATTAGTGGTGTTGGTATGTTAGTGGAAGGTAAAATATGATCCTAGAAACATGTGCATGAATTATTCATGTTGCTTTTTCACTGACCTCAATTTTTACCACTTCCTCTCCTTCCCTTTCTCCATCCTACCTCCCTCCTCCATCTCCTCTCTGTTCTTGTTCTTCCACTCAATTTCCACCTTCCCCCACACTCCATTTCTTTCTTCTCTTTGTTTCTGTATTTCCGTTAACCTCTTCTATGACTTTACAATCGCCTTCTCCTCTATACCTTCGTCCTGTTTTCTCTTTTTCTTTAATCTTGCTTTGTGTCCTTCCTCCTCTTAATTCACATTCCCTTTTCTTTTCATCTTCTTTGACCTTCACCTCTTCTCCGGTCTTATCTCCTCCTCTTTCCACTTTTGTCACAGGGCCTTGAGGTGTCCAAACCAGGCCGCTACCATGCTCTCAGCTCAGACAACTTTCTGGAGATGAGCGACTCTGGAGTGGAGTTCACCGGCTCCGGTCTCCCGCTAGACAGCGACACTGATGCTGCGATGACCTATGCCTCCCACAAACCCCTCCTGAGCGCTGTTTCTCCGACAGCCATGACCAGTGGAGTTCAGTCAGAGAGCCAAGAGGCCACTCTCGTCCCTGATGGCGACCTCAGTGCCAGCCAGACCCCTGACTCTGCCATGAGCAAAAGCCCTGCCTCCAATCCTCGCTCAATTGCAGCTGCGACCCCTGATGGCAGCCTGTGTGGTGCTGCATCGCCGGGAACAGCCTCCAGGGGCACTGCTGGATCATCTTCAGCCAAGACAGACGAAGGGGCTGAAAGCGGAGAAGCTGGGCAGAAAGAGGAATCAGCTCCGAGCACCTGAGAGGATCGACCACAATGTTTTTTAATCTCATATCTCCTCATACACTGATGACATCCACTTCTGGCTCTGTGTTTAAGAGAACCTTATCATATAACCACCACCGAGTCCACGATCACTGCACTGCAAACATCACAGACAAAATATATTCATCCTTGGACCTGGATGTCAGTGCAGCCCAGGATAAAAATAATAAAAAGAAAGTTGCACAAAATGCACAATGCAAAATTAAATGCACTATGCACTGAAATATTAGATGCAAAAGGTAAACCCAAGCTCTATCAAAAGAAGAACAAAGCAATTTTGTGCACATGGAACATGCATGCATTTAAATTAAACATTAGAGTAGATTCATAGTTGAGATCTGCAGGACAATGCTGATGCTAGAGTGACTGCATGCAAACATGAACGGCCTGAAGGCTCTAAAAATAAGTTGCGATGATGTGAGGAGGTTAAAACACTCAGCACTTAAATGGGAGCAAAGGATCTCGACTCCTGTCGAAAAGGTTGTCCCAAAAAATTATGGGTTACAGTTTGACAGGTTGAAGAAATCTGACGCTACTTTCGAAGACCAAGGCGACCAACATCAACGGAACAATCCATCTCCCCCGTTTGAGGCAAATCTGAATGTGTTGCCTCTGACAGTATTTTTTCTGATGCTGTGATGGTTGCATTTTTAAGACATAAAAAAACCCAGTGGAAACATCCACCACATCTCACTCACACTAATGATGAAGCGCCAGAGAAATCTTCCAGAGGAACGACAGCAAACTGTGGAAACGAGCCTCATCTGTTTTTGTTTCTTCATCCCGGTGGAGTTGTCACAACCCCCTTCAGAGCAAAGCAGAACTGGGGGAGAACACTTCCAGGACTTTTGGAACAGTTCTTGAGAGCTTAATTGGATTCTTGGCCTCTTTGCAGACGGACAGATTCACGGACACCTTTATATTTAGAGTGAGGAGCGGTGATAAAAGAGACGACAGTGATGGAACAGGGTGCCGTTCAGGGGAACAGATAAATGGCTTGCATGATTTAAAGCCTCCTATTTTCATCTCGGCCCACATCCATCGCATGGAGCTCTGATTATTGTAGCCTGGTTGTTTTCCAAAATGAAGAAGACTGGGAGGACGGATCAATCTGTGATAACGACGCAGCCTATACAGCCCTGACAGAATGAGACTGAAATGTGATTATGAGAGGTGTGCGAGTGTGTGCGCTGGGGGAGTTTCTTACAAAGCCAACCGACAATATTTTACATTCAGTGCACTGCATGGAGACATGAGTCCATTCAGCCAGTGAAAAATAGAAAATGAAAAAGAGGAGGACATTACCCGAGCATATAAATCCTGAGCTGATGGTTAAAGTAATATCAATAACTCATAAAGGCTAGTCCACACTTTTACACGTGGTGCTCTATGAATCTAAAACCCTCATATAGTTCAGCAACACATATTACTATTGACTGTACCAGCAGTAGTATGTCATGTGCATACTATAGAAAGGTCACATGTTTACAACCACTTCAATTTAAAGGAGACACATTCTGCTCGTCTTCAGATTTATGATTTAAATTTCCTCGAGTGTCGACCTGACACTTTAACTTTAACATTTACAAAAAAACCTGTATAGGAGAGAAACAGTGAAAAGCATCATGTGTGTCTCTTTTAAATATATTCAGCTACCCCCATATTTATTAAAGGCAAGAAGTCATCAGGTCATGCTGCATATTTGTATCTGTAGTCCTGCCTTTTTTGTTTCACTTGTTTTTGCAGACGACAACAGAAACATTTTGTTGGAAAGTAAAGAAAGAAAAGACACAAGTGACGGACCAAAGAAGTACAGATGAGATGAGAGAGCAAACAGTGGCACAAGTTCAAACATATTTGAAGTGAAGTGCGGACTGACTCAATTAAAGTAAGCTCCCACAGTGCTAACAACTGCTTTTGACTAATTATTTCTCTTATCTCGCTGTAGATGGAGGCTAATTCAGGTCGCAGGAAGCTGATATACACCAAAGACGTTTCACAGAACAAAAGCGAGACATCTCACGCTGGCGAAGAAACGCCGTTCAAGCTCGTCCTCTCCTGCACAGGGTCAAACCATCTGAGGTACTTACATTGAGCCCCTGCGCACTTAAAGAGCACAGCACCTTTAGGGGGAGGCGGGGTGGTATCCATGGCGACATTCATCACATGCTTCATTCTGCCAAAACACACCAAGCGCCAGTGGTTTCCATCACAACGGGGCGCCGGACTCGTCCAATTTAGATGTCACTATTAGCATTTAGCATTCGCAGTGCGGCTACCTCACGCTGTACATGAGATGATGTCAATCTGTGCGATTGAATTACGACCTTTACCTCTGAGTTGAGCTCGGCACACAGAGACGTGTCTGATGTCTGGAAAAGAAAAGCACAAGTGTCAACACAGGCGATCACAGTGTGGGTTGTAGTTTGAGTTACTATGAGGGTGTAAAATGACTTGCATACTAACATGTCGCTGAATGACTGGTTTTATATGGCAATTTTATAAGGCAGCGCTTTCATGTTACACACAAATATATGCATACTCCCACATCTGACTGTTTGTATCAGGTCGATTTGAATAAGCTCCAAGTTTATGGTCAAAGGATTTGAATTTACATCTAAAGCAATATTAATGACAATGGCACTGAAACATCGCTAACATGCACAGGGCGGAGAGAGGAATCTGACATAGCACTTCAACCACATCACTCTTTATCATCCTCTTTCCCCGCTGTTGTATATATTTAAATATATTATATGCATGTTTATAATGTGGAAATACTAATGTGTTTTTACTGCAAGGCTTATGCAAGATTTTATACAAAGAGCTGCATCGATCCTTTAACCCCGTGTCCACAGTAGTAAGTAAAGAACTGACACGAAGTAAATATGAATACTACACTTACACAATTATTACAGCACAAATATGACAATACCCAGATTTCATAAAAAGCTGTAAACACTTTACCTCATTTTTTTATCGTCAAATATCTCATTAAAACCAAACTTATCAGAAACATGAACGCTTGAGTACATTAGTGTCATAAGAACTACTTCAAATCACAGAAACCACGTTTGAGAAACATTTATTTCACATATACATAGATTTTTTTTTTGTGTGGTCCATGTCCCATCTGCTAGAAGGGAGGAGTTGGGGGTTAATGCCCTATACTGCAGCCAGCCACCAGGGGGCAATCAAGATGATCTTGACTGTATATAAAGGTGGACGACATGACGGCTCCCCGAAAGTGAAGCCAGATTCATGTTAGAGTGAAGTGAAGATGGCAACAGTTGATTTACGATCTTTGTGAAACAGAACTATAGAAACTGGCGAGGCTGCTTCCATATGTAAAAGTTACGCGCCTTGCTTCAGTGAATATATCTTTCTTTCTTTAAGTGAAGATCAGATGTTTCATCCTAAAAATATGTTATAAAACCTTGTTTGAAAGACACTTTTTTTAGCTTTGAATTGTGACAGGAGATTTCTGTCTGGTGTCTGCGGGAATAATAAAACTGTAGCTTCAGGCAATCACAGCTGATGTGAGCTTGGTGAAAGGATTTCATTTCTGTCATTCAGATTTCGCTCTGATGTTTTCTGTTTCATTTCACATCGCAGCTGCTCATTCTCAAAGACCCAGAACAGAAGTGCTGATCCGTGTGTGGGCAGCAGGAGATTTGATATAATGTCCTTTCACTTCTGGTGGATTCGCTCGTCTGTTAATCTACTGTTCTCCGTAATTCAAAAGAAAAGAATGAAAAACCATGAAACGATGTCTGCGCCTCTAATACCTTTGCTCACAATAGAAATTTGCTTTCGCACAAAATATCAGAAGAACTGTCGAGCGCAGTTTCCGACACATATCAATTCATTTCTATTCACTCTTCTGCAAATCTGTGGCTTCTCCTGTGCTCAGTTATATTTGAATTTAGTCTTATCTATGATTCACGACGGATTCATTGAAAACTATCTCTGTCTCTTCGAGCACAGTCTTTTATAGTAAGAGCATTTTTAAAACATGTACATATTCTTCTGGACAAACTGGTCCCAGCTCAGCTGCACTTTTACTCTGGGCTATTTTGTGAACTGACATGCAATGCATCCCGTCTGCTTGAACAATGTTTTATTATCATGCATCTGTCTCCACCGTCACACTCCCAGCACTAAAGAAAGTTTTTATAAAAGGGAAAAACCGTATAATCACTATATACTTTTCATATAATCAGTGTGTTTGCTCTGGGACATCGATGTACGACATCCCAAGTGCATTTGCTGGAAAATAAAATAATCACACTTCCTTCGAATGAATGAATGAACATGCTCGATTACGTTTCATGGTGAGAACTTTTTGTAGCATCACATTTAGCACCAAAATACTTACTCTGATATTATAGCATATATCTGCTGTCCCAGTGTAAACCTAAGACTTTCTGTAACTGCAGCATGCTGACCTGTAGATTGCTTGTAGGACAGCAGGCGTGATGATGATAGTTAAACATTATAGTAATAATATGAATTGCACTTTTCTGTACAGCTGGCCTGCTGAGTCCATCCTCGTGTCTGACTCTGGTTTCCCATGATCGTCCCAACACTAAAAAACACCGATCAGTGGTTCAGCTTAAAAATTGTAATTTCTCTGATTATGTGTTCACCCCTGTCTGTTTTTTTGTTTGGGAACAGGATTGCTCAAAATCGACCAAATAGACTTTTTAAAATTAACTTTCTGTAACATTTATTTTTTAACGTTTTCACAAATTTCCCAGAGAATAATCAATGGATCTTGAGGGAAAAAAATCTGGTTCATAAATGCATTTTTTTGCAGTTTATTTGAAATGAAGGGGACTTGTCGGGCCTTGTCGGACGTTGCAAAACAATATATGCTAAATGTAAAATATGGAACAAGGAGCCTCCGTTAGGTTCTGTCAACATTTCTGTTTGAAAACGCAATTTGACTTTTGAGCGTCGCTAGTATTCTTCCCTAAACTCCACATCTGAACCATGGAGCTGCAGTTCAAAATAAATGTTTTAATGCACATGATATATTCCTCTAAGTTATTGTTGATCTACAGTTTCTATGAAATCCCGACATTAAGAACATAAACATTCTTCATTGTGACTTGGGTTAGGTTTTGGGAAACCACAGCTTCAGGGTGGCTCGAGGCTGAATGTTGGTTTTAACCCATGACTCAGGCAGGTGAAGTATTGTCATTGTCAATATTCCTGCTGTAGCTTCTGCAGAAAAATTCAGCTAAACTATTTTTACATTAGAAAAAACATCACCTTTACTTTTTACTCGATTTTGTACTTTATAGAAATTATGGTATTTTCTATAATTCAGTAGTATCTGTTTGATTTCTGCGATGATAAGGATAGTGAATGTTAAATGAATATACTGGTGTTAGGAGAATTTGCTTTTTTATATTCAGGCTCTATATATTTTTCTTTATACTGTGTGTGGTTCCTGTGTCATGAGTTTTGATTCAGTTGAATCAATCAGTAAACCTGTGTGTATTCCTCGCTGAGAGTGAGGTATAATTTTGATTTAACCAAACTTTTTTAAATGTCAGAAATTCTGCTCTGGTCACTGGTTTGTTTGCATTCAGGTTTGTATTTGTATCGATTGATTTCATTTCAAAAGACTTCTTCAAACTTACCACATCAGATTCCATTTGATCATTTTCCAAATCTGAGTGAATCATTGACTTTTACAATACTTCACTGCTCTGTCATGAACATGAAACAATAATGATTTATATACCAATAAGACCTTTTGGCATCCTGCACAGACTTTTGTAAAGCTTCTCTCTTTTCTGTATCGAATGAATTGTTGCAATTAAAATCATTTTCAACAGAGTGAATGAAAAGGTTTGTTCTTTTGTGGTGATGCTGTTTCCATTTCAAGTTTAGAAAATCAAGTGTTACATGCCAGGAAACATAAAAAAAAAAAAAAATCTTAGAGTCCTCGACTTGCAATATCACAGCAGCAAGATGTATGAGATGAATATATTTCTGTATTTTTAACTCATATCACACAGGTCGGACAAAAATAATCCTGTGAAAAAGTGTTTTGGGGCAGATCTATAGAAAAAATAAGTAGAAAGGAATGTGTTTAAATTCTGACTTCTAATTTTTAGGGCTTCCAGCCACCAGGGGGCAGTCAAGATGGTTTGGTTTTACTTTTGGAGGCATGGATATTTATATTGTGGTGGACAATACACAACAACAAATAATGAAACTTGTTATTTTGTTTGCTATTTGTTTTCTTGATATATTTATTTCTTGTTTTTATAATTTTTCTGTATTTGCTGTTTAGTTTTGTTTTCTCGTTTGTCTTGTTATTATTATGTTGTTATTTGCTCTCCTATGTTTTTGTGGTTTGGTGATTTGTTCTTGTGTTTTCCCGTTTGTCCCGCACTTCAGGGCCACCGTGTTTTAAATGTGGAGCAGTCCATAGACTCAATCATTGCTCAAATAAAAGATTTGACCGCTTCTTCCACCATGACATTTATTTTTATCCTCCTCCACTTCCGGCCCCGCTTCCTTCCGGCTTCACTTCCTGGTCCCGCTGAAGGCGCCCTGGCCGTCAGCCAATCAGGGCGGGGCGGGAAGTGACGCAGGGCCTCGCAGCAAGGAAGCCCCCGGACTGGGCGCGCCAAATTTCAAAGGACTTCCTCCCGGAGGACGGAGCTGCGGCGGAGCCCGGAGAGAAATGGCGACAGAGTCCCCGCGAAGAAGCTGCATCACGGTGAGCACACGGTGAGCGCGGAGGCGGGGAGTCGCGGGGCGAGTGGCCGGAGGGGGCGAACCGAGCGGCGGCCGCGGCGCAGCAGCGACAGTCGCTCCTCTGCAGCTGTTTGAAGGTGGCAGCTCGGACCTCCACTCCACCGTCAGCTAGCTTAAACGCGAAGCTGCGTCTGAGCAGCTAAAACCCGCGGCGAGGTCGCTAACCCTCACCCTGCTGTGTGATCCGAGCACGAATCAACACTTGACTCCCGGAGCAGCACGGTCGCTCCGGGAGTCACGGTGTGGAAGTTTTACGTGACGCTTCGGTTTCTCGCTTTGTGTCCTGCTCCCGTGATTTGATGCTGCACATGCGCTGACGTTTACATGTGAAACTCGGTTTGACACCAGGTTCAGCTGAACTGTGATCAGACCTGTTTCTGAAGTGTCAAATGAAACCTGGCTCTTAAATCTGAGCATGTTTTTTTTTTTTTTTTTTAAATATATAATTCCCAGACACTAAGTAGAACAATTAAGCAAAAGCCATTTATTTTTATGTAATGGGTTTTTTCTTTTGTTCTCTCTTTCAGATCTGAGGCTGTCAGACTTCCCACCTGTGAGACGGCTGATGTCAGGAGCCTGGGATTTTATTATCTATAACACACACACACACACACACAGCTGACAGCCACTCACACTTGAAAATATTACACGTCAGGACTGAAAGTCTCGCCTGTCAGGTTTTTACGCAGGTTTACTTTTCAAGCTTTTAATATTTACTGCACCTTTTCACATTAGCATCACACACACACACACACACGGGTCGTCCAGGTTACAGGAAGTCTTTGTTCTCAAATCCTCCGTCTTACAGCCGTCACTCCTGGGGGGGGATTTAGTCTCTGAGCTGGGTACACAGGCTCGTTTCCTCATCAGCTCTGGATCCTCTTTATTTATTCATGCTCTCGCAGCGGGACGCAAGTCGTCAACTTTCCATGCGACTAAAAAATCATCTGTTGCCTAAAGCCCCTGCACCTGCCTGTAACCTTTAAGCCTGTGTTGTCAGAGTTCTCCCCATCGTGCTCGGAACTCTTTCATCAAACCCAAATGTCTTTCATCCACCTCATGTTCACTAGTTAAGAGTTTGATTCCAAAATGGACCGAAGCGTCCTGTAACTCAGGGCCGTTCACAGATCGGTTGGGGCCTCTGGAGGGGGGGGCCGGGTGGAGGGTTTAGTGGTGGCAGACAATCAGACCCTTCAGTCATGCTGTGCGGCGTGCAGCCGTGCTTCCAGTTGCTCCGGATCGGCGCGTCGACGGGCGACTCTGCGCGGGACCTGTACACGTTCAGGCCGGCCCTGAGCCACTCTGTGTTTCGTCTGGGCCGAGCGGCGGAGCTGTGTGACGTCACGCTGGACTCCACGTCGGTGTCCCGCATCCACGCCGAGCTGCACGCAGAGAGGGAGGCGAGCGGCGGTGACGCGGCGCCGCAGGAGGAGGGCTGGAGGGTCCACATCAAAGACAGGAGCAGTCATGGTGAGGCTCAGTCAACACACCCCCCCCCACCACCACCACCATCATCACTTAGAAAGATGCATTCTGATACATTCACGCCCCTCGACAGTCATCCATGCAACAAAGTCTTGGTTTTAAAACTTCACTGTTGCTACGGTTACGCCCCGATCTAAAGTTTGAAAAGTGGAAGTAGAATGTTTTAGGTTAAAAAACTCTGGACAGACAAAAACTGAGCAGTTTGGAAATGATGACACTCACTTGTATTCGCTCCCTGGTTGGTTCTTATCAGTCATGACTCGTCCGTCAGAGGTGAAGTCAGGAACGTGTCAGTAACAGTTCCACCGCCGAGATAAGAAATCCTTCATTGTACTTTTGCTTTTTGTACTGAACCCAAACCCAGTGAGACAATCTGCTTCCTGTTTACACTGGCACACACACACGTCCAGTGCAGACGGAGATAGTTTCAGTTTTATTCTCACACTGCACATATATTTCCTCTGTTTTATACTGTATATTAGTTTAATTCCAACTTTTCTCTATTTTTTTATATTCCTTACACTTACACACTGTTGTCTGTTACTTATTTCCAGAGGCCTATTTTGACTTTAGACTCCTGTTGCTGTGATATTGCAAATTTCCCCATTAAGGGAATAATAAATGATTCTCTTATCTTCACACAATAATGAATTTTTATGGATGCAGCCATCATTAAAAGATCTGCTGTCGATAAACATCACTACAGAAGATCAGACACACTACTAGATGTCCATGGACAAAAAGACAAATGTTTCCGTTTAGAAAGACACAGTGAGGCGGCTGCTCGCTTGTGTGACAGAAATAAAAGTGCTGATTAAATTAAATCTTGACCCACACACAGATAAAAAAATTATTATCAGTAGAAAAACACAGTAACACACTTTATTTTGCTGTGGACACACACACACACTCGACACACATGACTTACAGAAGTAACAACACAGATATTAACTGAGAAACAGCTGTAATCAAATCATGCAGATGTTGTGAAGCCCCAGATTCTCTAAATCTATCTGTGAAATATGAAAAGTTTTTTCCTGCAGGACTTTCACTTGAACACATCAGAGTTATAGAGAAGCTTGCTCTCCTGCTCTCCTCCCTGTTTGTTCATCTCTTACAGAATATCAGACACATTGAAATGTAATAGTCGTGATGCAGAAAGTAATTCAAGAGCAGCTAAACTCTGACCCCGTTTTTCTGCTGTGCGTCGGCTCCAATACTTAAAGGTACAGTGTGTAGAATTTAGTGATGTCTAGTGTTGAAGTGTCATGCTGCAGCTGAACACCCCTCACCTCACCCTCTCCTTCCAAACATGACAGAGAAACTGTGGTAGACTTTAATTGTCATAAAAACTCAAAAGTTGTTTAGTTTGTCCAGTCTGGACTCATGTAAAAAACATGGCTCCTCCGTAGAGAGGGTCCCCTCCATCTAAATATAAAGTATTTAAATATAAAGTATTTAAATATAAACGGCCTTTTCTGGGGTAAAGAAAACTACAATTCATACAATTTAGATGAGATGAACTAGTGAAAACATCATGAGGATTATTCTCCATTACATTTCTGCCAATAGTTCCCTTTCACCTAAATCTTAAACTCTGGACCTTTAAGTGATAAAAATGCTGACCTCTGATCTGCATCTGCACCAGAATGAGTTCTCTCCCGACCCGGACACATGATCCAGCGGTAGTTTTTGCATAATCCTGCTGAAAAACAAACAACGAGGGGAATAATATCAGCGAATATGTCGAGCGATCAGACGCAGTGAGAAACAAATGTACAAAGTTAAATATATCACGTTACTGGTCGTTAGTGAAATGTGAGGTGCACAGGAACGGGTACAAGGTGAAGACGCAGGAGAGAGGGAGACAGTTGGGTCTTCACTTAAAGGCGATGGACCGTGTCTGACAGCTTCAGAATTTAAACTGTGCTCTTACTGCCTAATTTTTCAAGTAATTTCACAGTCTGTTTCACACATTTTTCATTTTTGCTATTAAAAAGACTTTTTAGTATTCACTGTGCATTTTTCATTTTGTGCAACGCTGTCATGGCTGTTTGATTTCCTTGTAGCCTTCCAGCTCCTCAATTCTAGGTACATTTCACAAACGCTTTTACATTTCCCCTTCAACTCTGGAAGCTGTAAACACATCGAAAGTCAACAAATGACTTTATTTTGACGCTCAGCTCACTTGATTCATTCTTTCTTGTCTGGCAGACTTTCAGATATTAAAGTTGTGCGACATCACCTTCAGCTGCCAAGCAATTTGCTTGTTTGGACCGATCAAGTGATTTGAAGCAGAGTTCTTCACCTCTGACGTGTCGGCGCGGCTGAACCAGGCGATCGAACTCGCTGCCAAACGCTGTTGGCTTTACTTCCATTAAAAAAACAAATCGTCTGTTTCCAGGCACCTGGGTCAACGAGGTCCGCCTCCAGCCATGCGTCCAGTGGGAGCTCTCAGATGGCGACACGCTGACCTTCGGTGGCCAGTCTGCTCCGGGGAGCCCCGAGTTCTACTTCCTGTTCCAGAAGGTCAAAGTTCGCCCGCTGGACTTCGATGCCATCACAATTCCGAAGGTAATTTTAATTGAATATATAAGTGAATTGAGATGTTATGCTGTGATTTGGCGATAAATATATTTACTTTTACGAATAAAATTGAATTGACTTTTCTCTGCCTGTAGATTAAAACAGGTTTTCTGAAAGGCTGGTGTTTGAGTGTGACTCCCTGAGACGACGGGTAGGATAGAAGTTTAGAAATGATGTTTGAATTCCGTCATGTCGGTCAAACAATTACTCGGCAGCAAGAAAATGTTAATATTGAAATGGTTCTGCAGGAGATCATACCCACTCACCAAAGTTATACAGAGCAGCAGGAGAGATTCAGGGTGAGGAGTGGGACTGAAGAGGAAACATTCTCCATATTCACACTCACCCCCCCCTCATATTAATCTTTGTATTTCCGTAAACTTTTATTTGTGAGCTGTTGTAATTATAGATTTCCGTCTCTTTTCTTAGGCAGGAACCTTTTCCTCTGACTTGCAGAACCGGATCAGGACAAACCAGGACCGCAAGGTGGAGGCCAACCTTGACCTGTCCAAGCTGTCAATCAACCGGGCCACCGTCATCCTCAACTCCATCGGCAGCCTCAGTAAGATGAAGGGCAGCGCCTGGACCTTTAAGAGGAGCTACAGCCACGAGGGAACCGTTTCAGACCCCGGCTCCTCCTCCTCCACGCCTCCGCTCGCCGCTGGCTTCTCCTCTCTGCTCCCTCCCTCCACCCCTCCATCGTTCCCGCCTGCAGCCTCAGTGCCTTCAACAAAGTCCCTCCAGCCGACCTCCAGGAGCAGGAGGAAGTCGGCTCACACGGTGCTCCTCGAGGACGACAGCTCAGACGAGCCCAGGAGTCGGGGAGGTAAGACTCTGAAAAGGTTTTTTTTTGAAAACACCACAGTTAACGACCTGAGCTCTCTGCAAACACGTTTTTTACAAGAACTTTTATTTTGGCACAAAAAAGGCAAGAAAATGAGAAAAAGCTGAGCGACAGAGTTGCAGTTAGATTTCTTGCACTATAAGACATTTGAAAAACAGTCAGGATGTGATCATTGCCTCCTTCACAACATTTTCATTTCAATTTGGTTCAGTTCTGACAGGAGTTGTGGAGGACGGACAGAAACCAAGAGGGAAGAAGAGGCGGCGGCTCTACAAGTCTGAGTCGGAAGGTTTCAGCTCACCTCCTCCTCTGCCGCTGCAGCCCAAGAGCCACAATGATGTCAGGAGGCCCCTGGAGGCCAAGCCCTTCCCTGTCGGCATCAGGACAATTGGCAGTTTCCACGGCGCCATGACGAACAGCCGAATCAACCACCACCTCCTTCATGCGTCGTTCACCAACGCTGCGGTTCACAAACAGGACGCGGCGACGATGCACCGCATCAAGACGGTGGTGCAGGGTAACATCGCAGCTTTCCGCCAACAGAAAGCTGCCCACGGTTCTCTGACGGCGCAGAGGGGCAGGCGGAGGGCTCACAGCTCTCCAGTTTTCTCTCCTCTGGTGGTGGGCGGGGAGAACTACAGCCTGGCCTCACCCTCAGTGAGGATCTGCACGGAGGAAAGAGGAAGGGTCCAGTTCAGCAGATTTCACCATCAGACTAGGTGAGAAGTGAGGGGAGGAGTTAGGGCACATTTCCTGGGAATAAATGTAGAAAACTGAACTCAACAGAACCGATAGAAATATTCATGAGAAATGTGTTTCATTCGATCTGATTCTCTCTTCCTCTCTTCAGCAAGCGACGAGGCCGCCCCAGAAAACACCCTCTCCCTCCGCGGCCGTCCCTCCCCTCTCCATCCTCCTCATCCTCCTCTTCCACCTCCTCAGCATCGTCCTCCTCCTCTGGCTCCTCTTCTTCCTCCTCAGAAGATGAGGATGACGAGGAAGAAGATGACGAAGAGACAGCGGTCGGGGCAGTCGAGCCGTGCGCGGCGCCGCGGTGCCGGCTGCCCCAGCAGGACACGGTGCAGTGGATCCAGTGTGACGTGTGCGACGCCTGGTACCACATAGACTGTCTGCACGTCGACCGCAAGAAGCTCCTGGTGGACCCCAACGCTGACTTCCACTGCGGCTGTCGCTGACTGGACAGAGTTTGTGACCATGAAATGACATAAATGCTTCAGTTTAGATGTTTCCCCCTACAATGTTTATTTCCCTCAAACTCAATGAAAACAGGCTACTACTTCCTCTCATGGCCCAGGCTGCTCTTCTCACACATGCAGTACTTATCTTTAGCCTCGTCAGCAGCTGGCGAGGGCGGGAAAAGATATTCCTTTCCAAGTTCGAGGATTTGTGTCCCGACAGTCACACGAGCGCTTCCACAAACCCCCTCTGTTGGCTGAGTTTCAGATTTTGAGGGAGGAGGCAGAACTGAGACGAAACATCTCGGGTCTTTGGCCTCGTCGGCCTGGAGAGGTGTGATCAGGGTGGGAGAGCATGATGAAATGTCTCCGGGTTGACTCCCACTGTGGCTTTGCACGCTGACCAGGGGGCAGGCGGCGTTCAGGAAGATTAATGAAATGTTTCAGACCACTGTAAGCAGACTCCACAAGGTGATTAAACTAGCGTCGATGTCTCAGTGTGGCCTCCCTCACTATTTTACCAGCTCAATTTTTCAGAGCAGAATTGGACCTTCCAGCATCTCTACCCCTGCCAGAGAAAACGGCGCGGGGACGGTGTTTTCCCACCTCAGCAATAATAAAACTGGATGAGATGTTTCAGTGCCTGGGTGGCAGCAGCTGTCTCGGAGTGGGCGTGTGATGTTTCAAGATAATTAACCGGCAGGAAACGTGTCAGCAGACTTCTGTTGTTGCTACTGATGAGAAGTGCTCTCGGGACTCTAATCAAATGTTTGAAGACGCTCCTGCAGAGGCAGCTGCTGGGGTTTTTTTGGAGGGGGGGGGCGTGTACAGTGGGACTGTGTTTTTCTAAGATGTCTGAGTGCAGCCTGGCACTGTGGCTGCAGCTGGTCTGGGAGGAATCATTAGCAGTGAAATGACAAGAAATATCTGCTGCTGGTGTAACAGGATGAACCGATTCTTGTGGATTCAACCTGTGGCTACGTTCTAAATCAGAAGTTTGGAAACGACCCCAACAGTCAAAAACAGACATTTGGGAACGCCACATTTTACTTCAATGCTGTTCCTCGCTTGTAATATTTTCTGTACCTAGAGCTGCTTCCAGACATGCACTGAACTCCTTCTGTATGTGAGAACGCACATGAGGGCGTGTGGATGACGTTTCTGACATGTGGCGGACAAAACAAAAGACAGAAACACAAAATATTCCAAATACCTCAGGATGACAAAGAGGAACGTTAACTTGGAAAGACGATGTGATGTGAGAGTTTTTGATGTAAAGGGCCAAAGCAACTGCAGAGCGGACAATCTGCTTCCTGTTTACACCTGTTAACTTGCCCATGAACGGTCTCGTGAAATGCTCAAACGCTCGTGTGGACGGTGGAAGTGTAAAACGTAGTTGTGTGGATGTTGCCTTTATGTTGATGGGGTTTTTTCCGGGTCGTCTCTTTATGTCACACTCCGCCTTTTGTCTCCTCACGCCACTGAACTGCTTTTGTCCTGGATGAAATGAGCTGGACCTGAGCCGTTGAACAATATGTGCATATTCACTCTGGTGCTAGAATAAAATCAAAAAGAACATTTTCTTTTATTTAATTGTACATTTCTACTGGGGTTCGGCTCGCCAGGACAAAAGCAGTCGCTTTGCTCATCCTACTTTCCGAGCAGCGTCTGGCAGATCTGACTCGATTCAGATGACGACAGTGATGCAGTAAATGAACATGGTTCATGTGGTGTTGTGTAAAAGGTGACAACCAAATTCTACTTTGATCAAACTACTGTGTCTTGGAGTGATCGCAAAAATGAGTCTGATAAAAAAAAAACAAAAAAAAAACCTGATTCTTGAGCAATAAATTAAGGGACAAAATTTAAAAAAATCTTTATAGATTTATATTTTTGATCATAATGGCTGATATTGTGGAAGAAATTTTAATTCCTTTGCTTTAAAGGAGACATGTGACGCCTTTTCAAATTATTTCCTCTAGTGTGTTTTGTTTTTTGTGAATGTAAAAGTGAAAAAGCTCAAAATCTGTGATGTTCCCGAAACATCTCGTCAGTCAATCAGAGCTTTACGAGGGAGGGGCTTAAAGAAACTGGTGCTCACAAAAGCCCCTGATCATCGCTCGATCCGCAGCCGCTAATCGCTATGTGGGAACTCTGGGTAATGAACCATGTGTGTGATAGACAGGGAAACAGTACCCCCCCCACCCCCACCCCCCATCACCAGTCGGTCACGAACTCTGCAACGACTCCAGATCACGAGACAGCGAGTCCTGTAGTGTGACCTCTGATTTAAACCAAGTGTTTCAGACTGCGGCTGAGAGGAGGAGCTGCAGCAATGTACAGTTTGAGGAAAGTGTAAACCTTTTCAAGTAATAACACAAATTAAAATGATCCACGTGAATATGAGCAGAATCTGTCTCCTTAAACATAAAAAAATCACAAGATAATGTAAATTTAGAACTTTAAATCCACAATCCTGTATTGTCTAATGTAGACAAACTGGCCACGAGGCTTTAGCCTGGGCAGCAAATCACCATAGTAACGGCCATCACTTTAATTTAAGGTTTCATCTTAATGCAGTATTACAATAAAGACTCATGTAGCATCTAACATTTTATCTTAACACTATAATACAGATTTTTAAGGAGCTGGTTTGTCATGTTGAACAGTGATTATACTCAAGTATAAAAGAGTTGGATTTAAAAATTTTCTCTGTTGATCAGTTGTTTTTCTTTGTTTGTCTTAAAAAAATGATTTTGTTTTCAGCTTCTTCCACCAGTAAAGATTTTCCATGTTGCATATTCTTTGTCATATGGTAGATTTTCACCTCTTCACCTCTGTCGGACGCTGTTTACAGTCCGACGTGTTTCTTTTCTCACACGACTCGAACTTTTCTCCTCGAGAAACACAAACACTGATACTTCCCGGAGGTGTTTTTGGTACAGACGACATTTTGGCTAATCTAATAACAGCTATCTGCACATGAACGCAGATAAATTAAAAAGACGATAGGTTCACTGGGCTCTTTGTTCTCGCTGCCTTCACTTTAATTATCACATTCAAATTCAGAAACACACAGGCACAGTTTGGCTGCACAGAACTAAACTGACTGTCACGATTCCCTTATTATAGATTCTTCTTACGCTTCTCGATCAAGTTGTGATCGATGAAGTTAATCGTTGATTTTTGAAACGTACATTTTGTTTCCTCTGGTCTTTTGTGAGAGATGATGTAAGTGGTTGTTATTCACTTTGTTAGTTTCTTTGGAATCATCTCGGCAGAGCGAGTCAACAAGCAGCGAGCGCGTTCTCATAATTGAAGCCCATTATCTCGAATCTTTTATTTTAATTTTTTTTTTTTACTTCATAATGGAGTCGTCTTATCTGAGGAATCCGTGCATGAAGTTGCATTTACTCACATAATTACTGCGTCTTGTTGCTTTACAGGCGAGATGGAGTCATGTGCTGTTGATGCTAACACACGCTGGCACAGACGCACTTGGTTATTTTAAATGTAGATGTGACATTTTACAAAACAAACGGCTTCGACCTGTTCAAAGAATTTAAACCCCATTGGAATTCAGAATCAATTCAAATCAAAGGGCAAAGATTATATTGATTATAAATGATAATAGTAATATAATAGGAAAGTCTGTTTCACCTTGTAAAGCACACAACAGAAAAAGCCTCAGGAACTCAGGTGACGACTCAGGAATGAGGAGTCTGGCTTCTGAGTTTTGGACGAGCTTTGATTCACGTTGATTCTGTCGAAGAGATAAAATCAAATGAGAGGAAATGAAGGTTTACATGATGTGATTATTTAAAGGTGAGGTCGTTGTCAGAGGGGAAATCTTTGCACATCTGTACCCGATGTTTTGGGGCAGAGAGCCCAGGTACTCCAGTGTGTATTGACTGTCAGGGCCGTTAACTCTGGTTTTTCAATAATTAGCTCAGAGAACTTTTAATAATAAAAAGTCTGAGGTGTTTGAGAAGAAGTTGTGCAGTTCCTCTGACACTCACTTCCTCTGCAGTGGTGATTTTAAACTAGTACGTGAAGCTCGACAGCTGAATTATTCTCCTTCTTTAAATATATTTTATTCATCGATACTGCACAGGAGAAGTGGTTTAGAGAACGAAGAGATGAATACTTTTATTATCATATTCACGGCATAGTCGCAGGAATCTGTCAGTGAAGCTGTATTTTCTCTGAAGTGAAGTATCGCAAAGAGACAAATACACAATATGAGGAGGTGAGAGAGAAAAACTGCAGTATTGTAAAGTGTCATCAATCTGAGGGCCGGTCCTGTCGTACATTCAGCTCTTAGTTCAGAGAGTCTGCTCTACATGGTCAAAATCAATGGAGAGTTTATTCACATCTTTTCAAAGGATCTCAGTTATTCTGAAAAAGAAAATGGACTGTGTTTGACTTTCAGAGGCAGATTAATGGACGAACCAGAGAAATGCGGCTGAGTTCACGTCTAAAAAAATGTGTTTTTGATCCTGTCACTGTTGAACTCAGGATAAAATGAAGGTTACGATGTTTCCTGTCGAACCTTAGATGCTGTTTCTTTATTCTTGAGGTTTAATTTCTTCTTTTTTTCCTCTTTCTTCTTCAGAGTTGTCAAGATCTCATTTCAGAGCAAAATAAGAAATGAACACACACACACACACACACACAGGTTATGAAATGAGCAGCTCATTTCCTCCAGGAAACCTCTCACACACTTGTCGGTGTGTGTGTGTATGTGTGTGTGTGTGTGTGTGTGTGTGTGTGTGTGTGTGTGTGTGTGTGTAAAAGACGTTATGGAGCTGAAGTGACGCCACCTTGACCTGCAAAGACGGAGGGAGACAATTACATTTGTCCAACGTGTTTCTATAGCAACATCTCTCTCTCTCTCCCTCTCTCTCCCTCTCTCTTTTTCAGGTTGTAATAAACAGCCGACACGATCTACTTCCTCTTGATGCAGCAACTGAGACAGAAAGAGGCCGACAAGCTGTTTCTGTTCATTTGAAACTGTGTGTTTGAGACGTCATGGAGACCTAATCAGGTGAAGGTCAAGAATTGTGGTTGGGTTCCCCAAAAGGGAAGCCAAGTGTCTCGTTCGCCTCCTGGTGGCTGGCTGCAGTAAAGATTCAACTTTGCCTCCTCCATGTCAGCAGATGGGACATGAGCCAAACATTAAAAAAAATCGATTTAAACGTAAATTATTTTTTACTTAAAGATGGGTTCTGTCATTTCAGGAAGTTCTCATCCCGCTGATGTTCCGTCCAAATGTTCATGTAAGTTGGGTTTAGAATTTTTATTTGATAAAAAAGAGGTGTAACGTCATGACGGACAGCTGAGACTGACTCGTGATTGGTCCTCGCTCTTGGTGGGAGCTGACGAGTTTCTCTCTTAAATATTGAGATAATGATAAAAGTGATTTGAACGTGCGTCATGTGGCTGAATTGACAAGAGTTGAACTGAATCATTAACATGCTCCACAAAATAAATTCAGACTCACTCATGTTAAAGAACCGTCATCACATCTCACAGAAAGTTGCAGTAACAAATAAAATCAGACTCGATGAGGCACAATTAGAAACCAATCATCAAGAGCAACAGAGGACACGATGTCCTCACAACAGTAAAACCACGAGACAAACATTTGTTCACTGAACCTTGTTGAGAATCAGCTTCTGCAAAAAACAGACATGAAACCAACAGAAACTGACCTCAGACCAGCAAAACCCTAAAATCTAACTATTGGAGCCGGGAGCCCTGGCTGTTGTTTCCTCGGGGCCCAGCAGGGGACAGTGTTGGCCTGGCACAGTCCAGCAGAGGACAGTCAGCAGGAGGCAGAGGATGGACTCGAGACACTCCCTGCACATTAGAGGCAGGATGGCAAATCATACGTTTTCATTAGTCCTCTCCCAGAACAGAGGAGGTTGTCTCGAAAGAACAGTGAGGGGGGTGAGGGGGTGAGGGGGGTGAGGGATGATGGTGGCCGTGGATATAATTGATCACAAACTCAACAACACAAGAGCTGCTGAAGAAACTTTAATTCACCTGCATGTTTTTAACCTGTGTGTGTGTGTGTGTGTGTGTGTGTGTGTGCACCTGTTTATTTTAAGCATACCATTATGGACACACCACTCCAAAGCAGAGAGGTGTGTGTGTGTGTGTGTGTGTGTGTGTGTGTGTGTGTGTGTGTGTGTGTGTGTGTGTGTGTGTCAACAGATATGTCTGCAGCACTGTGTGGGACAAATGTGTGTGTGTGTGTGTGTATGTGTGGCTTAGCGCTAATAGGAACTCAGGAGCAGCTGTTACTTCGTCCCAAAAGCCTCTCACTTTTACAGTTTCCTCTCCTCTCCTCCTCTCCTCCTCTCTCTTTCTATTCAATGCCATTCTCTCTCTCTCTCTCACTCTTTTTCCTCTTCAGCTCACAGGAAATGAGATTTTGGCTTATTGGCTTATTTTCACCTGTCCTCAGTTTGACCTTTGCACGTCTCTCTCTCTCTCTCTCTCTCTCTCTTCACACACACACACATGCCTAGCCAACCACTAACACATACAGTAATACATACACACATCCTCATCATCTTTCCCCACACGTACATTTCATAGATGACACACACACACACACACACACACACACACACACACACACACACACACACACACACCTCACTCTCAGGACACTTAACTCACACTCTCTTGCCGATACGCAGGCTGTTACTCACTTAAAAAGCACAAAGCAACAGCGATACACACTTACAGACACTTTTCCCACCCACACACACACACACACACACACACACACTCACACTCCCTCCCTCTCCTGTTCATTCCACTGCATTGTTTCCCAGAGGCTGGCTCCAGTGAGAAGAACACACGTCTCTGAACTGTTTAACAACGTCATTAGTCATCTTGCTTTGGCTTCACGTTGGCACTGCCGGCTCTATACGAGCCCTGCAAGTGGGTTACTATTTGCGGGGCCCCCAAGCTCCAACAGGGGCCCCCGAAAGCTCTGAATTAATTGGTCTTTCATGGTCTTATATATGCCCGACACAGATTCTCTGCTGGCTGAGGAGAGAGAGAGAGAGAGAGAGATATTCCACGTTTCCAATTTCAGCTTTGAAAGTTTGTTTTACAGGCATGAAAAGTTCAGTCGCGTGTTGTAAGCGTGACGAGGGGAAGAGATAAACAACAGACGACGTTACACACAGTTACCATTTGACACGCAGCCTCACAGGATGATTAATGCCTGAACACATTTAGACAAACGATGGTTATTTTACAGGGAAAGTGGGTCATGTATTAAATTCATGTGATTCACGATGGTTTAACCTACAGCAAGTTCAGAGACGATTTCACATTTACCGTATCAGAGGTTCGGAATATTTTCTTTCCTCAGAGTGAACAGGAAGGAATAAGTCTCGTTTTTAGTTGTATTTAGAGTCTATGTGTGGAAACGGACTCTGGGTTCAGATAGTTTGAAATCAGTTTCTATGTGACTGTTCTTCTCACTTGATTTATAACATCTCGTTAAATTTTGGCGTGGATCCGGACGAAGACGCGGAATCAGGAATATTTTAACATTTTATTTCATTTTTCAACATAGCGAGATAAGACAGTTTTACAGATTTCCTTGATTTATAAAGTCAGTAAACATTTTCCTAAGGAGTTTATGTCTCAATCTCTAGTTTCATGTCTTCCTCAATACAGCAAGATGTTAATTTTGTAAGTTATGGTCCATTTACAGTCAAATAGACCATAAAGCACTGTGTGAATTGTGGGTGTGGATACTATACCAGAGGTTTTGTCCAATCAGCAGCTCAGTGGCAACGTGTAAATAAACCTGAATGTATTAAAAAGGCAGTGATTCTTAAGTTGTCCACAGACGCAGCGGTTTCTGTTCGGTGTTTACATCAGCTGAAGATGTCACAGGACGTGTTTTGTAATTGATGTTAATCACGATAACAGTTATTTCATCTTAACTCAGTGTCTGGGGGCAAAAGCTGAAACTGTAACATCCAAGATAAAACACTCGTTGAACTTCTCAGCTGCTGTAGTTGCGTGTCTTGCTCCAGCGTTCGTGTTTGAATGAAGGTTTTGCGACGTCTGGTTCAGACTGAGCCGCTCTGGTTTCCTGCCGCTCTGCTCTGATGAGCTTCACCTGTGTTCAGGACCTCGTTTGTGTATTTGTCTCTGTGCAGGAGTACGTCTCAACGTTCAGGTGACGGTAGGAGCTTTGTGAACCTTTTTAACTTTACACAGTTCCTGATTGTAAAGTTTAGATGGAAGTCTTCTTTGTTTGTAGAGTTTGGACGGAGCTGCTTCTGCAGGTCCACTCATCAGTCACTCAGAGTTCACACAGTCTCCATACGTTAAATTCACTGGAGCCTGATTTTTATTTGATCTGCTCACACTCATAGATATCAGTTTTAATGGGATCTTCGCTGATCCACAGCACATCCTTCAGTTTCATAATAATCCATCCAGTAGTTTTTGCTTCATCCTGCTCCCTAAAACAAAACTTAACCTCCTTGTCGGTTGTTGGGTAATAATTTTGTCTCTGCGACTCATGTCACATTAACATAGTTCAGAGACTATTCAACTTAAACCACTGTCACTTCAAATGAAATGAAAACAATCTACTTAAAAAAGAGTCAGAGATGAGGAGTGTTGTGCTGATGTTGTCTAATTCCTCACTTTCCTCCATGTTGTTTCTTCCTGTCATGGACGCTTCTTCTCTGTCGGTTCCGTCTTGGGACCTAGTTTTGTCTTTGTTATTGTCCATTAAGGTTAAGCTTGATGTGTTGGGAAGAAATCTGTAATTCTTTAAGAAGGTATTTGTTATTTTTACTCTGTTGCTTCTCACCTCTGGATGAAAAGTATCGTTGTCTTGTTTACAAAGATCCAGGTCTGTATCCATCAATCAAACGAGGTTCAGCTTTTGACCTTTATTAGTCGTCATCGCTCATTTCCTGGCATCTCGTTACTCATCGTTATGAAATTCAACAATGTCTGAAAAAATATAGTATCTGGCGTCAACCAAAATACAGCGAAGAGTCAGAATGGAGGAGCCAGACAGACATTAGCATCAGCTCGTCGACTCGACAGGAGGCTCCAGCGGCAGCGGATCCTCAGGAGAGTTCATCGCTCTGTTCATCCCGAGAGTCTCTCACTACAGGCTCTGATTTACAAAACTACTTTCCTGCGAGGCGGAAACATGGCTTCTCCAGTGTGGGGGGACATGAGCCAATTAGCAAGACAAAGAAACCCAAGGCTAAACATGTTAAAAAGAATTAATAATTCAAAGGGCAGAGCTGCTCTCGAATACGCTCTCTTATCGTCAATCTGTGATCTTCACTTCAACCCATAAGCTGCTGTGCAGTAACACATGGGGAGTTTTTCTGTTGCCTGCCCGAATGCATCGTCTTCTCCTGCTGCTTCAGTCTGTGTGATCTCCTCTTTACGAAATACACTGAGGTGTGAGCGCACCGTTTTTATTTGTGTACACTTCAGCCACTTTTATTAATCGACTGATTAATTTAAATTCATATCAAAGACACATGAACACGTTTGACTTCAGAGAGATGGATAGATGATGGACGGAGAGTGATGGATAGAAAGATCGATCAAATGATGGAGATAGATGATAGAGGGATAGAAAGATGGGGATAGATGGAGGGATCAAGAGGTAAATGGATGGAGATTCAGATGGTAGATAAACTCAGATATATAGATGGATAGTGGAATAGACAGACATATAGAGGAATATAGATGATAGACAGACATATAGAGGAATGTAGATGATAGATAGACAGACAGATAGGCGGATGGATAGATATAGATAGACAGACGAGGACAGGATGGATAGAGAAATGGATGGTGATAGAGGTAGATGGGAATAGATGGATTGATGGAGAAATAGATGATAGATGGATGGACAGATGCAGAAAGTGAAAACAGTGCGAGAACATAACGGAACAGTCCCGGTGCTGCTCTGCCCGGGTTGGTTAGCGTCGTCTGTCTCCGGCCTGTTAAAGTGCAGTGATAGCTGATAGCTGTGGGGACACTCGAGTCTCTGTGGTAATTATCTGTCTGTCTCCGGCAGCCGATCGGACTCTGGATCCGCTGTGGAGCCGCTGTAGCTCAGCGGGTCGGAGCTGCTGCAAACAACTCGGCTCAGTCTGCTGCGAGGAAACCAGACACATTAAGCATCCGCCACGCCGGCAACATTGCATCTCCTGAATGTCTTCTTCAGAGGAATTTAGGTAAAGCAGCTGAAGTATAGTTTGAACTGACAGTCGGCCTGTTGCACGTTTTCTGTGTGTGAGACAAAGACATGAGATCATTGTCAGAAAACAGTGATCAGAATATTTATTATCAGGATGTAGACTTCTTCAAAACGCTTTTCCTGGAGCTCAGATGATGGTTTTTGTTTTGCCTCTAGCACACGTGTGATGCCACCATACATGGACTTAATGGACAGAAACTCTCCTCCGCAGCTGCTGTTACGTGTTCTGCTGAACCTTTGTGCAATAATCAATGCTCTCAGCTCGTGTGCGTTTCTTCATTCATGTTTCCTGTGTTTTTATTCGATTGGACACTTTCGCAGACACGTCGTGTTTCTGTGTTTGGTGACATGAAACCTTCTATTTTACGTGTATTTATATTCGTGCTCCCCTCCCATGTACGGCGACAATTAAGGTTTCTTCTACCTTGTGTACAGTAAATGTGTAATTTATTTTTTTGACACCATTAAATCTTTATTGGTTTGTGGTGAGATGAAGAACGAAATTAACAGCTGTGCAGTGAGAGCTCTGTGGTGCAGTATATTATATTATTTGGATATAAACAGTCCTGAAGATGACCCCTGATAAAACTGAGTATAAAATGTTTATCATGAGCTTTGAAGGAGCTGGTCGGCAGATTTTGGGACGTTTGGATAGAGCCAGTCTTATGCTAAGCTAACTAGCAGCTGGCTCCATCTATATAGTATATAATGTACAGTCATTAATATTCTCACCAAACCGGCAAGAAAGAAATTAAGAATGTTTCCCAAAATGTTGAACTATACATGTTGAGCAAAAAGTTGCCCCCTTGTGGCTGCCTGCAGCACACCCTGTCTTCTCCATGTTAGTGAAAGGGACATGGACCAAACTAAGCACAGGCTAAATCATTTTTAGCCTTTAAGCCACAACATTTCAGCATCGGGTTGACTACACAGGAAGTAAACTAAATATTCTAGAAGAAAACAAAAACAATTAATATAATTGGATTGTTACGTTAACTTTTTAGCCTTGTCCAGCCTCTCACCAGTAGGGGGTGTTGTGGTTCCCTCAGCATCCCTACTTCCTGTGTCCTTGTTTTGTGACTTCGTTCATTGTGCGACGGGAGGAAGCTGGGACACGTCGTCCATCTTTGTTTACAATCTACGTACAGCACATATCTACAGAAACCACCTGGCTGTGTCTCTGAATTCATTAAACCGACTCACTGTTTCTCTGGAGGTGTTTGTGTTGTCATTACACTTGCATCATCTGTTGTTTTCTAGCTGACGTCTTGAAACAAGCTCAACCACCGCAGCACTGTTGCTAACGCTGCCTCGTGGTTTGTCATTTTCAAAGTAAATACGTTTTCCACATTATTAATCATCCATTTTAGACGCCCTGAGCTGGACAGAATGATATGAACGTGTTTTTGGTGGTCGGCGATGATCAGTTCAGATAAGCCGTGTGTTTGTATTGAACTGGAGCTCAGAAACCGCCTCACGGTGTGTTTTTAAAGATTTTGCAGAAACTTGTGACACGAGAAACAACTGCAGAAAACGCAGCCCTCTAGCAACCAGCAATACAGACGGTGTGAGTCATCCACAGTGCCACCATTTGATGATCAAAATAGAGCCAGATGATAGCATCTCCCATGAAGACTGTGTCTGACATATTGGGGGGAAAATTGGTTCTGGAGATGCAAAACAAAAACCGTCATTCAAATCTGCTTCTCTGTGTTTTAGTTTTAACAGTATACCTGAAAAATCCCTGCGCCTCCAGGGACCACGTATGACAGATAAAAGTGAAGTAAACAGAGCAGACGGCAGGGTGGGAAGGAAGCTGAAGCTATTTTAGAATAAACAAAGCAGACAGGAGCGTGATCAGGTCCTTTCTGGTTAGTGGACGCTCAGTCTGCTGTCCCTTATCCTCCAGCGGCCCATTAAGTCAGGAGAGAGACGTGGAGGAGAGAAGCACCAGCGGCGCAGCATGATGCCGACCAACAAACAAGTGAGATGACACTTGGAAACCACTCAGGCATCAGGAAAATAGGGACCTTTCAACAATACTTGGTTGTTTTCCACAAATTTAGTCTGTTCTCAGCAATTCATGAGGGAAATTTAAGTACAGATGAGGTACTCCCTAATGGTCCAATTGCATCTGGCAAACAAAGGCAGCTCTGTTCCCTGAGTGGCTTTGTGTGGTTGCAGAAACAATTACTGTCAAAACCATTTCCATGGCAGGTGAGCAGTAGAGCCTGATAAATACAACTATTATGATAATATTGTGCAGTTAGACCTTTTATGTGGCGATGGCTAAAGAGTATTCAGGGGAGAAGAAGTGAAACAGTGAGAGGAAAGAAAGAAAGAAAGAAAGAAAGAAAGCAGGAGAAGGTGGGAGGCGAGAATGTGGAATGATGGGTTAATTGAACGGATTCAAATTTCCGTTTTCTGTGAGGAAGCCGGGGAGGACAGATCGCCACAGGAGAGGAGCGAGCGAGAAACGAGATGGAAGAGGAGACAATGAAATTGAGAAAATGAGACGGAGGAGACAAAACGACTGAGATAAAAACACAAGGGGGAAGAAAGGGGGAGAAAGGATAACCTCAGAGACAGAAATGTGCAGGGAGAGAAAAACAGTGGCAATAAAAGAACGATAAGAGTGTCAGACACTAAAGCTCCTTTCAAACATACTCTGCTCTTTGTAAAAGTGCTGCCAGTAAAAATGATGATTGCAAGTGATTTATTTTAATCCACGAAATCCTTCCTGAACACTGATCAGGTACGTGGTCAGCGGAGACGCTTTTATAATAGTTTTCACTTTATTTTGGTTTTTAACTCATGTCTTTTGTAAATAATATAATATTATACTGTTTAATAAAAAATAAAAAATAATAATTCAAAACTGAAACAAATAAACAAGAGAAAATGTGATGGAAAGAGAGAAAAGAGCTGTGAGAGAAACACACACACACACACACACACACACACACACACACACACTCCTACTGTGCAGTGCTAATGGCGATGCCCCGGGTCCTTTACATGACGCTCACACTCTGGGTTGGTGGGCGACTTCAAAGCGTTATGAAAGCTGCCGCTGATGGCGAATCGCTGCGAACAGACGCCACCGAGCAGCGAGTGACCGGCTGCTGCTGAATTTGGCCGCACGTGTCAGACACAGTGGCTCTGTGATTGGACGGGACAGGTTAATGGCTTCGCTGCGGCCATCTTGCGGTCAGCCGGTGCGGCGGGTTAACTCGAGTTCTCCAGAGGTTCTGAGATTAAACCACCAGGGAGCTGAAATGACGGAGCCTGCTGCGACGTGGCAGGTGAACAGACCCGACGCACAAATTCAATTTCACTTCTGTAAACTACAAAGATTCTGCTGTTATTGCTTTTATCGCCAATCTCCTCCTCGGCCTCCAGGCTGTGATAAAAGAGTTTTTGGCTCAAGCATTCACACACACACACACACACACACACACGGCTTAGACACACAACCACAAACTTTGTCTTTCTGATGCATGTTCCAGTGGTCGCATCGTTTAACAGGCGTGCTCATATTTGCTATACACTGAACACTTCCTCACTCTGACGCATGTGATCTCTTCCCCACACACACACACACACACACACAGGTATTTTCTGACACACATCCACAGAAACATGCAGCCATCACTCACTCAGCAGTCGTCCACAGTGGGGGGGCTGGCCTGGCAATCTTCTCCAGGCTTCAGACCACAGGTGGTAAACCAAACAATCAGCAGCTCCCACCGTGATTTGAGAGCAAACCGTCCTCACGCAGCTCATTTGACTTTCTTGCGACAACGAAGGCGAGAGGCTTTTTTTCAAATTTCATTTTTCCCTCGAGTGACAACCTGAAACTCCGTGATGATCGGCCACAGAGAGGAGCGGTGGTCAGTCTGAGCTGCAACAGAAAGACGATGGGTTTTCTTGTCGTCAGTGATTTTCCCAAAGATATAAAATACATTAATTAATGGAGAACGGCAAGAATTCATTTTAATGAATCAACATACTCATCCAGTAATCAGTTAATGTGGACGGATAAAAATAAAAGAATGAGATGATGAAGGCTGTAAATCTGTTTCTTATTGTCCCCAACATTTATTTCAAAATAGAAACTTAGAGATACTGTGAGTACAATTAATACATTGAGTTATTGATATTGCATTGATTGTCAAGATTGCGACAAAGATACTATTCCAGAGTTGTAAACCTTCCTCACAGATTAAAAGATAGTTCAGACATGCCCTGAACTCCGCAGATGCTCTGTATTTTCTCTGGAGGAGGTGCACGTGTGAACGCAAATGTCCGAGGTGCTCCGGATCATCTGCAGACTTTGGTCTCCTGGTACAGAGTCAGCAGAAAGTCTGGAGAATCCGATGTGAGGACGCAGCAGGGGATCCCCCGCTGGATTCACCGCGAGCGAGTGGGGGAGTGAGCGTGGATTTCTCACGGGATGTTTCAGGAGCTTCAGGATCTTTAGGATCAGTGTTTTCTAAACTTCCTTTAAAGCAAACTTTGGGGTTTTTAAACTATGTAAAACTTTTACTTTCACAAAAACCTGTAAAACACACTAGAGGAAAGAAAACACTTAAAAAATAATCAAATGTCTCTTTTAATATTTTGCCTGTTTCTTATTTTTTTTGGGGGGGGGGGCTTGTGTTTTTGCTCTAAAGCTGTTTTGGGCTGGAACAGCTGGACTTGCTGAATACTGAACTAAAGCAGTCGGGTAATGGCAGATAAACTGTGCCCTCAGGCACGAGAAACCTGGTAATTACTCTGTGGTGAACACTGGTACCAGAAAGAGTTGTTGGGAAGGAGCCTCTCTTTTCTGTTGAGCTTCCTTTACGAGACCCTGCAGCTGAATCAGAGGGTTCGTGTCTGTCCTCAGGGGGCTGTCAAACGGCCTCTTGGGTAAACGTAGTTACGAGCTGCAGAAGAAAAAGCAGGTTTGTGCCAAGTGAGTCGTCTGAAAAGGAAAAATTACAGGTTGTGGACTGCAGAGAATATTCCAGTTTCCAGATTGATAATGCGCCACATAACAGTTTTGAGTATTCGAGGGGGGGATCTCCGCCCCGTCTATCGTCTCTCTGCATCTGACACAAATGCTGATGTCTGTTTTAGCTCACGGCTCTTTACTCTCGCTGGTGGATTGTTGTGTAACCTCTGGAGTGCTGAAAGCCGCTAAACACAATACCAGTTAATTGGCTGTGCTCTAATACTGTTGCAAAGGTTATTTTTACCTCTCATGCATGTGACTGTGTGGGAGTGTGAGTGTTTGTGTTTAGTCTGCTGACAATCGACAACACACTTTCTCTTCAACTTACTTTGCCTCCGTCTTTTTCTGTTTGTGTGTGTTTGTGTGTGTGTTTTTGCGCACGCTGTCGATACAAGACAAATCTGTTTTGTTGTTACTCCACGGCCGATGACAAATCATTATATGATAATTGATCACATTAATTAATCAGCTTGCTCCCTCTCATTAGTCTCTGAGGTGAGACAATAATCTGGACGATCACGTTAAAGACACATCGAGAAAAAAAATCCTGTTTTCTCCAGAAGTCAAGATTGTGGCTTTACTCCTGTGTGTGTGTGTGTGTGTGTGTGTGTGTGTGTGTGTGTGTGTGTGTGTGTGTGTGTGTGTGTGTGTGTGTGTGTGTGTGTGTGTGTGAATGTACAAAATAACTCAACAATGCATGAACAGATTTTCACCAAACTCGCCGGCAGTATTTCTTGGGAAGGAATCTACAGATGATTAACAAAAATATATATTACGTAACTACGTAGGCAACGGAATTTTCTTGTGTATCTCAACATGTACTACTTTTGTATGAGGTCAAATACCTGAATGATCCCACTACTGAACTGTAGATCATGGTAGAAATTACGTCATCACGATGTCACTGTGACGTCACTGAAAGATTCCATTTCATTAAGATCAGTGACACAATCGACAGTTTATTTAGAAAAGTCAAAGTACACATTAAATGAGGATGGAAATGGAAGCAGTGTATGTTCTGTGGCCGTAGATCACGGACACCATCGGTAACCATTGTACCCACCATGAATGCGAGCCCACAGCATCCGTCTCCTCCTGTGCGGGAGTGAGATAGAAGCTTTCAAAGCCTCTTTTCAAATCTACAGGGAGCGAGAATTTAACTGAAAAGGGGGAGTGTTACTTTAAGATTCGGCTTTTACAGCTTTTTCCAACACTTTGTTAAAAACAGGGTTGAAATACCTGAGTAGGGAATTATTGGTGCTTTGACTCGTTGAGAAGCGCTTCAGCTCGGGCTCACTGGCTGCTCCCTGCTCCTGTTAACCATTGTCTCTTCACCATTTAACTCGGGTCGCTGCTTTGCACGTCACCGCCTCTCCGGAGACGCCTTAACTGCAATGTATCACTCCCATGTATTTAGAGCGAGCTTTCACCGGGAAGGAGAAGTGACGAGTCAAAGTACACCAAGTACACAGAGTACACGCTGCTGAAAACCTCTGTACATGTTCAGATTGACGTTTTAATTTATGTTCCATATAATACTGGAATGTTGTTGCTCGTATTTGTGTGATCAGCGTCTCGATCACCCCCTGGTGGCTCGCTGCAGAATAGTTGATAAATCCTACCTCCTCCATGTTAGCAGAGTTGAACCTGAGTCGCTCCATACAATGAATCATCACTGTCATACAGCTGTTAAAATATGTTACACGCGATATAAGTTGTTTTCAAAACACTCGGTATTGGCAGATGTGTATCATCTTTGTATACAGTCCATGCTCTTGCCCAAGGACACTTCACCACGTGAACTGCAGTAGCTGGGGATTGAACCTACAACCATCTGGTTATTGGGTGACCTGCTCTCACTGGAGTCTCCTGTGGGACCAAATTAAAGAATATTGAAATACGTTTTTGACGCTGATGTGTCACCTTCTATTTCTCCTTCTCCGCGCTACAGGAGGCTCAATAAAGAAAAATGTTTTCTGACATGATTGTGAAACACAGCATCTGGTGATGAAGTGAAATCGATACCGTTGTTTTCTTGCAATCTCCCTGCAAGGACACGATCCACTGGAGGTTTACTAACCCTCACTTAATGCAGAGCGCATTATGGAGTGAATTCCTGCTCTGCTTTCTCCAGGGAATATTAATTGTAGATACAGGTTTTATATACTACTGTATATAGCTGCGCGCCGACAGTCTGTTATTGTTCTTGACTTCCGCCGCGTGTGGAATTTATTCAAATGAATATGAAAAGTCCAGAGAAAGACGAGAGGAAAAATTCAGTGTCGTAGGTAACTGAGAGAATAAAGATAAATACAAATAACAACAAAGATGTTAAAAGAATACACAGTAAATATAAGAAATAATACAAACCAACTGAGACGTAAGATATAAGACATGAAATATAAGAAAACGGAGGGGACGTGCAGTCTTCAAAGAACATCACAGATCTAGTTAGACGTTTGAAAATGCCCTTTCAGGAAACAAGCTATGCTTTTAAGGCAAAGATGAACTTTTGGCTGAAGAAAATCTCTTTTAATGTCACTGAAACGGACATTTGTGATTATTAAACGAGGACAGATGAGTAACATTTGGAGTCTAAGCTTCTTTATGGCAGGAGATTTTGCTTTTTAGATTTCCTGAGTATGTCGTCTTGGAGTCTGGGAACTCGCGACATTCATTGTTAAATGGGAGCTCTGTTTTCCGACGGCAAATAAAGCAGGTGTAAATAATGATTCATGAATTTCTCCTATAATATTGTGAATACGTTTTCTGGAAATCCATCACAAACAAACAAACAAACAGATAGGAAACATTCTTGCAGACGCACTTAAACATTAAACCTTCAGCTAAAGATACAAAAATTATAAGATAGTGTGAGTTTGAGTCCGGTGTCTCCACTGTGGTCTCATCGGCTGTTCATTACACACAGTGTTTATAATTAGATTGACGATGATACATCGGTGTTTAAAATGCACCTTTCACATTTTATTCACCGGGGAACGTTTTCAAAGCTCACATGTGTTTTTAATCAGCCACGGCCTGTTTCACATGCACACAGCTACTTTGCATTAATTCACACCTGGCCAGTGAGACCAGTCGTGAACATCTGGACGTCGGGACGGTGAGCCGGGCACGATGCACCTCTGTGGGGAGCTGCTGAGGGAGGAGATGACCTTGATGTGTCTCCTTGCATTACTCTTCCCCTGCATTACCGGCAAAGCGTGGAATAACTTCACGAGTGACTCTGCAGAGACCCGTTTACAAGTCCCAGCACCGGCGGCGATAAATGAAATCGATACCCCCGGCTCCCCGAGCAGTTTCCCTGTCGCACCCCCCGTCCACGAGCTCATACGACCACACATCTTTACAGCCCAGAACTGATTATGAAGCACAAAGTAGATCTGCTTACCTGAAAGATTGGTAATTATGGGCAGCAGAGTGCGTTGTTGGTGGAGTGCAGATACTGTAAGCTGTCTTCGGACATTGTTACGGTAAGAAGGGAGGAAGAACCAGGCCTCACAAATCAATGCTCTTTGTAAAAGCTGGTAAAAGCAGGGAGGGGCTTCACAGAAACGTCTTCAGACCAACTTCATCTCTGTTCTGTTCTGGAATATCATCCTGAACATAAAAGAACACGGTACTGTACTCCTGGTACTCAAACGCTTATCATAAAGTATAATGATATATATATATATATATATATGGATCACTATAAAGTTGTGTTTCTGAACAAAGGTCGCACAAAAATCTGGAATAAAGACAAAATCAAACATTGACGTAGAAGTGCACCCAGGAACTCCACCCACAGTCTCCTTATACGAATAAACTCATCTTTACCAGTCCCCTAAATGTGGCTGATTTTTATTCAACATCAATAAAGAAAGTTGATCCATATCACGGATTGTGATTTTTCTTCACAGGTTCGGATTTTCTCTTTCTTTTGTCGTATCCGTCCGGTAGTTTTTACATAATCCTGCAAACTAACTCAAAAGAAATTATAACTTCTTTGGCAGAGTTGATAAGAACGAGGTTGATGCATCTAATTAAGATAATTAGATGATTAATGGATTAATTGCAGAAATTGCAGCGATGCATCATAGTATTTAACTGCTGCTTCCCAAAGATGCCATTTGACTTTTTAATGAATTAATCTTTGTTGTGTTTTTATCGACTGTTTTACAGGAGCGAGGGAGGAGACACCCACATAAAGGCCCCTGTCCGAACCCCTGTCTGAACAAAGGATGTTGTGGTTGCTCTCAGTCCTGCAGTTTTTAATTTGTTCTTATTTGGTCTTGTGCCGGTGAGTGGCTGCTTTGTCTCCTGCAGCAGAAACAGAGGCAGGTTCCACAACATCAGAGAAAAAAAAGTAATCCCAGCATGCATTTCCACATCATTTAAAGTTTTGATGAATTTTCGCTCTCGTGTTTATGCACAAAATCAGAATGTAAGTTAAAAGCAGGTGGATGGAGACACACACATTTAATGACGAGACATTTGTGTGAATTTTAATCTCGCTGTTCTTGGTTTCATGGCACAGTTTGGTGGAATCTGCTGGTTGGGAAGTGATCAGATTCTATCAGCGTCTGTTCCTCCTGAATAATGAAGTTTAACAAATGAAATCCTCAAAGATTCCACTGCGATAAAGATCAACACCCCACAGTGATGCCACGCTCCATAGGACGGCACAAAATGTACTTTTGATAAGAGGAGAACAACAGTGAGTCATTACGGGGAGCGTGCGTTTTCTGTTGCGCGCTGGCAGACGGAGACGGGGGAAGCAGCCTAATGAGACAACAAACGGCAGCTGAACCCCATCAGCACTCTTCTTAAGCTCTGTACTTCTCCTACGTGTCGTCAGTCGGCAGCCGAGTGCTCGCAGATGAAAGAGCTGAGGTGCCACTGAAGGCCCTGCTAAAGAGTCTCTTTATATTAGAGGCTGAACTTCCAGAAGCGAAAATGAAGAGGGAACCTGAACTGAACTCTTTGCTGTCCTTTGCGTTTTTGCCTTTCTTTGCACTCCGTCTCTTTGTGCTGCAGGGGGGACGTACATTGTCACGGTGGCATCGTGCAGGTGTGGACGCGGCACGAGATCTTCTGAGCGTCTCCGTCGAGAACTGTCTTGAGAATAGACAACAGTTATGCCCTCCCACACTGGTGCATGTGGACAGTGCTGCATTCATGAAACTTATAGCTCTGCACTGTCAAACAGACTTGGCCACACGTGGATGTAATTTTGCCGTGTGATTAAAGAGCTCCATGAATGGACGCACTCACAGGATTTAGAATTGTGAAGGAACACTTACTACTGCAGACAAACTGCAGTGAAACCACCAGATACATACAGAAAAACATGATTCATAAATACTGAGCGCCGCCTCTCATGTTAAATTAAACTCCTCCTGCTTCTCCTGCCTCCTCCTGCCTCCTCCATTGTGTCTCTCTCCCATCTTGTTTCTTCCTCTCAGAACAGAGGGAGGATGTTTGCTCATTTGATCTTTTTACCTCTGGACGTTGGGGCAAATTCAAATGTTATTTGTCTCAGTACGATGTGCAGTGACGTAAAGATAAGAAAAAGATCAGTTTCTGATAAAGATATCAGGCCCTGATCATTTCACCTTTACTTTGAGCTCAGACAGACGGAGCTCCTGCCTTTAGTTGACGTTTCACCTGATTTCTGACACTTCATGCAGCAGTGCAGTACCTGTTCTAAACCTGCTTGTCAGGAATGGGCTGTTGCTTTGGCCTGTGGTGATGCTGGTTGCAGCTTTCTTTCGGAAACTGTGAAAATGAACTGCTGCCCTGCATGTGTTTCTGTGTTTAACAGCCATGTGCACCGAGAAAACCGCGTCTGTAAATCATCTCAGTTTCATGTGCGAAGTTGTTTCTGAATGAGCTGCAACCAGCGACGCCACAGACGAAGCTAATGGCCCGTTCTAAACAGGCCTGTTTACAACGAGTGTTTATGAAAACCATTGCAGGATGTCGGCACTGCTCATATTGTCTCATCTTGCCTTTCAATGCATCTCCTTTATCTGTCTTTACTCTCTGTCTTGCTCTCTTTCTTATTTACTCCCTCCCTCCCCTCTCCATTTCCAGCTAAATTCTCTGGCTCCCTCCGTCACTTCTCTCTCTGTCAAAGTTAATTGTTTCCTGTGTTTTCTTTCTCTCTCTCTTTCTTTTTTTTTTTGGTTTCCCTTCATGTCGTCTGTTTGATTGAATCGAGAGGACTGCTCATCGTCGCTGCCGTGGGGCTAAACAGGGTACAGGGTGCCAGGGATAAGGATGGCGAGCCAGAGGGTGACTCAGTCTTCCTCATCGCTTCGCACACAAACACACACACACACACACACACACACACACACACTGGAGATAACACTGATACAAATAGTTTGACACAGACACTGCCTTTGCAGACCCACACATAGTGCTTTTCATTACCCTTTGACCAACAAACCTGTTTTGATGAACGTACACAGTGTGATACACATCTCTACAAAACAATGCCACACACACACACACACACACACACACACACACACACACACACACACACACACACACACACACACACACACACACTCACGTACCTCCAACCCCAGAAACTCCCACTTTAATCTGTTCTCCAAATGCTGTTTCCTTCCCCGCGGTGCTGAGCCGGTTTTTCTATTTATGGAGGGGTGTTGAGCTGATGTGAGATGATCAGAAAGTGCCTCACTCTCATTGTGATTCTCCTTGAGGTATGTGTGTGTTTGTGTGTGTGTGTGTGTGTGTCGATGTCGTCATGCATTGCATATGAGTTAGCTCCCGGAAATGTCTGCATGTGTGTGGATGTGCATTCATACGTGCTTCCTTTCAGGTCTGTCAAGGTGTTTGTGCATCGCTGTGTGTGTTTGTGTGTGTGTGTGTGTGTGTGTGTGTGTGTGTGTGGGTGTGTGTGTGTGTGTGTGTGTGTGTGTGTGTGTGTGTGTGTGTGTGTGTGTGTGTGGACTTGCATGGTGGGTGATGGGGGTATAGACAGGAGCCAGCTCATATGAGCAGATGTGCCTTCAATAATGACTAAATGGAGATGCAGGGAGGCTCCACCAGCCAGAATAATCAATATGGAGATAATTTCCTGCCAAAACTTAACAAACAAACAAAAAGACGATTTACAAAAGCCCCTCAGTCGACTAACTAACACAGTGTTGTTTGAAAATACAAAACTCCATGAAGAGACAAACGTATATTCATCGAACATCATCCTTCAGGAACACGTATAGGTCTTCAAGTATATGCAGGAAGTAAATCCACAAGTCCTGATTTTCTCTCACATCCACCCCCACAACAGCAGGCAGGAGCACGGATAGCTGCCGGAAACATCCCTTCACTAAGTTTTAATTTTATTTTTCAAATGAGAAAGTTAGATTTTGAATATATGGTGAAGTCCTCTGGCACATTCAGTTGATTTCTCATAGAGTAATTAATGGATCTCCTTCTGGTCGTCGTGATTTCCTGAGATGTGCACCGGGAACTGCAGCTCGGCTTGAATCTCGTCCTTGAATCTTCCAGCATTTGCGCTCAGATATAAAAAGGCTTCCACAATTAAATAGGAGGAAGCAGCGGTGCATGTGTTAACATGTAATGTCACGCTGCACTAATCGCCCGTACTTGTTCACAGCCAGTCATCAGACTCACACCTTTTTGACAGCGCACAGCTGACCCGTCCTCGCTGCTGCAGTAACTCTTGAAGATGCTAATTCACAGTGAATGTCCTCCCATTAAAAAAAAATAATTGGGGAATCTCCGTTTTTTTTATATTTGTGACGTTAACTGTGGGAAGAGAAAAATTCTGGTTTCACTGATTACATCCTGAGACCCATGAGACATCTGCTCATTATGGCGATGATCAAACAGAGCTGAATAAAAATGTCAGTGACAAAGATTTGGGATTCAGCTGGATTACATTATCCTCTATTTTTAAATTGTTGTAAAAGTTATGATTCCAGAGAGAAGGAAAAAAAACACAATATAATAAATGTTCTTGATAAAACAACCGTTAAATAATTCAATTTAGATATGAAACATCGTCCACAGCCAATTCTCGATTTACACTCCATGCCTGTGTTGCTTCCTCTTTGGTAGATTTGGTTTCAAAACCAGTATGTGGAGTGTTTTGTAAAATAATACTAGCCCCCAAAAATACACTTCCAGATATTGATCTATCTGGACCGGACAAAGGTACCGACACAAATCACGATTCGCCTCATTGGGCTTAACGAGGAGCGACATCCTCTGTTCTTAACCCTTCACGTGAGGAAAAACTCTAGAAGACGTAGAGAAACCTCAGAGTGAGTGAGGAAACGGAGCACGTCAACAAAATAACAGTGTTTACAATATTCATGAGAAAGAACTGTGTCTAACATGTGTATCAAGTATTTCCTATCGAGTATCAAGTACTTAGTATTTCCGTGATCGCGATGCACGATGAAGCTGCAGCCCTGATCCTCCAGCTGCAGTAGTCTGATGTAGCAGCAGAGGAAATCCAGACAGGAACACACAGTTTTAAAATGTGCGCAGCGAGTCCTCGCTCTCAGTGTCTAAATTTGAGTTATCTTTGTTTTCCTTCTGCCAGAAACACAGAGCCACGCAGGTTTCTAAAAAAATTGCTTTGGTCGTGTGATGTAAATCAAGCTCACAAGGAAAAACACTAATTAATAGTAAACAAAGTCCCAGGCATCAAAACTAATGAAGATATGCACTGGTTGCCGGCTGCCAAGAATGAGGGAGGGCACAGGGAATATGCTCTGGGTAGAAAGGGAAGAGAGAGACGGAGGAAAAATGGCTCATTGGAAAGGAAATAAAATGCACAGGGTGGGGGAGAGTAAGAGAAAGAAACATACATCAGAGGAAACTAACAAGAGGAAACTAACGAGAAGGAAGTGGCAGTACGAGAATATGTCGAGGGAGAAAAGAGAGAAATGGTGATCCAACACGAGAAGAGAGGAGTCAAGTGAGCATCAGAGAAGGAAAAGAAGAGAAGGGAAAGTGATGGAGAGAGAAGGGAGGAGAGAGAGAGGGAGAGGTATTTCAGGAGGTGTGATGTGAGAAGACATCATCCCAGCGGCTCTGTGTCTTTCCAGCCCTTTAATGTCTTTAATTAAAGCCAACAGTATTATCTCTGCGCTCCCTTGGAGTGCCATTAGCAAAGCAACACTCGGCTACGCAGCCAGCTAACAGAGCCGGGGAGGCGAGAGGGCTAAAACGCCTAATGATGGGAGGAAGCAGCGCGAGAGGGACAAACGAACGGGGTGAGGGGAGTTCTGGAGGGCGAGGGAATGCTGGAGGTTGGGGCGGACAGGGTGAGGGGAGTTATTAAGGATGAAGGAGCGCTGCAGGCCGGCGTGGACACGGCGACACATGGGAGGAGGATGATGGAGCGGGAGAAAAAAACGGACGAGGAGGAAGGGAGGGTGGGATTTGTGAGATCTCAACTTCAAAAGGCCAAAGCTGGAGCGGAGACAGGCGGCTGCTGTGGAGAAAGAATTACGGAGCTAAACGTGTGGGGTGACTGATACATGATCACATTATGCCGGCAGCTCGCTTAATCAATCTGACTCGTCCACAGGGACGGACTCTCACGTGGCCCTCACATTAAAGGGGGGGGGGGGCATCGGGTTGGAGAAGAGCGACTCTGGGGCACGTTGGTCTTATGACATGTAATGCAATGTGCTGCCAACCTACCTTCGTGTGTCCTCATGAAGGATCTGACTAAAATATGAATTTACATTTAGATCAGTGATGGAGACTCATGCTGTTAATTATCCTGAAACCTGGATAATGTGCTCACATCAGAGTTATTTCCTGTTTTATTTTGCTGCTCACTCACTTCACTTCCTGTCTTTGTCTGCATTCCCGCCCTTCATCGTGTTCAAGTGTTTCCAGTTTACTGGATGATTGACAGCTAGTAATGTCCAATTGGTGCAGGTCGCAGGTGTGGGTCGCGCTGTAAGTCAGACCCCACCCCCCGCTCCTCCAGATATGGCTACTTCTGGTTTCAAGAGACCAAGATGGCGCTGGACAGAATGCCAAAATGTAGGCTTCAAAACAGCAGCTCACAAACCAAAGAATGACGTCTGGGTGGGTTGACACTTGGTATTTATTTACACCTGCTTTTTCTTTCTGTGACATGTCAAAACGTCTTCTGTGAGACAAGCCTGTGGGACAGACGTCAGTTCAGCTCTGATGGAATGAAGCCGCAGCCTGAGGGCGAGACAAACGGCTGGAACAAGGTTCAGGCTGACGTCCTTTTGTGTCTCGCGCCAGAGGGACAAAACGCACCGTGTGTTTACGAAAACTCGGGCCAGAACCTGGGACTGGTGCAGCGGGAGCAGATGTTCTTGTAGTGGGATTGGTTTGGGAAGGAGCCGTCTGACTCGTCTTTGTGGAAAAGCAAAAACAGAGAGAAGGGACTGGGAGATGGAAGCTGAGGCTGGAGGGGCTGCAGCAGTGAGAGGCTGCTGAAGCAATAAAGAAATACAGCAGGGGTGAAAATGGTGGGAGGTATTGTTGTTGCCTTTTTCATGAGGTAACCACATATTGAGATCACAGAATCACTGACCCTGGGGTTAAACAACGCAAATGTGTTTTTACATTAGTTTTATTATCAATTACTCAAAGAGGGCAGCAACATAAGATGTTCTCCTCGGGGGGGGGGGGGGGGGGGGGATTGAAAATCAAGAGGAGCTCTTGCTTTTTGTTTGCGTGTGAGGGAGGTTGATGTTCAGCTTGGCTCCTTCTATATTTCCAAAGGTGCCACTTGAAAATCACAGTCAGAAATTAATTTCATTACTCTGGCCTGATTAGGAAGCAATCAAGGGGCATCATTTTCACATCAGGGGTCCACATCCGCCTTCCAATTAATGGGTCAGGAAACAAAATGTCCCTCTCGATTTTCCTGTTTGCCTCCTGTGAAGACTCCGCTTGCACTCAGAGACACTTCATGTTTCCAGAGTGTGATGTTGAATAGAGTTTAAATTTAAAGCAAAAAGATTTTCAGTAAACATCACTTTTCCTCATAATGTCCGTCGCTGCAGCTCCTCTTTTCATCAACCACCTCCAGTTTGTTCAGGAACCGCCGTCCTCCGCTCTCACTCTATCTGTTTGGGGCAGTTTTCAGACAAGTCGCTAGGTGCGCGTTACACAAAAGTGCATCACAATGGTGTGAGTCAGACAACAGCGACGAAGCTTCAGTGTTTTCTGTTCTGCAGACTTTACACAGCAAACCTTTACAACACACCAGAGGACGTGGAAAGACTGAAAAAGCATCGTACGTCTCCTCTAATGTTGTAAAGTCGGTTTGATGCTCACTCAAGAAGCAGCTTTAGCTCGCGTTAGCAGCAGGGGTCGATAATCTCATGCAATCCTGTCTCATGAAATAACTTTCATACATTAGTAATGTGAAACCACAATTTCCCTTTTTTTTAAAAAAACTTGTGTATTCAGCTCCATCTCATCTTTGACCTGCAGAGCTGATGACCGAGGCAGATTCAGGGACAAAGAACTGTGGATGAAAAACAAAACAGGAAACAACATAAAAAACACAACCACAAACCGTCTTCGTCATCATCTTATATATTCTCCTCTCTCTTAGTTTCCCACGTTTACTCTCTGACACTTTCTGAAACCAGCAACTTATTCCAGCACGTTCCTTTTTTCTCTTTGTTAAAAACAAAAACATCAATTAAATGTTTAAACGTCTTTATTTCTCACCCTGAATATTTCTGTCTCTTGCTCTCCCGAAATGAAAACATATTGCGCAACTCTTCTCCAGTGAACCAGGATTTATTTTCAAATTGTTCTCAGCGATTCGTCTTCATCGAGGCCGTTGCACCACCCGAGTTGTGTAAGTTATTTGGATTTACTTTAAACTGGTCTGCACCTCGCTGTGTGTGTCTCCGCTAAGTGATGAATTGTGGATTCTTGGTCTTCCTCGGTTTATGTCTCCATTTCAGGATATTGCGTTAATTTGTGATGATGCGAGTGACTCAGGGGTGAAGGTGTTTTCTGCTTTCTTGTCTTATGTTACACTTTTCATAGTTAATAGTTTTTACTCTGTTATGATAAATTGTGAAACATGTAGAGTGTGTACTTGAGGGGTAAGGGAGCTTGTTTTATTTCGTTTTCGAGGTCGGAGCACGACACACGGGAGTTGAGAGAGGAAGAAAGAGAGAAATAGAGAAAACAACGTCCTTTATTTTAGAGAAAAATAAACATTGCCCAAACACCAGAACAGCGTATGATGTCAGGGTTTACAGGTCACCCAACACAGACCCGTTTCTCGCAGGGGTGACATTTTACAACAGGGCCCGGAGGAAGGTAATCACTTGTTTCTGGTGCTGTGCGCACTCCTCCACCTCCTCCACCTCCACCTCCGCCTCCTCCACCTCCTCCCCCAACCTTCAGACACCATCACGCACACGAGCACCGCATGTTCACCCTAATCCAGCACTTTGACCCAACCCTGAGGCGGAGGTAAAACATCATTTTAGAAGCAGTTTCCTCTTTAACCCTCATCTCACTGGGCGAGCCGCCGTGATAAGTCTGACCCTCCACGTTCACCCTGGAGATTGAGCGGTGGCCGCGGCAGTCTTTGTTCCACAGATTGTAAATAAAGAAAGACAACTCCACTTCCTCCCTCGATCCAGGAATGAAGACAAATCATCCCGGATACGAACGCCGCCATCTTTCGGCAATGAGGTTATGTGAAGCCAGAATCTGCACAGTAGCGATCATGGCGTGGACATTTGCCGGGTGATTTGGTTTCATGTGTCTCGTTGTAACGTTGGCTGTTGTCTCATGGTAGCTAAGGAGATATCAAGTATGTTGTTTAACCGTCATATTTAAACTTTCTATTACATTTTTCTAAACCTGGACAACTAGAAAATGGTCCATTGGGACCCGAGACACGTGGACTTTTGTTTTCTTGTGTGTCCACAGGTGCGATGATGACAATCTTCCATCTTTATATACTGTCTGTGTTTCTTTATGTTTGATCTGAGGGGGGACAGGATTTTATTTCATGGATCTCATCACTTTATTATCTCTTAAGCTCATTTGAGAGACACAGCGACATGAAATCCAATTATTACAATCTTAATGAACCAGCTCACACATACATGTCGCTCTTTATTTGTTTGTTTCAGGCCGCTGTGATAATCCTCCATCTTTGCTCCCTGATGTTGTCTCATCGCACGGTGCTGATCCTAGAGCGGCTGAAAAGTTTGCTCTCAAACCGACTCCCTCAGGGAAGATATATAGATGTTGACACTTTCTTTTCATGTTTTTATTATAAGTTTTAAAAGTGAACTGTCTGAGACCTTCAGAGAAATCACCTCGCTGAGTCCACTGTCCTTTAGAAAACTTCCACACACGCACACACACACACACACATCTTTTCTCTCTCCCCTTTTTCTTCATCTTAATCATCAACAAGACAAAACCTTTTACTCCGAACTCAGCATCTCACATGGTTGACGAGTCATTCTGTTTACGAATGTGAACGAACGCGGCCCCTGCAGAAAGCACTTTGAGAGTCTGTTGTTGTGTCTCTTGGATATCGATGTTTTGCTTTGTGGAAAATGTCATTTATCACACGGAAGCGGACACGTTTTATTTTCACAGTGTCTGTTAGAATACAACCAACTGCAGTAGTGCGGATGGAGGTCATTGCAGATACGCAGCTAAAACTTTCATTTGGAGGTCGTTTCGTTTTAGAATGCAGTTGCAGCACTCATGCGTCAGTCCTGCAATACACTGGAGAGGTCTTCTGGGTGTCCCCCCCCCGCCTCATCGTCAGCTGTCCCCCATGACCCTCAGAGGATAAACAGTATAGATAATGGATGGATAATTCTGACTTGCCATCTTTAGCCATAAATAACGGATTCCATGGCTCCACTTGTCCACGTGTATATGTCCTGATGATATTAAAGAAAAAGAGGAATTCTTCTCCTCCATCAAGGAAAAAACGGACAAAGGTGTGAAAACAAAGAAGAAAAACAATAAACATACAAAAAAAACTTTGCAGTGATAATCGTTTTAATATGTTTAATTCTTTAATGCAGCATTTTTGACGCATTATTGGTGCATTTAAATGTCACTCAGCTCTTCACTCGTCACATGTCACCCTCTTGCAGTTGATGATAAGAAACTCCCAGGCTACAGTTTACCAATGTTGCTGGAGAAGCTGTCCTTCCAACTAAAAGCACCCGAATGCGTGACACGTCGTATTTACCACTTCAGAAGTTTCAACTAGGAGCTTAACAGGATGACTTGAAGGCAGTATTAAACCAGGCAACATGAAAAAGATCAACTCGCTGAAAAAACTGCGACAAAAACTACCACGAAACTTGGCAAAGCACATTCCTCTCACTCAGGGCTGTGGATTTAAAAGATACTCTCTGCAGAATCCTTCACCCCTTTCTCTCCATTTCCATCCAGTCAAACTGAGAAATGATCCTATAGGAATAATTTACCTCAAAAATGAAAATAGAATCACTATCCATGCGTGTATGTCAGTTAAAACAACCCCTGAAGTTTGAAGGATTATCGTACACTGTTAGTTGGCCCTCGTATTTGCATGCCGGCCTGCTGCCAAAAAGCTTCCGGATTTGGCATTTTCAATTTTATTCGCATCCAAAAAAGACACAAATGTCCATCAAATTGCTCCATATTTTTTCTGGTGGACGTCAGAAGTCAGGCTGTTTGAATCCTCGCTACAACTTGGCTCCAAGACACTTGGAACGTGATGTACGAGCTGCTTGGAGAGCTGTGAGAGATATGTTTGGCTTGTTTTGTGGAGCTGCAGAAAGATAGCGAGTTTAGAAAGCAGCTGAGCTGCAAGTACAGGGACGGTGTTTTGGTTTTGCTAAAGATAACGTGTTTTTGAACATGAGTTTTTACGTTGGCTGTACGTGCATGATGGGCAGGGATGGAGGACACTGAGGTCATGGAGTCATCGACCTTGTGTGAAGTTTACACTACAGTTAAACACAGTGTGTCCTTTAAACATTGTTTGCTAAAATGCTGAAGCTTTATTTACAATTTTCACCCTCTTGGTTTATGTTAGCATCCTAACATGTGCTAATTAGCACTAAACAGAAAGCACAGTGAAGGATGAGGAAGTGTGGGGTTGTTGGTTCGATCCCAGGCTCCTCTGGTCACTGGGCAAGAGACTGAACCCCAAATTGTACCTGAGTGAATGAGAGGTATAAATGAGAGAAGCTGTGTGAAAGAATCCATCATCAAGGAATCTATTGAGTAATTATCAAGATATTTAAGTTTGGACCAAAGTAGTGGAGATATTTCTCTAGAGCAACAAGTTCAGCACAGCTAAATATCCATGGAATAAAAAAAGATGATATTCAGAGTCAGGTCAGAGTTTTATGTCTGAGGTCCTGGGATGTCAAAGTGCTTTGATTTATTTGTAACCAGGATACATCTGTGTCCTAATGTGACACTTATTTGCCCTAAAGTCAAACCAGATGTGCAGAATCGAACCATCTCTCTGGTTATATACCTGCTAATACCACAAGTCTTTCTCCTGAGCACATCAGTGAGAAGTGACTGACAGATTTTTATTTAGGGAAAGCTATTCCTCTGAGGAAGAGCTTTTCTCTCAGAGTGCATTAGTGTCCGTTGGTCCCTCCTCATGTAACTACCCCCTCCCTCAATAAACCCTTAACCTGGTCTACCTCAGTGGGGACCCCTCGCTGTGATTGACAGGGACCTCTCACCCTCCGCTCCGCTGCGTTAAGAGACTGAAAGATTATCTACCAAGTGGAAGCCCCCTCCTCTTTCCTCCATCTTTTCATAGGACCAAGCCCTGATCTGTTAGACCCTTCCCCCACCACCATAAAAACATACCAATCTATACCCACACAAATCAAAACATACCAGATCTGTGTGTGTGTGTGTGTGTGTGTGTGTGTCTGTGTGTGGGTGTGTGTGTGTGTGTGTGTCTGTGTGTGGGTGTGTGTGTGTGTGTGTGTCTGTGTGTGGGTGGGTGTGTGTGCATGCAAGTCCTTGTTGCCTTGCAGCTTCAAATATGAGGTGAGGATAACAGAGCAATGGGAGTGCTGCATATAAAATTCATGGGCTGGTTGTGGACAAAATAATAAGAGTGAGAGCTCTCACAGCTTGGAGCTCTTCTAATGCAGCTAAACAGAGTGTGTGTGTGTGTGTGTGTGTGTGTGTGTGTGTGTGTGTGTGCGTGCGTGTGTGTGTCAGTGCTAACGCGGGTTCATTTGGTGGATCACAGCCACACTGAGGTAAATAACTCAGTAGGTGTTCGGGGGGCTGGCCGGCTGGCACTGAGGTAGGAGTTGATTTATTTGGCTGTCTGGAATGACAGAGGGAGGGATGGAGGGAGAGATCAAGGGATAGATAGATGGAGGGGTTGGATGGGTGGATGGTGGAAGGGGAAAGGTGAAGGCAGGCGGAGAGGAGAGGTGATTGAAGAGCCAAGGCCGGAGGGACGACCCGGCCCAATCTGTATACAAGGCAGAAACATGAATAAAGAGAGCTGGATGAACAGATGAGTTGTGTGTCTCAGACAAGACAGGAGGGTTAAACACACACACCTGCAGTGCAGCTGCAGCCTGAGCTGAAGTGAGCAACTCAGAACAATGTAATGAGAAGGTTCAACACTTTGCTTAAAGCTGTTCAGCTGTAATTTGTGAGAGAGCGAGCGACTGATTTTGATGATTTCTCATGTTTAAACCAGCACTTCAACATTTTTTGAGTTGGTTTCTGGAAAAGAAATGTGCACTTGTGACCTTCTGGTGTTTGAGCTGTGAAAAGTTCAGCCAGAGAGCGACTTCCCCTTCATTGTTTCTTTGAAATACATTTCAGAGTTGACACTGCCAAAGATTTCAGAGGAAAGACAGACGAAAGAAAAGTCAGACATAAATAAACAGACTTTCATTTCTGTTTTGCAGGAATATGTATTTCCTTCTCTTCCTCTTCGCTCTCCGTCTCTTCTCATCCTGTTAATCATTTCATGACCTCAGGATTTTATTGCAGCCTCTTGGGGGAATCCCGACCTCCAGGCTGTGAACCGCAGGTTTCGTGGCCTCCAGGAGTGAGGAAGCACAAAGTGGTGAGACATGAATTATATACTGAATTATTCAAAGCCTGCCGACTTCACATTTAAAGTGAAATGTAAAGGAAAATAGCATTAGCTTCTGCCTGGTTTCCTCTAAGTAGCTGAATAGATCCGATATAGTGATGATGTGCTACTGTTTTGTTTTTTTTTATATATCAGCACTGTAATTATTTTAAATAACCAGTTGGCCTACAGGGTGAATCCCTGTGTGACTGAGATAAATACCTTATATATACAGCACTTGGCATATGAGTTGATCTAAAGTGATTTGGATTTTGTTTACAACATAATTACAGCGGGAATTAATTTACTCAGTTTCCTCTACAGGGCCAAACGGGCCTGGAGCCAGAGCTTACTCATAATTTATGTCACACAAATTCCCCCCAAATTGCATTTATGTGGCCTTTTGCATTTTATTGCCAAAAGAGATTATCTGCCAACCATGTGATGGTTTCAAGTATATATTTATTTTCAAATAAAACATTTTTTAAGGATGAGCATAATAACGTCAGAGTTCAGCTGCAGTGAATCTTTGCTGTGTTGGTCGAAGCCTAAAGCCTCAGATGAACCTCCGACTAAACCACCGAGTGGAAACAACAGGATGTTCCTCATTCTAGAAACAGAACAAGACGGTGAACGTCACTTGTATGTTGGAAGGTTCTCTGAACTAATTTGGTTTTAAAACTGGTTTTTAACTTTTCCATATTTGTAGTTTTTACTTTTTCATGTGGCACCGAACATTTTCCATGTTGAGACTTTTTTTCTTCCTGGCTTTAGATTTATCCTTGTCAGAAGTGGACCCCAGGATTATCATTATACACCATCACCTGATCAAGAACTGCACAACTGCTAATTCGAGTTTAGTCTGGAGGTCATGATATAAGTATCTCCAGTTTTAAAATGTCTGACTTACCACCTTATCATTGCAAACTAGTCGTTAGCCCATATCTGACCAATCAGAACCAAAGGCCTCTCTTGATATATTTTCCCACAGCTACAGTCTGAAAAACATGTCACACACAGTTAAAGACCTGATATCAGTGATTCTGCTGCTCTGCATATGATAATCAAGCATGAATTATTCATTGGGCCTGTAGGAATTTTAGCCTTCAAACTACAATCTTTGAAATTAGAGCTGACAACATAACGCCGGCGAAACCACAATAAACATTAATATGCAACAGTAAATAGATTGTTTAAAGGCAGATATTGATTTTCAATAACCAGCAGTTTGTCATTGCTCGGACAGCTGAGAATAATAAGGAAGCTCTGCCTCTATGATAATCAACATATGAGCTTTGTTGGTGTTTTGTTTAGCTAAAGTTACAGCTCTCTTACAGCTAAATGCTAATGTCTCAGTTGCAAATCATGAAGTTTCACAGCTTTTTATAACATTAAAAAACGAATTAAAACCAAATTATCAGAAAAATGAACACAGTGAAGAAACAACAGTGAAGAACTACCTAAAATTTTTAGTCGGTCATGTCCTATCTGCTAACACGGAGGAGGCAAAGTTTAAGTCCTCTACTGCAGCTGAACACCAGGGGGCGAACAAGACGTCCATCTTTATATCGTCTTTAGCGGAGACCAACGGGAAAGTCGTTGATGGTTGAGCCAAAAGAGAAATTAAAGAATCACTAAGGTTGTTACCGTTCATCCTGTGGGGAACAGCAGCGATGCCAACCTCATGGTGGCGCTGCAGGAAAACTCTGCAGAACCATTAGGACTTAACATCAGGGAACCATGAACGTCCATTTGGAAAAATGCAACTCCTCCCCCCCCGTCCAGAAACATTCAGCGTCAGAGGGAAAATACAATGTTGATTTACTGTAATGAAGCTTCATTATTTTACTCAAACCATGAAGATGAGGTTTCCTCAACCTCAACAAAATGGTGGTGATTTCCTTTAAATTGAACATTTCTCAACCACGTGGGCGGCAGATGAGAAAACAGCCATGACTTGTATTTTTTAATGCACCGACAACCAGTTTAGTTGTTTAATTATGAGGAATCGTTGCAGCGATTGAGCACTTTGTTCCATCTGCTCTTCTAACGAGGTAAACCTTGAATCACGTGCTTATATTTCAGGATTCAGAGAAGGAACAGGCAGACAGACAGAAAGCATCATGAACTTGTACGTTTCAGTGCTGAGGCAGTTACTTTCAGCAGTCAACAGATGGCAGAATATAGCTGGATCATTTGTATGCCGCAGCACACGCGCCCACACACACACACACACACACACACACACACACACTAAAACAGACACAGCAGGGGCCCGCTGAATACATCGAGAGCCTTCAGAGGACAGAAGGTTTCCCTGCGCTTCTGTGATTAATGGGCTGATTGAGGCTGGAGCCAAAATGGAGGGTGGGCCAGTTTGCAGCACGCTAATGAGGTGATAATGGGGAGGTGGGCGGCCGGGTCTGCCACCCTGCAAAGTGGTGGAAGCATCGCGGGGAAGGTTTCAGCGGCAGCCAGATAGCCGAGCTTTCCAGAGGGCAGCCATGTGTTATTTCTCAGAGAACTGTGTTGAGTGGTGAACTGTATGTGGAGGGAGGCGTGGGGCCGCTCCCAATCGATTTTTTACACAAAAGAATAGATGGCTGTTTGGTTTTGCCTGAAAGCTGAAGTCGTGGTGCTCGAGCCGCGAGAACATTACGCCGAAAAATGTAAACGTTACAGCCGGAGTAGAAAGGCTATTATTTTTGACAGAGAGATAAGAGATGATTTGACGAGAGCCTGACCCATATATTGGTCAATATATCGGCCAATCACAGACATACTGCTGTCGTTCATTTTCGCCGATGTGAAAAATTACAGAACGTAATGTGGAAAAAGATGCTTGGGGTTGAAATAGTGAAAAAGCATAAATAGATTCAGCATCAAATCTACTCTGGATCAGGAGGAAGACTACTGCAGACAGTCTGATGCACTTCTAACCTGTGTCTTTAATTAGTGCGGGTCGTTACAGTTTGAATATGAACTTTTCCACCAACATTCAAATGAGTTGTGGATAAAACGTGAGAGTTCTAAAAGGTTTATTTTTCCATCAGCTGTTCCCGTAAACATCAACACATGCTTCTCAATCCTCAAACGTTCAGATTATTTCCAGGTTTACGTAAAGTTATAAAAGACATCAGCTAATGGAGCTGCTGCCTCAGCCGCATCAACATGGAACGTTTTACTCCAGAAACCCAGGATGGGCTGGGCTTTAGATTTGAAGTGGAATAAGTGGGTCTGTCCACTGAAGCATCACATTCAGTGTTAGCCTCAATACAGGATCCTTTATCTTGATGGTGTCAGTGTGAAGACTGAGGGGGAATTATCTGAGCATTTATTGAATGTCTGACACCAGACAGAAAATACGTTTTCACCACTGGCAGATGTGTCTTTTGTTCGGTGTTGTACTTGAAGGCAGCTGTAGCTCAGGTGGAGCTGGGTCGCCATTATTTGTGAGTTTGGAGGTCTGACCTCCGGCAACTCTTGTCCACGTCGGCCATTATTTGTGAGGAAGAGAGGAAGAGAATGATCCACAAAACTGGTACCTAAGTACAAATCACTTGGGCTGAAGGAACCTGCCGAATGAGTGGTAGCGTTAACAGTAAACTGCAAAGGAAAGACAAAGGTGCACTTAACTTAATCAGGAATATTGCATTGTATTTTTTAACCCCCCTGTGTTAGCTGTAGCCCTTTTATGGTCCTAGATGCAGAATATGTCTCCTCTGAACGATCCACTCATCTATTTCACAAATATATATATATATATTTTCTATTCTAGCCATTCAATTATTTGGTTTTATCTGAGATGACTGTCTGTCACATTTCTACTGCTACATTAATTCAACTGAGGCAACATTTATTAGGTAGAAAATTGTCTTCAGAGACGTTTCCACTCATCCAGAATGACAACATCATTGACTCTGGACAGACACACGCTGTGCTTTTATCTGCACCTCAGCAACAGGGTTACTGTTGGGTTCTCACCAGATTTATTAAATAACATACAAATGAGAGAGGGTTGTTCTTATTTGGGATAAACGAGAAGATCAACTTCTCCTAGACATTAAATTATTGGATGGCCTATATACATATTCTTCATAAATAAAAAATACACGTTTTTGCGAGTGAGGGAGATCTATAAACTATAAAGTTCAAACTACAGAGTTCAAACTATTGAGTTCAGAGTATATAGTGTATAAGGTTTACAGTCTCTGAGTTATAACTCACACAGTTAATTGAGCTTTGCCTTGACGTGGTGTGAACAAAGTATTTTCTCAGTCAATCTGCCTGTGTTGCGTATTTCTACTTAAAAACTACAGCAGTCGACTTCAAAGATGCTCTCTTATCGTCTTAAACAGACTCTCTCTGTGTTTGGGAGAGTGTTCATTTCCCTTTAACTTATCCATGTTTGAAAAATTTCAGTCTTTAAAAAAACCTTCTCTCTCAAATCACTGTTTCTTCTCACAGGACAACAAAGTAAATGACAGCATCCATCTTGAGACGTATAAAGCCCCTCCGGTCGCTCAAGTCTTTTTATTTCTTGTGTGCTTCAAACATGGATTTATCTGTGCAATTTTTTTCACTGTGCAAGTCACTCGTATACTGTCGCTTTTTTGTGTAATAGACGTCATACATCATCACACGGGTGAGTCTGGATGTAGATTAAAAGATATTTTTTAAAGATACCAGTGCATTGCTCAGTTTCTGCTACAGTAGAGTTCATAATGTTATCTCAAGGTAGAGTCTGCAGAAATGAAATATAATAGTAATTATTATATTTTCATGGTGTATAATCAGTATCATCAACAGGAGCCCTTTATATTTAACTCTCCCACAGTCGGCCATGTTGCAGCAGAGTGTTTCTACAGTGGCCTAGAATGGACAAATTTAATTTAGGCTTAGGAGGAGGCAGGACATTTTAATAAAAACAAATTTGTGAGTCGGTTGCTCAAGACATTTCTGGGGAGTTTTCCTAACAGACCCCGAGTAAAATGTCTGAGTGAGCCCATGTGAGAATACAGATCTGTCACAAATATCAGTTTAAGTCTATTTTTATCAGGGCAGTTGTCTTTCTACAACAGCAGGAGTAGTATCTCTGCTTGAGTTTCCTCCTTCTTCTGCCTAATGAGCTGAAAGTCTTTTACTGGAGATTTTCCTTTCCTTCTTTGACAGCTCAGGCTGCAGGGAACCGTCCAGGTCACATACCCCTTTAGTCCACTGAGACGTGGTGTGAGACATGCAGGGCGGTGTGGCTTCTGTGTACCACCATACAGGGACACACTGAAATCAATGGCGTACAACAAGTTTTACTTCTCTGTTCCAAACAAGCAGCTCTGACATATTCACTTGGTGTCACTTTAAGCTGACAGAGATGAATTAGTTTGATGAATGATTCAAAAAAGTTTCTGTCACTATTCGCTGTCACTGCATTTCTCTAAATGTTTTCTCTAAACAAAATGAAGACAAAGTAAGAAACTTCATTTCTTTTGCTTTTGATTCTAATTGATCAGTGAAGTGAAAAGGCATTAGATTCATTTCATGTGTTTCTTTATTTGACAGGGACGATGCTCATTAATCAACTGGCAAAATACTGTAACTGAGCCAGAAGCTAATTTTCATTATTGTTATATTATTGTTGTATTTATGTCTGAGCAGCATGTTCCTCTTCTACCTGGTGGTTCCACCTTTTACACAATATCACAATAGATTTAAATGGATAAGACTGATTTTTGTTCCTCTGTCCTCGCTGACCCGATGACCTGCAAATCAAAAACTGAAATCTCTATTTATTTATGGTATTTAGACCCAGAATTCCTGACTGACGCCTCCTGGGCAGCGATTACAGCTTCCACTCGTCTTGGATGAGTCTTTACAGCGTTTGCACACCTGGGTTTGGACACTTGTTCCTGGCAGATCCTCTCGAGCTCCGTCGGGTTGGATGGGAAGCATCTGCCATCTTCTCACCACAGATGCTGGGGTTTGAGTCTGAGCCACTCGAGGACAGTTACAGACTTGTCCTGAAGCCCCTCCAGCGTTGTCTTGGCCATTTGCTTTGAGTCACTGTCATACTGAAAGCCGAATCATTGTCTGTTGTGCACACTGGAGCAGGTTTTCTTCAAGGACCTCTCTGCATTTATCCTTCCATCAACTCTGACCATTTTCTCCGTCCCTGCTGTTGAGGACCCCCCCACTTCACCGTAGGGGTTGGTATTTGCCAGGTGATGAGCAGCGCCTGGATGTTGCCAGACATCGTTTGGAGTTGTGCCCAAATAGTTCAATTTCTATCTCATCAGATCAGAGAATCTTTTTCTTCCTGCTCTCAGAGTCCTTTAAATGCCATTTGGCAAACAAGTGGTCTGTCATGTGCCTTTTCAAAATGGCTTCTGTCGAGCCACTTCATCCATCAAGGCCTGATGGATGAAGTGGCTCAGGAGACCGTCGTCCTTCTGGCAGATCTGCACGGGACTTCTAAATCTCTGTTAAAGTGACGGTTGGGTTCTTGACCGTCCCCCTGACCAAAACCCTTATTGCCTGTTAATTCAGTTTGGCCCGAACGACAAACTCCTGTCGATTGTGTTTTCCCAGAAACACTGAAACCTTCAGAAGTTGTTTTATACATTTAAACCGAGTCGAGAAGATGATTTAAAGACAATATATTATAAAAGAGGCCGGCCTAATGATCCTGAGGCACACGCAGAACACGGAGTTAGGCAAATACAAAAAATACATTCGCTAAGCGCGTTGAACTTGACGTCTGTGGAACATAAGCGATCGAATGAACGTTCTCCGCATCTGCAAGTTCCTCAGACTCTGTGTCTCGGATCTTGTCCCGACATGCAGTGTGAAGTCCGGGACCTTTTATTCGTGGGTGGGTGTCCAATTACTCCACATCAAATCAGTTCAGTTTGCCAAAGATGGCATTCAATCAGGCTCTAGCACACACCAGTCATTGTTGAAACAAAGAGGCTGCACCTGACACACAGTTTGGAGAAACAGTGGATGTTGTTGAGTTGTTTAATCTGCAACAACACACTGAATCATATGAAACTGCAGAGATGAATTATTATGATATAATCACACACACACACACACACACACACACACACACACACACACACACACACACACACACACACACACACACACACACACACTCCGGGTGAGTGTTACTAAGTGTGTGTGTGTGTGAGGGTTCAGCAGCCTATTACGGCTGAAGTCCTCTTGGTGACGCTCTGCTGACATCACTGTGATATTCCACAGCTCCAGCATCTCACACACACACACTCACTCACACACACAAACACACACCGAGCTCCGCGCTCCGTCCGCCCGCACTTAGTTCCTGTTCCTCCGCGGAGTGTCACCGTCTCCCGGGCGGATACCTGTGCTGGCAGACGGCGGCCCACACTGGGAGGGGTCTGAGGCTCCGTGTCACCGAGAGGAAGGAGAAACAGAAACTTCCACACGGTCCTGACCGGACGCGGCTCCGCACGCAGGGAGGCAGAGGGAGCGACGAGCCGCAACTTGGCTGAACCCGGGCGGCGTCACTCTGAACTGAGCCCCGAAGTTTCCCGGCTGACCGGAGAAGGAATAATTTGGAGCTTCGCGCGGTTGTGGATTTTAACGTCCACCGTGTGTCCCGTGCAGAAGAATGGCGAGAGATTACGCAGCGCGCTGTCCGGTGTCTCCGGTGAGGAGGCTGGTGGCGGCGGTGGTGACGCTCCTCGTGGCTGAAGGTAAGTCCCCTCCACCCGGGCAGTGTTTGGTTTGAGTCCCCCCCCGCCCTGTCTTCCACCTCTCCCAGCCCCGTGCGCTCTCACCGCGGCCAAACCTCCGCACCTCCAGCCGCAGCGCCCGCGTCCTGCCGGGTGCGGGCTGCCTCAGTTTCCCCCTCCTTCGTCTCCACCTCGTCTCTCCGGCCGCAGTTCGCTGGACTGTGACACCCGCTGTAAAAGTTAATTGTGGCGGATGTGTGTGGGGTCACACGCTACGATCGGCGAGGTGTGGCTCCCCCCCCTGGTTCGTGGTTTTTGTCCTAATTCCTGCAGCCTCAGACGGCAGGTGACTGTGTAGGAAGCCTAATCCCCTCTGAGCCTCTACAAACCCTGTAATCTGTGTTTACCTGTTGGAGTAAAAGTGTCGAAGGGAAAACGGGGGCGCCATCATGGCCGCAGGTGTGATTATTACGCATCAGAAATTGGTTTTGACTGAGCGGAGCAACAGGGTGGTGATCATGGAAGCAGGGTCTCGGGAGGAAATGAGAATTGCTCGGTCTCTGCTCTCCATGTGGCCCCTCAGTGTTAGCTTGTCAAGGGCCCTTCATGGACACCCAGCACAGAACAAGCAGGAGGGAATAAAGTTGAATATTTACATTTGATCACATGAAATAGCCCTCCATAAATACTAACATTATGGAGCCATAGAGGCAAGAGCATTGTGCATCAGACATTTACAATATTTGAAATGTTTGGTTTTCCCAGATAGCAGCTGGAAAATGTTTCTGCTGAGCAACAAAGCAGTCTGAATAAACACGAGCAATTAAAACTTACACTCAATAAACATTTTAAACTTGACTTATGACAAATCTGGATCACAAATCTCTGTTTACACATTTGCCAACGCACACTGATGCTCATGTTGGTGGGATGAGCCAATGTTGTCTGATCAGCCTCCTGATATAACTGGAGCTTCACTGTAAACGTGCTGTAAATGTGATGCAAGCACAATACACAACACTGTTTAATATGTCTGGAAGTAAAAGTCTCATATTTTACACCAAGGTTAGTTATTATTGAACAGCAAATATAGAAAAGCTGTGGTTATATACCTTTAACCTCACACATTTCATCTTTATTTCGTAAAAGGTAGTTTAAAAGGTCTCTGATGAATCCAAAGATCTATTGAAAAGATGACTCCAAACTGACTGTTGCTATGCAGACACATAAGAGGACTTTTGTGGTAATATTACACCGTAAATAAAAGAAGATATCATTAAATGTGCTCACCATTACCATAGCAACACTTTATGTCCTCATGTGAACATTTCAGTGATGGAAATGGAGATAACCACAAACTTTGATGGAGTCACTAAAACGTTCTTAAGAAACAACAGAAACCTTTTTCAGAGCTTTAGCTTTTTTCTTCTTCTTCTTCTTCTTCTTCTCCAACTGGGACCAGCTACAAAATTCATGACAGCAGGCAGTCGAGCTACAGTCGTTGGCATAAAAATCTGCGAGCCCGCTCCGTCAGCTTGAATCTGTCAGCCTGTTGTTTTCACCTGAGTGTGACTAGTATCATCTGTCAGAGCTGTCCTCACATTGCCACAAAGGAGAAAGAAGATGGGTCATTATGGAGCCGGGAGACGTGTTGTTGCGTGCGTTGACGTGCCTCAGAAACAGGCCTCTGTGATCAAAGCAAGAGGGAGGGCAAGTTATCTGGAGGCTCGGAGCCGCCGAGCCGCCGCTTTGCATTTTGCCGTAGCATCTGTTGCATAATAGGTGAGGATTTGAACTGTGATTTACACTGAGTGAACAAGGCAGGAGGACGACTCAACCTTGATTGGTATTTGCCTCGTAATGATTTTGTGTTTGGAGCGATGTAAGACACAAGAAGATGGAGATCCCAGTGCAGTGACGCTGAATGAGGACTGAGGTGCTGAGGTTGGTGAGAGGACGACAGATTCTCCGCAGAGACTCTGCCTGTATCGTTAAAAAGCAGCCAGGTTGTCGTGACAGTATCCCCACAGGTTATGAATTAATTTGAACAACTGTCTTGTCGCTGGAAAAACCTCCACACTCACATTGCAGCAACTTATCCAGTGACTTACTGACACTGACGGCCGTGTCCGTCCCGGCATATGAGACATGATTCGAGGAAACGAGTCAAGGTCACGGTTTGAGTTTGTAAATTCTCCTGTTTGTCTTGAACCGCTCTGAAGAAAGGGTTAACGGCAGCCGTAAACTTTTCCCCATGATTTTTAAAAGAACCACGTTAACCTTCAAAAAATTGGGCAAATTGGAGTTGAGAGGACAACACTCCGCAGCAATGATAATGAAGTCACTTCAGGTGTCCCCTCCCCCCAGTGCTCGTCTCCATAGGCCCGATCCTGTGCTGAAATGTCAATGATGATGAGTCCCCTCGACGGCTCGGTGCAGACGAAGGGCTGATTAGCTTATCATTTGGAGAGTAGGCGGCCGATGATTATCGTCTTCAGAGCGGCGCAGCCTGATTATCGAAAGCTCTTATTAATGACTGTTTGCATGTTTGTGTAGCCACTGCTGGATCTTTTATCAGCTTCTTCCATTCGGCAGGAGAGGGTTGGGATGAAGAAGCCTCAGAAGCAGCCACATGGTGTGCGTCAGCACCTTTGAGCACGAAACCCTAAATAACCACCTGCTGTACTCTTCCACTGGGTAGCAGTACATTTTATACTCGAAAGAATATTTACCGGTGAAGCATCTGCTGCATTTTAAGAAAAATCCGCAAAAGTATCCAATTTTACAGCTTAATTATGAAGCATAAACAACTTCTAAACAAGCAGGGAGTGCAGGACATTTATCTGTGAGCTGTCCTGCACAGCTGCTTCCATGCTCTCGGCCTTTGGGGGCAGGAGCACAGTTATTGTAATTTTTCTCTTTGCAGAATGTTTTATATGATTAATTATTAGAGCAGGCCCAGAGGCTGAAAATCTCCCATTATTTCAAAAGCAAAAGGGCAGTTTGAATGAAAATGCCAGTAGTTTAACAAACAGATTTTTCTCACTTTGCATAAATCCTATTTTAACCCCCCCGCTTAAACCTGAGGCTGAAAATGATTTGGAGCCTCCACCATCTGCGGTGCAGGGGTCTCAGAGCCTACTGGGTCTGATGGCAGACTAAATGTCAGCGTGTGTCTCGGGAGGAGTGTGTTTGTGTGTAGAGTGTTCGAGTGAGGGGTTATCTTTGTCGCGAGCTGAACATACGTGTCATCATTTGGTTAAAGTGTCAATAGAGGAGAGCTGGATGCGTTGGAAGATCATTTTTCAGGGTTTTATTTAAAGGGAACCTTGCAAACACCTTTTCTCAAAAAGCTTTTAGCAAATACAATAACACAAAACTGTGAGCTTAGGGGCTAGAAAAAGCAATTTATACTGTATGTGATGACACTTATTTAATGAAAACATGAAATAATGATTTAGCCTCTTAACCACAGACAGGGCACATTAAAAAGACGAGCTGCTGTCGTGTGGAGGACCACAGATTAGCTGCGTTTCGTCCTGAGCTGCAGTTAAAAGCACGTTGGCCCTGGACTCAAATGTCAATGGCTCTTCCCGGTGAGGCATGTGGTGATAATCATCCCCTCAAGATCTGACCGTGGATGCTCATCGGGAGCTTATTAATGACTCACACCAACACAGACTGCACAGTAACGCTGGAGGCTGTCGGTGTTTAGGCCAATTTGTTTGTCATTGTCTTGTGTGTGTGTGTGTGTGTGTGTGCGTGTGTGCTGGTGATTCTCACCCAGAAAAGCACGATATGTCTCATTGTCTTCTGGGATTTCTTCATCTGCATTACTGTTTGCCTCATTTTAATTTTGGCCCCTGGGTTGATTTATCGATCGAGGATTAGACTGCTTTGATTCCCGCGATTCTCCCTGTGAGCGATGGACCTCTAACTTTTTGTTGCAGGGTCTTGCATAATGCCGTTTAGATGTTTTTGTACAATCGTACCAGTTCTGACGTCCGTCCCCTCAAAGGCTCCCGGGGCAGCGATAATGGCCGCTGGTAGAGGCCGGCTCAGTCGGTCACTCTCAGAGTTTTGGAAGCAGTTGTCATGGACACTGCTTTTGTGGACGAGTCAATTTCCCATCTCTCTGTCGACTTGAGAAAAGTAGATTCCACACACTGCTCTTTCCCTGCATCTCTATGTATTGATGTTTTAGTTGTGCAACCCTGTGCTGTGTGTTCGTGAGGACCTTTAAGAAATAGCTGAAATTAGAGGGGATAAGGTTTCTGGATCCGTCAGTCCGGCCCGCAGGTTTTAATTCATCACCCTGTCTGCAGAGAGTCAGCGACCACGTCTCTTCACTGGGTCAGCGGTTTTTCTTTTCACTCCACTTCCGAGGAAACGTGTTACTAAGCAAATTCCAGATCACATTTCTAGAAATAAACCGTATCATGGCTAACACCTTGGCACTCCTTAGTGATTCTTCAGCAAACAGGTGTCAGTGGGAAGAGGGATTACCGAGCATAGCAACAGGAACAGGGCCATGAATCACAATGGAGCTGATCTGAGGTCGGTCGGAGGAAGGTTTTTTTTTTTTTTTCAGGGTCCACTCAAGCATTAACTGTGCCATGAAAGGCTTTTCAGATCTCACACACACACACACACACGATCAATGTGGCCACCCTCCCTAGTTTGACTTTTACCAATATGCAAAGCAAAGAAAACTTCCAGCCAGCGTTTCCTACCCGGCTCGGTCTGTCATTCCCCATTCTCTCATTCACCCATTCTCTCTCTCTCAGTCTCTCGCCCTCTCTATTACTGTCATTCTTCCGCTCACGACCCTATTTTCAGCGGGCCTGGCCGGCTGCCACTCCAGTTTGTTGGAACAGCTTTTTGTAGAATTAAAAAGGGTGCCGGCCCCCCCCCCCCACCCCCACCCCCTGCCCCTCCTTCCCCTTCCTCTCTCTGTCCGTTCTTCGAGGCCTCATTGTTTAGAGAGGCAGGGAGCTGAAGGGGCTAAGAGAGAGAGAGAGAGAGAGAGAGAGAGAGAGAGGGGACATTTCAAAAGGGTGAAAGTGTTTAGACAAACGTCCCTGCTCTGTCTCCCACTCGTGTCCTGATCTCACCCAGTCTCAGGCTCCATCCACACACTTTCATCCACACCGCTCTGGAGCTGTAGAGCCGCCAAAAACAGAGCCGTTCGGAAATGATGACGTCGACGCTCATGACTGGTCTTTTCGGTCACATGACCCCCCTGCAGAAAGAAAACAAAACAACCAGCCTCAGCTTCTGGTTTGCAGCCTCGCTCTTTCTGCATCCAACAAACAAACATCTCCTGTTCACACACGTGCCCAGTGAACGTGAGCGGTCGTGTTTTATCGAAGGGGATTAAAATTGATGCGGAGCCAAAACGCTCGTGTGGACGGAGATCGTTAGAGTTTGAAAACACAGCGTAGCCTCAATGAGCTGTGTCCATCCTCTCCTCCTGTTCCTCCTCTGTTTCCTCCGCAGGCAGACGGAGTCCACTGGTGACAAAATGGAAATTGCCTCCACCGGCTGTGTGGGCGAGAAGCGTCGTTTAGGCTGTGATGCGACTTTGTGACATTTCCTGTTGCACCCATGTGGGCAATTAATATCCTCGGTATCTCGTTGTGTCGTCACCGGCTCCTTCGTCTGGGTTTTGCTGCAGAGTGAATTTAAGGTGATCGTCGCTCAAATTCAAAACATCTTTTTTAATGCACGCAGCAGTGAAACTCATTTAATAACCTGACTTGTATCAGTGGCGGCTCAGGTAAAACCATATAGATATGTATAGAATGTCATTCGTCTGTAAAGAATATCCTTTTTTGAAGTCCCGGGCACATCTTCAGCTTCAATGCTCTCCAAATGCTGGAGGTAGTTTTGGTAGCAATCATGTAACAGATGGAATCGAAGGACTTTTCTATATTTTTCTCCATCAACCGATTTCACTCTGTCGGATAAATGTCTGTTTCAGAACCAGTCGTCTCCTGTTTTCCTCTAAGTGATTGTGTGATAAGTGAAAGCGTTTTCTCATCGCTGGAGGATGTTCAGGTCACAGAAGTCAGTACGATTGGGGGGAAAAGTGCCAGTTCCCTGCCCTGGATTAAGCGCTAACACTAGAAAGGCCAGACCCTTCGTCCATTGTCTTCAGAATGTTTCCACACTGCTGCCTCTGCACCATGTTTCTACCTCTAGCAGCACTTATTAGGCATGTATCAATAAAATTTTACTGCCCTGTGCTGGCAGCTTCTTGGGTTTCTCCTCGACCCTCCAAAAATATTGAGCCTGCAGTATTTTGAGATGAAAGCACTAAAAGCTCAACCTTATCTGAATTTTATAACACTTAATAGCTGCGGTGGAATAGTCTATTTTACTTGAAGAGGTCCAGAGTGAGTGAAATGACCCGGAAGTGTTTCAGCTGCTGCCTTGATATCGAGCGGCTCCGACTCTCTAAATGATAAAGAGAGGAGCTTCAGTGCTTCCTGTCTTATCTCCTTTAACAATGAAAACACTGGACCCTCTTTTATGAAAGGAGAGAAGAAAACGCCGTCCCATAATTCCTTGTGGCTGCAACATTGCATCGGGGCAGACTCGTGTAAATATAGCAACAGCAGAACAGCTGTTTTATTCCCATGACATGAACCAGAACTGACGGATCCTCTCATGATGGTCTGAACTCCAAATACAGACCTGAGTACGACACCTTCGCCTGCTCACGCTCGCGCGGACGTCGATCTTCTTGATCGAGCGCGTCAGCTCTGACAGTATTGTTTCTCATTTGCATTATTCAAGCGAACATCTCTCCTCCACACAAGTGACTACTGTTCTCGCAGCAGCACATTTCTATGCAAGTCACACACACACACACACACACACACACACACACACACACACACGTTGAAAGAGAGGATCGGTGTCATTTAGAGTTACAGCCCATTTACTACTTGTGTACGTCTCCCTCCGATCATTCTGCAAAGCTTGTCACATGTAACTGCGTCACGTTTTCATTTTTTTGTAGTATACGAGCTCTGCCGTTATTTCAACCCCCGGCTGTATATAAAGTAGTAGTAGTAATAGTCTGTCCTGGCAAACAAAGCAGCCGCGTGGAAAAACAGGACGAGGATGTGACAATTAACTTTGTCAGGCTGCGTGTTTTTTGTCAGGGATTATTTCCTGCTGGAGATTTCCATATATTCCTGCGGGTTTCAGGTGACTGACAGGAAACAGACTGGTGTCTACATTTTATATTAACAATGGGACCTGGGCTCCTTCAGTCGAAGACGTCGGTGTGTTCTCTGGTCCAGTGAGATGTCGCTCGATGCGTTTCACTGACGTGAAAACACAGATTTCTGAGAGATGAAAAAACAATTCAGACTTTGACACAAGCAGCTCTGGCATTTGTTTTTATGAATAGTGCCGACTACATGTTTACGTGTGTGCACACCAGCTGCTACCCATAAAAACAAACGTTAGCATATCCGAATTATTTCCGCCGCCTATGAGGTTATGTTTTCACTCGTCTCTGTTTATGTTTATTTGCTAAATCCATTCCCACACTTGTTTCAGGGAGGGCTGGATGTGGATTAAGGTGAATTCAGGAATTTATGTTCATTATCTTTTAACATTGCAACCATACGTCAATGTTTTCATTCATTTCTCAGAAAATATTGCAAGGTTTCTTTTTCTTTCTTCCCACTGTCCTCTCCTCCTCTGTCCTCCCATCCCCTGTCCTCTCCTGTCCTCCAACAAGACACCAGCTCCTGCATCACATCCAACAATCCAGTGTCGTTGCTTTGTTTGCCGACGTTTAAAGCTGATATCGTTTTCTGTCTTGAACCTTAAAATGACAATATTCTAAATGTCTGAGGAATCATTTCGTTCTCATTTAGAATTTTCCATTAAGTCTCAGGTCCCAAACACAGACGTACAGACAGGTTGCTGCCCTCTCTCCCTCCCTCCCTCCCTCCCTCCCTCCCTTCTCCTCTTCCTTTCGGCCGCTGCTGAACCTGATTAATTGCTTCTGTATCCCTGACTAATTTAGCCGTTGATTGAGAAGTGACAGCTGCAGCAAGTCTCCGTAAAGAAACCTCTCTCTTAACTCGTGACTCTCACGTCTCTAATCTTAAGCTGTGGGTCAGTTCTCTGTTCGCACAATTCAAGGAGTGGATTTTCCTCCGTGAATCTAAAATTGAGTTCGTTTTTTTTTTTTTGTGACACAAAGCGCTGATGTTCTTTTGACATGAATCTATTCAGTATTCCAGACGGATCCAGACATTCGGTCCTTTGGCAGCCGGCGATGGACGTTTTCATTTGCAAGACAGAATTACAGAGTTCTTTTTCAAAGGCTGGATTTTCTGTTTTCTTCTTTAATAGCATATCATTGTTAAATGACTTGAGATATTGCCTGGTGCTTTTCTATAGGCCCTGGGGGATTTTTTTCACAGCTCATTTCATTATTTTTTTCCTCCCTGCTGCTTTTGATGCGTACACTTACCTGTCAGTCAGCCGGGAGTGTCTTCAGCTGTTCCTTTTTTTTTTTTTGCCAGAGAGGATCCAGTCCAAGTTTTCCTCAATTAGACCAAATGAAAGTGCAAAACAGATTAGTGAGGCTACTGCATGTTAATATCTCCCATCGAACATCTGTCGTCCTTGTAACCGCTGTGAGTCTTTGTCGGCACATGAGGTTCAGGGTAAATGGGGGGGGGGGGGGGGGAACAAAAGTCTGTGTTCACTCTGCTTCGAGTGATGAGCAGGACTCAGATTGTTGGGATGAGCCTTGAACAGTGTAATCACGAGTACTTTTGCTTTTATAAGACGGTGGAACCTGGGATTCACATTCAGTTCTTCAGCACCTGCATGTTGTGCTGTGTTGTGTTGTGTTGTGTTGTGTGCCTGACGATACATTGTGAGGACCACTCTGAGGAGACTCCTCGCTTTCAAAAGGCTTTTTGAGGAAATTGAAGCCGTAGTCAGACATGAACTCTGGGAAATGTCCGAAAAATTGGGTCTGGACATTTTCCTTTGACGCACGAACAACGCAGCTGGACGTTGTCTGGAACATTTAGTGGTACAATAAATCGAGGGGTGGAGCCTGGACCAACAGGAGGCTGGAAATCATAGATAAATTCCACTGCAGGAGGTTTCCAGCACCAGCGTCTGTAATCTCGTCTTTCCAAGTTGACGTCTCCATCTTTATCAACACACCGGCTTGCTCACTGTGAATTTTCCGGCCATCCTCTGGCTGTATTCTCACATGGGCTCCCTCGTATAACCGACATTTTGCCAGGGGGTCTGGAAGGAAAAGTTCCTAACTCAGACTCTGTGTTCTCAGCCCCTCTGGACTTCAGTGCGTGTCTGGAAGAGGCTCTGGTTTTAAGCTTTAGATCGCTCTGTGTGTTATTCCATGGGAAAGTACATGCATGAAAAATATACTTAAGTCCAGCAACTAGTAAATAAATAAATGTACTTTGTTGCATCCCACTACTGTCTGGTCCTAACAAAGGTACAAGTCTACATCAAATCAAAGGAAACGTCTCCTCGTTCCTCCTCCTCCTCTCGTCTCCTCTGAAATGTTGGTGAAATGGAACGAAGCCAAGAGGCACAGGGATTTAATGGCTCATGTCAAAACCAAAGAAATCATTAACGACAAAGTTCTCAGTGGCTCCGGAATTCATTTACAAATGACAACTGTCACACCACGACACTCGTGAACTGCAGCTGCACTTGTGCTCCTCCCCAGGGAGGACGTGTTGGAGAGATTAGATCCTCTCGGATTTTCCAGATTTAAACGACAGTGAATGATCTGGTTAAAAGAAGGAGAGCGTCGCTCCCTGTATCTTTGCTTCTTCCTAAACAAGGTGCAGAAACAGTTATTGAGTAAAGGGATGAAACTGAAGCTACGTTTGACAAATAATATTAAATTGATTTGGAGACACTGACGGCCACTGTAGCTGCTACCAAAAGGAGTAACTGTTATTATGAGCCAGGCAATTATGACAATAATCTGCTAATCTGCCTGCTGCATTGAAATTGGAATACCCATCCATCCATCCATTTTATAAACCGCTTATCCCGTTGACGGCTGCGGGGGGCTCAAGTCTGTCCCAGCATGCACCGAGTGAGAGGCAGCACACAGTCTGAACAGGTCCCGAGGGTGCAGCCCGTCTCTGTCAAAGGGCCTGACACCGGAATATGAAACTCAAAGTATGGAAGAGCATAAATATTTCACAGTGTTGGCCAATGGCAGTTTATCTTCCATGTCTTTGGGATGGATGGATCATGCAGCAGATTTCAGGGCAGAGGTGAAACTGTGTTTCCTCCACCGAGAGGTTATGTTTTCACCCCTGTCCCTTGTTTTTAAGCCAAATCGTGCAAAAAAAAAAACAAAACTACTTTTCCATGAAACTTGGTGGAAGCTGATCTGATTCAGGTTTGATTTCTTCTCTTGAAACGAGATTTTTTTTTGAATTTCTCAAGAAATAACGCACAAGATCTTTGTAAAGAAATCATGTATGTGAGCGCTCACATCTGTGAACAGGTGAATTTTGGATCTGGATAATTATTCAGATTTTGTGCATCAGTGTTAATATTTTTAGGGGGTTGATCTTTATTCTGACACTGCACAGTAAAGATAATCAGAGAAGGATCTGATCTCAGTTTGAAATGGAGGAATAAGATCTATTTGGTTTGTTTGTCAGCAGGATCGTGCTACTGAAGGTGGGACACGGGCGACGAAAGGACGATTTAAACTTTGATGTAATTTCTTTCTTTTGTAATTTCTCTTCACTGTAATCTATTACTTCTCTCAGACTGTGAGGTTGCATTTTGAACAATAACTGTCAGACGATAACATCACAACATGTATCCACACTAATGTGTCTGTGAAAGTGATTTTCACTGAGGCAGCAGCTCGTCTCCTCCCTCCTGCTGTTTGTGCTTACCTCCCAAAAAAAAAAAAAAAAACTCCATTAACTAAGGAGTCGGGATTTGAAAATAGAAAATGACTTGTGCGCCTGGGTCTCTGACCTATCCGCCTCCTCATCCCAGAGTCTATTTCCAGGCGTTTGCATTTTTTCGAAATGGGGGGAAGATTTCTTAATCCTCAGGGACGCGTCTGAGGATGGAGGCGAAATGCTTCGACTGCTCTCGTTTCCCGACACACGCGCGTCCTGACGGGTGGCAGACCGGCTGCCCAGTCAGCTGACTGGACGGAGAGAGAAAAGGGTGCTAATGAGATGTGTGCTGCTCTCTCATGTGTGTCCTATCCTCTTACCAGCATGCGTTTCTCTTCACTTTGTGGGGGTCTCGGCAATAAGCCTCTGAATGCTAATGTACAAAGTGGCCGTGTCTGAAACCGAAAAGTCGAATAGGTCTTGAATTGAATTGGGCATTTGTTGGTATGAAAGGCGATGTGAAGGGGAGCGCGTTAATGAGCTCGTTTGGAACATCACTCGCGGTCGTCAGCAGCAGGACGCTGTGGCCAAACGGACGCAGAGTGAAAAGAGAGAAATCAAGAGAACGACGATCGTCTCAAAGCTGAAAGCGAAGGCGGCGCTTTAATAAACAACAACAACAAACAGCAGTTTATTCGTGACTTCAGCCGTTAAACGAATCTCCTCATGTCTCTCCAAATGTCTTCTTTCACAGGATTAATCCATTTCAAACAAAATGCTGCGATTCCACTTCACCTCTCAGGGCTTTTTAAGACTGAAGACTTGATATCAAATGAAATATCTCATGTGACAGTGAGATCTCATTAAAGTTGATCCGTGGAGATTGAAAGAAAACCCACTGCACTGAGGCCGTATGGAGTAATGAGGGATCATGCTGGTTGTTGTGCGTGTTCTTTGAACGTAATAAAACCTGCCTTGTGCTTGTAATTGATTTCCTATACGCCAGCATTAGTTTTAGATTAATTTAATAACCGGAATCAATATTTCTCAAACCTGTAGATCAAACATATAAGAATAGGAGAAGAACGTTGTGTGGGAGAGAAGAAAAGAGCGAATAACTCTTTGTTTATAAGTCTCGGACCTTTTACATGCACAGAAAAGCTCTGACAAACTAAAGAGGAGGGAAAAAAACACACAATCATCGTATTGACGCTTTAAAATTATCACATAATTTTAGATTCGGCTGCTGAAAAGAATCTGCACAAAGCTTCAAAAACTAAAAGTGATTTGCTTGTAATTTGTTCCATCGGTTTGATTTTGCTGTCAAAAAAAGCTCGGGACTCAAGAGGAAGGTTAACAACCGCGAAATAATTTTCTATTCTTCTAAACATTATTTTTATATAATACTGAAATATATGGAGAGTGCTTAGAAGAAATCATAAAATACCTTGTGCAGCTTTGTGTAAATGCTGTATTAACCACTAAACTATATTTACCTGACAGATTTCTACTATGAAAATAAAATATGATATGATCTTTTTAATTCAGTCAGAAACTGTTGTCATGATGGATTTAAACTTTTCCAGCTGATCTGTGTTTGGTGGAACTGGTTCGCACAGAAGGCGATCACAGCACCGAGCTTATTATTGCTCCATTGCAACTCAGTTGGTTTGAGGATGATGTAATTGTGAGTTAGAAGTTACCACACAATCGCTTTATGGGTTAAATACCAATTAGCACTGTGTGTGTGTGTGTTTGTGTGTGAGGACGCGGTCAGGTGGCTCAGAGGGAGACGTGTTCGCTCGCTGTAACCTGAAGTAATTTAAGGTTCTCGTTTCAGTCTGTTTGACTTGACACGTGTGGCTGAGCCGTCATCCTGTTGCTTCTATTCCTGGTTCTTTCTCTTGGTTTTCCCGAGGTTAGTGCACTGTGTCATCTGGAGTGTCAGTGCACTGGCCCCTCGAAATGATGGAGAGAGAACGAGCGAGGACGGGATGAATGTGTCGGAGAGAGGCGCGCGAGGGTCCTCACCTTCCCTGCACCCTGTCCTGCGTTTTCCTCTCATGTTTAATTCCCAAAGTGGGACCGCCGGTGCGTTCAGAGGGACTGACGGAAGGAGGTCATACATGTGGATTTTCCTTCACACACACACACACACACGTCCCCCTGCAAAGACACCGCAATGATCCCTGTGCTGCTCCTTCAGCTCACTGATTGTCTGCCACACAAACACACACTGTCACACACACAGACACACACGAGATAACTGCTACACACACAGTCAGTGTCACTGTGGTGCAGCCACTCAGTGGCAGCCCCCTGACAGCTCTCCAGTCGCAGTCTCTTCTTGCAGAAAACAGTTAAAAGCTGTTTTCTAAAGTCTTCTCCCATGTCATCGCTCTCAACTCCCGTCTTTTTCTTCTTCTCTCAGCTGGCAGTGAGGTGTGGGCGTTGGCAGGATGTGTGTGTGTGTGTGTGTGTGTGTGTGTGTGTTTGCATGCATGCTGGGGATTATCACTTTCTGTTTGTGCAGAAGCTTGGATAGAGGGAGTGAGACAGAGCATCACAGCTGACGACTGACTAAACACTTGTCAGTCGTACCTGCTGACGTCCTGAGCTGCAGCAGTGAGAACATCTGTCCCCGGAAAAAAATAGCCACATGTGTTGTAAGTAGGTTTCAGTACGAGTGGCAGATTAATCAATAATGAAAGTGACGAGCTGCGTGACGCTGACTCCTCCTCCACTTCCTCCTCGTTGCCCCTTTCGTCTGATTGGCTCGTTGAATTAATTGGCAGCATTTCCACCGGAAAAAAAGATTCACCTTTCGTAGATGTCTTAGCCCCTCCCACCCCCGGTATCCTTTCGGTGGTGTCATTTTTTATAATACGTGAGCACAGACGGGTTAATTAGTTAATTAGAGTCTCAATCAGCAGAATAATACAGACACTGCTGTCCAGTCTGAACCACACACACACACACACACACACACACACACACACACACACACACACGTACGATGACTACTAACATTTGTCGCCACAGATTTCTCTGAAACGAGACGGTATTGTACATGTCAGTTTTCTAATTGTTGGTGTTCGTATTGATCGACCTCCGGCAGACTGTCACGATTTGATGATTTCCCATCTTCTCTGAGGACAAGGAGCCGCCGCGTTCGCCTCGGAGCAACACCGAACAGGTCGGCTGAAAAAAGAAACGAGGTGCGACTCGAAATGGCATCCGCATTCAAATTTAATTAGCCCGCTGCCATATTTGGAACGAGGCGGGACAAAGGGAAAGAATTGAAGAAGAATGGGACAGACAGCAGCTGGTAATTAATCCAATAAAGGATTGTGTTTTTAAAAAAGCTCACAACAGCAGCAAGATTAAAGCCGAGAGTCAGTTCTGATTAATGAGAAGCGTGATTAATCAAGTCTGTCTCCAAAAACACGCGCCGGGGACGGATGTAAACACGTGGACTCACGCACGCTGACAAGAAGAGCCCCCACTCCACGTGCTCGTGTGGTTGCATGTTACTTTCCACGCCTGTTGTTTCCTGTGCTGTAGTGGGTCACTGCCGGCTGCAGGAGGAAATCTGTTCAGCACCTGAGATGTGAAACGTTTCTTGAATTGCTCAAAATCAGTGTTTCACACGTCGATTTATTCATTTTTTCTTCCTCTTTATTGGCCAGTCTCGGTTTTTCCTGGAGAAAGTGCGGCTGTGGACGAGCTGCTGCGGCTGGAGGGTTTTGTTTTGTGTTTTCTCTGCAGTGTGATTTAAAAGCTATGAATAAAATATCACCTCCCAAAAAAGTGTTTTACGTTTAGCCTCGAAGCCAACTCGTCCTTTGTCCCTGTGTTTGTTCATGCATTTATTTTCAACTTCTCTGTCCTTTATTTCAGTGTGTGTGAGGCCATCTGCTTGTTTTCAGTTTGTCAGTCTGTCCTTGATTCAACGGCAAGTTTGTCTCTTTAGCTGTTTTCAAGAAACTTCTCATTTATCTATTTTTCACACGGGGCCTGGCAGAAGAAAGTCCACAACCACTGACTCGGACATTTGTGTCTCACATGCCGCCCCTTTGGATAATGTCCGGCTGCTTTCAGACACAAACTCCTCGTGTCCTGAGTGTCTTCGTGCATGCAGTCCAGTCTCAGACGCTGCAGTCTCGATGTGTGCGTTTGAGTTGTGTTGTTTTCCTCCAGCTGCAGCGTCTGATCTCAAATCAGTGCAGGTTAACAGTCGCTGCGTTCACACATTCTATTTCCATATATGGGCAACAACACAAACTACTGTCAGGCTGCAGGCTTGTTCAGTGTAATCGTTCCTTTCCTCCATTCCTGCTGTCTCTTTCCTTTCCCCCCTCTCCTCTCCTTGTCATTTCATTTCCTCTCCCTTCCTTTTTATATGCCATTTCTCTTCTCTTCATATTTTCTTCTTCCTCCTGCTCTGTTCTTTTTCCTCTTTCTCCTTCTCTTCCGTCTTTCTCTTTGTCTCTCCTCTACTTGGCATTCACCTCCTCTGTGCTCATTCTCCTTGTTATTCTTCCCCTTTCCTCTCACCTTTCCTCCTAATCATCACCCTCTTCTCCTTTATTTGCCATTCATCACCTCCACTCTCCTCTCTCCGGTACTCTCCCCTCAGTTCGTCACTCGTTCTCCTCCCTCTTTCCTGTCGTCCTGTTTCTCCTCTCACATCCCCTCCTCACAGGACGATCAATTCATCATATTAGTTTTCCTCAGTGCTCTCTATAAAATTAATTTTTTGCTCTTGACTTTAAAAGCTGTTTAAATTCTTGACCTGCACCTATTGGACGGTAGTAGTTGTCAATCACATGGTAGCCACGCCCCAAAACATTCGGTGCTTTATGGTCTATTTGACTTTATTTACAAAATGGACATCAGCTGAATTGAAGGAGACTTGAAACTAGAGATTGAGACACAAACTCCTTTGGAAAATGTTTACTGACGTTATAAAGTGAGAAGTAGAGTCGTGTTCTCATAGACTTCTACAGAAACAACCACAAAATGGCATTTTAAACCAAAAACTTATTATGGACGTAAATGTCGGCGTGTCGTTGAGGGTCTGTGAGGTCGTCACCTGACTTGTTCGGATCTTTTTTGCTACTTGAGGAAAACATCCGTCTATTTAGCTGCTAAATGATCCACAGTGTTCACCAGCGAGTCCCTAATTCTGCCTTCAATGCTGAGCAGCTTAGTGTGTTTATCAGATCTGTCCTCAGGAAACTGCGCCGATGAGAACGGTGAGACTGAATCAATACAGTAAAGTCGTGGGTCAAAAAAACCAAAGCAATGAGCTGATCGATGCTGAAACATTGAACCGAGCTGAAGACAACTGCAGGTTTATTTCCCCGTATTTACATTTAGATGTGATAAACAGATAAACTAACATTAAACATATTCTGATTTTAATTTGTAAATGTTCACACACATCACTGACCTCACACCGTCCATCGCTGCAGCTCCTCTTTTCAGCCTCTGTCTCAAATCAGCTGCACCAAAGTTTCACACAATCACAGATTTGGCAATTTTAGAGAATCGGGACTGGCGGGGGTGAAACTAAAGCTTAGGGTAGAACTCCATCGTGAGTTATATCATCAATAAAGATGAATGAGCCTGTTCCAGAAGCAGCCATGACTCCACCTCCTCTGTGAGGAGCTGGTATGTTCTGGATCAAGTCGTTCTCCACATCTTGGTCCTTCCGTGACTCCGTTCGAGATAAATCTTGGTCTCTTCGTTCTGCCTACATTTGTGACTCATCTGATTGTTACTGCTGATTAAAGGACGTCGACCTGGTTATTGTGATGCATCTTTGTCGTGTGGATGTTTTACTGTTGCATCTGTGTTTTACCTTCACGGCTCATACAAGCTGCAGTCGACGTCCTTTGTCGACACGTCCGACGTCTGCTGCTCAGTCCGCCGGCAGCTTCTTTCTCCGGGATGTTCCAAATTGTTGTGTTGGTTATGCTCGATGTTTGTGCAACAGCTCTAATCGATTTTTCCCCACGCTTCAAAGAGGCTGGCATTTCTCCCATAGACAGCTCCCAGGTCTTCGTGTTGGTTTGTCGTTTTTTTAACAGCAAATGCCAATCAATCTAACAGGCGAACGCCGGGCAACAAGAAACACGTCAGGCACATGCTCCAGTGTTTGTACACGTATGGAACATGAGTGGATTCGAACAGAAGGAGATGTAAACACCAGGAGAGGCTCTTTTCTCATTTTTGTCTTTTGATCTTTAACCTAAATGTGTTCAGTGTAGAAGAAAAACAGAGTAAATGGACTTGTTGTTCCAGTCGCTACTCAGGGCGCTCTGTGCGTATTACAATATGTTCAATATAAAAGCCTCCGCCGGCGTCTTTCTTTTCATATTGTGAATATTTACCTTGTTTTTAAAGAACCAGAAGTCAAACAAGGATTAAACACCCACCCTTTGTGTACACGCAGACACACGCTCTCCTCTCCGTAGGGTTCTGGCTGCCATTGATTGGTGTCGGTGTTGATATTCATCCTCACAGCAGCAGCCTTGATGTAGTCGCTGTAGCTTATTGGCGGGGGAAGGGACGGGGGCAGGACGGCAGACTGACCGAACACGGTGAGAATAACCCAGGCCGAAAGAAGAAAGGGAGGCAGAAATGAGAGCAATATAAAAGGAGAGGGAACGTGTCTCCTGCTCGGCTGTCAGAAGTCTTAGTGGGAATGATTACCGGCGAAAATGAAATTGGCAATCTGCCCTTTCGTGTCTCTCTGTGGCGCTGGTTCTTGCGCCCAATCCTCCACCTCCTGTCGTTTATGCCTCTCGCCAACCATCTCAATCTATTCCCCTCTTTTCATTCCCTCTCCCTCTGTTTTCTACTCGGTTGCGGTTTCTTTCGCTCTTTGGCTTTCGTCGTGTTTTGGTTGCATCTGGAGAGTCGTTTTTTTAAGTGGATAAATCTGAACATGAAAAAAGCTTCAACCTTGGAGAGCTGCAGAAAACTTTGTCAACAAACTAAACAGATGCATTTTGCATTTTTCAATATTCAAAATCATGCAATCCCACATCCTCGTCTGTGTCAGAGTCGTCTTCTTCCTTCTTTTTATTCACACCTTGCTTCGCTTCCTCCACCAGCAGCTGATGAGCGAAATAGCACGAACCCAGTGGCAATATTTCAGTTTGCTCCTGTCCTCTGTAATAAATCTTCCTCTCTCTGTCTTCGGTATCTTCTCTCTGCTTTGGATCCTGTTTTCTTTTCTGTGTACCTCAGCTTAACATAGAAAGGTCTGCTCCAGGTGATGGCTAAACCTGAGGGGGGGTCGAAGGTCTCAAGCTGCAGCTTGATCCCAAAGGCAGGAGCAGCCAGGACGTCACTGCCCCGACCGTAGGCACCAACGTCCACTTTATAAAATCTGCACTGAGCATCTGCGTTGCCAAGAGCACGGTGGAAAAAGTGCCCTTGTCGTTCTAACACTGGGGCCCCTGGAGGGAGGGTCCTGGATGATAACATGTTTTGAATCCTCTGCACCTCAGCAGTTTGTGAACGCTTGTAGTCTCTGGAAGTCCTCTGCTGTTCTCCTCCAGGCTTCAGCCGACAGACATGTATTCTTCAACCAAGCAGTCCCAGAAGGATTCAAACACTTTGTGCACAGTCCTGGCAGCAGTGCAGATTCTCACTCTGCAATAATCGTGAAGGAGAGTCCCCCTGACGAGACGCCTGTAGAAGCAACGTGAACCTGGGCTCTCTGTCCTCATATCGTCAAAGTTCACCAAAGTCAAACTCCAGCCGAAGACATTCAGTATCTCCCGGTGGAAAAAGCTGAGCCGCACACGCAGAAGACACACGCTGAGATGTAAAGAGAGTTTGTGTTGAGCTGACGGTGGTGTGCGTTTGCTGTATAGAAAATCACGTGATTTCCACAGCGGAGTTAATACGTCACTTCCTGCCTCTGTCTGCTGCAGCCGGCTGCTCCGGCCTCTCGTCTGAATCATACGGAGGAATTGTTGCTCCCGCTGTGTCGTGCATGTGTGAAGAGCAATCGGGGGGGGGGGGGGGGGGGGGGGGGTCCAGACCAAAGTCTCCGGACTTGATCCGCAGAACTTTTACAAACACAAGACAACCTACATACAACATATAACAGTAGAGGAAGGGAACACTGGAAAAAGCATCATATGTCTCCTTTTGAAAACAGAGCGAGACCTAATGGGATTGTGGTCTCGGTGATTGTGTCGCCTGGAATCATCCACCGACTGTCGGCAGACGCAGCTCTGCTCAGCAGGCCCGACGTTCTCCTGACGATTGATCTGCATTCTCTTCTCCACAAAACAACCTCAAACTGGATCCTGTTCAGTGTGAAATGAGGCGTCATTGTCCAGAAGAGTCTCCTGCACCAGTCGGTCATGTTCTCTCTCTCTCCCTCCCTCTCTCCCAGCTGCTCTCTTGCTCGGTTTATCTCACACACCCAGACTCCTCTGTTCCGAGGTTTATCAATGCCCATGTTGAGAACTGCTGCCAGTGCCAGCACGTGATTTCCCTCCATTGTTTTCGCTAACCTTTCTAAACTACAGAGACTTGACGTTCACAATTAAGGAACACGGAAGTGCTGTAATATGGTTTTTGTAACCTAGCAACAATAGGCGCTTGAGAGAAGCGCTCTGAAAATGAGGTCATGGATGTTTCCAGCACTAAAACAGCTGCTTGTGGTCACAGTTTCTTATTGTTTAGAGATTAATGTAGCGCTGAATTAATTATTGATTTATCGTTAATGTCTCTGTCATGTAGTTCAATATTTAACTGACTAATCTAAGTTGCAGCTCGGCTTTCTTTATTGGCTCTTTTGCAGTACAGACGGTTCCTGTCTGGTTCCTTTTTGAGATATCCAATTCAGTTTTGTCGCCACAGGCTCTAATTCGTGTGTGTGGACATTTTTTTGCTACTTTCTGATGTTGGAAATGTCATGTGTTTCATTAGAGAACATCAGAAGCCGGCTTCTCGCTGACTTCTGCTTTCTACTGTCTGTCATCCTCTGTCTGTGTAGAGTCGGTTGCTCCGAACATTTTCCTGCCACCCACCTTGTAAAATGTCTGATCGGGTGGGTGTGTTGATGATTTCCTGGATAACATCCCAGGATGCGACAGAGGAGGGACACTTGCAGGAGCTGCAGATGAAGACGTCAAATTGGAGAGATGAGGTTCGAGAGCTGCCGAAGACGAGGGCCAGTGTCGGCTCCGCCCCTTGCTTAAATGTCCCGCGCGTTTTCCCGTTTGCGGTGAACGAGTCCGACCCAAACAATCTCCTGCTGTTATTATATGACAGAAAAACTCATAAACCCACAGGCACAAATCGACTGAAAAAATGATTGGCCCCGCGACAGATAAAACTCCAGACGCCACAGACGTGCACGGGAAACAGAAAGATAAAGACGAATACAAACACAGAGACGCAACTGCACTCGAGGAGCAGACACATAACCAAACACGGAAAAAACAAGACGCCTAATCGCACATTTACACGCAGGCCGACGCGCACAGAGGAGAATGGCTCGCCGTTCTGTTTCCGCACCTCATTTTCTCTTCCTTTCTCTCTCTCTGTCTATCTCTTGCTCACTCACTCAATTTGGTTCGATTTACCATCCTGTCAGGCTCGCTGATGCCCTCATTTCAGGCCCACTATGTAAATATTATTGTTGAATCTGAGATGAGATCCTGCTCCCTGGTGAATCTCCCGCTGCCGTTTCCCTCAACGATCTGTCATACGGGCCGACGTATAATCTATCACCCTGACGAGCTGCGCCCCCTCCGCCCCCCCCCGCCCTCCCGTCTCTCTCCTCGCCTTCGAGGTAGCAGCCAGGTGGGAGCAGATATGTCAGCACCCAGCTAACGCTCCTAATTCTGGAAGTTTGCAGTTTCTCCCCCTGTCTCTCTTCTCCCCCCCCCCCAGTCATCCCCTGAGGGCGACTCCCCCTCAATCTGTGATTTCTGTTTGTCGGTACATGATGTTTCAGCACACGGATGTGCAGCACTGTGTGAACCATTTACAGTATATTCTCTGACGGGTGGATATCTAAACGTGTGTGTGTGTGTGTGTGCGTGTGTGTGTGCCATTAAGGGAGAGAAGTACATTAAGATAATGTCTCTCTCCTGACCTCATCTCTCTGTAGTTCAACCCTGGCTGTGATCAATAACCAGCTCTGTGTTCGTGTCTGTTAGAGTGTGTGTGTGTGTGTGTGTGTGTGTGTGTGTGTGTGTGTGTGTGTCGATAACTCGGTTACAAACAGCTATATGTGCCTTTGTGTGAATGTGTGTGTGTGTGTGTGTGTGTGCGTGTGTGTGTGCCATTAAGGGAGAGAAGTACATTAAGATAATGTCTCTCTCCTGACCTCATCTCTCTGTAGTTCAACCCTGGCTGTGATCAATAACCAGCTCTGTGTTCGTGTCTGTTAGAGTGTGTGTGTGTGTGTGTGTGTGTGTGTGTGTGTGTGTGTGTGTGTGTGTGTCGATAACTCGGTTACAAACAGCTATATGTGCCTTTGTGTGAATGTGTGTGTGTGTGTGTGTGTGCTCACCATGTTGTTGTCATGCTAATCACAAATATGCTGCTCTTCCCATTTGTTTTAATGAGGCCTGTCTGTTCAGCAGCCGCTCGTCCTGTTTGTGTTTGTAGTTTTCAATTAGGAGACAACACCTCAGGACCTGGAGACACACACACACACACACACACACACACACACACACACACACACAGCATCTTTTATTGATCAAATGCTTCTCAGTTTGAAATAAAGTAGCAGCTAGTACACAGTCTCTTTGCCTCTGACTGTATATGAATCTATATGCACAGTGTGTGTGTGTGTGTTTGTGTGTGTGTGAGAGAGAGTGTGTGTGTGAGTGATTGTGTTCCTGTCGACTATCAATCAGGGTCAACGCAGCGTGAACTAATTACAGTTTTGCATGGTGATTTATGAACAGCAGATTCGTCACAAACTCCGGCTGCTGCCATTGAACATATTTTATGTTACTGTTCCTCATTATTACAGAAGAAGTTTTCAACGCAGTGATTCGATTCGTCACTGTTCTGTAGAACAGAGCTCGTAGAGAGGACACGATATCAAAACAAACTTCTTGGCTGGAAAATGAAGCCGATCGCTGCGTCTACACAAACACTGAATGGATAATGAGCAGTTTTCTTTATTTAAAGGTAAAGATGAAGTCAGGTCACAGCCTCTAACACTTCATCACAGTTTTTACAATATCTGGAAACTAATTTTCTCTCATTCGTTTGTTTTTTATCCATTGTTTTTGCTTTAGATTATTTAGTCACTTGCTTTACGTACTTCGATGAGTTCCCCGTTATTCAAAATGTACTTTGTGTTTCTAAATTTCACCCGGTGACACACACGGCAAAATTAAAGCAGATGGGATGAATGGCTCTTGAGATGCATAGATACACACAGATGTAGTAAGATTTGTAGTAATACCTGAATACAAACTCTAAATCCAGCAGGATTATGTAAAGTGAGTCAATAAGATATTATCTGGTTTCTTTTTTTAACGTGGCCTTGACTGTTTTTAAGCGTATTTGTTTTACCAAAGTGTCAAAAACTAAAACTTAATGGATTAATTTACAGTAAATAATTCATACTGCTGAGTTTATCCACATCCTGAGACGTGAAGACAATCCTGTGTTTCTTCATGTGCGGAAAAAAACCTCATTGCTCCTGTTGCTTTGTGATGAAGAACAAAGTTCAGCGATCAGCATCATTGATCAAAAACCTTGTTCCTGCAAATGGGAAGTTGTGCTTCCCTCTGCAATGTGCCGACGCTCCTCGGTGTTGTGTGTCACTCTTTTAATGCCACAGACTTTGAGCTGCAGTAATAAGCTTGTCTGCTTGGTTACACACTCCGAAGTTGCTGATTCCGTTTCATCGCAGTCGTCCGTAGTCAGCACAACTGAAATGCTTTAAAGTTGTTCAATCCACCATCCAGCTCCTCTGAGTTCATTCCAGCGCCACACGAGTCCAGGTCAGTATGGGCTGGAAACGAGAGGAACCGTTTGTTCTATATTTAAATGCCGTCTTTTTGAATAAGTTAAAATTGGATCTGAAACAATGATGGATTTGGTTTGTTTGACTTTTATCACGGAGCAGCTGCAGTGAGACCAGTGCTGCTAAGCCTGTTTCTGCAAAATCCGTTTCTACAAATCATAGAAGATGACAACTTAATGAGCACATTATATTATTGTATTCATATCTCGAGCGTCCTTCGTGATTGGACCACGTCCTCTCTGGTCCATGAGTTGGGACGGTCAGGAGATAATATCACATACTTTGCCCTGAGGTCTGTTTGCTGCTCGTCTTTCCCATTAAAATTATTTTAAGTGTATATTTGATTTATGGCAGGAGTCAGGACTGTCTGTGTTGTGGGAATCATTGTAAAAACTGTCATTACATGGAAGAATGGTCCCTCTGTGCTGTGAGAGTATGATTTAGATGATTTTCTAATCCAGTTTATACATTTTCCAGTGGAGAGAAACATGCCAGCTGGAGTTTTTCCTCTTCTCAACATGTTCACCCACTCAGTCGTTCAGCAGCGTTCACGCTTCTTACTGCCAGCGTCTCTTTATCCGGCGTTTCACCACACTTTGGTGCTTTCATCAGTTTCATTGCCTTATCTGGACAAACTGCAGCGTAAACGGAGCAGGTCAAATTGTTTATTGATGGCTTGTGTCTATTGATGTGACACTTTTGGCGTCTTTGTGGCGCTCGGTAATCTCCGTGTCTGTTCCCAGTTTCAGCAGCTGCTCTGGAGCAGATGCAGTTAAATTGACTTGTGCAGAGCAGCTCCAGCTCCATTGGCTGCTCGAAAAGCTCCTGGATGCTGAGGTGCAGTTCGCCAGAGTGACTGCTTTACATGCAGAGTTACACTTCTTCACTTTATGAGACGCTCCGTGGTCATCAGACCTTTTCAGATTAAATAAGCAAGTGGTGCAAATGTCAGGTTTATATACTGTATTCGCTGTTAACATTGTCTCATTGACTATATTTAATGTTTCCAGTTAGAACCTGCTTTAAAACTAATACAGTTATTGAAATTCTTTTGAGACTGTGTCTACAATCTTTTAAAAGAAATGCCGAAACTGTGTTTGACATGCGAATCACAAATCGCTCGCTGACCAGAGGTGTATCCACGACTTTAACCATCTGAATCTCCCCTGTCCCCATGATATTTTACATTACACTGCACCCACATCTCAATTTGTAATGGCCTGTTTCCCTAATATATATAATATCAGTAAAATTGCTTACGTGCGTGGCTTTAGGACGGCTACACAAATGTACCCCGCAGGCCTTGTGCAGTGGCTGTGTGGATATGACTGACACAATGGGTAATATGCTGTTGACATTGTTGGTATGAAATGAACAAATTGGTTCCTGCTTAGCATTTAGACATGCCATCTGCTTTTCTAAACAGTATCAGGCCATGCTCAATTGATTTCCATAGTGTGCCAGCGCTCAAAGTGCACAGAGGGTTGTGTGTAAAGGCAGAGATTCTCATTACTTTGAATCCAGCAGCATGTTTATACGAGCCAAAATATCACAATAAACCTAATTATTGACGACTTGGAAATGTCACACAAAAGCTTGTTTGTTCAGACGAGAGCAGGGGCAACTTAAAGAGCAGAAGTCCTAAAGAGCAAATTGCGGCAGCTCTGAAGATGCTGTTGTAATTAAGTGTTGGGGCTTTTTAAATGAACACATTATCATATAAAAAACACTTTGACCTTTATTTATTCAGAAAAGTAGATTGGATATGGGTGTGTTTCTGAAAGCTCATTCCCACCTGCGAGACGCCCAACCTCACTATGATAGTGTAATTATAATCGTCGGCACTGACTGTTCCCAGTATGATTGAACTTTATAAACCCGCAGGTCTCGGATGTGAGAGAACATTTATATTCACCGTTCACACATCCAGCTTCTAGGAAAAGAGGGGATCAGAAAATAGATGGAAAGATGAAGAAACACATGAAAATTGTCCTATTCTTCAATAACGTGTGATTAAAAAAAATGAAAAAGTTTCAAACATGGATTTGCGAGATGAACCCGGCAGCCTGTGATTAACAACGCCGAGTATTAGATTTTAGTTATTAGGTTTTCTTGTAAATTATATTTTCTGCCCTTGAGAAGTTATACACATTGCAACAACAGTTCCCTTAGATTTCATGAAGCTGCACCAAAGTTGTCACGACCACAGATTTTTTTCATCAAGATCCATTAATTATAAGGAAATGTTGAAAATGTTGTAAAGAAAGTGGATTCCTGGATCTAAATGAAAATTGAAATGGGTTCTTCCTGGTGTTGTGTCCCAGTACTCCACAAGTTTACATGGAGCGTAATCCTGCTGAAGAACAAACAAACAGACGAGAACATAACCTCCTTGGCTGAGGTAACGATTTCTTATTTCCTCAAGTTGAGCTCCTGTTGGGGTCTTAAAAAAAAACTGACTTCTACAGCCTCAGTGTGCTGAGAAGTTTTTGCCAAACCCACACTGGTGTTGACACTTGTTCAAAACCAGTTCCAGAAATCTCACAATGTTAAAGAAAGAAATCAAAAAAATAAATAAATTCCTGGATCTGCACCTAAATTTTACTTTCACCAAGGTCCAACAGTCTCCATCAACTCAGTCAAGCTGCACCAGATGGCACAGAATCATAGATTTCAGTCCCCGTGAGAAATCAAGGGACCCAAACCCCATCCTTCCACCGAGTTTCATTGAAATTCATCCAGTGTTTTTTTGTGTAATCTTGCTCTCAGACAGACAGGGGTGAAAACATGGAAATGAAAAGCAAACAACAAAAGAAAAAGCCTGATGGTGCAGGAGCAGATCAACTTCCACCAGCTCCCAGCCGGTCATCCTACAGTAAAACACAGCCGACACCCCCGACCAGAGAGCAGATTCTGTTGCCTTTAAAGGCTCGAGGCTCCGAGTCTGAGTAAAGCCGAGGCGTTCCATCGTCCTCGTGGTCGCTCCGGACTGACTTGAATGTTTAAAAGGCGCTGGCAGTTTGACAAAAGCCTGCCCTGAACAATTACCGCTAAATTACCTGTCGGGCAAAACACTCAGCCCTCCGTCGCTGGGCGGAGGGACGCTGTGGTTGCAGAGTCCAGGTGTTTGATTCCGTAAACTCAAACCCCTTTGTGACGCAATTACGCAAAAATAAATCAAGATAAATCATCAAGACATTGATTAACAGTTTTCTTTTGAGCAAATCTCCAGCCTGAACTCGGCCAACACTCGCTGTAGCTGGTGCACGGGGGAAGTACTGAACAGGTAGTGCAGGGTATCAAACCCTGCCAGACCCGCCTGACAGGTGGGTGCATGTCATTCCTCTACAGAAGCCCAGCGAGAGCAGGTGTGTTTGTTTTCTGCCAGACGACTGTCCTGTGGGGCGGAGATTTAATTGTCGCCTGGAACCTGAGTTGGCGCAGGTTGAGATAGTGGAGTGGTCATGTCGGTCGATGAGGCTGGCGTGGCAACAATTTGTACGAGCACGGAAACACTCATGCAGACACTGATCTGTGCATGAATCTGCATGTTTGCACAGGCGCACACACACACACACACACACACACACACACACACGCAGAGGCTGCCAGGTGGTGATGGATGTAAGAGACATTCATCATTCAGCTGTGATCCGAGAGAGAGTAATGGAGGAATAAAGGGATGGAGGAGGAGAGGATAGAGAAAGATGGAGAGGATTGAGAGAAGGAGGAAGTGAAAAGAAAGAAAGATGTAGGTTTCTAGTTATAAATAGGAGATGGGAGACATGGGGGGGGGGGGGCTTGGGAAGAGAAAGATAATAGACAGAATAGAAGAGGGGAAAAAAAGATGAAGGTGAAGGAAATGGCAGCGGAGGGGGAGGAAGGGAAGATCTAACCAGAAATAGGCAAAGTGAATCATTCCCATGCTGCTAACGAGAGCACAGTAACACACTAACATGTTCCCACGCTGCCGACGTGAAGCTGTCCCATGGTCTGAATACTCCGGAGAGACGAGGACGTAGATGCAATGAGCAATATCATGTTTATGTCTCGTGATTTAATTTGTTAGAGGAAGACGAGTCGAACACGTTGTGCCTGCAGCTGGGTGTCCTGTATCCAGATGTGGACGTTTCAATCCCAGTTTAACCCTTTAGATTCAGAATCGTCACACCCTGCTCTCTGACTCGTCATACGAGCGTCTCCTCATTTTACCACGAGGGACATTTAGTTCGGGAATAATTCCTCGCACTCAAACAGTTAATCGTTCGAGACGAGTCCGGTCCTCTTGTCCAGGATGAAGCTAAGCACCTACATTCTTAGTTGAATTTTTCTTTCAACACTTTTGTGTCGACCGCAGATAAAAAAAAAAAAATCTTTCGTTATTTCTGGTTTAATGTTTTTTATTTTTCTCTTCCTTTTCAGACGAAATAGTCTGTAGATTTCCTGACCTTTTCCTCCGGCGAGCTTTATTATAAGCACTGAATAGAATCTGCCTGAGCAGAAAGCAGCATTTTTGCTTCCAGTGCCACAATGAAGGACAAACATGATTATGAGTCATAATGTCGCTCTTTGTAGAGGAACCGGTGGCACATCAAGATACTAAGTGGGAAATAATCGGACTCTCGGGCCAATGAACAATAGCTGGTATCAAGCCGTTCAACCATTCATGTGTTCACAAGGAGAGAGGTCAACTTAAAAAACCTGCTCCGTCTTTATTTGTATCAGAATAATTCAATTTAATATCAGCACAAATATTTGAGTGTCTGCAGAAATGGTGGAGTTAAACAGTCAAACATTTTTAAACAAAAATTCACCAGATTTTCTGTCACCTCGGACTTTTTGGTACTTTCCCAATGACCATTTTTAACCAAAGTCCTCCCACTGCCACTTGAAAAATGTTACCTGGCTGCATTTGTGGCACCTCAGGCTGCCCCATAATGCCGACTTTCACTGTTTTAAGGAATGATAGATGAACCCATCCACTGCCGAGGAGTGTGTGTGGGGTGGGGAGTGGGGCGGCGGCGGTGCACTACATCAGAAGAGGAGAATTTTCTTGGCCGACCGAGTCGAGCTAAGAGGTCTCGTGTGTCAGTTTGTGAAAAATGCCGTCCGACGCCGCACACTTTGCTCCGCTGCCATTTTCCACCACTTTATCTGCTGGCTTCACCTCGACGGTGCCGAACAGATACGACGCAACGTGCACTTCATCAGCGAGGTCAGTCGTGGGCTGTGATGGAGCTGCGTTTCTCTGTCGCCGTTCGGTTGAGGGATTCAGCGTGGGCGACCCCTCGCACACTTTCAAGGGGCACTTCATTGACGTCCGATCCTTTTCATGGAGGATTTATGGGCGGGGCTGTGCTGCTGGGAGTAGATCTGGAAGATATAAAACACGGAGACGACAATATAAAACAAATAGGGGTCAGGGCAGGTCACACCGAGGTCAGGAGCGTGCGTGTGAAGTGGATTAGAGTGTATGCTGGTGCAGCTGGGGGGTCGCTGATAGTCATTTAAGTGAATGTGTGTATCAAAGATTTCTCTGCCCACGGGCTAATGTGGAAACCTGATGTATTTTTTATATCCACTCTTGCCTCAATCGAAGGAGAAAAAAAATTCAGAAGTTGTTTGAGGGAGAGAAAGAGAGGAAACGGATGACGTGCACCGCGGGTCGTGACCGGCGTTTGAACTCTGATGATGTCACGAGCACAAGGATTGTGCACGCGAGTCGTCTCTGAGAATCTCCTCGGCTGGCGTGTGGTTGAAATGAAAACGCAGAAGAGTCAAGGCGCTCAGTCAGAGTGAAAACGAAAGAGAGGACGGAGGGATAGATGGAGACAGATAGAGAAGAGAGAGGGCAGTGCCTAGAATGAAAACAGCATGTCAAGATAAACTGATGCGTATCAATGTGTGAATTAGCTTTTTTGTGTGAGCAGCTTGTTCATCCCCGCCCGGCCGGTTTATCGTGCGTCTGCACATTGCGTCTGTGCACGGAGAGCACTGGTGCATGTTTGAGAGACGACAGAGGGGAGTGACACAGGGAGGAACAGCGGGACCCTCCCCTCCCTCCCCTGAACCCATCTATTTACCAACAGCCCTATGAGGCCCCCGAGCTTCAGTCCTCCATCTCTCTTTTTCTGCAGTTTCCTCAGTGGTCCTGTTTCTCTCTCCCTCCCTCTCCCTCTCTCTCTCTCTCTGGTTGTCTGTATGCCTGATTGCCTTGCTGTGCATTTCGGCTGGCTGTGTTTGTCATGGCTGGATGTGAGTGAGCTCAGCAGCAACGCGTGCCAATGTTGTTTTTCCTTTTTTTGGAAGCTGCCGGGGGAAAAGAGGGAGGAAGCGATTTAGAGGGAGAAGAAAAATGGGGGGGATTGCAGGAGACCTCAGGACTGAATGTGCCACAATGAGCCGGCCACTGGCAACATTAGAAGTATTGGCAGCCCGGTGCGATAGCATTAGCAGATTAGTGTTATTTCATACACTGTGTGGTCGTTGGGGGATTGTAATTCCTGCTGTGAACATGGAGCTGCGATGCTCAGTGGGTAAAGCGTCACACGGGTGGGATTTGAGTTTTGATTTCCTGCGAATGGCTGAATGAGTGCAGCAAGGTGCTAATGTGGCGTTCAGCATCTCGATGGATGTGTTGTAAGATTCTTTGGGCTGTGAAATTGGACACACGATGTGATATTTCTGTCTTTACTGATATGAGAGGAAACAAATCAGGAAGCAATGGAGCGTTTGTGTTTTTGTGTTGAAGTAAAAAGAGCCACATTCTCACAGTGACAAAAACATGAATTAAACCCCAAATGAATTGTATATTAGATAATCTGATAATTAGGACTTTATTTAAACAAGTCAGATTATAAATTTAAAATGACCTCCATTGATTTAAGTGGCAAATCTTAATCTTAAATGCAAAAACCTAAATGTTGCTCAGTAAAGCATGAACCTCCACCAAGGTCCAACAGTCCAATTATGAAACTACAGTTAAATTCACTTAACATGGAGTTTCATTTGAATCTGAACCAAAGTTAAAACACAACATGGATTCCTCTAAGCTTGCCAAATCTTTTTTTTTTTACCATGGAGATACGTTAGCGGCCATGTTGACGTAAGGGAGCCGGTTAGAACATAGACCACACTGCAGCATTTAAGAATTTGGACTTGACGACTGAGATGAGTCAGAAATTCAACGATCGTATCAAACATCTCGGAATGGGACGATGGCCAGGAACAGAAATATGATCAGTGGAAATCTGCAGCAGTTTAGGGATTAAGTCATTTCATAGTTGGTTCAGCTTCAGTTTGTTCCAGACTTAAAGCCACTGACTCACAGCTTGGCCAATAGTTGCTGCAGTATGAGAAGGATTAGCAAAACTGGTGGTGATTCATGCTGTTTGGGGACATATGTATTCTGCCCACTGGTGAGAAGTATAAGTCAGTGATGATGAATTCATGTTAACATGTTGACGATGCTTTCCCTGCAGATGTAAATTTAGCATTTTCAGGTTAAAGCGGTGAAATCAATGCGCATGAGCAGAAATGAAAATGTTTTTTGTTTGAGAAGTTTTAATCAGACCTCGGTCTCGAACATTTGACTCGACAGATTCAAGTCCAAAGTTTTTCTATCTGGTAAAACCCCGAAACGATATATAAAAATAAGACCTGACTCCCACACATCTGAATATTTTACTGTAAGACCATATTAACCTTTCACTTGGATGAGCCAGCATAGAGGAAAAACAAACACCACAAACAAAAGAGCAGGATTGTGCAGCGAGAAAATGTTGAACCTGACACAACATTTGCCAGAATCCAACACAGCGTCATCTGCAAAGGTGCAGAGTCGAGCAGGCACATGTTTCAGACAGATGTATATTAATGCTTTTACACAACAATCGCTGAGATGAATTAAACTAGATATCGTTGCCTGTTGTGTGAACTCTCAGGATGGCATTTCTGAAAATAAACCCTTGAATGTTTTAAAACACAGGATGGGGTCTCGACAAGCTAATTTTAGGGAGACCACATTATTCAATACACTTGACAGCATTTCACGTGTACGTTTCCATGTTCACTTCTACATTTGGAAATGCAACTGTCAAACAACTGAGAAAACGAAGCCCGCTGAACTTCACGCGACAAAACGAAGATGTCGTTGAAAGGAAATAATCGTATCCTCTTTCAGACGTGCTTTGTAGTCGGCTTACCTCGACAGGATTACACTTTTCAAAACGTAGACGTTAGAATAGAGGAGGAGATGAGGGATTCACGGCCAGAGTGACAGAAAACCAAAGGGATGGGGAGCAACACTGGCAGACCTCCACCAACAATGTTTTCTGGCACTGGAAATATCTTCAGCTGAGTGTAAACACACGCACACACACACGCACACACGCACACACACACACGCAGACAATAGCTTTGCCTCAGGCAACGCCTGGCTGGCTTCAGCCCCCGACTCTGTTCTTCCTCATTCCCTATGCTGTGTTTTTCCTTTTCCCTTCCACCTGTCAAATCCATTTTCTCTTTTTCTCCGTCTCCATCTTTATTTCTCTCTCCTCCAGACTCTTTCTGCCTTTTGACCCTGTTTACCTCTTCCCCCCCTTAAACTGCTTCCTCTTTAGAGTCCTAATTTGCTTCCCTTTTGTTTTATTGATATTCAACTTCATCCCCTTGTGTTTTATCTGTGTCTCTATTCGTCTGGTTTTCTCTTTCATTCCCATCCTGTCCTGTCCTGGCTCCTCCCTGTCATCTCTTTTATTCATTTACTCATCTTCAGCTCTCTCCATCTTTCTGTCTCTGTCTGTCTTGGACTCGGTGTCTTGCTGTGCAGCGGTCTGTCAGTGATTTGATTAATTCCTTGTTGTCACCAGTCAGAGTCCTGCAGAGCGATGACTTCCCATGATGCTCTCGTCCATTTATTCTGTCTTTGTCTCTTTATGTGAATTATGACGTGTTGAATGGGAGGAGCTTTTCCTGAAGTTCACGTTGTCATTATCCCAAACAACCAGGAACTGCAAAAAACCTCATTCAAAATGTTTTTGAATGAGGTTTTTATCTGCAGGTCAAAACATTAAAAATTACATTTGTCGATATTAAAGAACAAAAACAGCTTTTCAAATATTCCTCAATTCAAAATCTATTTGTTGAAATGCAGGAAACAAATTCATCTTCTTTTCATTTCTAAAGGCTTTAAATTTACTCGTCACCCTGGAGCTTTGCACAGTGTCTTTCCTTAGATTTACCTATTCCTTCTATCCATCTTTTCCTCTTGTTGACTGTCTCGTTGCCTCACTCGTTTATCTTCTTCTGTGTCCACTGCTCCTCTCCTCCTCTCTTGTCTTTTTTTTAACCTTTAGCACTTCCTCTCTGTTTCCCTAAGACTCCATCCGTCTCTCTCTGTGTGATGAGACAGCGAAGTGGCGAGAGCATTAATCGCCAAAGACAATGAGCGAGATGCACATGGGAAGAAGAAAGAGAAAGAAAGAAAAGGGAGAAATGGACCAGTCCATATAAAATCCTGAGAGGAAATTGCAATTAAATGCAACTTGCAACGTGTTGTGTGATCTCCGACTTGACCCCAATTTAAGAGACGTTTAAATGGTGATTGCCTGGGGAAGCATCGGGGGGAGAAAGACTGAGAGGGAGAAAGGAAGGTGCGTATAAATGGTGGAGAAGAAGAAAGACGTGAAGTGAAAAGACCTTTGTGTGAAACTTCAGGGTGCCTGACATGAAAGTCAACAATCGTGCGGGAAACGGTTTTCTATTTGGTGCCTTCACTCTTAATGAGTTAAATGAAAGCATAGCTAAACGAATCTGTTTAATGCAGCTGATCTGTACTTTTAATTGTACATGGTGAACTGTGCACGGAGAGAAGAGGAAAACTGCTCCCTGGAGAAAATGTGGATGCTTGTGTGCACATACTGCAGATACAGAAACTTGTCACACACAGTGAGGGAAATGGATGAATACCCGCTGACTAACTGACAAAGTTAGACCTTTGGCTGCCCGAGCGTGCCTGCTTCAAATGTCTGACAGCGTTGCATTCTCACAGCGTGACCGCCGCTACCACTCGAGTCGACGCTGGAGCAAAATTGTGTGATATCAGCTAACGCTCCGACAGCTGCTAACAGTCATGTGGTGACATTGTTTTGCCAACTGCTGCCTCCAAGGTCGAAAACGATGTAACTTTTACAAGTAGTCCGTAAAGATAATCTACAATTTCACAGGGCAGAGGAAACCCACTCGGGAAGATCAGACGATGTGTTTGAAGGCGCTGGAACGGTTTCTAGAGAAAACCACACAAAGACACGAGGAGATCATCAGAGAGGCACTGGTTCGAATCCAGAACGTTCTTGCTATGAGGCAACAATGTTAATCAACGAGCTACATACATGTAGAATGTTTAAAAACGGACGTAGACTCCGTGTTCGTAAAGTTAAACCAGCGCAGAAGTGCCTGAAGTCTTTGTTTTCTCTACCGTGTGAGTGACAGCGAGTACCCTCCGATGTGTAGAGGTTGCAGGTGTAGGTGGGTGTCCAGTGTCCTCGTGAACATATAAGGGAGGGCGTGGCAAAAGCGACAGAAGGCAAGGTCTTTCTTTTCCCTTCTTCGAAACTCATCAGCTATTCATCACACAAGCCGACACGCCTGCAAATTGATGTTGTCGTCTGACACAGATTGGGCCCAGGATTTTTTTAAGCGGACCACCTCGCTCAGCGTGACGAGCAATGAACCTGGGAGATTGCTGTTATTGCACAGTGTGCAGGTGCCTTGAGAGAGATTGACTCTGTTTTTCGAGCAACGGCGCAACTCGATAAAAACTCCTGACGCCGTAAAACACACACACAGAGAAACAAGAGAAAGGACGGCGTGTTTAGGAGCAGCAGAGGAATGAGCGAGCAGGACAGAGGGAGGATGGTGGCGGCTTTCAGGCTCACAGGAGTGATTTTCTCCCTCAATAGGAGTACTTAGGGCTCCATGGATTATTAATGGCCTATCTCGGAGGAGCCATCCCCCCTCGTCCTCCTCTCTCTCCTCATGTCACTGTGCTCCCTTTTCCTCCTTCCCTCTCTCCCTCAACTCTTAGTCTCTCCCCTCCCTCTGCTGCCGTCTCCCCCACCAGCCTCTGTGCATTATCATCCTCCTCATTGTCTCATTTTCTGCTGCTGTCTCCCAAGTTCATTTTGTCTTATTCCCTCTTCTCTACCTTTATCTCCCCCACCCTCCCCCTCCTCACTTGTTCCCCACCGCAGCCGCCTTTTCCACCAAATCCCCTCTTTTCAATCTTTACTTCCATCTCACCTTCAACCTCACACTCACTTGAGTTCATTCCACTATCACTTCATCTTTTCATCTTTCTCCTGCCTCCATCTCATCTCGGAGCGCGGCTCCTCATTCTCTCCCCCTGCCTCCTTGGCCACTCATCGTTATTCCCCTCAATCCCACATTTCATCATCACTCGACTACGTTTCAGACCTCCTCTGTGCATCTTCTTCATCTGTCACATTCCTGATGAGTTTTGAGGAAACTGGTTAAATGAAGTCCCCAAGAAAGTCAATGCACTCGTACCCGAGAGGTTAAAATCCAGGTTCAAAGGACTTGTCATCTTGCAGCTCCGTGTTGCGTCACTTCTTTATTCGCTTGTCAGGTGACCTTTCGTTAACCAACCTCCTTCTATTTTCACCCTCTCTTTGTAAGAGGACCCTGTATTTCCACTCAGTGCTACTCCGTTTACCTTCTCGAGCAGCACCTGATCCGCCCTCCACGCTCCCTTCCTCTTATCTCTCCTTCCTAAGTGTGTGTCATTGCTGAAAGGCCGTTACAGCAGCGCACTTCACCACAGTGCTTATGAATTGTTGATAGAAAAATGGGTTTGGTTTAAACAAAGCGCCACTAAATGCACACAAGTCGTAATTAGGATGGAAGCGTTTGAATGTGTAGTCCGACATTTCTCTTCCATCAAGCTGTCTGTCAGCAGGGTTATGCAAAAACTTCTTTCCCACGAACTTGGTGGACGAATTGGACGTACACCAAGAAAGAAGCCTTTGCACTTTGGACTGGACAAAGCAGCAGATCCAGGAATTTCTTTAACCCTGCAAGTTTCCGAGGGAATAATTCATGGATCTTAAAAATAAGGAAGCTGTGTGTGTAATTTGGTGCAGCTTGTTTGAATTTAGGTATGAGATTTACTGCCATTCTTTTCAATTCAGTCTGTTTCTGGAATAAATCTTGTTCATTTATTTTGAAGCTGATAAATTCCTCTGGCTGGTATTAACATGAAATGAGCCGTCTTTTATTCTTTGTCTTTCCTCACTGATAATTATCCTCATTAAAGATAAATCTGTGGTTATTTTTTTGATTATCGGATTCATCACTTCATCTGTACCATGTTGGAAAACATTGAAAATGAAGCCACGGTATTTCAGAGCCCTGGGTCACTTCTTCTTTCTGATTGTTTGTTGTGTCTGAGCCTGAAGAGAACAAAACCAAGAGACAAGTTAGAGTCATTAAAAACAAAGGCGACGGTAATTAAAGCCGCACCATTGAGAAGCCGAAACTAAGACGGGCTGGCTTTTATTTGTGTAGGTTTTCTCCCCTTGGGAATAACTCAAGTAAGTACAAAGATATTAAAATACAAAACTCTGTAAAATGGCAACTGATTGAAAGCTTCAATGTCAGAGTCCACATCTGTTTTTGTTGTTGCAGCTTTTACTGCCAGTATTTCTCTGTTAAACCATCATTTAGTTTTTCAGTAAAGAGGTAAATTAAAGGTTGTGGTCTACATCTCTCTCTCGCTCGCTCTCTCTCGCTGTTGCTCGGCAGTCCAATTTACAGCCACTGCTTCTCTCTCTCTCTCATCTCTTGCTACCCAGCTCTCCCTGTCCATTTTGTCATTTTACCAACACTCTCTTCCTCCATGTCTCCGTCCCTCTTGGTGGTTCAGTTTGTCAGTCCACTTTGCTTGTTTTCTCAAAGCCATCCCCTCTTTAACGGAGATGCTCTTAAGCTCCTTGTTTTCCTCCTCCTCTCTGCCTCGCTCTCCGTCTGAGCAAATTGCTTTGGACGATGCATCCAGGTTAGAGTGGCCTAGTTTCCCCTCTCCTCCCTCTCTCTCTCCTCTTGTGTTCTTTCTTCCTCGGCCCATCGCTGTGTTTATTTATTCAGATGGAGAGACGAGGAAGAGGAGGGAGTGAGAGGGACAGACAGCAAGGGAAGAGTCAAGTGAGAGGGTGAGAGTAAAACAAGTAAGAGGATAAAGGGAGAGGGAATAGTCTTAAAGGACTAGAAATCGAGTGTGTCATTAGGCCTTGTTGCTTGTAAAAGAGGATTGAAGCTGTTACATCTGTGTTTTAGCAGCAGCAGCTTTACTGGGCTGAGTCTGACGTCCACCACACGATCAATTACACCGCTCACTGCTTCTTTTAGCCTGTTTCTGGAGAATAAAAGTACAGATAAAGTCATAGTTCATCATTTTTGGAAGGTTTCTTGAGTTCGATGAGATCTTAACCATTATCATACATAAGTTATAGCCAGATGAGGATGGTAAGATTAGTTTATAAATAAGAAAACACAACCAACCACAACTTGTGGTTTTATACTTTGTTTTTTGTTTTTTTGTGCAGAATGTGAAATATGGCACCTGAGTTTCTGAAAGCCAGATTTCTGTCTGCATCTACTACAGCAATATTCGTTTTGTTATCTGTCGTCAGGCCCTAGTGCAGATACGCGAGTGCAGGCAAATACCGCGGGTCAACATCCAAGAGAAACAGGAACTGAAAGGGTTGCAGGCAGGGTTTCAAGCAAAGGTTAGACTTTGTTCCTTTACTTAAAAATAGGACTTCTCTAAAAAAAAAAAAAAAAACATTTACAAAAATCTGAAATCTTTGGCTGTTAAACCCAAATGTCTTGGAGGAAGTGGCCTGATTGTTCCAATTACGTTTCAGGACAGTTTGTATGTACTGAACAGTGACATGCAAAGGTCTGGCCACCACAGTCAGTAACAACCTCTTGGGCGAGTGTCAGAGTGAGTCCACTCTTCTAGTTCGGCGAGGTTCTTGGTCTGTGTTGCATCAGCTGCTCTGCGGAGTCATAACCACAGATTTTCCATGATGTTTGGGTTCGGGGGATTGTCGGGGCAACGGAAATCTCTCCACCCTGAACCTCTTCGTGTCGTCTGTTGTGGACTTTGTGGTATAGAAGCCATCTTACAACCAGACCTTTATCTTCATCTTTTCTATAGACTCTGTTACGTTCCCTTCCCGAATTTGCTGGTATTTAATTGAATCCATTCTTCGCTCCACCAGTGAAATGTTCCCTGAAGCACAGACCCAGGGCAGGAACAAGCCAACCCCATGCTAAACAGTTGAAGAGGCGTTGAAGTTTCTTTCCATGAAACGCTGGACCCCTTTTTGTTCCTTTGCTCCTTTGCAAACGTCTCCTGCATGAAGGTCATACTGAAGCAAGGCAGCTGCTTCGATGAGCCCGTGGCTGCTGATAGTTAGGACAAGCTTTGAGGAGTCATTCTAAAACTTTGAAATTTGCATCACTTGGCCTTTCCTTGCTGTGATTGTGAACCAGCCTTAGCCCTAACGAGCTAATTAAGGGCTTAGACCTTGAGAGCTCAAATCTCTTGAGGGCCCCAAACTTTTGTCTGGTGCTTATTTCCTTATTTCCCTCTGACACAAAAATATGAACGCACCAATCCTGCTTCAGATGTTGAAGAGAATGTTTCATCTTTAATTTTTTGGCCCTTCGGACATTAGTTCATCTTCTACTCTCTTAACTATTCAGAGTTTGCATCAGAAAGACATTAAAAACGTTTTTCTTGTCATTCTTGTCACACTGATGTATGATATTTGATGATTGGGTGAAACGTCTGACTTGTGATTGGTCAAGCGTTTGTATCAGTGGGTCCTTGATGCCGGGGCTCCACCCCCTGATCGTTATTAAGCAAACTCTGGCTCCGAATGATGTCTTCAAAGCTAGTCGTCCATCGTCCGTCTCTGATATACAGTCTATAATCCAGACTCATATTTATCATAGACTGTCCTTATCTTACCGTCACAGATAACACAAGCTGCAGTTCTGAGGGAATTTATGAAAGTTAAAGTCAAACTGAACAGAACAAAATGTCAGAACATAAAGACACTGAACTATTCAGCTATTAGTGCACGGACCTTGGTGCAGCACATTAATAGTAAGTGATGTAAAACCTCAACCTTACACAACTGTACATTATCTGGGGCACCTGTGATTTCAGTGAATTCCATTATCCCGTCTGAACGTGTTTAATGAAACAGAGGTTGGAGGGTAATTCATTAACGCTGCACCCGGCAAGGTTTTTATGCAAAGACGCTTTCTGCTTATCAGCCCAAATCCCAAATTGGGGCCGCGACAGAGAAGAGCATCCCATTCCCACTAATTGGAGTGCTGCGGATTCAAACAGGAGAAGCAGAAGGAGAGACGGCGAGACCGTGTTAAAAACGGAGCCAGTTACTGAAATGAAAAGAGAAGGTCTGGAAGAGAATGGGAGTGAGTTCATCAGATGTGAGAGAGAGAGGGAGAGAGAGAGAGGGAGAGAGAGAGAGGTGGATGTGCTGTTTGAAGCCGATGAAGGCGAACGACTCCGCCTCGCCGCTGGTGTTGGGATCAGTCGGCGCTCGTTCCGCAGGACTATAAAGAGTTAAAGAGATTACTGTAGGTATTAGCTAACCAGCATTGTGAAGGGCTTGTGTTCATTCAGCGGTGAAAGGCCACCTCAGCAGGAAATGTTCAGGCGAGAGGGATTGAGAGTTGCAACCCAGAAATAAAAGCTGTAGAGAATAATGTCGCTCCTCTGTGTAAAATTAGACCTTTAATCATTACACAACCTGCTGCTGAACATTAACAGACAAACCAAACCTGGAAATTACACCTGAGCGCTGCTGCAGCAGTAACGCTGAAGTGTGAGAACATCACACGGGAGAAGAGACTCTGACCACTGTTCTTCTCTTTAAACCTGAAAGTGCAAAGCTTGCCTCTGCAGATTTTAGTCAGTTCCAACACTTTGAGTCACAAATATCAGCCTGTCTCAGAAAATGAAACCAGCCTTGAGTTTTGATTGTCACTTCTGATTCCGCAACAGATGGAACGGACAGACCCTCCGGAGTCTGTGTGAAGTGTGCGTCTCTCTAAACGAGCCGTTAGGCCACAGGGACGACGTGGTGCTGAGTCAAAGGCTTCCGAGACAACGTGTGTCTGTGCTCGTAGAGAAATACGAGACGGGTTAAAGATGTGAATTTCAAAGTTTCTCTGTGAGCGAGTTATTCAAACTATGTAGCAGGTGGCGGCTGTAATCGTCCGGCTCGACCGCGCCGGCAGAATAGTCCACTTGATCTGTATCATTTCATTTCAGACCCTCTCATTGCTCGCTCCGCTGCAGGGCCGACCACAGCCTCATTATTAGCCCTCGTGTCCAGTCGGCCTCTCCGGGTGTAGCTGCTATCACCTTAGCAAAAAACCCCTCAAATGTAGGTGCTGTTGTTGCTATGCAACCGTTTGAAACTCGTCTGAAGTGCAAAGCCAGAGTTGAAATCTGTTTTAAACGTCTTCTACTCAAAGCTGAGCTGCGAGAGCCGTCCAAAAAATAATGAGAACAATTACGGCAGCTTTTAAAGAAAGGTGGTGAAACACTCACTCATTACCGCTCGGTCTCGATATTCTTGTGGTTATTTCTTGAATCCTCCCGGGTCAGTGAGTCGATGGTTTTAAAAAAAAAAAAAAAAAACACACACTGTGCTCCAGAAACTTTGATGCGGCCCATGCTCCAGCTAATTCCCCCCTGAGCCTGCCACAGGCTCGAGGCCATTATATTACACAGTGCGCTCTGTACTCTGCCAGACTATGAAAGACCCCATTTCACAGGCTCTTTCCTCGTCAATCTGTCCTGGCCAGAGGCTGCTGCAATGTTATGTTAGTGACCTTGGGGTCCATTTGCATTGGCATGGATTAAAGGCTGCCTCCGTCGGCCTCATCGGCCCATTAATATTTCAGAAATGTCCATTTGTAATAGTGATGTCAGATTATCTCCACCTCTCCTGATTCCAGTTGACCGAGGGCGCACAACAACGCGCGACGTCACGCAGCGATGTATGTTTTGCATGCAAGGCCTGTCTGGAACAGCTGAAATTGTTTGTGAGGTAGCTGCAGGGCTCGAGGACGACGCTAAACCAGTGGCTTCAAACATCTTACGCCCCGAGGGCCCCAGAAGCCCAGATCACAAACGATCAAATCTGCATGCCTGGCTCAGGGATTATTTTTAGCTTTTTTTTTTTTTTTTCTTTCTTCAGTTTTTCATGGCTCCTCATTAAACTCAAAATTTTGGTCATGTGATTAAGAAAGAAATATTACCGATAGAAATCAAACCTCTTACACCAGATACAGGAACTTCTGGCTCAAAGAGGTGAATGGAAAAGGGGAGAAATCTGCGGAATGTTGGGCGGTGATGAAAACCACAAGGTGAAACATGTCGGTCTGACAAGAACAGAGATGTTGCTGCGGCTGTGAGCTCATACATATGAAGACTTCAAGTAACGAAGAGATCAAGTTGTTATCATCTGAAGAGATATCGATATAATATGACACACTACTCGAACTACCTCATTTTTGCTGTGTTTATCATTCTCTGAAGACGAGTACAAAAACCACGACCTTCATTCGATTCCACCTGTTCCTCGCGCTCGTGCTTTGTGACACTGCTTTCAGACACGCGCTAAAGCCCGCACGCAAGCGTCCAGTTTCTGATCTTCTGCTCGGAAGATCGCTGACGTCGATCTGTGAGTCAGTTCTCTTTTGTAACTGCAGACATATCTTTCGATTCAGACCCTGGGTTTTGAATTTGCTGTGGCCCTGAGGAAGCTCGAGCGTCTGGTTGTCAACTTCAGGACAATCGCTCAGTCTGTTCAACTGAAACAGCTCCGATGTGAACAAATATGGGCTAATGTGTCATCTCACCACACACTGCACTCCACTGACACTGCTGCCCCCGACACACACACACACACACACACACACACACACACACACACACACACACACACACACTCTGTCCCCACTGATCGTATCTTCCAGCCAAGTGGAGGGTTAAATCCAGTCTTTATGTGAGCCTCACAGGTTCCGAGGGGTTTGGACTGAAGTAGTTATTTGTTCTTACATATACTGGAAAGTAGCTGTGATACATCTTTAATATCGGGGCCAGTTGGATTTCACAGTGTGTTGATTATTTAGTTTTATTCAGGATTCAAAGTGAGGAATAAAATAAAAAAATCCATAACCTTGAATATTTTGATTCCTGCAAATTTTTTTGCATTTCCTTCCTGGTTCAGTGTCGTTGTCAGGGTCGTTTTTTTTTTTTTACACCAGCTGACAAATAAAATATTGACATTCACGATATGCACTTCTTCTGTTTGTTGGAAAATATCTACCGGCGAGTCCAAAGCCTAAATCTAAACCTTAGATTGAATCCTCAACAAACAGTTTAATCGATTGACCAGAATGCATTGCAGCCACAGATTAGTGTGTGTGTGTTTTGAGTGAGGTTTGAGACTCTGACATCTTCACTGGATTAACTTTCCCTCTGCTGCAGATTTTCATGTCGAAGTCTTCATCCTTCCATGTGTCTGGCTCACCGCTGAATATCCGAGTTCGGGGACATGCTCTCACTTCTGGGAAATGTAGGAATCTACTAACTGGAGTAAAATGAGAGAGACGGTGACCACATTTCATTACTCAGCATCAGACCGTGTGTGAGCGTGTTGGCCTGAATTCTTTCCTTTCAGCTCTCGACTTTCGTTCTCAGTTTTGTTTGCTCTCGTTTGTGATCTGTTTCTCAATGAGGCGTCAGAATCGATAGCTTCAGAGGAGTTCAGATCACATGTTGTTTGAAGTGAACAGTGAAAGTTTTCATCCAAGCAGTGAAACACAAGAGACAACAAAATAAAACTGATATTATTTCTTGGTACATTTGTGCTCCACATTGAAATCCTCAATTTTCCTTCTGTCAGAGAAAAGGAATTAGTCTGGCATCTATCTATCTATCTATCTATCTATCTATCTATCTATCTATCTATCTATCCTTCTATCCTTCTGTCTTTCTATCCATCTATCATCACCTAACACGTGTACACACATTATAATAATGATAATAAACTTTATTTCTCAACGAAGAACACAGAAAGACAAAATAGAGATGAAAAGAACAACAATCAGAACACGAGAAACAAAATCAAGTTAAAATCAAATTCACTCAAAAGGTTTGTGATAGAAATGTTTTAAGAGATTTAAGATACTCGGGATGTTTTGATCTCAATAAGTAAAAACGTGGCTCTTACAGCGAAGACTCCGTCACCATCAGTAACCAACTGAGATCTGAGCATTACCAGCGTCTCTCCACCAGTTTTAGATCATGTTGTTTATTAAATCAAACATCGTTCAAGTATTTCAATCAGTTAAAAAATGGCTGTGCTGCTTGGTTTATTTTTAGAAGATTATTTCCATTTCTTTCTTCTGCCAAACTTTTAAAAGAGCTCTCAAATGGAATAATACAAACACACATTGCTCATTCATAAATTTCTGGCTGGTAAAAAAATCCAGGATGGGTCAAATAGAAATTTATCAATTTGAATATTTGGTTCCATTTGAACGGTTTCCAAATGTGAAGCATTATGTACGTGTCCCCTTCATTTACTCAGTTCTGAAGAGGACAGCGTTTTTCACTGCTCGTAATTTAGCAGCTGGATTTCACTGGTATTGATTTGCTTTCAGACGCTGACTAGACCAGACGTGATGTACTGCGTTATGAGCCGGGATTCGTCTCAAGAACCGACCACTTTATGTGGATATTAGTGAGCTCTGAACCTTGTGTGAATATTAACGGTCGACCGTCGGGCACAGAGAAGATGCCATAACGACCGCAGTGATTTAAAGTACGCATGCATTGTTTTTCCAGCGTTTGTGTGTTATAGGTTTTTTTTTTTGTGTTTTCAAAAGTTCAGCAAAGTTTAAAAAACCCAAAGTCACATGATACCCAACATGTGCATGATTTCCGTATCTCTGTATGTGTCTGTTTAAAATGGGGCACAGGCCTCTCGGTGCATTTCTCTTTATCCTCCGCCACTTTAAACTTTAGACAAGAGTGGCACGTTAATAATCTTGGAGCGACTCCTTTTGAAAGACATCGACATACTTCGTATCCCAAAACAGTGGAAATCACAACAGTACAGTAAGTCTGTGAGTTTGTGACGGGCACGTGCACCCTGACTGTGACTGAGGGGAGGAGAATCTTATATAAGGGCTGCATGCACCTGGAAAATAAGTGTTTGTCCTCTGGAAGCATCCAAGGAGGAGGAAATTGCCAGATTCGACACGTGAAGTCAAATATTTCTGCGGTTTTGGCCGTCGCTGTCTCCCTGTTGGTTTTTCCAAGCTGGACCAGTACAATAGCTCTGAGACACCAGCTGTGAATATCCTTGTTTGGAACGTCGTGAAGCAGCTGCAGTGAAAATGCACCGAGCACGTGTGTGGGATCTGCCGGCTGATGTGACAGCCCGCAGTCGACAGAGGAGCAAAGTGTTTAGTGAGTGAGGATGCTCCGGCAGACCTCAAGACGCTGCAGGAATAACACACTGTGACTGTTCTGTTAGGCCTGGTGACTATACTGCACCTCATTAGACACACTGTACATACCTTCTGCAGGCTGGTGTGTGTGTGTGTGTGTGTGTGTGTGTGTGTGTGTGTGTGTGTGTGTGTGTGTGTGTGTGTGTGTGTGTGTGTGTGTGTGTGTGTGTGTGTGTGTGTGTGTGACAGAGAGAGAGAAAGATAATGGGGAAAACACATTCATGGCTTGTACACGTGCAGAGTTTTTGTATCTGTCACTAATTTTTGATTAAGCAATTGATTGATTCTTTCACTCATTATACACATCATTGATTGATTGATTGTGTGCGTGTGTGTGTGTGTGTGTGTGCGCGCGCACGTCCACACAAATAAGTGTGCATACCTGTGCGTTTGGGAAATGTGTCTCCATTCCTGCAACTGTGTTTCCGTGCCACAGCAGCGACAGGAGAGCACACAGGAATGGCTGTTGACAAGAAGCTAATTAGCAATCACAACGAGATGCCTGGGCTGGAAGAGAGCTCTTTGCTTCAGTGTGACACACACACACACACACACACACACACACACACACACACACCCTCACACACACTGTTTTCCCATGTCGCAAAGTGTTTCCTGAGTTCTTGTGGGACCTGCTGTCACTGATGTGGAATCTGTATTTAGAGCGCCACGCTGAGCTGCAGTGAAGGTTAGCGAACGCACACACAGGCACCGACGATGAGTGTGATCGTGGGCGACTGATGCTCCAACTGTGTAAAGACGCGTGTCATTTGGTTTTAGCTGTGATGAAGACTCTCAGGAGCTTCCTTTAATGAGGTGTGTGCTTACGTTTTTTAGTGGAAGGGTGAGCACCGAGCACCGGTGCTGGGGCGGAGGATTGGGGTTTCCCTGTGCTCCTCGTCTCTCTTTACCAGGGGCGGCACGTTCGTGTTGATGTGTGGCGGCGCCCTTTCTCTGTCACGCGACAGCCCGCTCGCTTGGAATTAAGGCCGAAAGTTTGATTTAAACCAAGAAATAGGAAGAAAAGCAAACAGTCTACGAAACCGGAATGTTTCGACTGCCTGTGACCTTTTAGACATGAAGTCTCACTGCTTACAAATCTGAGGCCAAAATGGGCAAAGAAGTAAACATCTGCTGAACACGAGCCTCGAACGTGATCAGTAACACCTCAATAAGTCACGAAAACAAGAATCTCACCTCGGACAAATGCGTGACTGCCGACTGTTCGATGCCGTGGGCCGAGGTATTAGTGACAAAGCTGTTATGGGAGTCTGATGTAAAGAGAATTACAGATTAAACCACGTGATATAAAAGCATAAATTGCCTGCACAAGGTCGGCCGATGACAGGAAGCTTTGTTCCGCTTTATGACGTGATCGTTAAAGCAGATGTTTGTCTCCGACATCACTGGCAGCTTTGAATCGTCCATCTTTCAGATTCTTGGTGTCATTTAAATTTTACAACCCATTCACTGTGTCCTGCGTCCCGCTTTCTATTCGTCTGCTCGTTTCTCCACGGATGATGGACAGACACGTCAGGCGTCATCTTTAATGTAGAGATTATTCAAAGTTAACTGACACTCTAAATGAAGAGATTGTGTTTTGTCACGCTGGAGGGCGAGTCTGCAGTTATCAGATGATTGACAAAATTATGATTATTACTCGGATATGAAAACACTTATGAAGCTAGAACGTCAGTCAGTAGAGCTCAAACCTGCACCGAGGCCCAACGATCGCTTCAGTTCAATCAAGCCGCAGCGAATAACACACATGTTAAAGTTATGAGAATAAAAAATAGGCCTGAGGGTTTGACATTAGATAATCTTTGTCGTGCGAAGGACAAACAATTATGTGGTGTACTTCCTGCCACTTCCTCTGTAGGTATCTCAGTCCAGAGAAACAGCTGCTGAAGTGGAAATGCAACTTAAGACAGGAACCAGAAGTGACAGCGTTGGTATCAGGAAAACAAGAATTAAGAAAGATTGGGTTGGAACAAAACGAGGGGGGAAACCCTAAACGAATCAGGAGAAAAAGCACACGAGAAGGAGAGAGGAGTGGAGCTCCAAGTTAACGAAACAGATGAGCCTTCACTGAGATGGAGGGAGAGAAAGTGGAAGTGTACAGGGGAAGTGGAGGAAAGTGTGAATCTGTGTCGCCTGCAGAGACGGAATGAAAAAGACGTGAAGTGACAGAAGGAAGAAGAAGAGGCAGAGAAAACACTGAAGTCTCAGTGAAATGAAAAGGGTCTTTTTCACCTTGTTATCCAGCTCTCCATGTCACAGTCTATCGCCACTGAACTTAAACAACTTTGTACCTACAGAGGTTGTGCTTTTCGTTTGTTGGCTGGTTTGTCTGTTTGCTAGTTTGCAGGATTACGTTAAAAAACTACTGGAGGGATTTCACTAAACTTGGTGGAAGGACGTAGAATGGCTCATAATAAAATTCAGAATTTGGAAAGATCACAAATCAAACCAAATATTGATCAAAGGTCTGAGCCACAGCTGGAGCTAGTCTCATTATTAGTATTTGAAATGTATTTGATATGCGTTTTGAATGTATTAGACTCTTCTAGTTTCTTACAAATATACAAAAACACGATTTGAAATCATTTGCAGCTGGATTTGGTTTCAGGAAAATTCCCCAAAGCTCCAAATTGTGTGGAAACTATTTTTGAACTCTGTTACGTCTCTCTCTCACCAAAATAAAGTTTCAGCTGCAAATATAGCGTGTCAAATTATGGAAGCGAACACATCACTGAACTTCCTTTTTCCTGGAGACTGTATGGAAGTCAGCTGTCACTGAGAGGGCGACGGAAAAAATTCAGAGAGTGAATGGTGCAGGATAGAGAGAGAGAGAGAGAGAGAGAGGGAGAGAAGCCGTGAGACGAGGCGAACGAAAGCAGCGTGAAACAAAGAGGATGCGTGAGAGTGATGCCTTATTATAGCAGGAGAATGTGCAAACAGAGGGACTGAGGAAGTCGTGCTGGTGATGGCGTTGACGACGGAGGAGGGGTGGCAGCTGAGGAGTTTTGTGAAAGTTGTTAACTTCCTTTAATGAGCCAAAGTGATGGGTGAGAGAGAGAGGATAGAAGAGAGACACAACGGAACAGAGAATATGGTTTTTCGATTAGTTGGAAGAATTCCTCTGCATAACAGACGTGTGGGTTCAGGACAATGAGATTCTACGGTTGTCGCCTGCGTTAGAGCGAGAACACGAGGAACCACAGCAAGTTCTCTTTCCACAACAAGGTTCGATTATCTCACATACATGTCTGAGTAACTTTAGAGCACGGGTGGATGTGCGTCCTTGAAGACGCAGCTTTCTCTGCACCAGAAAAGCCTGACAACAGCAAATAGCTTCAATTTCAATAATAAAGCCCTAATAGGTTTCACTTTCTTGTCAGCAGTCATTTGGTAATAGCAGTCATTACGTTGTCAGCTCGCCTGCTTTTACCTCGCACGCCGTCCTTTGTGCCTCGGAGGCTGCCCAGGTACAGAAAGTGCAGGAGTGTTGAGGAGCGGCTGTGGCTCAGGAGGTGTCACGGGTGGTGCTTTTTAAACACAGGGTCGTTGGCTCGATCACAGTCTTTTACCTTCCGCACGCCGAAATGTCCTCGGGCAAGATATTGGACCAGAACATTACCCTGTGCTGTTCTCATAGAGAAAGGTGCTGCACGTGGATGCACTGTATGAATGTGTGTGAGGGCAGAAACTGTACAGTGAAGCATCACGACTACAAATGAAATATATAAAAACAGACCAGTTACCATTTCTGACCAGGTTGCAGGTGACGGCAACAAATCCCCGACTGAGCCTCGACTCGAGCAGGAGCAGGATTCTAATAGATTTCTATTTTATTGGCTTTTTATTTTCCCGTTCCTCTCTGCTCCATGCTGTGCTCTTCTTTTTCAACTTAATGGATTCTTCAAGGATTCCTCCAACCTGACAAGGAGGAGCACATTAAGCAGAACAGTCCCTCAAAGTATAATCGAATATCTGAAACCTTGAATCTGAAGCGGCGCAGGACGGAATGAGTTTGTTTTGTTTGTATGCATATTTGATTTCCACGCCCGAGAGATATTGCCTCAGCTCTTTACCGTCCAGATATAATCAAATGAAACGTGGAGTGAAGTGGGTGATATCGAGCTGTAGAACTTGCTGAAACAGAAAAATATGCGCCATTATTGTTTATCTGCTCAAACGCTGTGATACAATATTGGAAGTGTATTGTTCGGGGAGGTCTCTGATGAAGTCAGCCGGAGTGAGTGGAGCAGGCCTGGGATTGTTTTCTCTCCCGATCCCAGTGATTCATAAGTGACTTTTAAATGAAACCCGAGGATTATGTAAATAACAGAAAAAACATTTTTCAACAAATCTTCAATTATCAGCTGATGAATAACAAACTGACCTCACAGTCAGGATGACTCACGCTGGACTGTTTGCTCCCATCGATGGTGTGCTGTCGAGCCTGAGTAATATATATAATATATATCTATAATATATAATATATATATATATATATATTTATATATAGTGGAGCGTGGAATAGTAGCAGCTTGTTTCAAGGTCAAGAATTAACTTTCTCCTTCTGTATTCAAACCAATGTGAATGATAAATTTCTTCAAGTGCACAGAATAATGGATTTTTGAAGATCTACAATTCTATGTGCTCCTGAGAGAGAGACCACGTGATCCAGCTGATCCAGAACCAGGCCTGAATGAATGAATGAACGAATGAACGAATGAATGAATGAATGATGCATAATTTCAAGGGAGCATCTAGGAATTCATTTTTCACTTTCTTTAATGTTGCACGATTAGCATTAGCATTTTCGTGAAAAACAGTGTTGAGGGGAATCCAGTGAATCTAAATGGTTTTATAACGGGACAGTTATTAGTTTTATTACCCGTCACATGTTGAAACACGGTCTTTAACTCTTAATGTGAAGGTTTATGGTAACGTCTCATTCATAACTGAACTGGACCCGTCTCCTCTTTAAAGGGACAGTCCGACATTGCGGTATTGCAGTCAAATTGCAGACGTTTGTCCCCACTTCCTGTCACTTGAAAGCGTCGTTCATCACAGTCCTCTCTGCCGGGTAAATGGACGCATCCTTTTAAAGTCCACACCCCCACAATGGAACACAGGCCCAAAGCTCGGGCTGAGATAACCCTGCAATGATTACATCACCGAGGTTATTTTCTACAAACTTCAAACAGCTCGCTCAGAGCTGCAGAGGACATTATGCAAGTATTTTCACAGAGTAAAACTCATCAGGACCATTGAAATGAGTGTCTCTTTGGAAACACGGGTTAGAGGACAAACTCAGGGATGTTTTAATTTGAATTAAAGGAGACATTTGTTGTTTTTGTCAGTGTTTCTCTCTTCCTGTGTGTTACGTATGAGCAAAGTGATGTTTTCTACATGTAGAGCATGTAAACCTTTTACAGTAATTACACTAAATATATTATTATAACATTTCTCCCTTAAACAATGTGTAATATTTGTTAAAAACACTTCATGTTAGATTCGTTTCCTTGGTTTATTGCTCCACAGGAAGGAAGGAGTCACTAAATTTAAGTAATTACAACACAAATCTATGTTTTGTCAACTCATGCACGGGAGGAAATACATTTTGTCGTGTGGGAAGTTTATTAGAAAAGCATAGATTACAGCTGTAGACGTTCAGGGTAAATTTACAGTTTGTCGTTATTGAGCTTTAAATAGTGAACGAGTCAGCACTTGTAAGAGAGATGCTTTTTATTCCAAACAGTTTTCACTGATGAATAAGCCGTCAACAGCCTTTTATTTAACATCCGGGAGAACTGAAGAAAGTTCAGGTCAAATGTGACTGCTGATGCGTCTGTTCCCTCCACTGACGGATGTTTATCTGACAAACAGCGTCTTCAGTTTCCTTCTCATGTGCACGTCGATCCAGAGCTTCCTCCAAGCGTGTCTCTTCAACTGTGGACACTTTCTACACGCCGAGAATATTAATAGAACCCCAGCGCAGATACAGATGTAATGCAGCGCGCCAGCAGTGTATCAAGTTGACGATCAATAGGTTCGAGTTGCACATCATTCTGAGCCGAGCCATATCACAAGTAAAAGGAAATGAGATCCAAAACCATCAACATCCTAAACAGGGCCTGCAGCCTGGATGCTTATCTCCTGGTTCGGAGGAGGCTCAACGGAGAGGAAAGTTTATCATTTTGATGTATGTCAGTGTCGTCTCGTAGAGACGTCCAAAAACTGTTGACCCGATAGGCATCAACCCTGCGAGGCCAGAGACACTGTTTTGAACCATTAGTGTAGATTTTCTTTCATAAGTTTGTTCAGGAATGTGATATTAAAACCAGCATTAATGTATTTAATGTATTTAACTAAAGAACAGTCATTTAATTCAGTTTGGGACGTTTTCAGTGTCTTTTTTAAAAGACTCGTTCATGAGAGCAGATTTTTCCACAAATGCAGAAACTCAGGGATTTCCTTCTTCTCACAAACTCTTGTATTTTTCTGTTTTCCTCTGCAGCAGAATGATGAGCCAAGTTTTCATGTTCAGCATCATCATCCCTCAATAACAAACACAGCGCTCTCCCACTAATGAAATTCACTTTTATAATATCCACCACAAGGGTAATTTATTTTTCAGCAATGACAAATCACCTCGTGTGAATAATACAAAGTAAAAACAGTTGTGTTCGGTGTTAATTCCAGCTTCTTTATCTCACCCGCTCTGTAATGGAACAGATTCTTTTTGTCATTAACAGCACAATGTTCGATTCAAATTAAACAAGTGGCTACAAGCGAAGAAAAACTGAATTTCTTGTTTAAAAAAAGCCAGTTTCTTGTCAAATGACCTGTTTCATCGTCGACCTGCTGGATGTTTGTTAGGTCCAGAATTCAAAATGATGCTTTCAGGGCTCAAACCACAAATCTGCTTCACACCTTAAATCACATTTATGAGGACTTTTTTTTTTTTTTTCGTCAAAAGACCACGAGTGTTGAAATTCAGATTTTTGTTTTGACCTCTGCGGCCAAATGGGATCAACTCTCGAGCCAGATGTGGCCGGAGGGGCCGCTCCGTGTGCCCGGGTCACTGCAGAATGTAACATTACCCAGAATTCAACACCGCTGTGATCACAGAGAGGGGGGGTGCGTGCTTCGCTCAGACTCAAACGCAAAGCCAGACTGTGCGAGCGGCACAGAGAGAGCAGCTCGAAGGGTGCGAGAGGCATTACATCAGATAATTTGGGGAAAACTCTGGGGAAACCCTGCCAGCAGCTATTTTCATATTGATGTAATGTGCTGTAAAATTCTTAAACCCGGAGCTCAAACTTTGTCCAAAGAGAAAAATCAGTGGGACGGGTCTTTGCAGTGGAGTCGAAGCAGATGCGGTTTACGTGTAATGTCTGGAAGTGTCTGTTCATGCAGCCATGAAGGATTCAAAGACCAGGTACATTAGGTGTCACATGTCGGAGTAGAGGCTCGTTACAGACTCCAGAGTCGGCTCATTTAACTCTGGACGACCAGAGGAACGCTCACCTCGCCTTTGGTTTCATAACAACTCATACTTAACAGAATTATTGGTTCCTCAGCTGTTTTTTTAGACATGACCTCCGGAGATTATTCGCTCCATTGGGTCCAGACATGATCTGGAGTTTCACATATGAAGAATGCAGGCGGAGATGGTCGGAGTCGTACGACTGGAATTTGTCTGGAGCCTTTGGGTGAGGGGTGGAGCGGCAGGAGGCAGAACATGACGTGTAAGTTCCACGGTGTCATTTCTGTGATTTTGTTGAAAGCACATCAACACCGCAGTCGTCAAAACTCTTGAATCTCGTCGTCTTTCCAAGTTGACGCAGTAAAAAAACGTTTGCAGTCTCACCTGCAGCCCCTAATTATTTAATTACAAGTTCAGGAGACCATCGGTGAATTTCGGAAAAGCAGCTTTAGAAATCAGACGCTGGAAACTGTGGCGTCGTGTTTGTGTGCTCTCTCTCTTTACCAGGTGCAAAAAGACGGTTGTATTGATTCAGACTGAAGCGTGTCTGTTGCTTCAGTCGTGTATGAGACAGATGGCTGAAAAAATGGGACTGAATTGAATTCTGTGCGTATAGAGAGACAGATGCAGGAGCAGCGATGTGAGTGGAAGTGGCTGTGAAATAAATGGGGTGGGGGGGGGCAGGGCTGCAGTTTTGAATATGTGAAATTGCCTTGATCAAGCTAAAAGGTTGGTTAACAGACCTACATAAAAACACATAGAATGAATTTGCATACAGCACAATGAGGTGGATGCAGTGAGGCGTGAAGCAGAGGTTGACTATTTAAAACAGTCGTTATTTCTAATGAAACTGGTTTTAAAATGTGGCATCTGACGGCCTCGCATAAAGGGAGTGTTTCCAAAAGGCTTGTAAATTGTTCCCAGCCCAGAGTGCACAGTGTTTTTCTAATTTCACACTTTCAGACTCTGGAGAGACTGAAAATTATCCCTGCAGAAGATGGTGGATATGAACCAGAGGCGGAGGGAAAAATACTTCTTAAAAGCTCTCGTACCCCATCAGCCGCATGGATCCTCTTTTTCATCCCGAAGAAATGTGCGTGTGTCCAGTTTTGCACGCGTGTTTGAAACCTCATCAACACGTCCGCTCGCTCAGATCAGAGTCACACGCTGAGCACTCTTGAGAATTGAAAGTTTGTTCGTCGAGATGAATAAATAGATTCTCGTGATAACGGGTTCGAGAAGGAAGAAACAAGTAGAATGTCTCAAATCTCTTGACGAGGCCAAACGACCTTACACATCTGCGTCGCTCCGAAAAAAGAAAATTAACGAGAAAGAATTCCGATCATCTGCAACAAATCCTACAAACTTTTTAAATGTCGAACACGGAAATATGTGACGTCCAGGAACTTTTCACAAATGTTGAAAGATTTCATCGAGGTGTAAGTCGTTGCTCTCTGGCTCCGTCGCTCCACCAGGTGTGATGCAGATTGATTCTGCTCTTTTTTCTTTGTGTTCCCGCTGAAAACAAACAAACAAACAAACCTGCTGCACTAAGGTGATGAATGTGGCTGTTTCCTTGGTGACCTCAAGAGTTGGCATGGCAACTATTAAACCAGACCTGTGCCATCTATTGTTTTTTTTTTTGTGGAACAGCTCTTACCAATCAGGTGCTTGGTTCAAATCTCCTGTTAAATCAGAGGCAATCAACCTGTGCTGCATGAGAAGAGATTCAACCTTCCACTTGAAATTCTCGTGTGTGTGTGTGTGTGTGTGTGTGTGTGTGTGTGTGTGTGTGTGTGTGTGTGTGTGTGTGTGTGTGTGTGTGTGTGTGTAAATGGTTTAGAGGAAATCCTGGTTTCAGCAGGACGGGGCGGGGGGGCCGATGTGGGGCGTTAAACAAACACAGACCCTGACGGAATCACATGCCACAGCTGGTTGATTAGTTTCGGCGAGCTGGGCGGGAATTAAGGGGGAGCAAGCGGGGGAGAGAAGAGGAGTTAAGCTCGGCCGTGGCTCCTTGTGTTAGATTTACAGAACCGTGTTGGACCCGCGCGTACGTGCACATGCAGACTCCTGCTCGGCCTCAACGTGAGTTCACGCTCACATTCACTCTGTAATCCTCGTGTGGGCTCAACCAAGGTGGTGGTTTGCAGCCGTGCCGGTTTGATTATGAACAAAATTACACAAAAACTGCTGGACGGATTCTCATGGGAGTCAGTGGACGGGTTCTGTGTGAGTCAGAGAAGAGAGGATTCAGTTTTAGTGCAGATCTGGATCCACGGGCAGATTCAGGTGCATCTTCTCTCTTTGTTGCGAGAATAATTTTTGGATCTTGATCAAGGAATGTGTAGAAGACTGATAATTCTATGTATGAGTGAGATCTGTTGCAGTTTAAAGAGACTGTTGGGCCGTTTTATTTTAGCATCTATGCATCTGAACACGTTGTTTTTCTTGATATGAAACTTTTATTGAAGCAAAACTGTGAAGGAAACTTGTCCCAAACAAAAAATGCAGATTACGTCTTTGACAGAGCTGCTGGACGCTTCGCTGCTTCCTGTTCTGTTAATTCTAGATTTGTCTTGCGCCCCCTTGGGGAGGTGCTGACCTTCATGTTGGAAACCACTGGTATGCACGTGTACCAGCAGATTTATGGGGTGTTTGGAAAGTGCAACGCTCGTTTCATCCTGTCGCAGCACAGATGTCAAGACTAAACCTACTTTTCTTTTTAATAGAAACCACAACTCTGGTCTAGACTGTCGACCACAAACATAAATTCCATCTTTGTTCCACTATTTACCGTTAGAGAAACACTGACCACAGATTCAGGCACTTCCAGAATAAAAGAGGGAATCTGTTGAAATCTTAATCGGGTCTTGCTTTGACAGAAACCACAAGCCGCCAGCAGAAAACAGCACGCCAGCCAAGTGTAGGATGTGAAGCTGTTCTGGCGAGGTTGCACTTTCTGTCTTATTTGAGCCACATTCTGCATCATTATTCAACGCAGCTTGCAGAAGATTTCACCCCTGAACAGAAACTCCTATGTTTCATAAAACTGTAATGATCAAGTATAGTGATTTACTTCTACCCTCCTTCCCTCAACCTGCCTCCTGCACTTTAATTATTGACTCTACACTTCCCAGAATTACTTTTGAGAGCATGCCAGAGCTGTGTGGAGCAGATCGCTTAATAACAGAGTATTTTCAAGAGTGAATCGAATGGGGAAAGGGTTCAAATTGTGAGAGATTTGTTTTCGTCACATTAAACTTATTGCAGCCTCTTCCCACGTTACCTTCTGGTCTATTGAGGCAGCTGTCAGACGAGAAATTGTCTTTCCCTCTCCTGTGATGGATTCCTCTCTCCGTACGCTTGTTGATTGCTGGTGCTAAGAGCCGACTACAAAAAGAGAGTGCTCGCTTTTGGCTTTGGAGGGTCTGACACCAAGACCCGATGTTTACTGACGATGTTCAAGGCAAGCAGAAAAATCCTTCCATTAGATTTTTATCATCTGTCTTTGGCCATTTATCCATGAAAAAAAAACAAAAAAACAAGAACATTGATCCAGAACTGCAATAACACATCTGCAGATTCTTTTCTTTGTTGTTGTTCAGTGAACTTCCATGAAGCCGTGAAGCATTTTGCACGAAGAGGGCAGGTGTCACAAGTTATTCGTCCTCAAACCGCTAAATACGCCTCGAGCGTTTTTAAAACTCCTCAGTGAGCAGAAGGGATCGGTTTGATATGTTTATCTCTGTGGCTGCATGACCTCGTAGATCAATTTGAACATTTTCCAATATGTGCAAACTCTTGTGTGTGTGTGTGTGTGTCTGTGTGTGTTGACACAATACTGTTCGACACTTGGAGCCGATGTAATGCCACGCCCCCACAAGCCACCATGTTCCATTTATTACCAACAGTGTTATTGTAGTTGTTTGACTCCTCCATCACTTGACTGTACATACCCCCCCGCACAAACACACACACACACACTCTGAGAGACACAATATTTCACACAAATCACCTAATCAATACAAAAGACGAACTGTCTCCCTACGTATAAACATCAGTCCCCTAATATATTTATATTCGTTCATTATTGTCTGAGAAATTAATTAAAATGTTGAAATCTCACTAACTTAATGGGTACGTCCTTCACCCAGTTGTGACGTCATCTGTCCAGTTGTTTGTCAAATAGGTAAAACTTTCTCGTTGTGTACAACTTGGTCCTCTGAAGGACGCAGCCCCTGAACTAGAATCCGTTTAGTGTCTTAATTTGTCAGCTCAAAAACTCGATGACTTACTTTCTTAGAAATTCTCATTTCAACAGCTTCATTTTTCAGCTTTTCTTCATTTTATTTTAATGGTCGGCTGTTGAAACAAACATCTTTTCAATTATCTCTTTAGGAAAAGCTTGAATGAAGAGTAATGGACATGGACAGACACAAACACACACAGACACACACAGACACACACACTGTCTGTCCTCCTCTGTCTGTCTTTGAGGAGCAGGATGATGAATTGCGGAGGGAGAAAAGAAGATGAAAGATGAGACAGTAGCAGCCGGAGGGAACGAGGTAAGGAAGAGAAATTGTGGGATGGAGGAAGAGTTTCAAATCCATGGGAAGAGAGAGGAAGAGATGAGAGAGGGAGGTGATGAAGAAGGAGAAGATGGGAGGTGGCAGATGATGGAGAAGGGAGGATTCAGAAAAATATAAAGGAAGGGACGGAGAGGATGAGATTACAAGAGAGGAAATTACTGGCATAAGAGAAAGATGAGACAAGTGAATGAAAAAGTGAAAGAACGTGAAAGTATGATGAGGAAAAAATGAAGAAAATGAACTGTTGACAGGAAAACAAAGACAAAATCTCAAAGAGAGGACGAAGAAATGTGATGAAGTAATAAACAATGAGGCAATGAGAAATTATGAGAGGGGGGTGTAAGTAGATAAAAGAGATGTGAAGGTGAAGAGAATGAGGATGAGAGGATGAGGAAATAAACGATGAGTAGAGTTTGTGCCAGACTGTGAAATTGGGAGGATGAGAAAATGCATAACAAGACTGAAATGAGAGGATGTAAAAAGAAGAGACAGAGGAAAATGTAAGAGAGGACGAGAACATTGGGACGAGGATTAAAACCAACCTGGTGATTTGAGTGTTTTTCTTTTAGCCTTTATTTAAAATTTCCTTTTACAACGGAGACCTGATCAAGACTGAGCAAGACAGTTTGAAAAGTAATTAACAGACAAACACGCAGATCGATGAATTGATGAATCAATTAAAACTTGAAGGTATGAAACGCACAGGAAACATGGACTCAAGAGATTTAACTCGAGCTTAAAACTGGTAAAGTTTTATTTATCAATTCCAGTTATCAAGAATATGACTTGATTTAAGTTCGTAAGACGAGGTAAAGGAGAGAGAAGATAATTTCACAGAGCTAAGAAGACGAAATGATGAGAGGATGTATTAAAGGACGAGAGAGCATCAGTGTGTTCAGTAGAGGGAAACGAAAAAATGAAACGATGTGGGAGGAGGTTTGGACGAGATGACAAAACGTGGGTTGAAATGAAAAGAAGTCAGCCGGGATAGAAAAGTGTAAAAACAATGGATGGAATGAGAGAAAGTCAAATGAGAGGAGGATTAAAAAACAGTGGAAAGAAGTGAAGACGGGGCGTGAACGATAAGAGAAGTAAAAATGTACAGTAAATAGTGTGAGGACGTGTCCGGGTGTCGTCCGCGGCCTCGGGATATCCCGCGGTGTGTGTTGCATCCAACACCTCAGCAGCTGAACTATTGATTCTCCTGCTTAATCGTGGCAGCAGGTCCTCGTGCACCGTGTTTGACTGGAGTCGGTTCGCTCAGACACACTTATCTCTCAGCTGCTGCTCAGCGAACTCAAACATGCCTCGTCGTTCTCGGGCTCTCCGCGGCGCACCGCCAGCCGAGTGTGTAAATGGATGTTTTACATAATTATACGTTTGATTTGGGTGGGGGGAGGGTAAAAAACAATACGACGGGAGATAAAGTTCTGAAAAGGAAATTGACGCGGCGTGCTCCCTGTACAGTAAATATGAAATCAAGTTTGCCTGGAGGGTGGAAATGTGCATATGTTGCTGTTACGTGCTAACGTGGGGCAACGCTCACACACACACACACACACACACACACACACACAGAGCACAGGTCTCAGGAGAAGGGATGATAATGTGTGTGCTCGTCATTTGTGTGTGTGTGTGTGTGTGTGTGTGTGTGTGTGTGTGTGTGTGTGTGTGTGTGTGTGTGTGTGTGTGTGTGTGTGGACTGAGAAGAGATGCAACCAGATGTGGCTGCGAATGAACAGCTGTTACTCTTAGCTCCACAGCTGCCTATCTTGTTGCCACGACACCCTCGCTGTTGCCTTGGTGACCGCAGTGCCACGCGACATACGTTGCGTGCTCAGGAAATCCTGTCGCGCGGAGTTCGGGTTCAAGTCCGACGTCCTCGCGTCGGCCCTCGTTCCTCGGGGAGCCACCTTGATTGGCAAGTGCTGAAACTGCAGATGTTGGTCGTGCTGTGTGGGGGTGGGTAAACTTGCCGGCGATGTGACGAAGAGCATGTTCAGAACGTGGAAGTGTGAAATTGGAAGCATTATAGATGGATGGAGGGAGAGGCATCATGATGGGGAGGGACGTGACATAATGGCGGGGAGGCAAACAGATGGACGGACTGACGGAGGGCCCGGTGTAGACGGACACACAAGACGATCCAGACAGAGAAATGGGTCGTGTACACACAACCAGCCGAGAAACAAAGAAAACAGAAGGGCAGAGGGAAGAGGCCAGAATAAACCGTGTGCGTACGTGCGTGCGTGCAGTTACGTCTAATCCCTCAGAAGGACGCGCTGCTGCCCGGCTCATCAGCACAACTACGCTGTGATCGCCTCATCTCCTCTCCCACAATGCATTTCAAAACCCTCACACACAAAGAAAGTAGCAGACTAACTAACAAGTGCTCATGCGATAATGAAGGCTGGGAAATGGCAACGCAGGCACTCACAAGCTCACACACTTCTGAGAGGCACCTGGGAGCAGAAAGAACACACACACACACACACACACACACAGGCGGGCAGATTGGATGCATATTGCTGCGATTGGAGGCTGAAGCATTCCTCCACAAGGTGTGTGTGTGTGTGTGTGTGTGTGTGTGTGTGTGATAGGCCAGGATTAGGCAGACAGGGGATACAGGGGGAGGTGCTGAGGAGAGAGAACAGAGAAACACACAACACAGAACATTACAACACTCCGACCCTGCAAACACACAAAGCGGCGTTCAGAGGAGGCGTTCCGAAACCTAAGAGATGTTTTTCCAACATTGATCAGTTTGTGAATCTGTTTGAGAATTTGGTTTCTCTTTTAAAAATATCTAAGAAATGTTTAATTGAGGATATTCAGGTTGATTTTTTATTCTTATTCGTCCCTCGTGACCATCGCAGGACGTTCCAGATTCGAGGAACAGATGACTGAGAATAATCCTCCTGATGCTAGACAAACACATAAAGAGTAAAAACACAACCTCCTCTGCAGAGGTAATAATAATTGGCCGTCCTCCATCATTTCCTGCAGCTCGTCAAGCTGCTCGTTGTGTGGACCTGACACTCCCATCGCCCCCTGCTATATTTCAAACAGATCCACTGTCGAAAGAGCCGAGGACGATAGTTGTCTTGTGTAGATGCTTTGTTATCTCACGTTTCACCGGTTAAATCCTTAATGTGAAGCTGCAGCAGGAGCAGTTTGCAGCGGCTTAATTATCCGAATCAAACACGGACCTAGTGTTCAGTGTAGCTCCGGCTCACGTGAAAGCTCCAGAGCAAACACACAACTCTGCGTTAGATCTCGACTGTGTGGGGCTCTAAGCCACAACACACAACCAGGAGGGATTAAAACCTGATTTCCCAGGACAACTCCGAAAGGTAAAGTATTAAATAAATTGGATTCCAATCCTTTCCTCTCTGTTTCAGCCGCTGTTAAAATACAGCTCACAGCTTCGGAAGAGATGCGAGTGAGATGCACCTGCAGCAGCCGGGAGGAAGTGGTTTCCCACCAGCACTCGTTAGAAAACGTTTACCGGGGTTCACATACGGATCAGACCGCGGTCGACGTGCATTCGACGCCAGTTCACAAAATTAATCAGCCCGTTTCTAGTGTAAACACAGCAATCATGTCCCATTGTGTGTTTCACAGGTTTAAATGTAGTAATTATCTCCACTGAGGAGGTGAAGTTCTCAACCCTTTGTTTGTTTCACACAAAAACTACTGAGCGGATTTAAAAAAAAAACAACGACATCAGAAAGAACCCATCACATTTTGGAGCAGGTCCAGGACGTTTAACATTTGACATTGCAAAGGCATTTTCCTCTGATTTCCCAGTCATGGATTCTGATGAATAAAACCCGGCACATTTAGAGGAGTGATATCAGTGAGTGTGTGTAATGTGGTGCAGCTTGATTGAATTTAAGGGACTGCTGGGCGTTGGCGTAGATATGAGCTCTGCTGACTGACGTTCTAGATATTTTAGTGAACTCCTCCACAGAATATTTACTGCTCACAGTATTATTCACTTTGTTCAAAACATCAATTTGTCTAAGAATTAATCGCACAAGGTCCAATTCCTGATGAAAGCCACGGGATGAGGCTAAAACCTGAAAAACAAAAGAACATCAGTCGGTGGACCTTGTGCTGAGAGTCTTTTTATTCACAGTATCCTGCATCGGTAACTGAGAGCAGAGCATGTGATGGAGGATGAGTCATAAAACCAAATGTTAGATTCGTTACAGGATGTTATTGTTTCTTATTTGATTAGTTATTTGTGCTGAAATGATTAATTTTGGCGGATTTGAACACATTTGGTTTGTGTTGTGATGATTCTTAAGAGTTCAAATCCGTAGTTGTCTCCAACTCCGCTCTGCGCCTCCAGCTGTCATCTCAAAACCCACCATGGTTTGATTTATCGTAGCTGAGACACAACCTCTTACACGTCCTGTATATTTTACAGCATCATTCTAAAACATTTTGAATTTGTGCGACATAATTTGGTCAAACGCCCCGAAGAATCAACAGAGCCTCACTTTTGACAGAAGGGATAAAACAACGGGCCTCTTATTTCATATCGCTCTACAGCCTGGGAGCCTCGTGCGACTCCGCTGACTGTGACCGGCCGATGATGAATCCGACTGAGATGTAAATTCGGAGGGAGCGTCGCGCTGTCTTGTTTATTCCGTTGTTTATTTGCCACCAACGTTCCGTCTCTGTGATGCAGCTGGAATTCACAGAAAAAAGCAGCAGGAAGTGATCGAGGCACAAAACATCTCTGCAATAGAAAGATAAGGTCAAATTAGATTTATGGGATTGTTCTTGTCTGCTCCGACAAATGTGTGTTTTTACCTTAGATGCATGTATGTGTGTGTGTGTGTGTGTGTGTGAGAGAGAGATACAGGATCTACAGCCCTGTTGTCTAGTTTTCGGCGAGAGTCCTTGGCTTTTACGAAGTGACCAATCGTACTTCACCGCTTCAACCGTAGAGGTTACTGCGTCGTGATGATCGTCCAATCAAACCACGGTTACTTTTACGGAGGCAAAGGTTGCAGAGGACGGGGATAACCTATTCTTCATCGAGTGTGTGTAATAACGAGTGAGTGCCTGTCTGACGGACGGGGAGAAATGGAGACAGTGTCAGAGAGTGTGTGTGTGTTTGTGTGTGTGTGTGTGTGTGTGTGTGTCGTAGCCCAAGGACCTTCTGTTCTGTAATTAGTTTTTCCTGTGGTATGTTTTCCATCCCATCCTCCCTCCTTCCTTCCCTCTGTCCACCAATCCGTCCATGCAACAGATTGCAACTGTGATTCTGGAAATCCGTAGGATCAGGCCTCACACACACACACACACACACACACATGTGCACACACACACGCACACACACACACACACGCACACACACACGCACACATGTGCACACACACATGTGCACACACACACGCACACATGTGCACACACACTGCCATATGAATGTAATCAAGTCTGCTGTAGCACTTGCCAGGGGTGCGGTGAGGCAGGGACAAGAGAAAGGAGAAGATTTAGGTGTCTATATAATCCGTGTGTGTGTGTGTGTGTGTGTGTGTGTGTGTGTGTGTTTGTGTGTGTGTGTTTGTGTGTGATCCCTCAATTGGGCGCAATAGCGGCAAGCTATCTAATTTCCAGGACTTAAAGTCACAAAGCCAGCTTGATTTCACCAGCCGGCAAATCTGTGAATGTGTATGAGTGCGTGCGTGTGCGTGCGTGTGTGTGCGTGTGTCTGTGTGTGTGTCTGTGTGTGTGTCTGTGTGTGTAAGTTGCTGACACATGGTGGAGATTAGCCTGCAGGCTGAGGTTGGCTGTGATTCCACTCTGATTTCACTCTGTCCTGCTGTATGTGTGCACACGTTCTGGTCTGTGGGTGTGGACATGCTTGTTCATATTTATTGTGTGTGTGTGTGTGTGTGTGTGTGTGTGTGTTGCACATCACACATCACTGCCTCACAACACGCTGTGGACGCTCGGCTGTAAACTCTGTCAGATGTTTGTTTTTTCCGTCTGAAGCTTTTTACTGTAACGTGACGAGTGTCATTAAGCAGCAGTTCACTCTGCTCGTATCTTTGCATTGTGATTATTTCCCTTCGTCTCGATCTCATTTATCACGATGTTTTCATGCTCCGCTCTGTTTTCTAAAGCACTTTGTGATGAAGCTATTTCCTTTAAAGCTCTTTATGAATAACACATTTTGCATTTACGTCACTGAACTGGTCTGGGGGGGGGGGGGGCTCCTCTCTCCTGCACCTCGATCCTGTTAAAATTCAGAATTTGCGTCCCCTGATTTCTCAAGGGGATTGATCGCATTAACTTTGATTATTTTCAATCGTTGTTGTTAAGGAAACAATGAACGGGATGTGCCGCGCCGAGTTTTCAGGCGGCAGTGCACAGGCAACAGTTACAGATTAAATAAATTCATGGCACCAGTGCAATTATCTGATATGGGAGATTAGAAAGAGAATTTTATTTCAGGCAGTTGATAAAAGATCAAGAATCAGAGACGCTGAGGCTGAAATTATCTTAATGCAAGTCAAATCGAGCACTTGTTGGTAAACCAGTCCGCTGATTGTCATCGCTGAGATTTCTCGCTGAGATTTTCCTCCCGACTGCAATTCAGTTCCGGCGTCGGTGGACGCCCTCTGCATTTCAATGTAAAGTGTTATTATTTCCCCTCAACTCTCTGAGTGTTCAGCTGCTCAACGCAGAGAAGACGCCTGGAGTCAGTTAGATGGAGGTTCACTGAGAAGGATGCTCCACGTGTAGGAGTGTCGGAGAGATGGAGGATGAGGAGGAGTTTGACCCTCACCTCTTTGTCCTTCCAACTCTCATCTCTCGCACGTTCTTCTCCTTGAGCGCTGAAGGGGAATACAGATGAAGAGGGGGAATGTGAAGTCCTCCGCTCGTCACTCAATCATTTCGGCACTCTGTGAATATTTTGCATGTGAAACCGCTGCACGCTCTCCCTCTCTCCTTTTAATCTGTCGCCCTCCTGCATAATTTCGATATCACCTTCCCTGCACATCCTGAATTGCTCTGCTGTGACCACACCCTTCACTATCTTTATCTCTGTTACATTATTCTCTCAGACAAGCTCCTTAGTTAAAGGTCCGCACTGATATTGCACCAAGGCGCCCGTCTGCTGAAACACTGTCGCCCCACCGGCTGCGTCACTCTGATTTATTCGGTTGAGGACATTTTCTTCAGACTGAAGGTGATTGACGGAGCCCTCAGGACCTCAGACAATTAAACACTGATGACGCAGAAACGTAGGATTCAGTGTTGATGTTCGTTTGAGGCTGAATTTGATTTGTTTACATAAAATACTGAGGTTGAAGAAGAGGAAAGAGGAAAAAAAGAATGAGGATGAAAAACGAGACACTTGTATTATTACCTCCACTAAGAGGTTATGTTTTCACCCCTGTTGGTTTATAAGATTATAAAAAACAAGTGAACAGATTTCAACGATTAACTTGTCCAGAGCTTTGTTTTTTAGTTTTAAAATCAACATTCTTTATCCTTCTTGTATTTAATTGGATCAGTAGACAGGCAGAGCGGACACATTGGCAGAGATGGAGGACGACGCCACGAAAGTTTAACAGATCTTTCTACAGATCAGATACAAACTGACTGTACGACTTCAATTATCCTTTAAACGTATAGAAATAAGACTCGAGCTACTTCATTCAACATTAAAAACATTAACTCACCATATTAAGAAGCAGGTGAATAATGAAGCTGACGAAGCAGAACCTGAGTCTGCATTGTTGTGACCTTGTTGTGACCTCATTTTTCACTTTTAAACTCAACAGCCTTCAGCAACGTGCGTCTTTACAGATACGTTGCACACCAGGTTTTTAAGGTCAGGTGTTATTTAAAGGGGTTTTTTCGGCTGCAGCTCCTCTTCCTCCTCTTCGCTCTGTTTGCGTATCAGTCTCCTCCTCATCATTGTCCCATATGAGGAAGCACAGCGCAGCGCGCCCTTGGTGGCCAGGTGAAGTGTGACATCACTGATATTGAACGCCTCCGGCATATTAAAATCTGTGCTGTGCATATATGTATGCAAATCAAAGGTCCGCTGTCTGCATGTAGTCTGCAGCTCCTCATGCTATGTGAGTGTCTACATGGATGTGTGTGTGTGTGTGTGTGTGTGCTCGTCATGGTTTTCTGTCCGGGCTACAGCTGACCTTTCACGACATTTGAGCAAACTCAGCACACGCACACACACACTGACACATGGCTGACATATAATCTGCATAAAACACGCTCACACCTCCAGACTCATCCATATGCAGGTCGACGTGGTCGGGCCCCTAACAGACTCTTAAATTAAACTTCCTGTGTGACCTGCAGGGCGGCGAACTACTCGTACCTTTATACTTTTATACCAGAATGAGTCTGCACATTTCCTTTTCCTCCTCCTGAGACCTTTTCTGTGCAGTATTAAATATATATATATATATATATGTGTATATAGATGTATATACTGTGAGTGGGTAAGTTCAGGGTTAACTGGACTACATCGGTTGGAGGAGTTGTGTGCTATCGTCTCTGCTGGCTAACCTTGACACCCCATTGTTTTTTGCGTATGTGTGCATGTGAGTGAGAGAGCATGAGTGTGTGTCTGCCTGAAGTGATTCACCTGCTGTCTGAGTCATCCTCCCACATGCTTGCATATGCACACACTAACACACACCACGCACACACACCACGCACCAACAGGTACTCGCTCGCTCGCACACACACACACACACACACACACACACACACACACACACACAGCGGGCTCCCACCTACACAACACAAAAGTGTTGCCCGCCGTCTGTTCGTCACTTTGGCCCTGTGTGTGTTTTCGGAGACAGAAGCTGACGTTATGTAATCTGCTGGGCTTCATGTGCTTTTTCACTTTTACATAAAATCAGCTGCAGCGGAGGAAAAAACATCTGCTGCATTTGATGTCACGTCGAAGGTCAAGCTCTTTTTGAAAACGTCTTTGCCATTTCTCTGTTCTGCTCCCTGCGTTTCTTCCATCTAACACACAGTCCTCCTCTGCATTTCTCATCCCGTGAAGCTTTTATTAATGGATTCATTTCACATGTTTTATTTATAACTAACCTCAAACATGTGTTTAGTCACATTAATGACTAATTTTTAGTGTAAACTTTCTTTTCGGTAAACAAGAGTTTCTTTCTGAATTATTTCAACTCAATAATTCCGGCAGAAACTAACACGCGGCTCTTATTTCCATAGAGTTTAGACTTGAACTAATTCTGCCTGTTGTTGATTTCTTCTCGTAACAAACACACTTGGAGGGAGGCAGTGAGCAGAGTGGCTCACATTCAGACGCCCAATGGTATTTCTCTGAAATCTAAATGATTGAGAAAAAGTCTTGAAGAAGAAAAATCAAAACATCGATGGAAAATGGGAGAGAGAAGAGAGAGAGAGGACAGCAGAGCGAGTCGTCCCCTCCCCCCCCACCACCACCCAAATTAAATTGGGGTGTCAAGTTTGGTTGCTTATGGGAAAACATCTCAACCCAGAAAAAAACTTCAGAGTAAAATCCAGAAAGTTGGACTCATCAGCGTTCGATGCGTTTGTCTCTCTTGTGTGTTCTGTTTATTTTCACAGCATCAGAACGGACGGATTAGAAAACATGAGCACAGCGTGTGTGAGCGCCAAGTTACAGAATGAAACAAATAAATCACATTTGGATTTGGAGAAAGTAAAAAAAAATATACAGAAAATAGAAAAGAAAGAAAAGAAACTGCTCTGATTGTTGTTTTTTTAATAATCTGCTGGACTTCGGACGCTGTCGGACTCATGAGCTGCTGTACGTTGATAAAAGATCCAACCAGGAAACAAACAGATGAGGCCGATGATGTGACTTTGGTAGATTTGAGTTTTTAAAGTACTTGAATGCACCGTGGAACAATGACTGTCAAACACACAGACAGACGTGATTCTAAATTGAATATCCATAGAGTTAAATTATTTCTCAAAGCTTTGTTGAAATCCTGATATCTTGACATCATTCTTATGAAACTTGGTGACAATCAGACGCTTTCACACCTTGTTTGGTCCAAATCTTCTAACTTTTCAATTTAGAGTTTGACGTGTCGCTCACTCTCGTGCAGACGATATTGAAATGCATCCGAGCTTCCATCCGGCCAACCCCCTGATGGATTTCCAATGCTGTCTCATCCACGCTCGCGGCATCGTGATCGTCCCCCCCTCCCTCCCCCCCCGCCCGCCCGCCTCCCACCTGCCATCCATCCACCCATCCGTCACCTCTGTATCATAATTATACAGGAAGGAGATAAAAGATTACAGTGATATAAAGAAAACCACATGAAATAATGCCACTTTAGAGCAGGTCGCGTCTTTTCTCTTCAGCCGGCGACGTTCCAGGCAGCGGCAGAGCAGGTAATTGAAGCTGGGCCCTTTAAACCCTCCCTGCAGCGTCTCAAATGCAGATCGGGCTCCATGATAGTGTCTCTGCTGCCATGCTAGCTAATTACACTGTGAATCCCCGAGGACCAGTATCAGGCTATACTCATAATGACACAGCGCCGCACCACACCTTGTCAAACAGTGTTTAAAGCAGAGATTGTGTGGGTGGGGGGGTGGGGGGGAAAGAGGTGCTCAGGAAAATGAAATCGGCCTCTGCACTGTGCCGTTGGTATCTTCTGCTTTATCTAACTCTATTTTTTTCCCCCCTTCCTGTCTTTCTGTCTGTCCTCGCTCCCTTTTATCTCTGTTTCTGTCAATTACTGTCTTCGGATTCTACATTAACGTGCATCCCGGGTGGATGAGTTGTAATCAGGCGACAGAGAAGGAGCACGGATCTCGGTGTGAATGTTTGCAGAGTGCACTGAACTTCTGTCATCTAAAGGTGCCGCGAGACGTGTTTGATCAAAGTAGAGACATTTGCAGCTGCGTGAGCGGAGAGAGGACGTTCCTGATCAAACCGCAGCACACGCACATCCACCAGGTGTTGACCGAGGAACACACGGATCAGAACTGGCTGTCAGGACACTGACTCCGGAGGAGAACGAGCGGCTCACAGTTTTTTAAAAATGTGTTTTGTGCAAAGGGGAAAGAGAAAATATTGAGCCCTGTGAGATGAAGACGAACATTCTGCATATTCTATGTTCACAGGCTTCATTTTCGAGTAACACTGCTTTTTTTGGCAATTCGTTTCAGGATCAACCATTTGGCTTTTGATGAAAGAATCGGGATTACACAAAACGTTCAACCTCTTTATAAAAACCTGAATGTACTGCTTTGTTTTAAATGATAAGTGATTAACCGAATGTGATTAATGACAGTAATTTGAGCTTTCTGCTGATCCAAACATCTGGTCTGTGATCAGTTTACACAGAGCTGAAGCCGCTCGCCGGGATGGAGAGATCCTTCTGGTCTTGACAACTAAAACACGTCAGTGTGGATGTAGCTTCAGTGGACGGACATAATTTCAAAGCTGTTCCCAGTTACAGGCGTCACGCTGGGTGACTGACAGGTGATCTCAGGGGTGCAGAGTAGAAACACCGAAGCACCGAGCGCTCAGCCAGAGGCCTGCACCTGCCACAAGAGAGCTCCGATTAATCAGATCTGTAAAAGATCCCAACTGTCAGCTGGAAAATATATATGGGCTCTGATTTTTAAAACAAACCCGAAAACCAAATATGGTATTTCTGGTATTTTGTGTAACTGCCAGCGACACGCTGAGTCGGCCTTGTGCAGACACTTTCAGTCCAAAGACGTTTTCGGTCAATGATCTCCGGGGAAATGTCCAGAAAAATGGATCCGCACGTTTCCCAGAGTTTCAGTCTTTCACATATGCAGAACGCAGCTTTCAGACGAGGGGTGGAGCCTGGGTCGAGAGGAGGAGGCGGGACATGACGTATTAATTCTGCAGCAGAAACCACATTTCGTTTTTGAATCTCGTTTCAAGTTTACGTCCGTGTCTTCTGAGCACGAAAGCTCTTTTTAAATTTTTTTCTTCCAGTTTTGTTGTTGCATGTTCCTGTGATTAATTCATGGTCTTATTATTATCTACTCTATTTTTTATCATTCTCCTTCATCCCGTGTTTGTTGATGTGACACAATCTGTCTCCGTTACCTCGTCGTCCTACATCTACATGCCAACGCCCAGAGGTGCTGATTGGTCCGGAACATTCTCTTCTTCTTCTTACGTCAAACATCATGCTCCACGCTTTACTCTCTTTTCATCTTCCCCGTCTCTCTACCTTCACCCCCTCATCCCTCATGAATTTCTCCTTGTTCTGTTTTTTCACTCGTACTTTTGTGCGTTATTACCCGTCTCTTTCACAGGTAATACGATTAACCTCTAGATTCAGGAAAGGGAAAATAGCCTCTGCTAAGACCAGACATTAATCCTCTGTATCACATTTCTGTCTCTCTCTCTCTCTCTCTGCTAAATGAGCAACGCAGTAATAAAACACACACATAATATGTACATGCATCCAATAACAATATCTACGCGACAACACAACAATATTCACCTACTCTCTCTCTCACACACACACACACACACAGTCTCACAGAAAATTCAGACTATACACGGTACATAAACAGGCCGTTCACAAAAGTAATGTCCTGCCGGAGGGGACTGTGGGAAAATGAGTTTTAGGATGGATTACTATTGTGTTGTGTCGTCTGGCCCTCTGCCCTGGTCCTCGCCGGTCTTGTCCTCTGAAGTGCTGCGGTCCACAGTACACACACGACGCTCTAAACCTCCCACGGTGGATGTAAAAACATAGGATTAGTGGAAACACTGGCTTTCATGCCCATCCCAAACGTTTCAATACCCGTGCGGGGATTTGGCGATCCGACTTACTGAGGCCGTCCTGTAATTATGGGCTGTGTTGTTTGCAGCTCAGCAGGGAAACGTGGGGTTTGCAGTTTACTTGGCGGTAGACCTCGAGGACGGGGAACTGTTGGATGGCTTTATTCTGAGTGGATTATTGAGTGGACAACAGCTACTTGAGCTCGACACCAAAATATTGGTGTCAGTGTGAACGCAGTCATTGAGGAGAGAGGTCAGACTGGTTGGAGGCAACAAAGGGTAACTCAGATAACTTCTCTCTGCAACACTGAGGTGAGCAGGTTCTTCAGATGGTGGCAGAAGCTCCTCTGATGATTTTTTATCCATCATCGTCACATCACTTTAAAAATGATGAGGGAAACTAAACTTCGATCCATTTATCAACACAAGACAATAAAACCCTGCCAGTTTTCTCACAGCAAAAATTGTATCTGAGTAAAAACGTCTGCGTTGACGCTGAGTGTTTTTGCGCGAGTGGATGTTTGTGTGTTGGTCTTTGTGTGTGTGTAGTTGTGTGCACCAACAATAGGGGGGCTTGCTTGGTGACAGCCGCCTCATCTGCCTCCATGTTCCCCTCTCATTTCACACTTGTTGCAGGGATGTGTAAAAAGCTGTCGTTCGTCAGACAGCACGACATCTTGAAAGGATCTGTTGAGAAGTCTGTTATTTTACCTTGTTGATTGTATAATTTTAGTTTTCTGCCTCCAGGGGGGACGAGTCGTCGAGTGTCTTCAAAGCTTTAGAAGGCAAGATCAGTTATTCCTTTGATTCATTTGTCCAAAAAGGCAGATCTGCAGCCAGTGGAACTTGAAAACATCTTCTGTTCTGTGCATCAAGAGTCAGAATGTTTAAGCCTCTACGTCATCATGAAAGCAGCTGATGTTAAACTTGTCTGAACATCCTTGAATATAAACTCAACAGCTTGGTAGTTTTATAGTGTATTCCAGATTGTACACAGAGCCCTTTTCTCAGTGTTTGAGTAATGTGTTGTTACCACTGACTGTTACTAGAATAGTACAATCAGAGAGAACGAGAAGGGAAAGAGCTATCGTTTTAGAGTGGCGACTGAAGAAGATGGACGGCAGGAAAAAAACAGAGCAACGCAGGAAGGATGCTGGTGAACGTCATCGTCACAGATCAGCTTCACGGGCAACGAGCGAGGGACAAATCCATAGAACAAGAGCAACGGCATTTTTCAGGTGCTCGGAGAACGAGAGAGAAAGAGTCTCCGTGTGTCTCTGCGTGTTTGTGTTGCGTTTGCATAATGGGAGTAATGAAAGTCTGCAGATTTAAAAATAAATCACCTGTTAATACTCTCGCCGAAAGAGCTTACGCCATCTTTTTGAGCAGAGGCGAACAAACACGGAGCCAACGGAACGTCACCCAGGCTCTGCAAACACAAAGACAATCAGTGTTTATATTTTAGAAACGAGCCGGAAAGATTTGATTAATATATAAACCTTCCACACAGTGTGACAAGCGCTGTGAAAAAACACGACCCCTCAAGAGTGATGCACAAATGCAATTAGCTCTCCACTCCACGTTCCTTCAGATCAATGCATCTATTTTACTTTTGAATATTATTAATGCATATAAATATATATCGTATGATATGTTGCTCATGGAGGTCACGTCAACGTGAGATACTGTGAGAATACTTTACCTGTCATGATAATGTGCATGTATTTATGTACAGAGCAGATTTCTACATGAGATCTAAGAGAGACAGCGTTCAATTAGTGGCTCGTCTGTTTTTCACTTGCATGTTCCTGAGTGACACATGAACATGCATGAAGATACGGTGACAGGCTGCAATCCAGTGCATCCAGTCCACCCGGACAGGGCAGGAGAAGCTGGTAATTGCTCTGAAATGAATACTGTGTGAAGTAGAAGCCTCTGCAGACCCTAGCAACAACGCGTCAGGCAGACAGACAGACAGGCCGGTAAATAAAGCAGAGAGCTGCTGCAGCTATTTCCTCATTCCATTCCTTTGTCTCTCTGTCTCACTCACATTTTACTTCCAATTTCAAGGCTTCCGAGATTTATTGAGTGATCACTCCTGCTGTTCTCCTGCTCATTATGATATCATGAACCTATTGTCTCTTGTATCACTCTCACCTCCCTCCACATCTATCGACTCCACCCCTACGCCTCACGTAGTCCTCCTCCTTCTTCTTCTCTCTTTCTCTCTCTCTCTCTCTCCAGCTCTTCTGCTCCCTCCCTGCCGGCCGTCCCTCAGGTCAGCAGCAGAGAGTCGAGGTGTTGCTTGTCAATAATTTAATAAGGAGTGAGCGCTCCCCTCTTAACCAGGGCTTTGAATTATTAACCTGCGTGCCCGTGTGAACTGTACGCGTTAGTGCGCACAGCTCTGCCGGCATCAGATGGGGTTGTACGTTAGTCCGTGCATATGTTTGGCCACTGTGTTTATGTGTGAAGTGTGATAAAATAATTGCCTGTCAGAAGATGATGGAGCATTCCAGCATTGTGCAGCCCGTGTTCGGATTGTTTTGAGTTTATGTGTAGAGGAGACATCAGGGGAATACATGCAATGCATGTTTTATAAGCCTCTGTCTGCACTGTCTCGTAAAGCAGATGCAATCTTCATTTGTCTTTTCTTGAGTGTGCAGATGTGTGTGTGTGTGTGTGTTTGTGTTGGTGAGAGTGTGTGGTCACTTGCGTGCATTTTGAAGTGAGCCTATGCAAAGTGTGTTGTGCACATGCATCTCCTGGATGGATGAGACATGACGCTTAATGCAGTTTTATTTGTCACCAGATTTTGAGTGTATGTGCAGCTTTGGTTATTAATGTTGTGTGTGAGTGTGAACATGCAGTTGAGCTACTAAGTTATGTATGTGTGTGTGCGTGTAGTGTTGTATGTGCGTTTCTCCCTGAGTGGGTGTGTGTGTGAGTGTTTCCTGTGCTTGAGGCCAGTGGCTGCATTCATCTCAGTGAAAGGTGCAGCATCCATCACAGACCCAGCAGAGCTGTGCTCAGAGAGCTGGAGGAGACCTTAGCATGTTCGTCGGAGTGCAGTCGGGCCGATGGATGTTGTTTGTGGTTGTGCGGTGTTTGTTCATTTATGTATTAAATTGTGTGCTGTGGAACATTCTGCGACGGCACATGGAAATATTGTGCAGAGATTTTCTTCCATGGCCTTTGTAATATCAAACATGTGTACATCCATATTAGCAACTTGTTACTTTTGGTTGAAGTATTTTAATAACACCTTTGTCATCACAATCAAATTAAACTAATGATAGTTGTTCATCCGCTCTGATCTAAACTGCTGCAGCTGAAGTCTTTGTTCTTCTCCTTCGGGCGGCGCTGATTGATTATGCATCATGGTTCGACACCTCTTTCAGACACAACAAAGAAATTAGTCCGGCAACTCGTTCACATCCTGCATGACCACGCACCCCGCCTCGCTGTGAATTTTAATTGGCTGCATCTGTAGGATTTCACAGAGGTGCTGCAGAGTGTCAGTGCTGCAGTTGGGGAGAGAAAGGCTTATTAGCTCCTCACCTTTTCAAAGAGAGGCAGAGTCAATACGATGCAATGCTGCACAGCAGATCGCTGCCTGGTTAGCTCCAGCATTTAGCTCGCACGGGAAGCTTTCACTCTTGGTTAGAAACTTTGAAAACGTGTTTTTTCTAATTCAGCACTTGGATGCAGATCAGCTATTTATTTAATGACCCTCAAACATTTAAGATGATCTTTTTATGTCAGGTGTAATTAATGTGCATGATGTCTCCTTAATCAAACCACATACACGTCATCGTGCTGCAGAGAGCGAAACGCCGTCTTGTTCAGTCGACTGTTGGCTTGTTAGCTTTTCCTTTGAGGTCTCGGGACTTTGTTGTGCGTTATGTTAATTAGCGATACGTTTTAACGTTCCAGGAGTCTTGACAGGTTGAATGTGGAGATAGAAGGTAGACGAGGAAGTCGTGGGCGTCCTTCACTCGTGCCTGGTTAATTTCATACAGGCATCAAAGATGTTAATTCTGTATTTTTGCGGAGAACTTGAAAGGAATACGGTAATTTACCTGTCTTGTTAAATGTGGACAAATTGCCTCGAGAGTGTGCAACCTGCTCTCCATCCTCTGATGTGCTCACTGTTATCTGAGAACTCTGAATATTGCAGTACTCAGCGGATGAGGATTAAACATCGGCTGCTATCATTTTACTCTGTTTCTCAAGTGAAGCTGCGTTTCCCGGAAGGCCTGGTGGTCAGATCCATGAGAAATGGACACAACAGCCTGAGCGGACATTCACCTCTTCTTATTTTGCAAGTGATTTTTGTGCTTGTTTCAAGTTGGCTGGTGTTTCGTGCATGCATCTATAAATATGCATACACAAAGAGTGCTTTTCCATGTTGGCAAACAAAGCGCTTTGCACTTGCCATCCTCCCACTGCTCACCCACACACTGATGGCGGCAGAGCTGCTGTTTTTGAGGTAGTGACCTGGACATCAGGGTCTAATTGGGATTTAGTGTCTTGCTCCTGGACACTGAGACATGTGGACCCTGTGATAACCTGCTGAACCTTCTGAGCTACAGCCTCAAATAAAGTACATAAAGGAAAGAACAGCAGAAGGAGAGAAGGAGGAGTGTAACGTACTTATTCAGGCGGTGGAGCTAAAAACCACAGTACATTAACTGTCCAACACCAAATCACAGACACAAGACGTTAGCGTCTAGCTGGGGAACAACAAAGCTCTCTCAGGTGATGGTGGGAAACCGATACTGGATTTTTAGCTCCTCTATGCTGCTGCGCCTCATCAAAAATGTAACTCCACATCCCAACAATGTTGACGGAGGTGACATCATGTGCACCGACTGGCCCCTTGTGTCTCCCTCATGTGTTTCTGGTGCCAGTGGAGTTCGTTAAAGTCGTCACATTAAGATTCTCAGCGGTCTTCTCCTTCTCAGGAACGAACAGTGGTGACTCTACAAACCTTCGGTTCTGTATGAACGAGTTTGGAATGTTTTGGAATTGGCTTTGTTTGGCCTGCGGTGATGCTGGTTCCAGTTTAATCTCTGAAAGTGTGAAAGTGACCGTCAGTAATCGTTGTTTGAAATGAATCCTTCATGTTTGCAGATGTTTCGACACTGTTCACTTAATGTGGGTGTAACCGCTGAATTATTCCAGTAGCTTCTACTGTGCCTGTCTTTCAAGCACGCAGCCTTGTTTTTGTTTATTCCAGCAGTTTTTGTGAGACCCGACCTTGATATAAATACAATGCAAGACAGGCCTGTGAAATGGAAAGCAGATTATTGTACTCGCCTATATATTTTGTTTTTGCCAGCGTGTTTTTTTGTTTGGGATGCTCTGTGGTAAGAGGCAGTGAGAGGCAGCCGCTGAAGAGCCTCAGCAGAGATACTAATGTACCTCTCCAGCTCGCTTTCATCACTGCTGTGTGTGTGTGTGTGTGTGTGTGTGTGTGTGTGTGTGTGTGTGTGTGTGTGTGTGTGTGTGTTACATGTTATTTAAAAGGTCTGTATCAAGGATTCATGCTGAGGTAGCAGCAGACACACACTTTCTTCTCACACACATGCACAGATGCATTTTACACCGTAACCTACATGCAGGCACACATGTATGTCACTGTGATGTGTGCATGCATGCCTGCACTCACGCATTTACAATTTACCACGTTCAAATCCCTTCATGATGGTATTACCTCTCTCCCTCTCTCTCTCGTTGACACACACACACACACAATTTGTTTTTATGCGTCAACATACACCTCATTTACCATCTGTCACACAATAAACGTTAAATCTCTTTTTAATTTTCTCAGTATGCCGCTTTTTATGTCGCATAGGCACACAACCCGTCCAAATCACATGCACGTGTAGATATACACACAAACACACACACTCACACATACATGAGTGCCACAGGCCTGGCAGCAGAAAAATGTTGGAAATTAAGTGGCATAAAGGGAGAGATTTTTAAGAAGACGGGAGACAGACGGTGACGAGGCAACGAGCGGCGACACACAGAGAGAGAGAGAGAGAAAGTGACACGATGAAAAAGACCAGAATGCAGAAAGCCAGCGAGAAAGTGCAAAATAAAAGTGTCAAAAAGAAGAAAAAAGTAAAAGCTGGTGTAGAAGAGAGAAAAGATTCAAAGAGACGTATGGACAGATTGATAAAAATCTAAAAAAGTGGCAGGGATGTGGAGTGACAGAGCGGAAAATGAGAGAGACAGTGAAGAGAAGACAGACTGAGAGCGAGACAGACTGAAATAGTTAAAAAGCTGTGACAGTGACGGAGAAGTGTAAAAAAGGATGACATGGTAAAAGAGCTTTGGATGATGGGAGAGAGGCGACTCTATATAAATAACTATAATATAAAATACAGAAAATACAAGACCACCGTGATCCCTGCCTGTTCCAGCCCATTAACTCCAAATTATACTGTACATTACAGCTGACCATTTTCAAAATTGCTCCACAGGCGTTGAGATGAGATTCTTTCTGCTCAGGCAGCTTCTGCATTTACCTCATTACAGTGAACTTCAGTATATTATGCTCCGAGAGAAAATCAACTAACAGGCTCTTAAAGCTGGCTGAGGACAGCTGGTGGGAACACGCTGCTGGTGTTGGCTGGCGGAGGATGTGAAAAAGTCTTGGTGTCAACTATTATTTTAAAAAGTGACAGCTTTTTCAAAAACAATAAATACAAATAATTTTCCAAGATCCTGAACAACAATAAATTCACTAAGCAGAGTGAATAGTAGTTATTAGAACTGCTGCCACCTCGGAAATCCGCAGAACTCCTGGAGGAACTAATTGGTCGTCTCAGACGTGTTGGACATGGTTCGTTTTGTGCGAATTCTAGTGAGATGGATGAAATTAATCGGGTCAAATCTAGAATATTGTAAAGTGGCTGATCTGACAATGATGCTGTTGCACCCTCTCTGCACATGGAACACATAACATCGCTGCCTTCAATCAATCAATCAATCAATCAATCACCTCTCATACAGGTTAGTGCAGTTCTTCATTGACTGATGTAATTTAAAAAAACTCCGGAGACGATTTTAAAAGCTACAATAACAATTAAAGAAAGAAGATCTCTGTCACTGCTGTGAGTCTCATTTAATTCAGACTTGTTGCTCTGTTGCATATTCAGATTCACCTTCACGTTAAATCGACTGCATCAGACCTTTAGACGACAGAAACAATTCCAATAGTTGTTTTTATTTCATCATGAAGACGAGTCGTGTGTTTATTCAGACATAAAAATAACATTTTAAATTGGTGAGCTAACGAGGTGCTTGTCAGAAAGAGTCAACAGCCTGTTGGGCGAGAGAAGTGAAAGGTGTAAAGTAACAGATAACTGTGAACCAGGTGCTCGGGATGAGTGGGAGTTGATCCAACTTTTTTTAGAGCAGGTTTGCTTTTCCACGACCTGGAGCCTCGTAATTACATCTCTGATTACTGATGATCCCGCCCCCAGTCCCTGAACAAAGTGTTGGTGCCAGTGAGAAACCGGTTTCATCTGACCGAGAGCTATTTCTTCAACTGTGGAAACACTAAGAACTGGTTTAAGATCAGGCACGAAACGGGGCTTGAACTACAGCATTGCATAATTAATAAATCGGGGAATGTAACTTTAGCAGCTCGTTATTGGTCAGAGGACGAAGAACACAGATTCAGATTCTTGAGTGTTTTAGATAAGTTCTGGTCTTCAAGGCTCAAACTAAGATTGTTCCATCTCTGAGTGACATAAGAACATGTGGACGATTGCTCCTGTGGGAGATTTACAAAAAAAATGTGTAGGAGAGGAGAGAGAAGAAAACAGACTGAGGAGACACAAGGAGCAGAGCTTTGAGGAAAATGAGAGGGGCAATAGGTCACTGGATGTGGGGACGGCCGACTCAAGGCCAGGAGCAGATGAAAGCAGAGAAAAGTAGTGCGGAGTGGAAGAGATGAAGAGGTGCACACAAAATAAGAGATGAAAGAGAGGGAGTGGGAGAGAGAGAGCGGCAGAGGGACAATGGGTATCTGAGAGAGACGCAGAGCGGCGGGCTGACCTTGAGAAAATGTGGGCGAGGGAGGAGACAGCAGTGACAAAGAGGGACACAGAGAGAGGAGGAGGCACCGAGGAGAAGCTGGGAGGGAGAGTCGAGACAGTTGAATGAGCCTGAGGGAAGGTGAGGAGGGACGACAGTCTTACAAACAGAAGACATGCAGGGAGAGAGAGCGACGGTTTCCTCTGCAGTTTGATTTATCACATTTTGTCAGTGTTGGAGCCGTCTGGGGTCGTGTGTTACTGATTATTCCTTTTTTTTTTTTTTCTCCTTTCATGTAAACACAAATGATTTTGACTAAAAAATCTGCCCACGTGGATGAAATCCTCTGAAAACAGTTAATTCTCTGAGCTAATTCCAAAACCATGGGTGTTAATCTGCCCTCACTGCTCCGAGGAGGCTTCACACAACAAACGGTCACAGGGATTTGTTCCCATTCAGCTGCGAGAGCATTAGGGATGGTGGGGAGATAAGGCCTGACTCGCAGTGGGTGTTCCACGTCAGAGATGTTGGACGGGGTTGAGGTCAGGGCTCTGTTATCTCCTCCTGTGCTCTGGAGGATTGTGTCGAAACACAAGAGGATTCTCCTCAACTGTTGCCAACAAAACCCAACGCTGTCTTTACTGTGCACTGGAACATGAAGATTATTTTAAGGGGCCTGATCCAGCCCATAAACCAGCTCCAGACCATAGACTGTGTGTACAAATGGACTCCGGGCCCATAAAGTAAAGCAAATGCTGAAGTATGCGAAACCTGAATTCTCTCAAATGACCCATAGAGGGCGACTCCACTGGTTTGTATAGAAATCTATGAGAAAACGACTTCTTACTTGATTTTGCTTAACATTTTCCTAAAGAGTCTAATCTCTAGTTTAGCGTGATGGTCAAGTCTAAAGATGTCACTGTTGTGGAACTACAGTTGAAGTACCGGGGATCTTATATCTGAAAAGAGCTGGTCGGTTTTTCGTGGCCCTGGACTCCGTTCGCAGAATTTCTTTCGGCGTGGACGTGAAACTCTCAAAAGGCAAAACTCATTCTTCAAAGAAATTAACAATTTTTTGTCCTAGACCAGAAGTACAAAATAATCTGCTCCTGTTTTCTCTCAGTCTGCCCTCCAGGCTCCACATACAACGCAGCAGCTTCACAATTGAGACATTTGATGTGAAGTCACATTCTCTAAGGAAAACATAAATATGCGGCAGCAGCTTCACTGCCCACTGCACCAGTTTTACTTCGTCTTCCCCGAGGCTGATGAAGACTCTAACTGGAAGCTGCGTGTGGCGACATATTGTCTGAGTCCAGAGGCCGGCGGATGGATAATAAGAGGCGTTATGTGCTGTGCGAGCGAAGGAGGAGAGAGCAGGGTCAAAGTAAAACGCAGTGTTAGAGCAGGGCCACCTGCTAAACATCAGCATGTTAATGTTGTGAGCTTGTAGCCTGAGGCCTCTCAGGGCCGCAACAATGGCTGAGAAACAATATGTGGACGTGCAGCCATTTTGCATTTATCTAATTCTTATACTTTCGCCCAATGTCAGCTGGGAACTTTAAAGAATAAGCGGGATGGATGATGGATGGTTCAGATCATCTCTTAATGTCCCTAAAAGCTGATCACACCTGTAGTTTTAATATGTGTGATGCAGCTCGGCCTCTTTCTGAGTTTAGTTTTTAACCACGTTGCTTATGTTATTTTTCTTTGACGAGAGAACGACACAGACGAGCAGCGGGTGGACGAAAAGAAAGAGAAAGAGAAAATGGGGAAGGAGGTAGAGAGAGAGAGAGAAGGGAGGGAGGAGTCGACCAGAGAGCAGGAGGGAGGAGGAGAGGCTGACAGCTCGAGTTGAGGAGATCAGTCTGCTTAGTGTCCGTCAGCTCGACAGGAGAGAGACTGAAAACAGCTGGGGGCTCTCACTGTGTGTGTGTGTGTGTGTGTGTGTGTGTGTGTGTGTGTGTGTGTGTGTGTGTGTGTGTGTGTGTGTGTGTGTGTGTGTGTGTGTACTGCCAACGTAGGCCACCCTGTGTGTTGTGTGTGTTTACACTGGAGAGACAGAGAGAGATGGGGGGGCACGACAAGGACAGCCAGAGATCAAATACACACACACACACACAGAAAGCCAGACTGTGTTGCCAATGATTGGTCAGTGTGCACGACTGTTGGCTGCGATCTCGATACCTGCAGAGATAATAGATTTGGAGAGGTCACTCTCTTACTCACACACACACACACACACACACACACACACACACTCACACACACACTTCTTACGCTCTTAATATGGTCGAGCTGTCACCGTTGCACCAAGTGAGGGAAAGAGAGAGAGAATGGGTTCCAGGATATGAATTCAGTTACAGTTGGTTGAGCGAGAGACAAATAGTGAACCAGGGTACGAATTGAATTGTAGCAGAGATTATGTCCGATGTAATTTCAGACTATAATGTCCTGGCACACATTGTTCTGCCCCCCCCCCCTCCCCTCCCTCCCTCCAGGGCTGCATCCATTTCTTCTCATCTCTCTTCATTTCAGAACACAAAGAGCCATAACTCTCCCCGTCTGCCCGTGTGTGTCTTTTTCTCATCTGCGTTTACAAACTCCTCGTTCAGAAATCCTTTCCGTGCAGGTTCCTTGATAAACCCGTGATATAAAAAGTACAAATTTGTCCGTTAACATGATCAACAAATGAAAATGTATAAAAAGCTGCCTGGCGAGGATGGTAAAAACTTTCTGGATGTTTTAACAGCACACTGATGCAGTGGGATTTCCGTGGCAGGACAAAGTGGACTGTGGTGGTTCGTCGGCTGTCCCAGCTTTTAACAGTAAACTAAGTTTAGACAAGTTACTTTTCGATATTGGATAGTATCCAAGCGATTCCCTCAGAGTTGGATACCCGGCCCTCCTGCCTGCTCTGTTCTTCTCTTTTGCTCTTGTCTGTGCGGCTTCTTCCTTTTCGCTCTCTCACTCTACTCAGGAGGTATTTTCTGTTCTGTTCTCCTTGTTTCTGTTTCACTCGGCACAGTTCCAGCGCTGCTGCGTCTTTGAGGTCATTTAATGTGTTCCAGGAGAAACGACTTTATGAGACTGTGTAATATTGCATCAATAGGTTACCTTATGAGATATGGTAATATTTGCATTTGGGATGCAGGGTGATTTTTCTCATATTGCTTTTATACATGAGATGATGTGATTTGCAGAGTACGGTGAAGAAGGAAGCTGCGTTCAAGGTCATGTTTTGCAGGTAACTTGCAGAATTTCAATGTCATGTTGTGTTTCATTGTACATGACATCTCAGCGACCTGCTCACATTCATCTTTATTACAATGAATCATGGTCAATCCACCAGCACTCTTATGTTTGAACCAGATTTGAAATGACCACCGGACGGTCGAAACGTTGTTGAGCTGAAAAATAAAATAAGCATATGGGCTTTGTTGGGCGGGCAAAGCAGAAGATCAGAACAAAGAATGCAATCAGGACAAACTCAGAACCAGAAACGGGACCAACAAACCAAACCAGGAAGAGGAAACATGAACGAGGTGGTAGCTAAACAGGAAGAAAAACAACAATGTGAGGAAACACTGGTTTTGTTGGGTAGTTGATTAATGTCACATCTGGATCCTGCAGCTCTGGAGTCAGAGATACGTCTTCCATTCATTCAGTTTGATCATGTTCAAGTTTGACATGTTATTATTCCGCAGTTGTTCTAGTTTAATGTTAACCTGTATTTGTATTAGTTGGTAGTACTCGTCTGCTGATAGTTGTGATACCTGCGTTCCCTGTAGTGGGGACACTGACCCCTGTGTGTTTGAGTGTTATGACGACTGACCCAGGGTGTAATGAGCAGCTTCCCGCAAAATTAGGGGGGGGGGGGGGTCCTCTTACATAACACAGATAATGTCTCTCTCTCTCTCTCTCTCTCTCTCTCTCAGGATCCTGCCTGAGAGTGATGATAGTTTGATGTATGTTAAAGGAACCGTGCATTTTAACTTCAAATGGTTTTAGCTTTTCATTGTATTGAACACACTCAAGGTAAAAATGTAAACTTTTGCATGTCCTCGTATTTCCAGTGGTGTTTGTGCACATTGAACCGAAGTCCTCCTCTGATCCCAGATCCCGTCTCCGTCAGAGGCAGAAGCGCTAAAGCCGGCGTTTGTCTCTTGATCTTCGCTTATTAATTTGCGTTCGGCTTTGTAATCCAGTTATTTGCCATTTGCTTCTCGTTCTGGCAGAAAATATCGGTAATTAGGGCTCTGTGCTCTGCTGGCCACATTACTCTCGTCTTAGTGTTTTTGCTGAAGAGTGCTTGTTAAAATGGACCTGCGCCGCTTTGAGATGAAATGAGCCAAATCCACCCCCATTGTCGGAGTCCACCCGTCTATATCCGAGACTCTCAGCCGTCCCAGAGCTGTTGAGTCACAGGTTGATTATTTTTTAGAAAAACAAATGTGGATAAATTGTTTTATTTGCTTGTGAAATGTTGAATGTCTTCAGCTTCTTGGTTTCCTCCTATAATTGATAATTAAAATTCCTGTTGGATTTCTTTTTTTCAGCATTTTGCATATTTATATCAGCAGTCACATGGTTTTGTTTTGAGCTGTTTTCAACAAGGCTGAGAAAAATCAATTTCACAGTCCTTTTCTGTAGGTCTGCATTTTATTTCATGGATTATACATCATATGCATAGTTGAGAAGAGCGAAGTGATCAAGTGTTTCTACGACGGTGGCGAGTGTCATGCAAACAGGCTCACACACCAATTTGTTCTTGGACAACATCCTCGCAGCCACATCTGGGACAGAGACGCCTGATTAGGAAAAAAGATAAGCGCCAGATAACTGACCTCCTTGTGCAGAAGGGCACTTTCACATCTGCTTTGTTTGATCCGGAACCTCTCAGGTGTGAAAACGCTCAAAGTCTAAGAAACTCTATGTTTTGAGCAGCCTGGACAAAAAATTTAACAAAGTGAGAAATAAGATCGATGCAAACTAATGAACCAGTTTGCGACCCAAGCAAATTGTCGATTGACAGGAAAGTAGTCCTCAGTTTTGAGTGTTGCTGTTTTTTTGGTTTGGCGAAACTAAATGTTACGTGATAACGTCAACTTCAACCCTGGGAACTAATAATTGATCAAGTCATTAAAGAAAGTAATCAGCAATAGTAAAACATTGTTATTTATTAGGTGTTTTCTTAATGAGCAGTCGGTTGTTGGTTTTTTTCCGGGCACAGTTTCTGTTGTTCCACAAGGTCACAACAGGATTGAGTGGATGTTGTTGAACCTGCTTTTGAAGTATTTCTGTTGGCGTGATGTTTGGTGAAGTAAAATCCAGTATTTGTTTGTTTGAACTGTTTTTCATTTCCTGATTCGACCAACAGTAAAAAATAGAAACAAGATGGAGAACATACAATCGTTTCTGAACCTTCTCTCCTAATTGTCCTCTCTTTGTGTTCATATTTGCATTTGCTCATCCTTTCTGCCAATATTGGATAACCATCCAATTTGTTCAGGGCTACATCTCTTATATCTTGATCCTCTTCTGCTCGTTCCTTTTTCTGAATAATTCCTTTTGATGAATTCCTCGCTGGCCTTTGATCTGAGCGGCAGAATGCGAGTGTGTTGAGCGGCAGCGGCACATCAGATAAGGGAAGGCAAACTCTTCAGTGGGAGTCTGAGGAGAGCCGCTCAGCCTTGATCAACAATGCAGGGCCGTGAAAAGAAATGGCCACGTATAAAAGGAGGCGAGGAAGAAAAGCATTGACACGAGTGCTGTGGATGCTTTGTTTTCTGCGGAGATATGACAGAGATGTATCATTTAATGCAGCACATGGACACTGTCACGCTCCGCGCTCTCCCACCCGCAACCTTTTGTCCTCCCTGAAAAAGAGCCCAGTCAATCTTCTTTAAGTGAACTCTCCGTGCGATCGCTCTCGAACACGTTGTTTTTTTTTCCTCGCGTCCCGCCGACACCGGATGTCACAACCTTTCGGAAAAAAGTGCGTGTCTTTGTTTATGTTTGCACAAGGTGCAGCAGAGACCTGAGATACTGAACCCGCTGTGTGTTTCCCTGCTGGTGCTCTTATTATTTAATGTGTAAATGCAACCTGCAGTGGGAAGGCTTTCATTATAGATTACACACTCAGGCACATCTCTTGATGCATCACACAGGAAGAACACCTGATGAAACCTATGCAAACATGCAGAGCTGAACTTTTGTCTTGAACTTTGTTTCATCCGGTGAAGGTTTAACCGAGCTGAAATCTTCTCCGTCAGCACCTTCGCACATCCATATTTATACAGCCTCGTTCACTCACACCTGGGAGCCGCAGCGTTCACCGAGGAGCTGTCTGAGGTTGAATGCGTTGCTTTAGGGCACCTCAGTAGTATTTGTTGAAGGAAGAAAGGACGTCTCTTGTTCGTGTTTCTTGTCTGTCCAGGGGCCTTTCTCACACAGTTGTGTGGACACCATGTAACACCCAGAACAGCTGCAGCTTCGCTCCTCATGTTCCAGCTTGAAAGGCTGTTCTGGGTTTTACTCATCAAAGACGTCCAGTTAACTCTGTAAACCTGCATCACAAGAAAAGGCTCCTGGACTCAAACCAGCATTTTTTCAAAAGTCAGAAGCTCACTCCTCAGACTGTTGGTCTGACGTGTCATGTTGGGTGTCACGACTCGATGTCAGGCAGTTTCTTTTAGCTTCATTTTATTTTTTGTTTTTGTTATTTTGCTGTGCTACGCTATGAAACAAAGTGTAAAGGTGTTCTGCAGCCGTTGTTTGGTTACTTGTGAAATTCAGGTTTGGTGCGAACAAGCTAAGGCTTCACTGTAGATGTGTAAATGTGATTTTGAGTCACTAATAATTTTTTAATTTCTCATCACTGAGGAGGATTTTCTGGTCCTTTTCATACTTAAAAAAAAACAAAAAAAAAACACATTGGGTCCATCCATTCCTGAGAAGTTCCCCCGTCAGGAACAAGGAGAATTTCATCTTCTGATCAAGGAGCTGTGAAATAACCCCGATCGCTTCCAAGTCTTTAGGATGTCAGAGGTCCAGTATGATTCATCAGCAGCACTGAGACCACACATTAAAAGAAGAAAAAGATTTCTGTAAACCTCTTGACCCCAAACAACTCAAACAACTCAAACAACTCTCCGGAACGACTTAGACAGATGCGAAAAACACATTTATTTTTAAACATCAGTCGGTTTCCACACTTCTCACAGGAGATCGTACCCCTGCACCAATGTTACATAGAACAGACGTTCAGGGTGAGGAGTGGGAATGAAAACGGCTCAATTCTCCCTCTCCCGAGTCAGTGAAGCATTTAAGAGCTGCTGTTTTGAGGTCAAAAAGTTGCCCAGTGTTGCTTCAATAGAGTAGAAACTGAAAACCGGAGATAAATATCACAGGAGCGTTAAAACTCTAACGTGTGAGAAGGTACATGTCATGTAACAGTGCATGAAATCAAAGTTTGCATCGATGCTAAAATATATAGATTTATCGGCCTGTTACTGTGAGTTGATGCAGGTGGAGTTTGACTTTCACTACTTTGCTATATGTTTTGTTCACATGCAAATACCAGGAGCCAGAGGTCTGACCCTCCGTTTGCCACCTCTGTGCCTCTATCTGACCGTTTATATCCGAGACACATGGACTGATTTACCTGAGTGGGTGGGAGTTGAAAGCTTTCTGCATTAACTTGCCCCACAATCTGTAAAGTGTAACTAAATTACACATCTACCACCCACTCATTATGATAACAACAGCTTTTGTGTGGAGCATCACGCAGCTCCTCGTCCTCGTGAAGGAGCGGAGGGCGGGTGTGAATGGAAAATCACACGCACATCTAACAGAGGACGGTAGAAAGTTGGCAGTTTAGTGTTAAATACCAATTACTGGCAACTCAGCTCTCAGGCCCACTCACACACTCACACACACTCACACACTCACACACACTCACACACACACTGTAGACCTGCCCTGACGCCCTAATCACGCGGGTGAATGAACACCTTAGAACAGCAGAATAGCAACTTTTCAGGAATGAATAACGTCAGACTTTTTGTGAGATCCACCGGGATTTGAAAGGGTTTCATAAGCCCAGAGGCCGTATCGTTTTCTCAGCTCACAGGGGATTATACAGCCCTTCAATCCCAGCGAGATGAAAATGAAATCACCATAACTGGAGTTAATGGGTCGTCAAATGGCGACACGGTAAAAATAAGAAGGAACCCACAGCGTGAACGTGACAGTGATCTGAGGCGTCAGCTGCTCATTAATATTACAACAAAATCAGAATCTGATTCTCTTCATTTAATTGTCTTAAAGATAATAATAATAGTATTACGATTCATTTTATTTGTAAAGTGTTTCAAAAAATAATCAAAGAGAGTGTACAGGAGTAAAAACAGACAAATAACTTAAATATAAAACATACTGTAATTATAATTATAATAAGTACACATCTTAATCAAACGTGTAAGAGAGAGTTTCTGCATTTTTTCTGTTTTCCGCCGGCTTTGCTTCGATTTAAATTTCAACCTTCAAACGCTGGATGTGTAATTTTAGAATTAATTTCAGCTGCATTAGCATCTTTGTGGTAAAATAAACCTCACTGGTGCCAGGAGCCTCTGACTGCCAGCTAACAGTAACTGTGTGTGTGTGTGTGACCAACTAATCTCCTCTCTCCTTTCCCTCCACCACATTGTTGATCAGTGTCCTGTTACTGAAAAGCCGACGCAAAATGCCGTAATTATGAGCTGTCAAATGCCAATTACCGGTAATTCAGCTCCCCAGTGTGCGGTGGATGAGACAGTCACTCACTGCCAGCCCGGCTCTGCCTCTTCCCGGCTCGTCCACGTGACATTTGAAGAATTACGATGGTGTTTTCTTTTTTTATTGTCATGTTTGAATGTCACGAGCGTCACATTTAATGGTGTTGACCTGTTTAACGATGGTGCTGCGTGTGAAATGCATCAAATCCCCCCCAGTGATTGATATCGCATGCTGTAGCCCCGAATCACTTCACTCATGACTTACACATAGAGAATAATAATGGGATGAGTGGTTTATCAGATTGACTGGAAAAGACTGGTTGGAAAAATAATGCAGCTAAAATCAATATTTCAAGATCTTTGCATTATTTGTTCAGTAATTCAAAAACAACCTCATCTCACAATATAAAATAAAATTGATCTGCACTTTTAATCACATCTGAAGTAAATTGATTCTTCTCTCTCTTTTTCTCATCCTTACACCAAGTTTCAATAAAATCAGCTCAGTAGTTTTAGCGTAATCCTGCTAATCAACAGATAATTAAATAGAACGTCCTTGACAAAGGTAATTAGTTCAGTTCTGTTGAGCGTTGTATCATCTTTCAGCTCGTTGTTTTAGTTTTGCAGCCGAACACTTCACAGTTTTAAAATGTGACTGGAACCAGTCTTAGTTAGTTGACATCAGCTGCAGAGCAATCAGCAGTGAAAAGTTGGTGGAGACCAAAACGAAGCTAAAAGTAGAATTGCACATTGAACATTGTACTTGTATTCACCATCTGTGTCTCAATATGTGTTATCTTTACAGTAGTGATGCTTGGAACCAGATAATAACGAGAAGCTGCAGCTGTTGATCTCTTCCAATGATTTTCTAATGAGTTGTGTCAAAGCTTTGAGAATCTTTCCAACATCAGTTTCTCACAGATGCATGGTTCAAGTTCTCGTTTACGAATGTTCACAGGGTTTTGCTCTGTAGAGTATAAAGAGTATGTAGAGTATGAACGCCTCGATAATAAAAGTCCTTCTTCGTAGTTTTAAATTCTGTTTAAAACAGAAAATGGTTGTTATGAAAACTCCTCTGACTCGCTCCGAGCTGCAACAGATAATGATAATACACTGCTTCTCCACCAATGTCTGTAATTCATGATATTTGCTCTTATGTTTCTAAATACTTTTTATAGTTTACACACATTTGCATTCGTTGCAAATGAAACGTCCACATGGTCGAGGCCTGAGTGCTGCCGATACACTGCTGGAATCATAAATAATGACAATAAGATTTATATCCAGTTTCTCACATTCATTGATATCTATCCATAGTTCCTCCGCTCCAACTGCCACTTCCCAGAAAACTGCAATATCAGTGACAATGAAGACATTTTTTAAAAATTAAAAATGTCATTCTATGAATCGTTGAAACCTCTTTTATTCCTTGTGAGCAGCACAGCGATAATAGCACCTTCCAGCTTAATGTACGCCTGATCGCGCTGCGCTGCTGGCGGCGGCTGTCTCTCCACAAAAGAGGCAGCCTTAACCTGCTTTCATACCTGAGCGACAAAAGCTGGAGGACAGAGAAATGATTAAATGTAGTGATCACACAGTTAACCCTGGTTACCTGCTTCTTCTCCCTCGAAGGATGTCGGGGGGAAAACTGAGATGTGAACTTAAGTGTCCAATTTTCTCTCCGTATGAATGAGTCCGTTAAGACTCTTATTTAAACAGGGAACATTTAATTACCACTTCGAACTTTTTGCTCCCAATTTATTTATGTATCGCTTTAATTCCTCGGCTCCTCGTGGGTGCAGACGATGGCCCACGTCTCATCTGCTAACATGGAGGAGGCGGGCTTGTGACCTGTAATGCAGTCAGCCAAAACACCCACAAAAAAAAAATAACAATAATAATGTCTTGTTATTTAACTGAATGCAGAAACAGAGGATGAGCCGCATAGTGTTTCCCATTATTTCTTCACAGCCCCAGTGATCCCACAATTTGCAGCTTTTTCCAGCGTTGCACTCGTCGGGAAGTCGCACGGCGCCGGAGCATCGGCCAGCCGTAAATTGAAAGTCAAAGAGGGGCGTTGGATAAATGAACGGCCTCCTGCCTCCCTCCCAACGCAGCCGAGGGATGCATCATACTTAATTGACATCTAGACGCTTGTGGCATTTATCTGTTTATGAGCAGCGCGGTCGCGTAGACAGGCGCAGTGTAAACATGAGGAATATGCTGATGGGCGCTGCAATCGCATTCACATCCAAATCACACACAGCAGTGAATCACAGCTGTTTTGTTTTGATTTAGTTTTTTATGTCGACTTGACTTAATCTGACGTAATCGACATGATGTCAGTTTTGTCAGTTTTTATCTGGGTGATTGCCGACAGCTGTCAAACTGTAAAATAGGACAAATGAACGTATTTGAGAAGCTCAAGCTGGTTTATGATGAATTACTTTATTTATTTAATTATTTTGTTTTGTTTCTCCCTCTGTTGGGAGAGGGAGAATCGCTTGAATCTGACAAATGAGTCTAAAGACGGATGATTCTGCCCCTCGTCTCCTGGAAGTGAGTTCATCAGTGGTAGTAGTAGTTAATCTAATACATTGTTGAGACAATAGAAGATTTAAAAGCTATGAAAATCAGAAAACCATGAATCAACCAAAATCCGTGTGACATTTAACAGCAGCAAATAACATGGTTCTGATGCACGACCCTGAAAAACAGCCAGCGAGCAGTGGAGTCTGTTTTGTGCAGGTGCTCATGTCGGTCTGAGGAAGAGAGAGTTTCCTCCTCCTCCTCCTCTCGTCTCGTCTGGTTCCTCTGAGCCGGTCAGCTGATTCTGCACCGGGCTGTTTGGAGTCAAGCTCTGTGGAAATGAATCATTTCTGATGCCATCTCATGCTCGCTGCTTCGCTTCCTCTCACTCCTTCAGTGTTAAACTTAGTTCTCCTCATATCACTTTTTTGGCCATTTTGAAACTTCCCCACTCTGTGGCCTCCTTTTATTCTCTCTGATTTTCAGTCATTCCTCTTTATTCCCTCCTCCGGTCTCCCCCTGCAGCTCCATCGCCTTCAGTCTCTCTCTGATTTAGTCACTTAACTTTTATAAATCTCCTTCCTGAGCTTCTGCGTTTCTCTTTTATTCTCTTGCGTTTAGCTTTTCCCCATGAATTTTTCTCTTTTCTCTCTTTCAGCTCGATACTTTCCTTTTTTGTAATTGACCACAATGGCAAAACAAAGTGATTCATGGCTTTGATGAGAATGTGTGTGTGTTTGTTTCACCTTCTTTATGAACCGTAAGAGTTGTGAGTTTACTTTTATAATTGAAGGAAAATAAATTAATCATATGTTCAAACAAGAAGAGAAGCAGAACGTGAGGAATGATGCGGAGGTGGAGGAGGTAGATAACTGAGACGTAGGTGAACTGTGAGCTCGTAGCTGCTCTTCCTGTCAATTCAGGTCACGGAGAAAACTTCAGTTAGTTTGCATTCATGTGTTTTGCATGTGTGTGCACGTCTGTCGTACAGTTAAAACGAATAACTGCCTTGACAGCCCGTTGTCTCCCTGAGGGTAGAGAGCGAGGTTCAGTGACTGACTCAGTGCTCAAGTGCACTCACATCACAATGAGAAGGTCTGATTTATTCACACACACACACACACAGAAACACACACACACGTATAGTAATCATGCAAACACACTCTGTGCATGACACACTATATGTTTGACATATGAGATTCATGCCTGCACTCATGGGAGGGCACACGGATCCTTGCATGCTTTAAATGCAAAAACAATAAGCAGGCACGCACACACACACACACACACACACACCAATGAACAGTAATCACACAAACACACTGCTTGACACACAATTCATTAATGCACTCGTGGGAGGGCACATGGATCCATGCATTCTTTAAACACAAAACAATGAGCACACACACACACACAGAGACACACACCACACTCGCGGTCACTGTGTTTCACAGCTGATTTGCAGGCTAAATCCCAGTCAGCCCATTCACCTCCATGCTGTGACATGTAACATATTGTCCTAATCAATCCCTCACACACTAAGAGGCTTTTTGCGCTGGAGACACCCGGGGCTAGGCAGCGGTTAGCGAGTGCTTATCCCCTTTTCTTGCGGAGGGAGCGTGAGGCACGTTCCCTGCAAGAGTTTTATCTTCGCAGGCGCAGCGGCTGGCTGAGAGGACAGAGAGCGAGGGGAAGAGAAGACGTGGCAAAATGACTTGATTCCAGGGCATGAACAGACAATGGCTCTTTCATTTGAAAATACATATGAAGAAATGCGTTAATGGAGGATTACAAGTTGTGTTTGCTCCCTCTGATCCTTCCTCTGTTTGTTTTTCTTCCAGATTTAGTTTTCTCTCTTTCTCCCTTTGCAGAATTACAAGTTAATTTAAGTTCGTTTATGTCAAGAAATCACAGATATACACAATATATTGTGTTTACATCTAATTTAAAAAAAAAAGCTGTTTGTTGACAACTAATCCAAATACAAAGAGCCATTGCTGAGAGGCCGGGACTCTTGGTTACAGCAGCAGTGTTTTTAATGAGCACAGTTTTAACAAGGTGCACGACAGCACGATGCGAACATGCACTTTAAAAAACCACACAGCGCTCAAGAGGGTTTCTGCAATCCTGTTGTCGAGCAGAATTTGTCCTGCTCGTAGTTTTCCTGCAGCGCTCGCATGCAAATCATGTTTCTGCGGAAAAGCCTCAAATGCATTTTCTGCTACATCAGTTTCCTTTGACAAATCCATCTGAAATTCAGTGGGAGCTTGTCTCTTCTGTGGAGACTGTTTGGATGCGAAGAGCTGACAGAATCTGTGGCGCTGCTGATTCTTGTTTAGTGAAAAAAAACAAAACATCACAGTGACAGTTTTTAAACCAAAAAAGGGAACGTACAGGCTGAGCAGACCGCCACACACAGTCGAAGGCAGGGTGTTAAGAGAACTCCACTTGGCCAAGTCAAACCGGGTTTTCTGACACGGCCTGTGGATCAGCAGAGACGCTGCTTCTGACCGTCCACCTTTCATCTCTGTTTTACTCTGAACGGACGGGACAGCTCCGGGCTTGTTCTCGGTGAACCTGCGCCGGCCTGTCTGACCGACCGCTCTCCACAAATCTACTTTTCATGCTCACGCAAAGAGACACAGGTGCCTTCAGCTGAATTTCAAACGGATTAAAGAAGCGGTATCGCGGTTGTCGGTGCTGAGGTTGCTGGAGGCTCGCGCCCCCCCCCCCCAGCGACGCCCCCTGGTTGGCGAGCGTTACAGCACCGAGAGGAGCCTGAAGGCCGTCGGCTGAGGCGCTGCCTGAGGATTGTAATGAAAGGCTCCTGATTCAGATTGTTTTCCTTCCTCTTTAATGAACTCGTCTTTGTTTCCTCGCTCTGTTTCCGTCGAGCTTCTCCGTAACCTTGTTTTTAAATCGTCTTGAACACATGAAGGAGGTCGGCCCTCCCATCTGACAAAAACAAAACAAGTGGGAGGGAGAAACATCCATCACGGGAAATTCATTTAAACGGCATCAGATTCATAATGAAACAGAGAACTAATGCTCCGTGTTTACCACCGCTCCCTGTCTCCACCGGCTTCTTCTTCTTCTTTTCAGTTCAAACAAACACTTTATTAATTATTCAAAAACTATTGGAATGGTGGATGATTGCATAATTCCCTCCCCCCTCTTCTCTCCACCTGTCTGCAGGTATCAGCGCTCAGAAAGTGCGAGTGGACGAGGAGCTGGAGGCGTATCCCACGGAGTCGGTTGATCTGCGTTGCCAATTCATCGACGGAGCGGGACGGACCAAGCTCACGCAGGTTGGCTGATGAAAACACTGATGTTTTTATAAGCTTTCAAAGCAGTGGAGCTCAGAATGTGAAAGATAGATTGACAAGGTGGTTGAAGCTAATGGAGCGAATTCATTGGAAAAACACGGGGGGGAAGTGTTGATTTGTTTACAGGTCAAACTCATTTGTTTCTTTTAAAAAGCTTCTAAACTGTCTTGATCAACCTTAACTTAACTAAGTATTTTAGAGATGATCTAAGTGAGTCCTCGTCTTTCCATCAACTTGCATGTTTGAGTGAATTTTGACAATTGTGATGTATTGTCTTACAAGATATGGGGAAGTGGAAGAGCAAGTGAGGAAATGATTGAATGTTGTACACAGATGACAAAGAAGCTGTTTGCAGAAGTTCAGCGGGGGAAACACGTCATTTATTCACGGCAGATGCACAAACAGTTGTTCGAAGGTCGCTCTCATGTGCAACAGATGCCGAGTGATAGGTGCTCGGACTGAAGTGTGAAAGAGAAGTTCTTATGCACGACTGCAGCTCAAACTACAAGATGTGAGGAAGTAACGATGCACACAGCTACACAGTGGAGCAAAACAAGAATTTACAGATCTCCTCTGTCATTATGGGACGTAGAAAACAGAACCTTCTGCTGCCACAGTCTAAATAACTAACGGGAAACACTGCTTTGACATGGCAGGGTAGAGCAGTGACCCATAATGCATCCTGTTACAGAGTTTCATGGAAATTTGTTCAGCAGATTTTATCTAATATTCTTACAAACAAACAAACACGTCTGCCAAGAAACTGACAGCGGTGAAAACATCTCTTTGGCCGAAGTGCCTGTTATTAAAATCAGTATAGCTCCGTATCATTACCTTAGTTTAAATCCTAAAAGTCAGGTTTCTCAACAGTTTGTGAATATGTTCAAAGTTTTTCTCTCCGTGTCAGAGCCAGAGGCTTCTCCTCATGCAGCTCAGTCACTTGGATTTTACTAGACGAAGAGGTCTGGGCACACTCAACCCAAAATGAAAATCCGGACTGCTCAGAATTTATTTGATCAAAGCCCGAATGACAACGTATCTGAAACCACCTCAACTCTTCTGATGCATCATGAGGCACCAAACACACTAACTCACAAACACACCAGGAGCTGCTCACTTCATTTGATCCCGGTGTGATCAGCCCCCCCCCCCCTCTGAGCAGTGGATGGAATCAATAGATAATTTATTCACAGATTTTGTACAAATCGTAAATTGCACACAGTCTAAATTGCCCTCTGATATTTTCCCCACGATCCACAGCGAGGAGTCTCATCCACTAATTGGTTCTGTCGTCTGGGTTACCACCCATCCCCTCCTCCGTTAAACTTCCTCCCGCTCTGCTCTCACTCACTTTTACTGAATATTTATTGATTAACTTTATTCTCTTTCCTTCCTGGATCGTCCAGTTTAGTCTGATTGCATCTGACAATATCACTTGGAAAGCTTAAAACTAAATCATCACGTTAGGTCATATCCTGTGCAGACCTGTCCTCATAAACTCTGTCCCCCAGGTGTCCTGGATATGGGAACCCTCCGAGGGCCAGAGGGACAACATTGCTGTCTTCCACCCAAGCTACGGACAGAGTTTCCCCAACTTGGCTTTCAAAGACCGCGTTCTGTTCCTGAACAACAGCCTGGAGAACCCGTCCATCAGGATCTCTCACCTGAAGATGTCCGATGCTGGTCGGTACACCTGCGAGTACGCCACCTATCCCTCTGGAAACGAACAAGGGACCACCACCCTCGTCATGCTCGGTGAGTAAAGAGCTATAACGTGTCCTCGTAACTTTACATCAAATCCAACAGGGACAACAAGCTGCTGTTTATGTCACATGCAGCTGAGAACTTTTCACGTCAACATGTATAAAGGTTCCAGCAGTTCCACTCTTCTGCAAAATACAGTCGAGTCTGAAAACAGGCTTTCAAAAGCCGCTCTGCAACATCAGCCCCAGCAAGCGTCTCCCCAGCCACCAGCTCAGCACTGCGTTCTAGAAAAGAGGATCCCATCGGACCCAGAGTCTGAGAAGAAGCAATTTAAAGCATTTGAGGAGGATTCTCTGGGTGAAAAACAAGGGAGACTGGAGCCGGGTTAAGATTCATGTTCAGATGTGTTGATGTGATCGTCTGGCTTCAGTCTGGAACTTCAGATAAACTGGTTTTGTTCCAGACATCACTCTGAGATCAGCTGACATGTTTTTGAGATTGTTTAGATTTTTGGAAATGATTATATTGCTCGACATGTTCTGGAATATATTTATTATAGTATAGATACAAGTAATTCATTAGGCTTTATTCGTATATTCACTAAATAAATATTAAAAGGCAAGTTTCATTATTTCGAAATGAAGAAACACCAAAGGCAGGTCAACAAAGACAGATCATTTGATTTTAAATGAAATTCTCCAACTCTCATACTAATAATTATAATAAAATGCTGCACGAGTCGTGCAATGATGGAGGTAAATAGGCATGGAAAACAAGGAAAGAGAGTCAATAAGTAAGAAACTAATTGGATGAATAAATAAACAGTTAATAAACTGTCTGAGTTTAAATAAACAGATTTTTAGTTTGCTTTTAAAAATATAGAAGTTTTCTGATGAGCTCATATTTAAGTATTTGGGCACAAAGACCTGGCTGCTGTTAATGTGTAATTTCAGACAGTAATGTGGATTATTTGACAGTTGAGTCACTCAGACCTCGTTCAGAACTGCAATTAACATCCGCCCTGAGCGATCCGATCACGCGGTGTCACTCGGTGCCCGGCTGACGTCCTCTGACTCAGATCCACAGAGAATTAAACGTTGTTTTGCTTCTCACTGTGAAAAAAACTTGAAAAAAGTGGTTCGATAAAGTAGCTGTGTTAAATTTAGAGGCTGATTGTGTCATAGTAGTGCAACTAGACGAGCTAGAGTGGAAACGAAGGCTTCGATGTTTGGATCCTTCCCAAATTATCCCAGGATTCATTGGGCTTGGCTGTGCAACCGTTTTTGTTTTTCAACCCAAAAAAAACCCTGAAATGTGTAGAATTTCTTTAAGTTACCTCGATGCCTCGATTTGTGAATCTGAGTGGATGTTCAGTTGCAGTCAGCGGGGGACACATCCTGTTTGTAATCGGAGACAGCTGGTGTTTTTCATCCACCCACATGTCCTCCCGTTTGCACTCCGCTCACAAAGGAATCAAACGCCTGGCGCCTTTCTCTCCACAACGAGGAGGCTGCATGCTTGAATGTGGAGAACAACAGTTCCCTCTACTCTTACATGGAAGTGCTGTTCTAACAGTAAGATGGCCCAGAGCGTCAGAGCTTGTACGATAACGAGTGCACACGTCGAAACACTGAATCTACACAAATCGTATTGTTTGCACGGAGGCCGCCTGCTGCTTCCTCCTTTTGTATCGTATGGATTCTGTTTGTCAGGGTGAGATGTGGGGGAGACTTTGTCCCTTTTGCTTGCACAAATTGGCTGCAATTTCAGAAAAGTGTGTTTTATTTTGTCCCAGCACAATAAAGGGGGAGATTTGAATGACAGCTGGATTCCTGAAGAAAAAAACAAAAAACTAAAGTATTCAGGTGTTGACTGTGTGTGTTTTTAATTTGTTTCTGCCTCAAACTAGGGTTTGACGATTCTTATCTTCCAAACTAAAGCAGAGCACTCTCTCTCCTGTAAGTCACTGTGGAGATGCTGTTCAGTAAGCGAGCAGTAATTAAATTTAATTCATTACAGTACGCCAGTAGCTGCTGCCAGCGAGCTTCGTGGAAAGAAGTGCTCCGCAGTTCCTTTCATGTGTTCTCCCAGCTGGGCCAATAATATTTTCCCTGGTAGTTCTTCTAAAGTAAAAACCCTTCACACAACAATAGGAAATCCACCTCTGGAAGCTTCTCTCACGCAGAACAGAGGCGAACGGGAGATGCAGAACTTGGCCTCCTCGCAGAGAAAACACGGAGATATTCTGGCGGGTTTGCAGATGGATGTGGGCTAAGTCTCCTAAACTGCTGCTGCTGGCACAGAGCAGGAGCAGACTGGGAAATACCTGCTGGAGGGCTCACTGAATCACCTTTTGTCTAAAGCCGCAGCGCTGCCAAGCTCTCTCGGACAGATTCTCGTCCATTTAAAAAAATGCACTCGGTGAACTGAGCGTCCCACAGTCACATTTTATCTGTGGGCTATGTTTTCACCCCCCGACTGTTTCTCAATCGTAAGCAGGGTTACGCAAAAACACAACTTTAACCGGAGTAACGTCACTGACAGTTGTGGAAGGAGCGGCCGGCAGGTGGATCTCTGACCACAGCTAACAAATGCTAACACCTATTGTACGTTTAAATTTTACCGCACAGATCACATGTTTTTGTTTACAGCACATTCACGCCGGCATCAGGCCTCGAATCAAAACCTCTCCAATCTCATCGTCTTTTTACGAGTTCAACGTCTTCGTCTGTGTTCGGCTCCTCTTCTTCACCCTTAGATATTTGTATTCCTAAGCTCACTAGTTTATTTTGAGTCGTGATCTTTGTTCAGCTTTATTTATTCCAGCCACATGAGGGAAAGTGTATTTTGTCTCTGTTTAATCTGAGCAGTTGATAGATGATGATATATGAATCTGAACTCAATATGGAATCTGGTGGAGGTGTACACAGTTTGTCCTTTTAGTCAAATGTAGAATCTTCCAATCGCATTAGACTGTAATGAATTTACGACAGCACCCCAATCACATCACAACTTACTTTAGTATGAATACCTACAGCCCATCGTATCAGAACTTACAGGCTGCAGCATCACTGCCAGCCAATCTTATTCCCACTTATCAGGGTGCGGTTGAAGAATCACTCGCCTGCCAGTGATTATATGGTTTTGGATGGTGGCCGCACAAAATGATTTGTGGTTGTTGGAGCCGCATCGGTTACAGTGCAGCTAGCAGGACAGAAATACAACTGGGGAAGTCTCGGAGATGAATAAACTGCTCAGAGATCCAGACTGAGCTGAATTTGAATTTGAAGAGTGTTGGTGCAGTGCAGAGGTCAGAGGAGTGGCCGCACACTGAAGGGTCACTGGCTGGAGTCCATGCATCATCAGAGTGGTGAATAAGTAGCAGACTGCAGCGAAGCTTTCCCTCTGCCAGACACGACTCAGTGCCGGAGCGGACGTTGATGGGTGGACATTTTATTTCTCTTTCTTCCTCGCCAAGGATTAACGTTATTGAAATCCAGAAAGTCAACAGGTAAATGAAGACCAGCCGTCCGGGCCTGCACTGAAGATCTAGCTTCGAATAAAACAAAGCCCTGATTGCATACTTCTCTTTTTCAAGCAGATATTATGTTCAATCTTGGAACGTGACAATACAACTCTACTTATTTTATACACAAACTACTATTTTCAAAATCCACGTAGTTAATATTTGTCTTAATTAAACAGAAGATGTATTTAGAATTTAGAGTAAAGGTTCATTTATGGTGTAGCAATGGAGGAAATACTAGTGCTATTTAAATTGTGAAAGATTTTATATTTTCATATTTTATTGACAAACTGCTAAGTGTACAAACATATCTGTGTTATATTTGTCGATATGTGAAAAACTGGTTCTGCAGAATTAACAATACAGAGAAGATGTGTATTAATGTTTTTACATTTTGCACAAAGAATAGTTACAAAACCTTAAAAATAAGAAAATTCTGCAAGTTTGGTTTTATTTGTTTAGATTTTACTTATTCGTGAGAACATTTATGTTTTAGTGTAAACTATTTTAAAAAAGAAATATTTTCAAGAAACTGCACTTGTTGGCGGAGTCATACAACAAATGCAGTAATTCATGTCTGTCGTCAGGATCCACTTAAAAACTGTTTTTATTGTGTTTAAACTTGTTGGATTAGACTTCGAGCACCTGTGCGACAGTTCTGTGTCTGTGACACTTGAGTTTTCAGGTAAATAATAGATTTTATCCAGTGAACACAGAAAGAATGCTCTTCTCTCCCTCAACACCAACTGTTGAGACATTCTTCAGTAAAACATCATGACCTCAGTCGTCCTCGTCCTCGTCTCAGTCTCAGTCGCCAGCAGCAGTGAGACAGACGTTGTAGCTCCCAGGTGAAAATATGTGAAGGATGGAGAAACGGGGTCTTGCCCTGAAGAAATCAAGTGTGCACAGCAAACCTCCCCTGGATGAACAAAGGTTCACAGAAATTAAAAAGTAACTCCAGTCAGACCTCATAGTCTCAGCGGCAGTTGTGCACGTACCAGCGAGAGGCATCAGTGCACAGCAACGCATCTTTCACTCTTGAGTGTGTGTACCTGTCACAATCTGCTGCACTTGAGAGAAACCACCGTGTGCATGCGTGTGCATCCGTAGATTCATTCTGTGAGAAACGCTGCAGAGAAACAACAATTCCTGGATCCACACTTTAACTTGGATCTGAAACAAATAGGACTCATCCTTCCCACAAGGTCCGTTTGCATCTCTGCCAACGAACCGACAAAAAGAGATGTGAGGCCTCCAGGTTCTGTCTTGTTTGTGTTCAGGGTCAGGTCCGTGGGTTGAGAGGTGAAAAACATTTCTGTTAGTTTAGTTCTTTGCTTTGAAAATTCTTTTAATTTCATCCTTTTCCATTTCAGGCACTTAACGAGTGCTTTCAAGCTTAAATGAGCCAAATTAGTCTCAAGCTTAAATTAATGCATTTTGTCAACATCTCCAGCAGCCAATAATGAGTTGTCAAAACAACACACACAGAAGAATAATTGCAGTATGAACTATTCCTGTGTTCCTTGAATATTCATCTCTTGTTAACAGCTGAGCAGACGTGGAGAGCCAAACAGATGTTTCTCCCCCAACAATGTCTGGAAATATTCCGCAGCAGCGCGTCGGTCTGGGAGAAGATGTTTACAAACCTGGGCAGCTGGTGAGACATGAATCCCAAAGATCCAGAAGCTTCTCATTGATTTTTTTGGGGTGAACGGATGCAGCAAAGTATAAACTAAAAATAAAATACATCACGTGTATCTCGAGAGCCGATCATCTCGTGTGTGTTTGTGGTTGAGGGTCCAAAGAAGTGAGACGTGGAGTCAAAACAGAAAGCTCTGCCTGTTTGGAAAGGTTTCTGAACCGAACCATGGATTCATGGACTCATCTGTTAGATCTGTTGAACCGGGAGCTGCACTGTAACGACCCAGTTAGGAGCTGATTCTGGGTCAGATTTTGTTTATTTAAGGCAGTAAATGATTAAGTGATGGTGAGGGGGCGGGGGCGCGTCAGTCCAGAAATGTCTCCCCTCTAATCAGCGACATCTCAACAGCAGCATTTGGATTCAGAGCCAAACGCAACAAACCGCTTGTAATCTGGGTTTTTCTAAAGACTGGAGTCCGGCCCAGTTCTGGTCCATATCGCTGTTAGCTCGGAGTCCTGATGGTTCACTGCAGCACAAAGTGAAAGTGACGCTGCGGGTCAGTACTGGACCTCTGTAATTTCCGGTCCGGCTGCCGGGCTTCGGCGCAGTGACGATGACAGATGTCAGCTGTCCTGTGTGGACGCCGCCTTAATTCAGCAACAGCCGGCTTCGCACTCGCTTAGAAAATCCCCTCGCCCGGCAGATATTCCCAACTTGTTCAGGAGTCAAACTGGAAATCTTCCAGTCTCAGGCCGGGTTCTGTTCCTGCTGCCGAGGTGCAAAAGAAAGAGCGGCTGTGAGAAGTCCCAGGTTCAAGATAGGGCAAGCATCTGATCTGCTCAAGGGAAATTTCCCACCAGCTGTTTTTCACAGCTTAAGTCAAATTGTTTCTGGAGTTCAAATCATATCTCTGTATTTTATTCTGCGAATGTGGAAGTGCAACATTTCAGTTTCCACAAATCTCTGAGTACTTTACGTAAACCAAACGCACCTCGAGCAGTCGATGGTGTTTGCAAACATTACCGTGATGCAATTTCCTGTCTCCCTGCGAAGTCGCTGGCATTCGAGCGGCTGATAGTACCACAGGAGGGTTGTGGGGGGGGGGTGTGTGTGAGGGCAGCTGTGTTTATTCGGTTCTGTTAGCGTGGCGTCCTGCTTGCTTTCAAATTACTCCGAGCCGATGTGAGGCAGCGAGCTGAAGTGGATGCGATGTCACGAAGCACATCAGGGACGGATACCTCTGACTTGTTTAAGTCCCCAGATCAATCACCGACACTCGGCCTCACTCTCCTCTCATTTCTACAAAGTCGCTCTCTGCTTATTTTTCCCTCTGTCTGTGTCCTCTCTCTCTCCCTCGTGAGTGAACTCTCTCCTCCCTCGTCTCTTTTTGTCGCAGCTCTATTCATTTTGCTTTTTGTTTTATCCACCACGCTGTGATTCCTCCTGGTTTCACAAAGAAAACATTGTAAGACTCTTTGGACCTTTTTAAATAAATGCTGCCTGGATCTGAATTTCAGATTAACTTTGAAGCCAGTAAAAAAAGCTGACTGCACCGTCTGCAAATACACGGAGATAATGACTGAGACTGTGAATTTACATAACAAGAAATAAAGGAGGGAGTAAATTGATAATCGCAAATCGAAGGGTTAACCATAGCCGGTTGGTTTTTCCAGGAGCTTTTTACAAAATGATTCCAAACCACCGAGAAAAGAATTGTAAACCTGCACAGCAACATCTGGGCCGTCACTTTTTCTACGTGAAACGTTTGAATGTGGGAAATGTGGTCAAGCAGAAGGTGTGTTGGATGAACTGCTGTGTTATCGACCCGTCGGGACTCGACTCAGGATGTTTGTGAGCGAAGCTGTGATCAGATAATCAGATAACGTGATTCAGGGCTTCTCCAGATTTGCGCTCCCCGGCGAGAAGAAGAAAACTCTGTCCGTCGTGAGGACGATGAGAGGAGACGGAGACAAGGGTGAAATTCAAACCCTCTTCACCTCTATAGATCTGTTCACTTAAAGGTCATCACTCTCAAAGCAGCCGAGGCTCAGGAGGTGCAGAGGGGGTCGTCCACTAATCGGAGGGTCGGAGGTTCTATTCCCAGCTCGTCCAACGTGACCTCGGGCAGGACACTGAACCGCCAGGTTGCTCCTGACGGCTGTGCCTCATATAAAAGAGCTGAGTGAATGCATGTGTGTGTTTTTCACAGTAAATCACTATGAGTGGTCGTTAAGAGGAGAAAAAAGTGATTCATAAATGCAGCTCATTGACTGTTTTTGTCTCAACGGTGCAAATTTGAGGTCAGCAGCATTGAACTCGGTGTGAAACATTGATTTGTCTCGATTTGATATTGATTCATTTCGTCCCCAAGAGCTAATTCTAAATCGATGGATTGACTCTGCTGCGAAATTTGAATGTTTGAATGTTCGGTCACATTTCCACAGAGAGATTTTTGAGTTTAGTGGAAAGAATTTCTTGCTTGGTAAATTCTTTCCACTTCAGTCTCAGCTGCATTCGAATCATTGAAAGGAATTGAGGGGAAATTTATGAAATCAATTTCTGAAGTAAAAAAGAAGTGTGTGCTAGAGAAAAGTAAATCGCAACACTTGACATCACAAAATAATGGAATTCACTGACATTTCCAGATTGACTGGTCGAATCAGAGGTTGAGTTTTCATTTAAAAAAAGAATAAGGACGTTTTCATGGAACATTGACACTTGATATAAAGAGTCCAGTCCGATTTAACAAAGCTGATGTGATGGGAGGAGGGAAGCAAAGTTCTGCACATCACTGTTGGAAAGTAAAAGCCTTGTTACCTTTTGTAATTTGGAAGTCTGGCTTCAGTTGAGGGTTTAATCCTCCGATGATGAAAACCTTTAGGTCAAAGTCAGAAACACAAAAGTGCCTCCCTCTGTGAAAGGTGCGATACGAGGGTCGTGTAACTTTATCTCAGATCCAGATTTTTAAAAAGAGACATTGGTCTGCACCATTTTAATGAACACATTAACACACACACACCTCATTGCTTCATTACGGGCCTCGTCCCGCCACGTTGGATAAATCTGCTTTCTTGTGTATTAACTGACGATAATCTTGAAATAACTCGATTTATTTCTAAACATTTAGTTTTTTCAGGATCCGTCTTTAACTTTTTCTTCCGTCTTCTTGATGTTGGGGCCCGGGGTCACACCGGAGGCCCCCCCCGCCCTCCTCTGAGTTTCATTACAGCCACAGTAGGCTGCCGCGGTGTATATGCACAACAAACTGATTGAACCCTCCTCTCTCCTGCCCTCCTCCTCCTCCCTCTCCTCCTCCTCCTCCTCCTGCCTCACGTTTGATGTCACTTTCCTCTCACCACCCGTTATTTTTTCATCTCTCTCCCTCTGCTACCATTTTTCTTTCTCCTCTGTTCTCCTCATCCCTTGTGTCCTGTCTGGATTCTTATCATCTCCTCCCTCTCACATCTTCCCCATATTTCTTTTTTTTATCTCCCCCTCTCTGTCCCCCTCCCCCCTCCTCCAGCCAAACCTAAGAACTCAGCCAAGGTGGTGACAGTCCAGGCAGGCACCAAATCGGTGGTGGTTGCCCAGTGCGAGGCGGCGGAGGGCAAACCGGCTGCGACCATCAAGTGGCTGGCGTCGATCGGAGGCAACCACTCGACCAGCACCACCAACGGCCCAGATGGGACGGTGACGGTACGCAGCGAGTACCGCCTGGTTCCCACACCGGCGGATAACGGCAGAGAGGTGACCTGCATGGTGGAGCAGAGGACGCAGGAGCGGCCGTGGGTCTACCCTCTTAAACTCTCCGTGGAGTGTAAGCAGAACACACACACACACACACACACACACACACACACACACACACACTTGATATTTTCACTTCGTAATTTGTTTTTGAGCATAAACAATAAACACTGCACAACCTTTTCCACTATCATGTATCACGGGTCCAACTAAGGATACAGACGGCTCGTCTCGATCCAAAAGTGCCGACTGCCAATAACTTCAGACACAGATCAGTGCTCTGCCGGAGCCTTCAGGCCTTTTCTTTGGCAGCCACCTGCCGACTCTTTACCGCTGATCTATAAAAGTTCGGCACGTTGCCAGATATAAAGACAAACAGTCCACGTTTACCGTATATCAACGCTGTGAGAAGCTGATTCTTTAATATGTTAGTGTGCAGGACTTCCTCCACTTCTCTAATGATCTGCAGGAGCCAAACAAACTGATAGATGCCACGACGATGTGAAGTGATTACAAACATTTAATACAGTTTTATTAGTTTGAGACAAAGAAGAATGAAGCCAATTAGACTCAATTAAAGAAATAACTAATAAACTTTAAGCACAGTCCACTCCTCATTAGTGAGACTGGAGTTATGTTTGTCCAGCTTTATGGTCTCATGGCAGATTAAATCATCCGGGGTGTAGATTACACGAGTTGAGATGTTTTAGGAACAAGAATCTTGACTAGAATATATTAATCCTTGGTTAAAGTTGTTTTTAAAACATTTATTCACAACCTAAATTTATCACAAGTTAGCCAAACAATTACCGCAGACTATAAAAAATATTCATTTTATTGAACAGATGTCTTACATTACAGTTGTCCTTTTATAATGGTGCCGTGTTTCTCATTACCTGGACTGTGTCAGCCCGTCGCGGTCTAATTTGTCTCACCACACTTTCAGAACAAACTGGAAATAACATTTTAATAACATAATATATTTCCAACATTGAGCTCCGAGCTGTTTCTTCATTACGGATCTGTACACAGAACTCATTTCTCCCAAACAAACACAACCGACCTCTCCGTCAGAGTCGAACCAGCCACCATAAAGAAATCTGTCTTTGCCATCGTCTGTAGGAATCCAACGTAGAACGTTCAGTTGCTGCTTATCTGTCTGCGTACCGTCAACCATAAGCTTCTCCTGTTCCAGTCTGACACCTGATCCTTAACTTCCACGACTGCACCAAATAAGTAAACGGCACAAAATGTTGCCAGAGATGTTCCTTCTGGACTTCGGGAGAATAGAAAATCATGAACGTCCATGTTTACACACATGCTGGCGCACACGTTGTTTTCGTTTAATCCTTAAATTCCATTCTAATTTACATGGGATTACAATATTACACAGGTTCAGCGTAGCTTTGCAGAGATTTAGACAAGCCCACAGCGTCGTCTCCACTGTGTGACCTCGCCGCCGCTCGCTGCAAAGATGGAACAGATTGTTTCTGTTCAGCCTCTTTTTTATAATCTGCAATTTTTAGACTGTGCACTCACAAACACACACACACACGCACACACACACACACACACACAATCAGACTGCCGGTCCAGCTGTTACAAGCAGTAACAAGGAATAAATGTGATACCTACACATGACCGCTGGCTACACAAACACACACACTCTTATCAAATTAAATGTCCTGGCTTCACATACACACACTCTGTAACTAGAGATTCAGCAGATTGAGAGTGTGCGTGTGTGTGTGTGTGTGGGCGTATTCATCGTGCACATGTAAAGTTAACACATGTAACCGTATATAGACTCAAATACGAGCACAAACGAGGCTGAGAGATCTCACTTCTGTATGTGTGAGCACACGGATTCCTCAGTGTCTTCTCCTGATCTTTATCTGCAGGAGGAACCTTCCTCCGGTGCCTCCATCGGTATTTTTGCTCGCTGGGATGTCGCCTCTTCAAAAGTCTCATATCTTCAACATCTGCACAAGTTGAACTAAAAGGGGACGCAAGTCAGTAAACCGAGATAAATGGTTAAAGTACCAGTTGTGTTAAAAAAATAAAAAAATGCTTAATAAACACAGAGAGAATATTGATCTGAAAGATTTCTACAAAAATATAAAATATGAAACATGAACTCTGAGTCATGCCAACTTTTCTCTGCTCGTCTCCTGCAGCTCTCTGACCGTGCTGCACGTTGTCAACGCGTTTTACTGTGCACGTAACGAAACGTACTGAAAACCTGATGAGGTAGAGGACGGAGCTCTCGGCTTCGTGCTGCAAGAACAATGAACGCCGTCAACCTTTGGTATTTTAGAGCGATTTAAACTGGACCATGCAAACAACAAGAACTGAAGCGAGGACTGAAAACATTTCCTTCTCTCACACAAACAGAGAAGTAGCAGAACACACACATATACACACACGTACACACTGAGTCCTCGCTGCGTGTTTGTGTTTGTGTGTGTGTGTGTGTTCAGTGATGGTGTGAGGGATCACGTCTCCTGTCTGCTGTGTAAATCAGATCAGCCTTTATAGGTCAACGCTCTCTAGGAAGAACACACACGCTCACACGATCGCACACACGCGACCGCACACACAGGCTGTAACACCACAGGCCCTCCCTCCTGTCCTGCTGTTAGTCTTGACACCCTGTCACTCCTCTCACACACACACACCTCTCTTTCTCTCACTCGTTTTTTCCGTCTCTCCGTCTGATTTTCAACATGAAATACATGAAGGGAAGAAAATCCACGGAAGGTTTTCTCCTCGTTTTAACTTCCTGCACACGCTGCTTTGCTTTGACTTCCCCTCAATATTCAAACGCTTTCAGAAGCGAGCGACTGATTTTCCGTCTCCTGCCTTGATTTTGAGACTTAAAGCTAAAAGGTTCACACGTCACTGTGCGTAAACGACGTATCAAACACATTGTTTCCAGGTGTTGATGGAGATGTGACACTTTGACAAACAACATTTCAGGAAATGATCTGACGTCGTCCAGTTTACGATCGTTTCTCTGAACACTCACGTGTTTCAGTGTCCCTCACGGCCGCTTCACAGACGTTATCTATTACGCAACTTTGTGAAAAGAGAGAGAATCTTCACTGAGCAGCTGAAAGTCCCAGATTTTGTATATAGTTGTGAAGTTGTGAAGTGGGTATTGGGGTATTTAAAGCCATCTGCCATACAGCACTGAGCAAAGAAACAGGATGTCATAAAAGCAATTTTACAAAAAGATTCAAAAGTTAAAATTGCAAAAATATGAATAATAAGAATATAAAAAGGAAAAACTTAAAGTTGAAGCTTCAAGCTTCAATCCAGTGATCGACGATGTGTCCAGACTTCAGGCTCTTGACTTTGTTTACGCACTTTATATTTTTATCCTGTGTTAAATCTCTTCTCTCTCTTCCAGACCCGCCCACCGTGTCCATAGAGGGCTACGACGAAAACTGGTACGTTGGCCGCTCAGGCGCCGTGCTCCAATGTCTGGCCAGCAGCAACCCGGCGCCCACCAACGTCACCTGGACCACGTAAGAATCCCACTCCTTCCATCCGTCTCACTCCACCTTTGACGGAGAGAGTGACTGATTTTCTAATCATTCCCATAATCACGACAGAAGTTTGCAATCTTTTCCCTTTAATGATCTTTTTTTTGTTGTAATTTCTGATAAACATGAAAGCTCCAAACATCTCAGCCTGATGGACAGATGGCGTGCTGTGTGTGTGTGTGTGTGTGTCTGTGTGCTGTGTGTGTGTGTATGTCTGTGTGTGTGTGTGTGTGTGTGTGTGTGTGTATGTCTGTGTGTGTGTGTGTGTGTGTGTGTTTCTTGATGAATATTGAACAGGGAGACAGAGCGGCTGTTCACATGTCTGTGACTTCTCTCACAATAAATGTATCTTTGAAATCACAGTCACAGATCGTCTCTTTTCTTCGTGTTTTCAACTCTCGATTTATCCTTTACCATCTTCATCTATTTATTCTTTTCTCATTTTTTCTCTCCCTCACACTTATCGATTTGCCATCTTCATTTTCCTTTGCTTCGTCTTGTTTTATGCAAAATGTTCGACCTCCTCGCTGCTTTTTCTTTCATTTTTTCTCTTCATCCTTCTGTCCTCCTCCTTCAATTATTTCTCGTTACTCTCTCTCCCTTCTTCTTATTACTCTCGTCACTCCTCTCTTTTCTTTTGCATCCCTTCCAAATATCCTCCCTTCATTCCCTCCTCTCCCTCCTCTCTCCAGGGCGTCTGGTTCTCTGCCCGACACGGTGGTGGTGGAGGGCAACAGGCTCTTGGTGCCGAAGGTGGACGACGCCGTCAACACCACCTTCATCTGCGAGGTCAAGAACAAGCACGGGGCGAGCAGGCACCACATCACCACCATCGTCATCGGTGAGTCCATCAACCCTCGAACGACACACACACACACACACACACACACACACACACACACACACACACACACACACACACACACACACAGGTGTTGAACATGTGCATAAGCGTGTTCAGATGCACTCAACATACGGAGCAGAGATGTACATTTACCTGCAGTTAAGATGGAAAAACACAGATGATAAAGTTCAACATCCCATTCAACGTAATGGGACTATTTTCTCGAGTACACACACAGACACTCAAATGAACATATGCATGCACACACACTCCACATCCTGTCTCACACATGCATGCACAGAAACATTAATCCCCCTCTCTCTCACACACACGCACACACACTCACACACTCACACGCTGGGATCAGGGCTGATCTGGGCGCTGCAGGGACGCTGGTTTCTCTCAATCTTCACATTGGATTATTTTTCCATGTTTTCGTCCTCGCTGTCCAACTCTGAGCGAGGCACGGCGGACGCTGTTGATTGACCCGATCCCCACAGCAGGGCCAAACTGCACAGAGACGGGCCAACTCCAAATCTTTATAGCTACGGATCAAAACCGCTCACTGAGACACTGAAGCTGGAGTCTGCAGGGCCGCCTGCCACTGGGAAACTGTAACTCCACTGGATGTAAATTGAATGTGAATTTTGGTTTTATGAGTCTGAGAGTGGGGCCCTCATTAGAGTGTTTTGGCCCTGCAGTGGACGCGACTGTGTCGGGATTGTTGGAAGGTTTCTACATTTTTCCAGGGGGTTCATGTTGGTGTGAGCCAGTTTGCCCAGTTTGTTTTCCTGTCTCTCTCTTTTTCCCCCCTTGTCTTGTTCATAACGACTAACTCCTCCAAAGTCTGTTGAGTTTTCTTTCCTCTCTCACCATTTTATTTACTCTTCTGTCTGATAGAAAGAGTGAACACTGTGTCTGCATGCAATCTTTATCTTTCTGCTGGATTTTGACTCTTGACGTTCACTCATCCGGTGATTCCGCTGCTGTTGCCATGGTGTTTGGTCGCCATCTGACGCTTTCACACGTTGATCCCACACAGACACACACACACACACACATATACCTTTACACTCACTAGCACACACAAACTCAGGACGATGTCTGCACACTGAAATGCTTCGCTGAACATCAGCACAAAACCTGTTGAGTCTTTTTTTATCAGCGTGTTTGTTTGTGTGTGTGTTTTAGTGACTGGTCCGAATTCTTCCTTCTTTTGTTTTTATATTGCATTTGCATTTTATTCCAAAACAAAGCTAAATACAGTATATCTGTAGACCACGCAAGGCCAAACTATCCCACACACAGGTTAATGTTCAGATCGATAAATTATTTCCAGAGAATTTAAAAACATCTTGAAAAATCCTGCATCAACAATAAAAAGAAATCCTGGATCCAACTCTTCATCTGAATCCAAAATGTGATGAGTTGTTTCCTGGGCAGGCCTCCGTCACTCACCACGCTCGGTGCAAATCCGTTTTTTTGTTTTTGTTTTTGTTTTTGCATAATCCATCTGACAATCAAACAAACAAACCAACAAACAGACGCGGGTGAAAACACAACCTCCTCGTGAAGGTAACAAAGCAGAACTTCTCCTCTTTTGCCAAAAGACAGCGGAGGGAGCTACATTTAGAAAATCGGTGGGAAATCGGTGCTGGAGATTGGAATTGTCTAATCTGAGAACAAAGATGCTTTGTAGCAGGGGCGGTTTGTTGGGAGGGATGTGTGGGAGGTTCAGAAGTGGCTAAGCTGCTGCAGTTCTTGCTGGAAGCATGGCATTGTGCCTGACTCAAAGTATCAAGGAGAGTACTCTTTCCCCTTCTAGCACACACAGAAACTCAACGCACTGCATTACAGAGTCAACACATAACCCACAAAGTACAAACACACACACTTGGAGCACTTTGAGGACTCGCACACACACATTTTTCATCTTTCCTACGAGCGGCGTTCAAGCCCAAACTCTGTGATTCATCCTCTTCTGTGTTGAACGTGTCCTCAGTGTTTCTGCGTTTGCTTGTAGAACAACAACATGGTTATAAAGCGAAGCAGTAATCTCTCTGTTTAACACATTTATTGAACACTTATTGAAATCAGAATGAAGGGGGGGGGGGGCACTTTGCTCACTGAACAAACAAAAATATCTGTTTTTGTTGGGGTTTTTTCTGCGTTTCGTCCCCCAGCTTTTTCCCAAAGTGACTTCATGGGGAGTTTGTGTGCTGCTCAAGGACACTCTCATACAACCTCACAGATTTAAGTAACTTTAACTGCTGTGGGAATCAAAGCTATGAATTGTTTTTGCACATGGAATTCACTTCAACCTCTCTGCCACGTAAATCCTCATTTTATGTCCAAGCTACTTTAAGTGCAGTAGTGCCAGTTGTTAACGTAACACCTATCACGTTTGTGTGCTGAACATTGTGTGTAGAGGTTTTAACAAACTGTCTATGGTGCAGAGGGGAGTTGGAAAACTTTGTGTTCATCCTACCTGGTTTATCTGCATTGAAGCTGTACGCGATCGACGGGGTTCTGTGTGTTTGCTCTGATTCTATAGACTGTGTTGTCTCAGAGGACAGGAACAGACAATTAAATTAAATAAAATGGTCTCGGAACAAAACAATACCCACTGAAAGGCTCCAAATCCTGTTGATGGAAGTCCCAGGCCTCACAGCATATGGCCGGATACTTATCCATGTAAGATTAGACGCTACAAATGACGGTAAACATAGAGCAAATGCTTTCCCAAGTGCCAGGAGTCTGTTCAGTGAATATTATAATCTTACATATCCATCTACATAAAGATCGACATAAATATTGTAGCTTTAAACCACATTAATGTGTTGGCACTGCAGACGTCCGTTAAATAAACTCATAATTGTGGTAAAAGGAAGCGAATCGTGACCTATAATGAGAGACTTCCTCTGAATTAATTGGGCCACCAACTGCCTCCCATAGGCTCGTCATCAGAACCGCCGCCCGTGACTATTTACATTCCTTCTCTTTTGCATTGGCCCGATTCTAAAGCAGCGTAGCAGGAAACCTCCCAACACTCCAGATGGCCGGTCTGTCGCCGGTGGTGAATCACGACAGGATCATTTCACCTCCGTGAATATCCCCAGATTCATGGTTTAATGATTCAGTCTGACACAGTAGGTTGGTTACTATCCGCACGCGATGAATTAATAATGCGTCTTCTCACTGGAAAACACAGCGTAGCCCTCAGTCGAAGCCGTTATTAAAAGCCGAGGCACAAAAATCTCCATCTTGCTCAAATAAAAAAAAAAAAAACAGGTGAATTCAATAAAGGAGAGAATAACTGAACCAACTTGTTCTGTTTGTGCCCTTGGTTTGAAAACATGTGTTTATTTATCAGATGTGGTGTTTTCACCTTGACTTAGGATTTTTAAACAAGGGAAACCTGAGTGGGTCCATCCAGGCTTCATATTTACTGTAGCTGTGACTACTGCAGTGGCAGCTGACGCAGAATCATTGCAGATTTTACCACCAGACAAAAAGCCAGATGTCCATGGGTGTCTTTTTTGTCCAGCGTGATAAGGACTTCTTTTCTCTATACAGCCTCTCTGTGGCCATTCTTCCCTGTAACATTAAAAAATAAAAAATCCTCCACTGACAGAATAACAGCGAAAATGTTTTTTTTTAGTGTTGAACAATATTGCCACTAACAAAGACCCTGTAACCTCGCTGATACCTCGGTGACATACAGCTCCGGCTGGTTCAACAAACTCCCGCTGCTACGACAGCACTGACAGCCGAACACAACAAGACATTTTAAAGTGGTGCTTTGTCTGTCGTCACCTGCGGAACCATGAATACATTGAGCCAATTAGTTCAGCGCAAGGCACAGCTT